>NC_139065.1:602500-1202500 GCF_965140915.1 Aythya marila
CAGATTTATCCTCAAATCCCCGCTTCAAATTCTCAGGTTCTTTTTGCAGCTTACTCTCATCACGTTTTCTTAAGTCAAAATTGACATAAAAATTTAACCAGTTAAGGAAAAACACAGAGGGCTTGGCAAACAGGTTCTACAGAGAAATTCTAAAAAGTGATAGTTTTTTTCCATAGTGATCACGCTTCCTGTGTTCTTCTAGAACAACAACAAAAAAGTTGAAGTTTTAGAGTAGGAAGCAGGAAGTGCTGAGACTCCCCAAAGGGACTTAATTCTTGTGAAATTTGTGTTCCAATTCCATCAACCAAAGGGACATAAACCACAGACTTCAGCGGTTAATTAAAGCTCCAGCTCAGTCATTTTCGACTTTCTTGTCCGTACGCATGACTGCCAGAAACTAGACCAGCCCCTGGAAGCTTCCCCCCATCAATATTTCTCAGTATCTGTTCACATTGCTCCTCGATTCTTCCTATCCTACACGTAGGCTGCCATTCTTACAGCCTGCATAGGACAAGCATGGTCCAGGGCACTCTCACAGCTAAAATGCCATTTTTTACCTTAAAGATTTGCAGTCCAGTTTGGCAATACCAGGCCAGAACTGGGAGGAAGTGAATGGAATTGGGAAAGCGTAAGGCAGGAACAGAATCTTGCGTTATTAAATGAAAATCCTTTCTGTGTGTTTGTTTTCCTAGCTCGATTTTTTTAAATATCTCATGTTTCTAAAGAATGGTCTGTGGTATTTGCAGAATTCTGTGCTATTCATGTGTTTTTGAGTGTAAACACATCCTAATTATAATGTGGCCAGCTACTGTGCAACAGAGTATTTCATGTGCTGCAGCACAGTGAAGATAAATAATGCTGTTCTGAGCTGCAAAAGAGATGAAAGAGCTGTAAAAATAGCATTTGCAGAGCTGTGAAGAATCAGAAACAAGTGGGAAAAATGACTGTATGATTGTATAATATTTCACCGAGACAACAAATCTGAACGTAAATAATATCTTTATTTGTTGTGTCCCATTTCCCCCACCCAGCCCTGTGTATCATCCAGAGTGGAGGCAGACGCAGTATTTGACAAGTAAAGTGGGGTGAGAGAGGTTAAGTGAGAGAATAAGCACAGTAGCAGCCTTTTAGTTTGTTAAAACAGATTGCTCATTCAGCTGGCTGTGACGCGGGAGGGAAGTGCATTTCCACTGCGCCCTGTCTGAAGAGGAGATGCTTGACAGCTTCTCAGATGCCTGAGAGATGCCAAACATGCAGCTGATTGCACAGTGCAACAATAGGGAGTACGCTGCGGATATGTATGGACCGAGCTTCGCATTTGCCAGGCATTTAAAGCAGGGGGGTTAGTGCCTCCTTTGTGCTGTGTAAATTCTGATGCAATTCGGTATTTGCAGTTATGTTCAGCGTCCAGTAACCTAAAGATGCTATCAAAGAAATCCACTGTCTTCTCCTGATCTTGTTTTTTTCCACTTTCACAGAAAATGAAAGAGTATCTGGAGGGCAGGAACCTGATAACGAAGCTCCAGGCCAAGCACGACCTTCTTCAGAAGACCCTGGGAGAAAGTGAGTCCGGGAGCTGCTTGCCCCTGCTCGCCAGGCTGGTGTGCTTGCTGCAGTAGTCAGCTGAGCACAGCTGCCTTGGATTACTGGTGCAAAGTGGGCACGTTCACGTTTTATGAATTTATTTCTTTTCCAATCTGCATGATGGAGAAGCCAAATGACCTACATGGCTGCTTGATGAATGGCGAACAGAAAATGCTTAATGAGTCACTAATGCACATCGCTGGTTTGTTAACATGAAGTGGATGCCCCCTCGTTCATCCTGCCCCCTCCCCTTCGCCTGATAGTCTGTATTGGGGTAAACCTTGTGATTTACGGGTTACTGAGTAGTTTAGAAGCATTGCCTCATTAGGCTGATCAGAAGTTCAATTTGCATGGCAGATGAGCTGCTTCTCACCTCCGTGGTTCAGTCCAGACCAAGGTAACGTGTGTGAGCGTGGGCTTTTGTAGGGAATAACAAACGTATCTTACATGCTCTGAAATTTGTTGCCTATCTGCAGGGCAGGAGGCAAGGGGCAGCAGCCAGACCTGAATATGCATTTGCTATTAGTGTCAGAACAAAGGAAGATTTCTTTCCCTTCATGGTATGGGCAAATCCTGTTGGCCAAACACGCTTAAACTATGCATCCAAGTTTCCATAGAAACCTGTCTGCCTCGTGTTTGTAGAGGAGGTTTAACAGCCTAAATGTCAGGTCAAAAAACGGCTCAACTCATTCCTGGGTTTATAGGGCAGAGCAAGGGCTCGTGTTTTGTTGTGTAACTTAACTGGACTCCCCACAGTTTATGGTGTGTAAATCTTCTGAATGAAAACTTAAACAGCGTGTGGTCTTTTAAGCGCTTTCCTTTCAGTTAAAAAATGTACTATAAAAATAAAATAGTTATTGCTGCAGTAATTAAGAGCTTCAGGTTTATCAGACCAGAACTACTACAAGGTAAGGGAGAACGTTGTCACCGCGTCCTGCGTTGGTTCAGGTTCCTCGTCTCCATCTGCCCTGTAAAGAGGGTGGATGAAGCCAGAGATCTGTGTCCTTAGGGTATTTTTCTTCTGCCTCTGAGTATCTCCCAGTGACACCCGTGCTGCCCCTGTGACTAATCACATTCCTGGATCATAGCTGACCTCTGCATACCGAGCCCTATTTCCTCGTAACCTGCCTGCCCCTTGAACTGAGCTCAAGCTGTGGCGGGGGGGAAAGAGGAGGAAATTAAAAGCGATTCCTCTATTGCTCTGTAGGTTTAAAGGCTGCTTCTGTTTTTGTGGGGTTGCTTTGCAGCACCAGGGCTTTCTTAGCCACCCTGTGAAGGGACCCAGTGTATGTCAGGCTGAGCTCCAGCAGCTTCTGAAAAATTCACTCCTGTCATCTGGGAGATCAAAAGGAGCTGAGCGAGTGAGGTACATTCCGTCTCCAAAATCATGCGAGCAGGTTAATGGTATGAACTGGGACCATGCCTAGGCTTATTCATAAAATGTCACTTAAATGGGAAATGAACAAATAAAATTCCTTTCACAAGTCCCAGGAGCATGTTTAGAAGTTTGGTTAAAAATGTTCATACAGCTGCGTGTCTTCGGTCCCTGGAAGGTTTGCGGGTTTGTTAAGATTTTTATTCTTCTTTGCCCCATTCTCAGGTGACATTTATTAGTCCTCTTGCAAATTACCTTAATCTAAAGATGACAAGTTCCAGTAATAAAAATAGCAGCAAGTCTCCCATCTACAAGTAATTACGTCCCTGCCTACTGTACACATTTGTCACTGTAATGTAGGAGCCCCTTGATGTTGCCTCAGCCATGTAATTTATATATATGAATATTCTATGATGGAAATGGGACAGATGGCTGGAAATTCTGCTTCAGAATAACATTTTCATGTAAATTATGCACTGTTTTGGCTTTACGTGCGGAGAGGAAAGTAGCTTTCAAGATGCGTTCAACTAATTGTCAGCCGTCAGCAATTAGAATTTTCCCTCCTTCATTCTTCCGTGTCCCCAGGAGCAGGAGGACGTTGTAGGGAAGGTGGATTTTCAGCTATTGTAAAATCAGTGTGGTTTCACTGACGATGATCTGGCCAGTACAATTCCCAAAAGCACATTCTAGTTTTCTGTCTCTTACTCCTTGCTGGGCTATTTTAAAACGCTGCCTGCGTTAGCAGTAGTTGTTAGCTTGGCTGCTTCCTCACAAACCCAATGCAAGTTAATGGAACGTTTTTATAAATATGTTTGTGGAAAATATCATTAAACGTCTGCCTCCCAAAATAGCCGAATGCTAGCACGTTCGTCTGTGGGCTAACAAATCTGTGAATGTTTCCAATCTCGCTGAGTGGCTTTATAAAGTATAATCTCTCTCCCTACTGATTCCCCTGGGAAGGGGGAAGGCAGGGAGAGGTTGACAAGCCCAGTTTTTTGGCAGGAGAAGTCAACAATTAGAGTGTGCAGAGAACCAATTTTCAAAAACAATACTTTCCAAAGAGTCCTTGGGCAGCCCAAGCTGCTTTCTGCGTTTCCTGGGCAGCTGCAGGGAGGACAGGCTCCAGTGGTCCCCTGGGCAGGGGACAGCCACGTCCAGCCCCCCGCCTCTGGCTCTTCTCCTTCCCCTCCTTCCCAAAGTGGCTTTACAAAGCAGCCAAAGGTATTTTCCTGTTCCTCTCTCTAATACTATATTTTTTCCTTCTTCCCCACAGGTCAAAGGACTGACTGCTCCCTTGCCAGGTAGGTGTGGCTCAAGGAATCACTTTTTAAGGAAAATCTGCTGCAAATTCATTGCTGTAGATCGGTGGCCAGCCCAGGACATGCATGTGTTCAAAAAAGATACTCATATAGCTAATCCATAACCAAATTCCTGCTAGTTCATGATACGTTTTCTCACCCTGGTGCATCCAATCCAGATGAGGGAGGAGGTGGGCAGGAGTGAGAAACTGTTAAATTTGGCACCGTCATCCAGAGTATTCTTTGAACTAAGATTTGAACAGACACATTGCCATTCCTGTCAGAGCAGAGGGCCCAGGGACTGCAGGGTGTGCAGGGCTGAGCCCTGTTGTGAGCCAGGGAGGAGAAGGAGATGGCCCAGGGCCTTTTTGCGCTGTCCTGGTGATGTTCTCTGCCCTGCCCTGGCACTGGATTGCAGCAGTGCAGAGGCCCTGGAGAATTAACTTCTCCTTTATAATTAGGACCAATCGCAGAGCAATAACTAACCTTCTCTTGATGGGGTTTTTATAAAACATAACAAATCTCCATCTCCAAATTGATGGATTCAAGCAGCTCCGCTGGGCACGAGGAGCTGGAGCAGGGGCTGTGCATCATCCTGCCGGTTTAACAAAAGGAAGGTGATTACTGCTGATCCAGAGTCATTACTACTTTTCAAATTCCTTACAGCAAAGCAAAGCTGACAGGTCCTAATTAGAGCCTGACATCTGTAATAATAAAATATTATTCATCATGAAACAATTTTAAATATCAAAGAATCATTACTGCTAATAGTTTAAAATAGACCATATTGTCTGTGACAGCCCATGGAATCTGATTTTTTTTTTCATTCAGTGTTTTTGATTTTTTTTATAAAAGGAATTTCCCCTGAATTAACACATTGCACAGTCTTTTTAAAAATCACAGTTCTAATCACCTTATTTATAATTCAGCAGCCATCTGCCCTTGCAGGGAATTGGCTTGAATGAGAGACATTAGGGCCTTTCTACCATTATCTCTTATGCTTCATTTTTACCAGAAACTATAGGAATTTTAAACCTCATTAATAAATTTTGAGGGGGAAATCCTGGCAAAGGAAGGCTTTTTCCTTTTTTTTTTTCTCCAGTTCCTGTCTATCAACATAGCTGAATGAGACCGTGATGGTTTAAACTGGAATGGCTTAGCCCGGCTGGTGCGTGCTGTAGTTTGAGGGGTTTTATTTATTTATTTGAAGTCTCTCACGAGCTGTAACAAGGGATCCGCAGTGACAGTTGTTGGCAGCACAGCAGGAGGACAGCCTGCTCCCACCTGCTTCCCCCCCTCCGCAGCGAGGCTCTTCTCAAGAAGTGCTCTGAGCAATTTATAACAAACTTCATCGCGAGCGAGGAGCCGCATAGAGCAGGTTTCCATATGGTTGGAATTAAAATGTCAAGGGTAATCTTTTGTCAAAGCAGTGGACTCCCTTGTGTCTGTTTCAGGTTTTTAGTGATTTAAAGTCGCTTAAAATCTTCTGAAGTTCCAGAAATTGAATGAGACTAAGTCATTATGATTGACTTGTGTATCTGACTCCTTCCCTCCTCCAAAATCAGCATGGTTTGGAATACCAAACAAGCAAGAACTGCAATATTAGAGGATTGTCTTGACTTTTTCTCTTCTCTGTTTTTCTCCCTGCACCGACTGTTCTGATCCCATCAGCGGCAGACGCAGCTCCACGATAAGGAAGCAGGTAATAAATGTTTGCCTAGGTAATGAGCCAGGGGTGCGTGTGTGTGTACGTGCAGCTGGAGACAGCTGGAAAACAGGAGTATTTTTACCCTTCCCTCCTTTCCTTACGTCAGCCATTTCGTTTCTGTTTAACTGGAACTAGCGTCTGCTAATTCAGTAACTGAAATCAATAAAGATGGATCCACAGCCTTGATTCGTTGTCTTTGACAGAATTTTATGATGATTTTAATCTGTCAGTGGTTTGGAGAGATCTGGAACCAAAAAAGCCAAACAGCCTTGAGCTGTCTGGACAGTCATGGTTTATGGGCTTCATGCTGTCATATTTCTTTGTCTCCTTTCCCTTGATTTTCTCTCTGGAATGCTGTTAAAGCAGCACCTGCTTGCTTGGGCCTTCTTAGAACAAAGATTTAAAACAGCAACGCCTTGGGTTCCTGGCTCCAGTGGATAATCTATTACTTTTAAGTAATGTGTTTCTTTGAAATATGGGAAAAAATCTAACATAGTAGTTTGGGAATTCCAGTCTTCCTGTTGTCTTTTGGCCGTTTTTCTTTTTTCTCTTCTTGTTTGTTTGTTTGTTTTGTTTTGTTTTGTTTTTTGTTTTGTTTTTTGTAAAAAAAAGATTTTGGTAAGCTGGCCAAGCTTGCATTCTTGGAACACATTATGCTCTGGGTTTTTGGAGGCTTTGAAGAGGTTCGCATTCATCAGCAATCATTGCAATGAGTCCAGATGAGAATTTCTAGTCCTGTTTCTATAAGACAGTCTTTTACTGTGCGTAATTCTGTCTATTTCTACGTGGTTTGGGATGGGTAAGATAGGTAAGGGTGCTTCCCTCCTCACTGTAGAGGCAGGCGCGGCAGTGCACATCAAGCAAACCCCACTACCCCATCCCACCTTCTAGTCGAAGGTATTGCTCCTCTGTAACGTTTGAATTAGTATTTCACGACGGTATGTTTTGATCTTTCTTGCCATCACTCTGCATTCTGACTGCTCTCTTTCTTTGTCTGTGTGCAGGATTCCTCGCAAGCCATTCCCCTGGTTGTGGAGAGCTGCATACGATTCATTAGTAGACACGGTGAGTTTATGGACAAGAAGTGTCCTGTTTTATATCACCATTCATTTCATAGAAATAGAAGCCTTCTGAAATGCTCCAAGCAGCTTGGCACACGATACTTACACAGAATAATACTAAAGACTGCAAGATAAAAATCTTGCACTGACTTTTTGGCTGTGTTCTTGGTATTGTGTGTGATTTTTGTAAATGGATACTGCAAATAACCGACACTGTAAGGATGGAGCTGCAAAGTGTCCTTCCAGCAATATCACTTCTGTTTCCTCTGAAATAAGGTTCCCATCCTGAAGTACCACTCATGCCTCACCTCCCATCACCTGCTTTGAGGCCTGAAATGTGGCCTTTACCGATAATAATTATGCTTTTCCTAGAGGAGGAGGAGTGCTCCAAGTGTTAGAACGTAGGAGGTCAAGTAGTCAATTTATTGCTTGCTTATTGCCACAATGAGATGATTTATCCCTGTTTGAGTTTGACTTCATAGCCTTGAAAGCTGTGAAAGATTCTATAGGTTTGTTTTAATTTGTTTTCGTTTTTAATCAATATCATCTGTTAGTAGCATGTGAAACAGCTGTTAATTAACATATGTAGAAAGAGGTTGAATTTATCTTCATTAACCAAGACACAGAGCCAGATAGCAGGTCCTGTTTCATTTTCCTTGTCTAATTACCATTTCACTTTAGAAACTATAATCTGGAGTCTCATTCTCATCATCACCTGGAAGAACCAATTGTTGTAAAACTTTACTAAGTTGGTAATTGGACATTTGCTGGAGAAATCATTGAAACCGTGTTGAAATGTAAACCAAAGCATGATAGAGCAGTGCCATCAGGAGATTTTATTTTTAGAAGCTTATTGCTGGTCAGCTGGACTGGCTTAGATCATCGACAGAAAGATTTTCCAACAAGCTCAGCTGATGTCTGCACCGAATGTCATACCATGGCCTAAAAGTGTAGTTTGGAATTCGAAGGAAAGTGCTTTTAAATGACAAATACACCTAGACAGAAGAAATCAGAAAACTGATTGCCTGACACAATTATATTGTAGGAATTAATTTTGTTGGAGGCAGCCGGAGTGACGTTTGGCCATGTTTCACCGTGTAGCTGTGGGATGCGTGTCGTTCTCCTCCTTGCTTCTCTGTGCTTGGGATTTGCTTTTCCCTGTTGTGTAGCTGCATGTCACAGCTGCTAGATGCAGCCGTATACTACAGAGGTTTCGTGGCATTGTGATTAAAACAGTAGCAGAAATTGAGAGGAATAGCAGGGCACAGATGCATTCGAGAGAGCTTATTGGTTTATAGCCATCGTTATAAATAAAGCGGAGACATTGCACCATCCCCTGTTTCAGAAAGCACACAATTAAAAGGCCTGAATGAATACAAGTTGATTTTCCAGCTGTGAAGACTACTTTGCTGATTATTTGAGCTGTGGCAGTTACTCATCCTACACATAGCAACAAAATCATTGCGATGGCAGCATGCTGGAACGTCTCGCCTACTTGATAATTGGTTTTCATGACTTTGCTAATACCAGCATTTTAGCAGGAGCATCTCAAAGACTGTCCTGGAGCCCTAGATACCGGGTCATGCTGGAGGAATTAAATGTTTCCGTTTCAATTGGCTGATTTGCCCTGGGCCTTTGTGGCATCGCTCTTGAAAAGTAAACTGCTTCATTGTGCAGTTGGCCATATTTTACTTCTGGCTGATGTATTGTTAGCTTATGGCTTTCTCTGGCTTGTAAAATCCTTTGGGATCCTTCAGGGTAAAAGATGACAGGCACGGCTGCTACATCTAAGTTATTCTGTCAATCCACTAGGAAGGGCTAATATGTTTTCTCATTGGTGCCAAGCTCTGTTTTTACATACTATGTACGTGCGTGGACCCGAAAGAGAAGATGGTTTTTCAAAGATCATGCTTTTGTCTGGGTTTGTTTCCTTTATCGGATATGATGAGGGTGCCAGCTGATTTTATGCCTCTTACCAACATCTCTTTCTTACTGTCTCCCAGGTTTGCAGCATGAAGGAATATTCAGAGTGTCTGGGTCACAAGTCGAAGTGAACGATATTAAAAATGCATTTGAGAGAGGTAAGGAGGATCTGTTCCACTATCTCAGAAATTATTGCCAAATGTATTAATTCATGTAAGTGTTCCGAAATGGCGTGTTTTGAATGCAACTTGCATTTTGTCCCTTCATTTTTTGTTTCCTAAGTGGCTGTAGCCCAAACACTTCTCTAGTGCTCATTAACCTTGAACGCTCAGTGTTGTTTGGCATTAGGCTTTATATCTTGTAGGCTGTCTGTGTAATAAATATTCTGAGCTCGGTCCTCTCTCACGTCCGATAATTTATTGATTATATGCAACACTAAAGAATATAGGGAAATTCATTATTGGATGTAACTGTGTTTTTCTACGTGAGTCCCTGTACCCTCTGCAAGCTCTTTGTGAACAGACCGGCTGCTGGAGAAGGAAATTTTGTGTATTCCGTCTTCTGGTGGCTTGGCCACATTTACTTTAAATATCAGCAAGGGATAGAATGAATTTCAAAACGCTGTAAACTTGATGTAGCTTTTAATAGATTTGATTTTCTATGTAAAGAACCATTCCATACAAAGGCAAAGAATGGCTGGGAGCCTCCTGACTCATCAGCTTCTCTCTGGGCTGCTCGCCCTAGCAGAGCAGGTTCAGAAGAGTTTGCTTTTTAGGTAATCCTGCAGCCCCTCTCCCCACTAGTACTTGGGTCACTGCAGACACCAGGGCTCATGTTAATTCTCTGAACACATCACTCTAAAAAAATACGGTTGGTATGTTTCTGTGCTTGCTGTCGGGAGAGACGAGCAGTAATTAATTAATTAAAAGTGAATAGCAAGTTTATATTGCTTTTGGGAAGAGAGGAGTTTAATGGATAACGTGGCATCTAATTTCATCTGCCTTTGTCTCCATCTATCTGAGAATTAAAATCTTCAAGAACAGAGCAGGCAGAAATGTGTATCATAGTCTGTGAGTAGAGACTTGATAAGAGACTGAAAGACCCCTTTTTAAATGAAGGAAATGCTCGTTGTGGGAAAATAGCCACTTGTTCCAGCAGTAACATGCAGAAATAGAGGTGATTTTTTTTTTTCCTTCATCTCACTTGTCTTTGGAAAGCATATGATATACAGAACTGACAAAGTTAACAATAATGTCTCTGCAGTTTATTACCTTGCCCAGAACCCTTGGTGGCAGTTAATACCAAGGATAATGCTCCAGTTTATAGTGGCCCATTTATTATCCAGCGTGTTATTAAGATAATAGGCAAGCTTTGGTAATTCCAGTCACATAATGGATATATATAGCTTCAATCTGAGGTTTGCCCCATCATTAAATCTAGTTATATCTGATAGGGAGTTTTCCATAGGGAACAACTCCTTAAGTGGGCACCTTCTTTTGGTGATACAGGCAAACAGTGGCATACCTACAGTGACAAATTCTTTGTCCCATAAACACCCCCTGCAATTCAGCGTCCTGCTGAGCCCATAGAAGATGCTCGTTGGCCTCTTGCACGTGCACTAAATCAGTTGAGCTCCAGTTGTAAGTGTGCACGAAGACATACAGGCTCACGGACCTGTGCTGCGTTCCCCTCGGTGGTGGCTCTGTGCAGCTCACACCCTACCAAAATACCTGAAGCACCTGTGCAGGGCTGTGAGCCGGTGTCAGACCGAGCTGGCTGGTAGAAAGCTGCCCCAGGTCTCCAGGGATGCTGTCAGACGCTTCCCTTCCTGCTGCTGTCTGCAGGGGAGCTCTCCCTCTGCTGATTCTAGTTGGAGTAGGTGGGATCGGCGTCGTGCTGCATAAATCTTTTTCTCCAGCTGAGTTGCATCCTTCCCGTCTGATTCCTTTCTCCAGTATTCTGATTTTTCTTGCCTGTTTCTTTTTGCTTGGCACCAAGGTGAAGATCCATTGGCTGGGGACCAGAACGACCATGACATGGATTCGATAGCAGGAGTTCTGAAGCTCTATTTCCGAGGCTTGGAGCACCCTCTCTTCCCCAAGGATATCTTCCATGATCTGATTGCCTGTGTCAGTAAGTATATGAAGATCTGAAAGGAAATCAGATGACTTTTTTCAATCTCATCTTCCATTTTTTTCTTCTCTCCCCCAACTCTTTTTTCTGACTCCAGAGTAAGCTTTTATGGCTTCTGAGGTGGGCTTTGTGTTGCACAGGTATTGTAGTCACTGTTAGCCAGAGGCTGGGCAGTTATCTGCTTACAGCCATCCTTATTCTGATAGGATTTTTTTATAGAAATGAACAAGGAGATAGAACTGAACAGATTTTAAGGGCTGTCTTGTGGATTTTTCTGAGACGGTGCTTTGTGACAGGGTAATTTAAAAAAAAAAAAAGAATAGAAACCTCCACTTCTGGAAAAATAATCTTTTAAGACCTTTCATCAGAGGTGTCAGAAATGCATTCTTGGAAGTGGGAAGCATCTCCAGGAGGGTTTCTGCCCTGTCTTTTCCCTAGTGTTAATGGATGCCCTGGCTTTATGTCTACTGCCATGCTCCTGCATGCTCTGTTTAGCTAGCAAGGCAGTAGTCATACACCTTTTAGCTTCGTGACCATGAGGATCCATCTATTGACTCTTGTTAAAGAATTTCAATCATGAGGGCGGTCACAGTCCAGTTGTTAACATTTTTATTGTTTTTTAAAGCGGTTTTGGTGGGCAGGGGGCTGTTTGTGTTTTTGTACTTGAGCAACCTCATTTTAAATGGCCTGACTATTGCCATGCTGCTCAGAAGGAATGAATGATTCCATTGTCCCCGTCATGAAATAGCCTTTGCGGTAGCAGCCTTTGAAGCAAAGCAGAAGATAACTGCTTCTAAAATGACTCGTGGTTTTCTTCTCCTGATAAATGCATTTACAGAGTTGAATTCACATTATATAAAAAGAAAAATCTGCTTCCAAATAAGTTCTCCTTTCTGAGATGATTTATGCTGCCCACTTATTTCTCAGTAGGCTGCTGCACGCAGAGCTTTTTGCCTCACCCCTTAACTATGTTAATTTTCCATTGAGTGTTGTACAATTTCTTTTTTAAACACCCACCTTTCTAAGCTAACTTGAATGAGCTATTGTGTCAGAGCTATTGAAAGAGATGACATCCAGTGCTCCCACGCGAGGAAGGAGCTTGCAGTGAGGCTTCACGTGTTCAGGGACCTTCACTGTCAAAGGCATCATGAGCAGGTTCTGCAGCCTTTGTGTTCCCATGCCAGGCAGCTGCTGAATCCAGGAAATAGGCAGACCCTTCCTTGCTGTGCTGCTGCGTTGGCTTCCCCTTTTATATATATATATATATATTTATATATATATATATAAAAATATACATTTTGCCCAGGACCTATCATATTTTACTGGCTGAACTCGGAGTCGGTGGAAAGTTGTGGCTATGGTGGGGTTGTAACTCTGTGGTGCTCCTTTTTCTTTTCAGCAATGGATAATTTACAAGAGAGAGCGCTCCACATCCGGAAGGTGCTTCTGAACCTGCCTAAGACCACTCTGATCGTAATGAGATACCTCTTTGCATTCCTCAATCAGTGAGTATCCTTCAGAGCGCCATGGCCCTGCTGTGTGTAGCGCTGGGTGTAAAGGGGTAGGTGGCAGAGCCAGCCCTGGTGTTGCTGTGTGCAGTCTGAGCAACAGTTCAAGGTGCAGATGTCTTGAGCTTCCCATTGCATCTGTCTTCCTGGGCTTTTGAGCCTTGCTGAAATTTATCCTGATATTAATGCAATCGCAAAGGAGCTCCAGAAATGAAAGTGAATAATGTGCTGGTGAACTAACCAAAAAGTAATACAAAGGAAGCAGAAATTGGGCCCCACACCAGCGAGGAACAGTGTGTGCTAAGTATTGTGAGTGATGGAGAGTGAGTTTATTTTTTTACTGTCCATCACATCTGGCTGGTTCACTGGACAGCTTGACAGCAAGAAAGCAGTAGCTTCTTCCAGTACCATGGTCTCAACGCCTGAGGTAGCATAAAAGGAAAAATGTCCTAACTAGAAGTTAGCAGATTTAAACGTTCTCTCATTCCTGTTGAGATTGGTAGTGTTTGGTCTAAATGCGATGCTGCTGTTCTTCATCATGCTCATCTTAAGAGCAAGAACACAAAAAAAGAGATTGCATTAGGAAATATTCTAAATCTATATAAGGAGGTTAAACTATAAACGGGGATTTGAGCAGTGCTGGGATCAAATCAATAAGGCTTTTAAAGTCCCTTTGGGGTTTCTCTTTCATTTCTTTGTAAATGCCATCAGTCTGTCATTTTTTTCTTATGAATCCAGAACATTCACATCCCAGCAAATCAGCTTTAACAGCAGAAAGCCCGAAACAAACCTTCCCCCCTCATCTGTGTTCTCCAGCAGATGATGGCAATGACTGATAATGTTGTTTTGTGTTGTTAACCGTCCTCCCCGCTTCTGTCTTCTGCAGTTTATCTCAGTTCAGTGAAGAGAATATGATGGATCCCTACAATTTAGCCATCTGCTTTGGGCCAACGCTGATGTCGGTGCCTGAAGGTCATGATCAAGTCTCTTGCCAAGCTCATGTCAATGAACTAATCAAAACCATCATCATCCAACATGAGAACATCTTCCCAGGACCAAGGGAGCTGGAGGGTCCAGTCTATAGCAGAAGTGGAAACACTGAGGATTATTGGTATGATAGATATCACTGAGGAGAAAATGAACGGGTGCATATTTTCTTACTGGTTAGCATGCTCCTGTCATGCATTCTGCATTATCTTAAGTCAGTACTCAAGCGTCTAGCCTCTCAAATCTGTATCATGCAAGAGAAGATGGCTCTGGTATCCCTGGAGAGTCATCAACTTGAAAAGAAATAAGCTGTTAGTAAGTAGCTATTGACTTCTCCAACCTGTGCCCACTTATCTTGAAGGATAAGGTTGTGCAAGGATTTTCTTGGATATTCTGGTTCTTCTTTATGTTTTTTTTGTTTTTTTTTTTTTATTATTTATTTATTTCCCTCCTGCTTTTGCATTTGCTGCATGTCTCAAGTGGCTTTTCTTCAGAGGTAAGGTCACTTGCAGCTGAACCTAGAGAACCGTGGCACGGTTTAATTTTCAGGACAGCACTGGTGGAGGGGGGAGGGAGGAGGGAGGAATGCGAAATCACCATTTCCATCCAGCTTAAAGCTCTGGAGGCCTGGCAGCGTGCTCAGTCTGAGAGCAACATCTGGAAACAATTCAGCCAGCGCGGCTCCTGTCATCTGGGGTGGAAGGTGGGGGAAGGAAAGGAGGTGTTTTCTTTCCTACTGGCCAGGCTGATCTCTCCCACTGAAAACGAGGAATGTTAAATTGTGTCCTGCTTCTCCCCCCCCAGATCCCTCCTCCACTGTCCCAGGAATGCAAATGATTATTTTCATACACTAAAACAAATATGTTTTAAAATGAAGTCACTCTGGTGACAGAGCTAGCCTTGTTCCCCGGCTTGTTTCAGAGGAGCTCTGACTATCAGCTCACTCCGTGTATGTGCAGCAAGGAGCAGCTACTTTCTGAAGAAAACTTGCCAGTGCCTCTTTTGGAAAACTTATTGAATTTTACCCTTCGTTCTGATAGTTTTCATTGATCTTATATAGAAATGAGTTGTATAGGAAAAAAATAAGAATTTTAAAACCATCAAGAAACAAATCGACAAGAGTGTTCGTCACGTAAGGTGGAGAGAACAAAAACGTGGAATGTGCAGCACAGCCTCTAGCACATGTAACACTTGGGTGTATACAACCTCTGGTGTGTGTAGCATCAGTACATAGGATGCAAAATGTCCTGGAAGGTAATACCACTTTTCTGAGGGCACTCTTTTTTTTTTTCATTGCCCTTCCTAACCGCTCTGACCTGAGACCCATTAAGCAGAGAAGGGTAGAAGCGAGCAGGGGAGGCTGCTTAATAAAGCCAGGAAGAAGCATCTGGTTCCCATTCGAGCCTTCTCACAGCCCTGGTATTTAGATAGCTGCTAGCGATTGCCCACAGGGCTCCTTGCTGCAGAGCGTGCGAGAAGCAGAGTGAATCTGTTTAGTTTAGCTGATTCATCAGGGAATGAAGTCTGCCGCGTTTGTAATTGCATCGTGCCACTTCGCTGCCCCGAGCCGTCTCTTTGCTTAGGAGCTTGCAGGCGATGCTTTGGTGCTTGGGCTGCCGGGGCTCGGAGCCGTGGCTCGCGTGCCTGGGCTCTTGCAGCTTGGGTCGGCAGCTGCCCAGGAGGCTTGGAGCAGCTTGCCTCGGGCGGAGGAGAACAGGGCAAGGTTCAGACTGAAATTCAGGGCTGTGATGCAGGCATCTTTGAAACACCGCCTGTGATTCAAGCCTGGCACTGGGCTGCCTCTGCCTGTCCATCTGACGGTGCAGAACGGCTTGGCATAAGCAGCGTACTCAGTGCAGGAGCCCGCATCCTGGCAAGCAAGACCATGGGCGTGCAGGGGAGATGGTGGCGTGGAGATGCTCAGCTGGCATTGCCTTCCTCTGGCAGCCACACTGCTTTCACACCGACCCCTTGGAGTGAAGGCCAGCAGCCTGGTGCTTCTCCTTGGGGCGCCCTGGGGCTCGCACGATGCAGGGTTGTTGGTGGGAAGCTCCGTGGGAGACATGGGTAGAAGGAGGCACGAGTAGGAAGAGGCATGGATAGACGGAGGCATGGACAGAAAGAGGCATGGATAGCAGGAGGCACTCGATCCTCCTCTCTGCAGCATTTGGGTCTCCAGCGTTGGCTGTGCGCGACATTACTTCACAGTCTGCATGAAACTTTAGCCCTCGGTGCTGTATTCCTCTTGGGAGTCCCTTTTGGCTTCGAGTTCTTCTGTAAACTTTATTAAGTAGCACGAAGGCTTTGCAAAGGATGAGAGGCTGATTCCTGAGGCACTGACTCAGAAGATGGTGGCGAAGCTGCGTGTCGTGGATTGAGCATAAAGAGACGCTAGAATTACTCAAACATTTTACCCCTTCTTTTTTGTCTTTTTTTCTCCCTCCTTTAAAAGAGCAGATTACCACAATGGGGTTTTTAAAAGGAAAGCACTATGATCACTTTTACCATTGTAAGGCCAAACAGACAGGTTAAGCTATCACTTTGTGAAGAGAAGTCAACATGGCCTTGAGGAAGAGTGAGGGCTGGCTCGGGCTGGCACACAGGGACTTTAGCCTTGTCTCCAGGGACCAGTCTTTGCATTACTTTTATTTATGTATGTATTCCAAGAACATGACCTCCCTGTGCCACTTGCTGCCTGTTGAGAGCTTTTCTTCATGCAAAACGTAAACGAGGACTCTTGGTGTTCCAGGTGCTCTGTAAATAAAGGCTCTGGGCTGAGGGAGCCGTTCAGTGGAATGGGTTGGACAATTTGGTTGTGATAAAAGGGGAAGAGGGAGATGACAAACTCAGACCTGGAAATATCGCTCTGAATTTAGAAACAATTTCCCCCAGGAAGTGGCAGCTATCTCATCAGTCATGTAATGAGCTAATTAGAGCAATGGAGAATACAGCTGGGGGAATAATTCTGGCATGGCAGAGAGGAGCTAGACCCAACATGCCATTGCTGTCTGACTTCTAAACATCTCCAGGGGGCTGGGTTTCAAGATCTGAAGTTAGGCTCCTGATAGCACACAGAAGGTTGACAAAGACGTTCAGTTTGTTTAAGCAAGGAAGGGCTTAGCTTGATTGATTTTTACACGCTGACTTGAGTACGTGCAAATGCATCCATGGAGTTTCTGTCAGAGTGGAACCTGGATATTGACCTCCTAAATGGGTGTTCCTGATTGCCTTTGATTTCTGTAAATGAGGGAACTCGCTTTCCACCAGTGTAAAGCACTGTCTATTTTTCCTTCTGCTGTAGTGAAAGTCCTCACGGAGAGAGAGCCTCGACAGAAGACTCGGTGCAGGACGTCACGGCTGAGCACCACACCAGTGATGATGGTAGGCAGTGCTCAGTAACTCTCTGGTTAGCTGGTGTAACTTGCTCTGGGGGAGGCAGGGAAGGGGGTACCTTGCAGTTAAATCCGAAGTGGAGTTTAAATCGTAACCATCATTTGAAACATCACATGCAGCATTTGATGCCAAAGAGTAAAAATAGGTAAATTCTAAAAATTCCCATCGATCCCACACCCTTTTAAAGTATCTCGTATTCCAAGGGTATGTCACTGTAGCAGCAGGCCTGGGCACACTCGGTGCTGTTTGAGCTCATCTATACCTTAGAAAGGTTTTGGAGTTGGAAGACACAAGGCAAGCACAGAGCCAAAGGCTGGATGTGCTTCAGCGTGCTCTCCCAGTCCCCATGGCGTGTGCCAGGCAATTCCCCGTTCAGTAGCTTTGGCAGGGGAGCTGTGAGTGCCCTAAGCTGCAGCAGTTCTGCTTCAAGGAAGCAAACAAAATAAAATCAGAACCTGCTTGGCTTGCCTTCCCCTGGAGGCAGGCTTTAGGGTAGAGAGTTCTGGGGTGTCTCTGCTTGATAATTTGTTGGTCTTCCTGAGGAAACTCCCTTCCCCTTCTCGTGGTCTTTTTAGTAAAAAGGGGTGCCAACCCTGAGAATTCCCTGGTATTTTCTAAGGAGAGGGTGACACCGCCCTAGTATTGGGGTGTCAATACTTCCAAAGCTGCTTTCTGCAATGGGGACAGCTGCACGTGAGCCCCATGCAGGGCAGAGGAAAAAATTACGGTACTGATGTGAAACAGCAGAGTGCTGACCAACGTGGAAGGACAACTGACCAAAACAGGACAAAATAGATTTTTCTTCTTGCTTTTTGACCATTTGCAATTGTCTTAAAGTTCTGTGTTGGTTCTACTTGTGGTGGTCTCAGCTGTAAAGGTGGGAGGAAGGTGGCGTTGCTTTCAAACGAGGTAGTGTCATTTCTGAGCTGGTCTTCGGTAATTTACTCATAGGCATCATCCTCCTGTGCTGCTTTTTGCTCTCTCTGCTCCAGCAGTCGCCTAACAAACCTTTCCCATGGCATTGCTGTGCTCCTGCTGGCTTAATGGTGTTCACACACCAGTAACAAAGTAAACACCGTTTGAGCACTGCTAGAAATGCTGGAAAATGAGTTCTCCCGCAGCAAGGTCAATCACTGTCGCAGCGACTCCTCACCAAGGTTGTTGGGAAGAAACACAAAGACTACAGGAATGAAGCATGAGTTTGCTATCTGTGTCGAACAGGGTGTTCTTTCTGAAAAGCTTTAGTTTCTAAAAAATGCACTAAAACGTGTCCTTTTCAAGTTTGTACCTAAAGGAGGAGTAATTTCGTGGCTGTAATCAAGGGAATCAGGACTGCAACAGCCGGGACTAAAATCTGCAGGCTGAACCACCACTGGGTGTGCTCTCGTTATTTCGGGGGGGCGGGGGTTAGGTCACGTAGGTAGTCAGGAGGACACAGTGATGGGAAAATGAGCAGCCAGAGATGAGAGAGGGACACTGTTTTACAGCCTCTGGAACAGGATCGCGTGGGGCCCCTGTGCAAGGTAAAACCGGGAGGCGTTTTGGATGGAGTTCTGCAACCTCCACGGAATATTCCATAGGAAGCAGTTGGGAGGGAGAGCTTGGCACCGAAGCAGAGGAGAGCGCGGGGCCTCCGTCCCTGCTGCGGGAACAGCGAGGCCTCGTGCCGTGAGGGCCCTCCCGTCCTTCTCCTGGGGTTCCGCCGTGTTGCACCTCAGGCTGAGTGTCAGCGGTGCTGGCAGTGCCTCGGTCACTCTTGGGGTTGAGATTTTTCTCTCTCGTTCAGCTTTTGGATGAGACCTTTTGTGAGGCTGGACCCTGTCCTCCCAAAGTACGGCCTCACCCCAGCCACCTCTGCTGGCATGGCGGGGCTGGCAGGCCGCAGAAGGGGGATGAGCCCCTTCACCATCTGCAGGTGGTTTTGAACACAAAGAGAGCACACAAGACTGCTAAATGGAAGGAAATGAACCCAACTTCAGAAGAATTGTTTTATGAAGGCTTTCTTAGCTGCCGTGCTGATTCTGAGTGGATCTGTGGCTGCCAAGTGAAATAAATGTGTCTTGGTAATTCCTTGGTGGGGTCTGAGGGCTCAAAGCCCCTCGAGGCTTCAGTGCTTGGGACGTGGTCGCCGAGGGGCTCTGGGGAGCTGCTGTGCTGGGCACGGCGTCTGGAAACGGGCATGAGAGGTCAGAAATGCTGAAAGACGAGCGTGTCGCGTGCTCGTTTCACTGGGGGCATGAGTGGAAAGATTTGAAACTGCTGCTTTTGTGCGCAGGTTCTCAGACTGGCAGGGTTAATTGTTGGGCTTAGCCTTCCTGGGCTTTATTCTCACAGCTTTCTGCTCTGGGCATGAGCGTAGCAGGAAAAAGCTACTGGAAATTAGAGTCTAAAATCACTTCTCTGGATGAAAGCCAGAGTCCTAAAAGGCAAATTGGAAACATAAGAAACCTGAGTGCCGCGCTCATCTGGAACAATAAACACTTCTTAATGAAACAGACGGAATTTACAAAACCGCAGCCCCATCGCCTTCGTAAACAGAGGGGGACACCAAAAACCAGCATTATCAGGTTTTTTTGAATGTTGTGAAGAAGCTGGCTCCAGAGGCAAAGCAAACAAGAGAGAAGCGGAGCCAAAACCAGATAACCGCGTGCTCTGGGGAGTCTGGAGCAGGGTGGCTATCGCAAGACGAAAACATGGCCAGGCTTTTTTCCCCGTTGCTGGTGGCTGAGAGCTGATAATGGGATTTGTGTGAGGCTCACCACAGACTTACCTGAAACGTGTGATTTGAGAGAATTCAGCAGGCCTGGTTTAGTGATGGAGTTCATTACTGGGGGTCTGCCTGGTAGACCCTGTGGCCAACTGCTCTCATCTTGCTTTGTAACTCGAGTTGTTGATCGGGGCTCCTCAGGCAGAGCTCAGATGGATTTACACTATTTTATTTTTCTCTAGCCCAGCTGCTGCCTGGGTCAACATTGGAAGACCTAATTCTTGAGCGTATGCCCTCCCAAGGAATAATTGTAAATGCTGTGGCTCATGTTTGGTTTTCCAGTCCTTTTTGGCTGGTTGTTGCACTGTACAAGCTTCCCATAATGCTGGTCAAGATCTCAGGATGAAATGGCTTATCTTCTCTTCCCCAGGAAGAGGAACCACGAGTCTGTTCCCCTGAGAAAGAGCTCTGTTTCCATGGCTGTGGTGGAAAGCTCCTTTAAAGTAATTAGCAGCTGAAGTCCACTGGGGCCATGTGGTTGAGCTCATCTCCATTCCCCTGATTCCAGAATAGAATTGGGAGCTGGCACGATCTATATTTGGACTCAGCCAATAGCAGATATTTTTTTAAAGTCTTAAAAATAATCCACGTGAATTTCATATTGTTTTTCCTGAGCGTATAAACGCCTATATTCTCCCCCTGCACAGCATCAGAGTCCTACAGGGACCCAGATCAGTGCCCGGCTGCAAACACAGCGTGGCTGTAATTCTTCCATGAGCTTTATCAAGGAGGAGCTGTCAGATTTGGGGCACATGGTGCGGCTCCGAGCACAGCCCAGCTGCACAGAGTGGCACTGCTGGCTGCCGGGTGCCTTTGGTAGCTTCCCCAACAGCTCGATGGAAAGGGCAGGGGTCTGCTCTCCTGGGTCAGGCAAACCTCACAGGCAGCAGAAACTTCCTTCTGAACAGACGCTTAATTTCTGAAGCAGCTTGGAACCAGAGGAGGTTTCTCTTCTTAAACGCTGATAACAGATCCTGCTTGCCAGCCCAGGGAGTTTTGTTTAGCTGCCTTTCAAAAAGCAGATTTTTGGCAGAGACGCATTACTGCTACCCAGTTTTGATTTGTTTTTTTAATAAGGTGCTAATTTTGTCATTGTCATTTCCATCTTTGTACACTTGAATAGCTGTCAGTGGGTTTATGACTTAAAAAATGTGAATGTGTCTATCACGCAGAGATCAGGTAAATGCTGAAATTGCAACATCCTTACCTATAAATATAAGGATCCCTTAATATAGGGATTCCCCTCTGAATCTTACTGCTCCCACCCTCTGCTACCTAAAGAACCAACACTTTATCCTACATCACATGCTCTCTTCATAAACTGTTTTGTGGTAGGTGTGAACTGTTGACTACTTATCTGAGCCCAGGTGTTTAGTGAATTGTTGTTTATTCCCTTCTATCTCCTAGAGTGTGAGCCCATAGAAGCAATAGCGAAGTTCGACTACATTGGCAGGACTGCACGAGAGCTGTCCTTTAAAAAAGGAGCTTCTCTCTTACTCTATCAGCGGGCCTCAGATGACTGGTGGGAGGGACGCCACAATGGAATTGACGGCCTTATTCCTCATCAGTATATCGTCGTTCAAGACACGTATGTTACACTTTAAGTCCATCTGCGAGATGGGCTTGCCTAAAATCAGGTGTGGAATGGAGTATTTGTGTCAGGGTGCTGACACCACAGGGGGAGAGTTCGTCCTTCAGCCTTCCCCACAAGGAGGGGATCCTACTGAAACAAGCAGAGCCCGGCACAGGCATAGGTGTCCACTTACGTGGGGAAGTCTTCGGCTTCAGTGTGACATAAAAACTGCTCTGGGGCTGCCAGCCTGCTAAAGCTGCAGGGCTGAGATCTCCTAATTGCTTAAAGACATCAGGCTCTCTCCTTTGAAAGATGTGTAACGATTCTTAAGAGAAAGTCGTTAGCACAGTGCTGTAGTCTTTTATGTATGTTACACACACAGTGCAGTATTTGAAGTTCGGTGCTGTTGGTCCTGTTTTGGTTGTGATTTCCTTCCCTCCTCCTTCCTAGTGAGGATGGTATCTCGGAAAGATCCAGTCCGAAGTCTGAAATAGAAATAAATTCTGAGCCACCGGAAGAAAAAGTGACTGCTAGAGCTGGTGCCAGTTGCCCAAGTGGGGGTCACGTCGCAGATATTTACCTTGCAAACATCAACAAGTAAGAACAGCCTTGCGTTATTTTACTTAATTGTAAAGATCTTGGTGATGAGTCCAGTAAAACATTTCCTTCCCCGAAAGATGTTAATGAGCGCTTCCACCATTTTTCTCTGCTTTTGCCTCCTCTAACTCACTTGTGTTTTGCTGTCCTGTTCTCTCTGTCACCGATGTGGCCAGTGCTTATTTAGAATCCCACTGGCTTCTCTTCCCTGTCCCCATGTGCCATCTGTTCCTGTTTTCACAAATATGTTCTGTTTTATAAGCTAAAGATACCGAGAAACAGAGAGCAATAGTGGAATAAGTCCTTGTAATCGTGTGTTGCCATTCCTCGTTGTGTTCCTGTGGTTTGTTATGTCTCGTTTACTCTTAACACGCTTTTTTTGTGGGGTGGGGGGACAGCCTTTCAGAAAGTAGCACCACATTTTGTGCTAAATGACATACCTCAAGTCCCACCATCTGGCATTGCCTGTGACATTCTGTTTCTCCAGCACTTCTCACCTTGGGTTACTAACCATATGCTTGCAGTGAAACAGCACGTCTCCCTGTTGCTCCAACTTACCTGCTCAATGACAAATTGTTTCCTTAGCCAACAGTCCACTTACCAGCTTAATTTCCCAGATTTTTATTAAGAGACTAAATTTCTTGATCTTTAATTATTTTGCATTAGGTTATTCCCCCAATCTTTGATTATTTAATTTCTATTAAAAAAGCCTCACCTCTGTATGTTGTGCAGTGAAGGTATTAATGTGATAGTTACAGTTCTATGGGAGTGGATATTTTTAACCTTCAATTAGTTTAACAGACTGTAGCAGGTCCAAACCTTTAAAGAGGATGTATTTCTGTTAATGTTTTTATGAGCTAATGTCCTACACAGAGCCTGGCCCTTAGTTTATGGGAGTCAGCAGAGCTCTGTTGTTATCACTAAAGCTATACTGGCCTGCCTCAGCTTGGGATCTGTGCTTTCTTTGCTATTTACTGTATGAGCCATGAAGTATGCCATGCTGTCAGTTATGGAAAGATTTATATAATGAGCAGACCTTTGCAGCTTCACCATCTGCTGATTTTTGGTAGCATTAAATGTAGTGTTTGTAAGAAGCCTGGGTAATGTCCACTCCAGTATTTTTCCCTTTACTAGGGAAATTGATATTTAGCAATAGTAGCATAAGACTCATTTTGTTGTTTTTTCTTTAGGAATGAATCTTCTGACCTATGTGTGAACAGACTTGGGCAAAATTAAATCAGATGGTTTCGCAATGACAGTTGTGCCACCCACTGAATTATTATTTGGATGCCAAAATCCTACTGGAGTTAACACTTTCTTGCAGTTATTCATGGGGCTGGTGCTATATATAAATGGATCCTTCCCTGTATAATGGATGCCAAGCTTCAGACCTATGGCATAAAGTATTCTGCTGCGATGGCCTTTGTATAATTTGAATGGAATCATACTGTCAGACCTCATGGTGCTGGGGTAGAAATTAAATTGTTTGGACCAGCTTTATCCATTTGACATCTTTTGGTTTGTCTCTAGCCCTGTATTGATAATACCTCATGGTCCTGCCAAAGCAATGCAAAAGAAATCTCTGTTACCACCAGCAAATACTGGAAACGATCGTTAACCCCAAACTATGGGGTTTTTTGCTTGCCAATCTCTGAAAATAATAACTTGATGCCTTGGGCCAGGAGCTTAGTAGACTTATACTGTGTCCTCCAGTCAAAAATTGTAGCTCTGCTCTTCAAATGTAATAAAAACACATCATCAAAACCTGTTGATGGCACAGAGGGTTTTTTTTGTTCAAATATAAAAGATTTACTTCATGACCAAGTTAATTACATTCCATCCAAGCTTTCTGTTTTTGGTATGAATGTGCACAGCTGCCAGACTCGTGTTATTAGACGTGTTAAATGGAATGGTTTATAACTACTGTTTCACAGTGACTCCTAAAAACCTGGGTGTATTTGTAATCTGGGCATCTTTATGTCTCTTCCCATTGTCCTCTGTGTTGTTTTGGGGGGATATCTTCAAATTGCAGCCCGTTACGTGTTTCTGCTTGTATTGACTTGTTTTGCTTTTGTGACTGAAGGCAAAGAAAGAAACCAGAGTCAGGCAGCATCAGAAGAGCCTTCCGTCAAAGTGACAGCCATGGACTAGGTAGCTCACTGGCAGAACCAGCCTCCCCAGGAGCCATAGCCGGTTCCAGACCCTCATCTCAGCCCATAATGAGCCAAAGTCTTCCCAAGGAGGTTCCAGACAAATGCTCCATCAGTGGCCACGGCAGCCTCAATTCTATCAGCCGACACTCATCTCTGAAGAACAGGATAGACAGCCCGCAGATCCGGAAAACTGTGACAGCAGGGAGGTCAAAGAGCTTCAACAACCACCGGCCCATGGACCCTGAAGTGATTGCACAGGTAAATGGGAGAGCTTTGCCTTCAACACTTTGCTTTTTTACATTTAAAGGATGGTGGTGGATGCAACTAAATGTTACAGTGCAAAGTTCAGACTTACTTCCTATCCCTTCCCTTCCAGCAACGCAATATTAACTTACTACACTTGAGTTTAATCTTTCAGCCTCACTTTGTGTTAGCCGCTGAGACGGCATTCAGGAGTGAAGATAAAGAGGCAGGTCCTTGCTCCAGAAAAACTTGGCCCTGTTCATTACCCAGAATTTAGTTTTAACAATAAAAATGTCCACTTCAGAAAGTTACGCAGATTCCAAAGCTGTCAGCAAAAAAAATAAACAATCATAACTTCAAGACATGAGAAAAGTAAAGTATTTAGTGTCAGTTCTAAATTCTCCTGTCAGTTGTGCAAACTTGCCTGTGGTTAGACATTCGAAGCATATGTAGTAGCACAGTCAAAATAACAGCAGGCTGCTGAGTTGTACGGAGCTCACAGTGTCATCTTTATATGCTTACAGGGTCCAGTGTGATTAGAAACCAACTCTGAATGTAATACTCCCTAGATTTCATTAGTTGTTTATTTTGACAAGTGCCTTGAAATGAGGGCAGGCTACCAAGGCTTATACAGCTGCGCTTCAACATCACGACGCAACAGAAACACAAGTGGAGTCTTTGCATCTGCACCTCTGTGACTTCACAAGCAGAGCAGAAAACAATTGATAGTCAGACGTATTTGAAGAAATGACAGCCTCTAAAGGGGGAATGATGTAAATGGTGCAGATTGCCATCTTCTCTGAAGGATCTTCCCTTTCTCCTGTTCCCAAGAGTGAGATGTGCCTGCACATGTATGCTTGCTATACCAACTGTTTTCAGTATGTGATGGATCTATCTAAAGCCAAGGAATTCCTGGGTCTCAGATTACAAAGTCAGCTCGGGGGGACCTGACTTCTTCGCCTCTTTTCATTCAGCAGTCTGTAGATTTCTAAAGATGTGGAGAAGAGATGCGGAGAAATTAGACTACATTTTTATTCACAAGGCAGCAACATCAAGTAATAAATAAGGTCCAAATAAAAATCTGCTGCATTCTGATAAAAAGATGTATTTTGGCCTCCTGAATATCTTTACTCCATATGTTCCAGTGGAATCAGAATATACAGTTCTTGTTGTCTTCATATTTCATTGTCCTTCCAAGGCTTCGCTTGACATAAATCAGTTTTTGTTTTTTCAATCAAGCTCTAACTGAAGTTGTTCTGTCTCTTCTTCCTGCCAGAATGTTAAGTCCATTGTTTTCACTGGAGAAGTCTGGGGAGGAAAAAAGAAGAAGGGGGAAGGGGGCTGGGGAGACCTGTGTTAAATTAGTTTTTCTTAGCCCTGCAGTATCTGTTCTAACACCATCTAACAATGATCATGCATTTTACATATTTTTCCCTAACTTCATAAGTAAAATCTGCCTGGCCTCAAGATAGACTTGGAGGTGTCGGATTTCTGTCTCTGGTTTCTTCCACCATTCCTTGACTGATTTACCTTCCCCACCCCCTGAAAAACCTCTAAGGAAGCTAAAAAGCTGCAGCCAAACTGTGAGTCACAGAAAGGCTAAGCTCCTCTGCTCTCCAGTGAGTTCTGTGCACCAGTGGGCTCTGCAGGCAGGCTCCAGCAGACATGTAGGTCCTCATGTAGCCGAGAACAAAAAAGCCTGTTTTTTAAAATAGCAAAGTGCTTTTTGTTCATTTGTTAATAAATGTAATATAAGAGGACATAGAAATGTCAACTTGGACTTCCGTGTGTGTTTCTGATGTTTCTGTGTTTTTTAAAACATGAAAGTTTTGCGTCCTGTGTAATACCGCTCCGGGAAGGTGAGGCTGCTTGGGCGGCAGGGAGACCGATGGGGCAACATCACACAAGGATTTCGGCACTCAGTGCGGCCCATCAGCAGTGTCAAAATCTTCAGGTTTTCCATTTTTTAAGAGTTTGCTCTCCTGAATCTCACCTGCCCATTAAAATACAGGAGTGGATCCCAGCATTTTGAACCACCTGCTTTTGTGCTCGTTGCTGCACTTTGGGCGTGGAGTCAGCTTTGAATTCCAAGCAGCATCTGGATACCCTGGGATCAGTAAGGGACTAGATTAGCATCAAAAAAGTGTTAGCAATTTTTTCTATTCCCTGAAGATAAGAAAAAGAACCTATTACTGCTTTTTGGCTTCAGTATATAAGGGTACGTAGCAAGTATAGTTTGTCATGAGTTTCACTTTGTCACCTGAAGGCCATCAACCTGCTAATTGATGTGAGCATTGGTGTTTACAGACTGAAAACAAATGCGTAGTTCTCCAAGACTGACTTTATCTCCCTATTTATGTGTCTGGGTTCTGTGACTGACTCGGTTTCTCTTTTGTGTTTGCAGGACATTGAAGCTACTATGAACTCTGCTCTGAACGAGCTGCGGGAGCTGGAGAGGCAAAGCAGCGTCAAGCACGCGCCAGATGTTGTCCTCGACACCCTGGAGCCTTTGAAAACCTCTCCAGTGGTGGCCCCCACCTCCGAACCTTCCAGCCCTCTGCACACTCAGATCCTCAAGGACACTGAACCAGCTTTCCAGCGCAGCGCCAGCACCGCCGGCGACATCCCCTGCACCTTCAGGCCAGTGAAGTCGGTCAAAATGGCCACCCAGGTGAAACCTCCAGCGACCCGGCCGAAGCCTACAGTTTTCCCCAAATCAAACGCCACGAGCCCTGGCGTTGCCTCCTCTGCATCTCAGCAGCCTACTGACAAGTCCTGTACTGTCTGACAAACTTGATGCTGCACTGTGGATATAGCTGTGTTGTTTCGGATGAAGAGACTGTGCTAAAAGACATCACGATTCCTATTTAACTAATTTTTGAACTTCTGCTGAAGGTTAGTTGTGGACTGCTACTTACTGCTGGGAGCTCTTCCTGGGAGTGAATTAAGTGGTAACAACCTCGTCCCATGTACCCGCATCAGTGATGTTCGTAAGGCAAAACGCTTCGTGCCACGCTTAGGAAATCCACTATCGGGTCACTGTGAAGCTGAGGAGGAAAACACAAAATAGTGATGAGTTGGATCTTGGTTTCTTGTTGATGCCTTGTTCAAAGTGTTTGGCCACCGAAAGAAATATTTGGTGGCATCCTGTTCTGAATACTGGTGTAGTGACTTATATATTCTGTGTTTCATTTATCACAGGGAAACAATAGGATAGATTTTAGTCTATTGCATGTTTTGGTGCCACTAGTTACGTGGAGCTTGGACATGCCTGTTTCTTGTGCATTATTATTATGTCGCCCGCTGGTGCCACTGTGGTTAAGGGTCTGTCTCAACTTCCATTACATCCTCGGGTTTTGTTTGTTTGCTGCCCCGTTCCTCCCCGCAGGGCCAAGGCTCTTGGCCGTCCGGCCTCATCCTTTAGACGACACTTGTCATGAAAAATAGTTTACTCTGGAACGCTCTTAGATTTTGTGGAGTTATATGTAATATGTGTCTGTGCAAATATAAACAAATATGTTCCTGAGGTTTAGGAGCATAAGAGAGAGCCCAGTGGTTGCTTATGGACAATCTAGCTGTTTTCCCCCTTTTTGCTCTCCCATATTTAAAAACAGCTTTATTGTTTTCCAGTGTAATTTTCGGCCCGTAGGCTATGATGTGGTGTGTGGTCTCAGGAGACTGAATGTAAAAACAAGTTAACTTCTGAAATCTTGCATACTCTCATGGGAGTTCATTTACTAACGCACACGTTCTTGCTTTGGTCATATATCAAGATGGATCCTTACCAAAATCCCAATTACAAGCACTGTAAAACTTCAAGCAGAAGTTCTCAAGCTTTGTATCTTCTCCCTGTTTCTGGCTGTAAATGCTCGGGTCAGTGGCCGTGACCGCTGTGAACTGCTTTAGGGGTCTCTGCTCTTATAGAGTGGTGTAAGAAACGCTGCTTGGGACGGTGACGTGACAGCATGCAGCTTCTGGAGTGGCTTCCCCGCGTGTTCTTTGGTAGATGGCATGCCTTCGTAGGACTCTGCAGACGTGAATGATTCTTGGTGTATGTATTTATATGGTAGACAGCAAATGCTTCAGCCGCCAGCAGGCTGCATGAACTCTTTTTGTACTCTACTGAGAATTTTCCACAATGCAAACATTTATTTAATTTTTTTTAAAAAAGAAGGCGTGTGCCACTTACAACGGTGAAGAAGATCTCACGGTCCCAGGAGTGAGGAGACTCTGGCCCTTAGTTCACCTTGTTGCCAAGGTTTTTTGGGATTTAAAAAGTAGCTGCACATCTTATGTTTTCATCAAATGAATTCAGGCAAGGACAAGATAAGAGAAGTTATTTTCCTCTTCCATTTATCTTTTTCTTTTAAATTTATGGGTTTCTCACACGTTAGCTTCCTTGTGACTGCAAGGTCGTTATAATTGGCACTTAGTAATTTAAAAACAAGCAAAACTTACCTGAGAACAATTTCTTCAATGTACTTTTCTGATCAATTGAAGGATGTTGCTTGGAGAAATGAGCAGGGTTTTTACTGTGTCCCCATCCCTCCCCTACACACATACCCATCTCCACAGCAGTAATACACCCATATTAGCGGCGTTTATTTAAAAGACCAACTTTCTTTGTGCTCTTAACTAAGAACCTATGCCAACCGGGGGACACCAGAAAGGTTTCAGTGAGAACACTTCTGCGATTCCTTTTTCCTTAGCTGATCTGTAGCGGCGGTTCTCCTGGAAGCACTGCGGTACGCGCGCGCCTGTCATGGACCGTGCCCTGATCACCTCGCAGGGAAGGATCCCCAACAGCGACCAGCGAACTTTGCTCTCAGGTTCTGATGGACTTCTACCACCAAGGAATCACTTGGTCTTTTGGGGAAAAAGAACTAAACTTGCAATTTTTCGCTCAGGCAGAACTTTCTGGCATTTATTTTATGTAGGGAATTTTTGCTTTTGTTTCGTTTGGTCGTGAATGACCAAAGTTAATCTGTGTCAAGAGCAGGATCTCTGTGAAATTTACTTTGACTCATTTGTAATGCCTTATTTTCTTTATATTTTTATGCCTAGCATTCACGTTTCTAAGAATAAGTGTCCAGCCACACACAGCACATTTGGAGGAGATGCTCTTTTCTGTCTTCAAGGTCTGAAGTATGAATGGAAATCGAGAGATAAAGACTTCAGGTTACTGTAACAGCAACTGTCTGTATGTGAATTACTATGCTTATCTCTAGCATCCACAGCTCTGGGACAATCCTACTGTCAAGGGGAATATGCTTAGCAGCATAAACTGTATATTGAGCAACTCAACTGGAATTTTGGTGTGCACTGTGATTGACACTTAAAACTTACAGCAAGCAATATGGCAGCGTGAAGAACTTTTCCTCTTCCACCTGACCTGGGCCTGTCCAGCCAGCAGGACATGCACACACATGCGCACACATAGGAGAGAGAACACAAAAAGGAAACTTTTAGCTCGTCTGCTTCACTCTGTGAACGTACCAGGCTGAGAGGACATTGCCGTGAGTGTTTTGCTACCGTTCGTTGCAGGAGAGGTGGGAGAGAAAAACTGGAAATAGCAACACCACCCTGCAAAACCAGTGGGCATCTTGTAGAAGAGACCAACGTAGTGTGGACAAATAAGATACAGTGGTTTGCTTGGGGAGGTATCACTGTTGATTCATATCTTCATATTCAGAAGAAATATTAGCTCTTCCATGGAAATTCTTTCATGACTTTTATGTAATGTATGTGTCAAATATAAAGACAAGAAGTGTTTGATAACTGGAATAACGTATGTCTGTTTGATAGTGCTTTGTATGAACAAAGAGTTCTTGTTCATCAAATGTTGGATTGAAATAATCCAAAGCAAAACTTTTAAAATAAAATACAATTTTAGGTGATCAATCTTAATAGTTTCTGAAGCTCTAACCTTTTATGTTTTATTTCCCTTGTTGGGAATTGAGCAGTGTGCTTTAATGATTGCTAAATTTCTGCCTCTCGAGGGTAATCCAAAGGCTCACAGTTGATAAATTGTAAATTCGTTCTTCATGTCAAAGCAATGGGACATGAGCGAGCTTTTCTCATTTTATCTGTACTGGATATTTTGTTGCAATGAAAATGATTAAATAATTAGAGTGCACTGTGACAGCAGGAAGAAACACGTTGTGTATGTATGTATTTTGATACCTGTTTAAAAGGAGTCTTTGGGTTTCCTGTGATGAATACCTCATATGTTTGATTTTGGGGGGTTTTGTTGGATTATTTTTTTCTTTTAAGGCAAGATTGTTCTTGCACAAAAGTAGGTTAAGATAACCAAGTTCTCATAAATTTCTTTACAGAATCAAAACACTTCAGTTTGGCAAGAAATTCCATCTGTTACAATTCTCACCTTGCACTGGGTGCAGGGTGAGAAGGCTGTTGGCACGTTTGGGATCCCTCCGGCGATGTTCAGACAGAAGAGGTCACTGCAGATGGAGTTTGCTGCCTCATTTCTTTTCCTTTGTGTGTCAGAACCTCAAATCCAGTGAACGTTGTATAGGTTTTGGGTTTTGTTAAGCGTTTGAGAGAGTTTCTTCAACAGAAATAAATGTCTCTAGTTAGCACTTCAGATCCTTTGCATGCATTTCCCTGGTGGACTGGAATGCTCCGTCGCTTCATGAGGTGTGTGCGGAGGGGCAATACCCAAAGTCGATGATGTTCTCAGCTGGGCCCAGCTTGCTCATAATGATGGGGAAATGCCCGTCGAGGCGATGTGTCTGGTGGGCTTGGTGAGACCTCCCTGGCCCCTGCATAGCACAGCGGCAGGCCCGTGCCTTGCGGGAGGCAGCGCTGAGGCTTGTGTTAGTTCAGTGGACCAGGTACGGGGCACCCACGCTTGGCAGGATCAAGCCCAAGTGTACAGGAATGTGCTGCAAAATGTAAATGCATTTACTCACTCACAAGCTAGGAAAACCGATTTTTTTTTTTAAAAAAAAAAAAAGCTAAAAAAATAAAAGGAAGCATTTGGGCACTCCTATTGCTAGTGAGGCTGTACAGAACAGGCAAAATGAGTGTAACGAGCTGGGGAATTATTTATTCTGAAACGTTTAGTTTTCACAAAAAATTTAAGCCTTTTTGTGGGCTTCTCTCTGGTATTGGTGAACATCCCACAACCGCCGTTACCGACGTGAAGCTGTTCTGTAGCGGACTGGTAGCACCAGAGGCCTTGGCAGAAGGGAGCGATGCTCCCTCGTGCCGAAACGCTCCCTGCAGAACGCCCCCGACCTGCAGGCCTGAGGAAATGCCGAGCACTTACTGGCGGGCTGGACTGAACTTTGGGTTTGAGTTTACACGTCACTTTCTAAGAATCCTCTCTCCGGATCAGCTTTTCTGCTCGTCTCTTATGTGTGCAACAACCTGGTACTTGAAACGAATACTTGACCCGCTGCCCTGCGCCCGCACAAGGCCCAAGGCGAGGCGCCGGGAGGCAGAGCGAGCGCTTTCCAGGCTTGGCTCTCCGAGTCTATTTTGGTGGACAAAGAGATGCCAAAGCAGCAGTTTGAGGCCTGGAAAATGTAAGATTTTTTATTTTTTTTCTGTTCTATTTTGTGCTTCCTATAACGTAGTTAGAGACGAGAGTGTCATTTTTCGAATATGGGCCAAAAAGAGGCGAAGGCGGAGAGGGAGGGCAGCTCCCGACTGCGTTAATACTTGATATACCACGCTTCGTACAGGGTAAATACTGAGCAGTTTGCAATGGGAGTAATAGACGGACCCTTCCTTTTAAAGGCACTGTTGTAACTTTACTTTTGAAGTGGACTTCACCAGCCTTTCTCTCCAGGCAGAGCCCTGTAATTCGAATAATTGAAGTCCGATGGAATTGGACTTGTGAGTGTGCCAAACTGCTGGAGCAATACTTGTAAGCAGCAGGTTCTCTACAAGACCAGCTCTATGTAGCCAAAACAGGGCAATCGTTGAAACCACCTCTGATGCATTTTCAAGAATAGCAGCGATGTCATGGTTCTACTGTAATGTAAGAAAGTTCGGTTGCAAAGTCTGGAAACCTTGTTCTCTGTTGGTCTGAAACCTCAGTCCTGCAATAGTGGGCTCAGGCTCGTGTGGTGCGTTGGCTTTTTTGGTTTTAATAACAGCAGTTGTTTGGTGGGATGGAATGTTCTTGCTAAAACAGTTTCCATTGTTTCATGTCTTCTACACCAATATATATATGGTGTATATATTAAACTGTGTAAAATTGTACTTTGTATATATAACTGTACAATATGGAGGTACATCCTTTTTTTTTTTTTTTTTTTTTTTCTTCCTTTTGGTACAGTATTGTACAGTATTAGGAGTATACGTGTTGGAAATGTTAAATCCATATTGGGGCTACAAAATGTATCCATTGTCATTAGCAATAGTTTTGGAGAAATAAATGTTTTGGGTATGGTGGAAATACTGACCTATGGGCGCCAGTAAATGATGTACGGCGTGCGAGTGAGCGTGTGTCCGAGTGGGAGCGGGGATGAGCATCGCCTGCGTGCGCCTTCCCTGCAGCCCCCCCAGCCCGGGGCTTTGCATGGTCTGCAACGTGGCTCTGGTAAGTGAGGAAGAATCTGCAGGATCCAGCAGTCCACGTCACCGTTCATAGCACTGAATCAAGTGGGCGAGGAGCCTTGCCGTTACCGGAGCCCAAAGCGCACCCCAGTAACACCAGTGCTGGGGATGCTGGGCGCAGTTCTGCAGCCGAGGGGGGCTCCCTTCTGCCACGAGGGATGGGTGTGGGTGGTGTCTGCAGCCCCTGGCTCCCAAGGCTCCTTCCTTCCCCAGAGGTGGGCACCTCTGCTTGCCGGGGGGCAGCCGGGGAACGTTTGTGTGCTTCCAGCCCTGCTCCTCTTCGGCCCCCACACACCTCGTAACAGGATTCGGCAGAGCATGAACTTGCCTTGCAATGACCTGATTGCAAAATGCTTAATCTTCCTCATTTTCCTGGAGAGGACCGGCCTCAAACCCTCTCTGGGAAAGAGGATTTAAAATCGAGATTAGGGATTGGGTCACCGACATTATTACCGTTTTTTCCCCCCATCTCCGCTTTTCAGTGTGCCTTTTTCAGAACACGGCCCGGAAACTGTGTCAGGGGCTTGTAATTTTGGATTCCCTTTGTTTAGGTTTGAGGGGATTAATTAATTACAGCCCTGCTGATGCTGAATCCAGATGTGCCGTGCTGGAGGTGGGCTGGGGCCGCCGAGCCCCCCACTCCCCGGGTGCAGCAGCGGGGCCAGGGGCAGCTGCTCGCCCCGTACCCCCCACCCGGGCATCTCCAGCCGCAAGCCCCCCACTTTTTGGGGCTGTTCAGGGCCACCCGTGAGGCTCCAGGATCAGTCCCCTGGTTGATAACGGATCGGGAGGGAGGAGCCCCCTCCCTGAGCCCCCTTTGATTTTTGATTCCCAGGGGATGCAGGGGGCAGGCTGGGGGGGTGTGTGTGTGCATTTTTGGCCTTTTTTTTTTTTTTTTAATAACCACGAGCTGGGAAGCGGAACTGCCATAGGGGCAAATGATTATGGTTCTCCAGCAGCGCAGAGGAGGATGCTGTAACCCCTTGCCCCCTTTCTATCGTCTCCTTTCCCCCCACCTTTAGCCCCAGAAGGGGGAGCGGGGTCGGGGCTGCAGCTGCGGGGAGGGCGCGGCTCCCCCCGACCCCCCCCGGCCGCGGGGCCGGAGCCGTGCGGGGGCTGCAGCATCGGTGGGGCTCTGCTGCCCCCGCCTGGAGCAGGCGCTGATGGCGCAAACCCTTCCTCCCGAGCTCTCTCCCTGCTCAAACCCTTCCTCCCGAGCTCCCTCCCTGCTCGAATCCCTCCTTCCCAACTCCCTTCCTGCGAGCAGCCTTGCTGCACAACCGCCAATAATCCTTTTGGGGCGTTATAAAGCATTTTGGTTATTTCCTGCCTGCCTTTACCCACCGCCAGCCCAGCTCTGCTCACTGTCGGTGAAAGCTGAACCCACGCGTACGGGTCAGAAAGCCGAGAGAACACCTTGGGGGAGGGGGGGTTGTGGCCTTAACGCCTCCCTTTCGGTTTCTTTTTGCAGCGAGGAGCTGAGTCCCGCGAGGGGTGGGAGCAGGCGAGGGGCGCGGGGTGCCCGTGGGCAGCTCGGGGAGAAATTTCGGCATTTCCCTCGGCGGGTTTCACTTCGCCTCTCCCTGGCCTTAACGGCTCCCATCCGCGCGGTTTGGGTGCAGGCCTGAGATGCGAAACGAGCTGCGGTTTTTATCTGCGTGGGGAAAGGTCTCTGAAATGTCCCCAGCCCGTCGCAAACAAGGCTGGAAACGACTTCGAGAAGTCGTCCGTCCCTTTCTCTTCCCGTTAGCGGAGCTGCAGCGAGGTGGCTTTGCTCTCGGCGCCGCGGCGCCTCGCTTCTGTGGCTGCCGTGACCGCCACCAGGCCCCGCTGGCTCAGCACCGCGCCGTGCTCTGTCGGGCAGCCCCTCACGTGGCCGGGAAACGAAGCTCGGCTGTAATTAGCGAGCGAGTTAGGCACGGAGTTGGTGTGCAGGGCAGTGAAGCGTCGCATCCCCTCCTTGCGTGCATCTCGTGCTCGCAGACTCAAACACAGATGCAGGCTCCATTCTGCCAGGAGAGCTCCTAGACACGGCCCTGTGAGCCCAAAGAAATTCCTGACCGAGGGACCCAGGCTGCTGGCGCTGAGGCTGGGCAAGGCGAGGTGGGGGCACTGCAAGGCAGAAAGTGAGCAGGGGAAGCGAGCTGGGTGTGCAGGCAGTGGGAGGGTGCCCTGAGCACCCCACATCCCGCACCCTGCACCCCTCAGCCAGCAGCTCCAGGCCTGGGCTGTGCCCCCTGTGCCCTCCCCACCAACTTTTTCCCCATCAGAGCCAGGATCTGAGCATCTGGGGCCAGTTCTGGCCCCTCTCTGGGGACGCTGGGTGCTGCTGCTGCATGGCCGAGCCCCTGTGCACGTGGGGATGGTGACGCTGAGCCCCACCACGGCCTCCCTTGGTTTTCCCTACTGAGATGAGAAGTCCTTGATCACTGAAATACGGTGAGAGCAATGCCGAAGGTGCAGCTTGGGAGCAGCCGGGGCTGGGGAATGCCCCAAAATCTCCCCTCTGCCCTTTGCTTGCTGCCGACAGCCGCTGGCAGTGTTTGCAGGCGCTGGGGCCGGGCCGGATCCGGTGCTTCACACACATGGGGGAAGGGTTTGCGGCTGGGGAGGGCGGCAGCCTTGTTTGCTCTGTCTGCACCTGCTTCCTCTCGCCTTCTCTGCGCTTCTTTGGGGCAGCTTCACCTGGGGCAGGCTCAAAGGCCGGGGACGGGGAGCTGCTGAGCGCCGCGGTGATGGCACAGCCGGGAGCCAGCTGGGCCTGGGGTCTGTAGGAACACCCCCAGGGAACAGGAGGGTCTGGGGTGAATGAACGTGGTTGCAGGGATCATTCTGTGCTTCTGGGGTGTGTGGGCACTGCTGGAGCCATGCAGCAGCCCCCGCGGTGTGGCTCGGCTGCTGGGAGCACGCTGGGCTTGCACAAGCAGAGAGGTTTTGGGGCACGGCCGGAGGAGCTGAGCCGTCCTGGCAGCTGGCTGTGGGAAGCCTCTGGGACCTGTAACTTCTGAAAAGCAGCTCCTGGAGATGGACAGGTCACAATAAATCCATCTCCTCCTGGAGCTATGGAGAAGACTTGGTAAAAACACGACTGCTGCAGGCTTCTCTGCTCTGGAGAAGCCCCTGGTGGGGCTCTGAGCACCCGGTGGCTCCGTAAGCAGAGCAGTGCCAGCAGCCCGCCCTGAGCACACCCCCATGCGCAATGCTGCAGACTGCCCCGGGGCAGCCAGGGCCAGCAGTGAGCACACAGCACCAAACGGGCACGGCAGGGCCATGCCTGGGAGCCTGGCACTGCTGATGGAGGCCAAACACAGCCCCCGGGCACTCATCCTGCTCTGCCTCTGCCTCCCCTCTGCCCACCCCGGGCAGGGCTGGGTGCTGGCCGGTGCCCAGCGCTGTTTGCCTTCAGCAGAGGCTGTCCCAGCCCGGGCCTGGGGACGGCTGCAACACTGGGAATTTTTTTCTCGAGCAGGAAGCTGAAGCATTTCCTCCTCCAGCCGCAGCTGATTCTCGCAGAGCGAGTTTTGCAATCCCATAGGTTTCTATTCTCGCAGCGGGGAGGTGCCTCCCTCCACCTTGCAGCTCTGTTTGCTTGTGTGTTGTGTGTGGTTTTTTTTTTTTTTTTTTTTTTTTTTTTTTTTTTTTCTTTTTGCATCTGTCAGTGTTTTGCTGCTGGCCCCGACAGGTCCCAGCGGCCGGGTGGTTTTGGGCAGAGCCAACGGCGTCCTCCCTGCCTCTCATGCGCAGCCCTTGGCGCAGAGCGGCGCCGGCGAGGTAGGAGGCTGGGAGCTGCTTGCCGGGGCCATGCTGTGCCGTCAGTGTCCCCGGGCACTGCCAGGAGCAGACGGACGGACAGCCAGGCAGACAAACGGCCGGGCACGTGGTGGTGGGGCCGGGCAGGGGGATGCGAGCAGCCGCCAGGGTGACCTCTGTGCTTCCCCACAGCGGCGGTGCAGGCGATGCAGAGCACCCCCAACTACCTCTGGAGCACGGACGATCTTCTGGGCCAGGGCGCCACGGCCTCCGTCTACAAAGCTCGCAACAAGGTGAGGAGGTGCCAGGGAGGGTTAGAAGGGGGTGGTGGATGCCCCAAAACCACGGTGCCCCCATGCCCCAGCCCTCCTGCCCCGCAGCACGGGGATGCTCCGCTTGCCCTCGCCCTGCCGTGAGCCACAGCTGCCGGCAGTGCTGGGGCTGTTTGGGTTTTATTTTCATTTTTTTTCCCTTGGTTGCTTCCCCCAGCAGAGTTCTGTGGGGTGAGGGCCGCTTTTAGGGCTCACTGGGGCTCACAGTGCGGGTGCTCCCTGCATCGAGGTGGAGCTGCTCTGGGGAATGCCCAGAGGTTTTGAAAACCCCATCCGTGGCGATTTGCATACATCATGCAAACACTTGCCAGGGCTGGAACAGAGACTTTCAGCCCCACTGGCCTTTGAAGTTTATTAAGCAAGCTGCCTCTGCGGGGCTCAGGGCTGGGAGGATGCTTTGAAAACAGCCCTGTCCTGCAGAGAGCAGGTGGGGGCCTGTGACAGCAGCATAAACACGCTCCCACCGAGCACATGGGCTTCAGAGGCAGGAAGCAAACAGAGCCGAGCGATATCTCTGGCTTTTGCAATGCAGACAGCAAAGGCTGAGGAAGCCTGTTCAGAAAGCAAGCTCTGTTGTGAGCACAGTTTGCATCCAGAGCGGGCTGAGAGAGCAGTGCTGGAGCTAACGTTGCTGTTCGGGGCACAGGCAGGGTGATGCTCCATTTCCTTTTTCTCCTTTTCCTCCTTTCCCAGAAATCAGGGGAGCTGGTCGCTGTGAAGGTCTTCAACAATGCCAGCTACCTCCGCCCGCAGGAGGTGCAGATGAGGGAGTTCGAGATGCTGAGGAAGCTGAACCATAAAAACATCGTCAGGTTATTTGCCGTGGAGGAGACGGTAAGCGGGGCCACAGCTCAGAAACCACGGTGCCGGCAGTGCCGGGATGGGGCAGCCGCCCGCGGCCTCACCGCCGCTCCCTGCTGCAGGGCAGCAGCAAGCAGAAGGTGCTGGTGATGGAGTACTGCTCGAGCGGCAGCTTGCTCAACGTCCTCGAGGACCCAGCGAACGCCTTCGGCTTGGCCGAGCCCGAGTTCCTCATCGTGCTGCAGTGCGTGGGTGAGCGGGGGCTGCATGCGGCCCCGTCCCTGTCCCCATCCCCGTCCCCATTCCTGGGGCTCTGGGACAGGCTGGGACCACTCGGTGCTGGGGTTGTGGGCGTTTAGGGCAGCCTGTACGCTCAGAGATAGCACCTGGGGCAGGTTGGGTCGGTGAGCGCTGCTCTGGGGGAAACCCAAAAATCTCCTTGCCCAGCAGCAATGGGACTGGGCTGTGCTTCCCCACGTGCTCGCTCCTCGGCTCCATTTCCCCAAAGTCACGCTGGTTCCCATGAACACACAGCCAGCCCTGAGGCCTGTCCCCGCTCTGGTCCTTCTTTTACCCCTGCATTCACCCAAAGCCCGCTTGAGCAGAGAGCCCCAGGCCCACGCTTCCCTCCTGCTCCCAGTGGCGGGGATGAACCACCTGCGCGAGAACGGCGTGGTGCACAGGGACATCAAACCCGGCAACATCATGCGGCTGGTGGGCGAAGACGGGCAGAGCATCTACAAGCTGACGGATTTTGGGGCTGCCCGAGAGCTGGAAGATGACGAAAAGTTTGTGTCCGTCTACGGGACCGAGGAGTATCTCGTGAGTAGGGCACGGGGACGGTCTGGTGGCCACGGGGTGTCCTGTGGGGTCCCAGTCCCCATCCCTCCAACAGCGGGGCAACACGGGGAGAAGCAGTGACCTACAGAGCCCCAAGTCAAAGGGGCTACGAGTTTCAAAGAGAGGGGCTCAGCATTTTGCTTGCAGCCCCCCGGGCCACGTTTTCCTTTGGGGTCGCAGCAGAAGAGCCCCAAAGGAGCAGTTTTAAATGCCCCAGGGCAGCACCACTCTCTGCTTCACCCCTCCAGCACCCGGACATGTACGAGCGAGCCGTACTGCGCAAGCCGCAGCAGAAGGCCTACGGCGTCACCGTCGACCTGTGGAGCATCGGCGTCACCTTCTACCACGCTGCCACCGGCAGCCTGCCCTTCGTCCCCTTCGGGGGACCCCGCAGGAACAAGGAGACCATGTGGGTACCGGGAGGCTCGGCGGCTGGGGGCTGCAGGACGAGCTGGTGGCGGCTCGGTGCCTGCCTGCAGCACCCTCTGACTGCAGGGTGGCTCGACCCCATAAAACCCAGAGAGCCTGGAAATGTAGCTCGTGGCTGGCTGCGTGCTCTCTGCGGTGTGGGGAGCGTACACAGCATGGTGGGGGGCTGTGTCCATTTGTCCTGCTTACCTTCCAAATGTTTATTCAGGGGCTAAACAGTTGAAGAAGTTAGGGGTAATGTTCGTGTGAAACTTTTTGACTGCTTCTTGAGCTATTCTCTATCTCCGTGTTGTGTTTTCTTTTTGTAAATTGTGCCCTCCCCAGCCCGCTCACACGCTCTCCTTTCCCTCTTTACTGCACCCGAGGGCCGTGGTGCCCAGACGGGTGTCTCCCGGCTCCTTTCACCGAGGACAAACCGAGCCGTTTCCTCCCCCCAGGTACAAAATCACCACCGAGAAGCCCCCCGGGGCCATCGCAGGCGTGCAGAGGCAGGAGAACGGGAGCATCGAGTGGAGCTACGAGCTGCCTGTCACCTGCCAGCTCTCGGCGTGAGTGTCCCCAGTGGCACTGCGGGTCCCGCGTCCCGGCCCCGCTCCCCGTGGGGCTGCAGCTGCACCCTGCCCCTGCCGAGACCCCCCCATGGCCTGTGGTTACAGCGATATGCACAAAACCTCTCCTCGTTCTCCTCTTGCTGCCGCAGGGGGCTGAAGGACCAGCTCATACCCATCCTGGCCAATATCCTGGAGGCGGATCAGGAGAAGTGCTGGGGGTTCGATCAGTTTTTTGCAGAAACCAACGACATTCTGCACAGGATCGTGGTCGACGTCTTCTCCCTGCAGCAGGCTTCCTCGCATCGCATCTACATCCACCCCTACAACACGTAAGGAACCCCCGGGAGAGGCCGGGTGAATTTGGGAATTGAGCTCCGGAGGGGCCCCGCTGGCCTCTGCGCAGTTTTGCCACAAGGAGATGCCGGCAGCCTGCTAGAGCAATGGAAACCTGAACGCAAACCTCACGGCTCATTCTCCATCCTTTCATATATTTTTTTTTAATTTTCAGTACCAGCAAGTTTTTAGACGCTGTCTTCAAACAAACGAGCATAGCTCCCCACCATCAGGAATATTTTTATGAAGGTCACCCGTATGAGCTGGATCCCAACCTGCAGGCCCACAGCTTCTGCAGAACCGCGCGGCACAGCCCGCTGACCCTGCTGAGCTCCGCCGAGCAGCCAGAAGAGGTGGTGGGAGTGAGATACAGAGACCGTGAGTACCCGTGGCAGGGACGGGGTGGGCAGCATCAGAGGGGTTTGCTTAAAGGATCGTCCTGATGGAGTCCAAGGCAGAGCAGGAGGTGGCAGAGCAATGGGGCTGGGGCAGGACTGGAAGGTTTCAGGGTCAGTTCCCCCAAAGATGTTCCTGTGTGTGCTCTGTGGCAGCTCGTGCCTTCACCCCCGTTCCCAAAATATCTCGGAGAGCTGCGCTAAGCCTCGAGCATTGCAGCTGCTCCCGTTCCTGACACCCTGAGCAGCTTGGGGGCTTGTAGGGCTGGCAGGAGCCGTCCCTGCTGGTCTTCCCCGAAGCCTCCTGGCTGACTGCTCTCCATCTCTCCAGCGGCGCTCGACTTCCCAAAGTTTGTCCCCAAGGTGGACGTCGTGGCCGACTGCAGCACCGCCAAGGTAGGTGGGGATGGCCACGGGGAGCCTGGCAGCGGGGACACAGCCACCAGCACCGTCCCTTTCACAGAATCACAGAATCGTAGGGGCTGGAAGGGACCCCGAGAGATCATCGGGTCCAACCCCTTTGCCTTGCAGAGTGCGGTGGGCGCCGTGCACCAGACGCTGCGGATCGCCCAGGCGCTGCGGCGCTGCCAGGAGCTGGTGGCCAGGGGCCTGCACTGGGTGATGTGAGTGCTGGGGCCGCCCGTCCCTCCCCGTTTCACCGGGAGATTTGTGTTAAGGGTTGAAACGCTCAGGGTTTTCCAGCCTCTGCAGGCAGTGGGGGCACTGGGAGGGAGCACAGCGTCCCCATGCAAGGGACGCAGGTGCCAGGTTGGGAGGGGGCTACACCCGGATGGGGGCTCAGTGTCTGAGGATGTTCCTGCCCCCGTTTGCTGCTTTTGGGTCACCTTTTTCAGGCTGAGGAAAACATCATCATCATCTTCATTATTAAAACCTTCATGGTGCATTTTCACCATCTTCTGCATTCCCCTGGGGCAGGAGCTCTTTGTGCCGTACCTGTGCAGTGCCCACCGACCAGCACCCTCCCAGCACCCTCCCACCCATCCCAGCCCCTTCCAGAGCCCCCAGCCCCTCATTCTCCTACAAGCAGCCCGGGGGAGCCACAAGCTGAGCCCTGGCACTGCCGGGGCAGGCAGAAATCAGGACAAGCCGTTTTCTCTCGTGGCAGTGGGAACCTGAAATCGGAGTGCTCAAGGGTTTTGGAGCAGAGGAGAGGGGTGAACACGGTGCTCACCAGCCTGCAGCTGCTGGAGGTGAAGACCCGCGGGCTGTAAGTGCAGGGGTGGCTCTGCCGGCTGGGTGCTGGGTGCTGGGTGCTGGGAGCAGGGGCAGGCAGGACCCACAAAGGTGCCAGGGCAGCAGGCTGGGGAGGCTCCGATGCTGCTGCCGTCATCCCAATATCGCAGCTCAGCTATGGGGTCTCCAAGGTGCCTGAATAATCAGGAATAAATTCCAGGAGTGAGCTGGCAGCTGGAGCACAAGAGGCTTTTTTTGCTTCTTGTGCAGACTGTGTGGGAAGTGAGCCGCCGTGGCTGCTTCTCCCTCTTTGCTTCAGCTTTTAATTGTCAGGGTCTGGTTTTGTGTGAGCCCAGGAGGAGTCCTTGGGCTCTGGCTCCTGCTCAGGGTTTTTGGGCTGTTGCAGCCCTCAACCACAGAGTAAGCACGAGGAGGAGGCAGACAGGGCAGGGGGGGAACTGTGCCGGGGTGCCGTGCTCCCCATCAGCCAGCGTGAGGCCGGCTCACATAAAATCAGACATTTTGGAACAAATGGGACACCACGGGGCGAGTTTTTACCGATCAGAGCTTTGCATCTCGTGGCTCTGGTTGGGTGCCTGAGCTGGGATTTATTGCCTGAGCCGACCACTGCCCCGCTCCCCCAGGGAGGTGTTTCTGTGCCCAGGTGATGGTTTATTCATGTCCACCCCTGAATACTGAGGAAGGTTCCTTGTCCTCAGGTACGAGGCTCTTCCCGGAGGCAGCGGGCTGCCGGCTCTGAAGGACTTGGCGGTGGTGAAGAGCCGGCTGCAGAGGGTGAGCAGCGAGGCAGGGGCTGGGAGCACCCATGGGTGCAGGCGGCGCTGGCAGGAGCCGGCCCCCACCTCCCTTCCTCACCTGCAGGTCGTGGAGGAGCTTTCCCAGTGCTCCCACAGCATCTACGACTTCCAGGGGGCACTGGATGGCATTTTGTCCGAGCTGGTGCAGCACAGGCAACAAGCGCACGAAGACAAAAGGTTTGCAGAGCGGCTCTACCAAAACCCCCGGGAAGGTTTTGCTGGTTTGGGTTTGATTTTGGGGCCGAGCTGGGTAGCCGGGGGCGGGTACCCCATCTCCTAGCCTTCCTCCTGTGGCCTCACGCCTCCTTCCCTGTCCTTGTTTCACAGCATCCAGCAGCTCGAGTGCTGCCTGGAGAAGATGCAGCTCATACACAAGCAGTTCAGGAAGGCCAGAAATTGTCCGCGTGAGTCCTGGGGTGCACTGGGGGGCGTCCCTGCACTGACCTGGGGGAAAAACAAATTATTTCCCTGCTGGTTTCTGTCCCGTGCCAGTAATCCTGGGGAATGAAGCCCTGAAAAGCCTCCCCAGTGATCTGGGCATGGTGAAATTGCCCGTTTATTGGGTTAGGAGCACAAAAACGCGTGGAGCTGGCTCCAGCAGGTGACCTGTGTCTTTCCTCCCCCAGGGCTGGGCTACAACGAGGAGCAGATTCACAAGCTGGACAAGTGAGCAGCACCCCCTCCCCTTCTGGCCCCAAAGCGTTGCCAGGCGCACATTTGGCATTTCCGAGAGCATCGCACGGGGATGCAAAACGTTCCCGGGGCAAAGAGCCCTGCGGGGAACAAGAACATTTCAGGCCAGCTGCTGCCGCTCTGCTCGCTCAGTCTGGGGCTCGTTTATCCCCTGAAATGGTCCTTTAGGATGTGTCGGTTCCAGGGGAAGTGCTTCCCTACCTGCCTGGCTTTCAGCGGTGGCACAGTGCCTGTGGGGCTTTTCTATCTGTAAAAATTCTCCTTTCATTTTCCATTGAAAGAGGGGAATTGAAATCTCTTCTTTGTCCTGCTTCGGTTTCATTTTCTTGGCACCACCGCTTGTCCAGTCCCTCTCCCCCCCCTTCGGGAGCCAGCTTCAGTCCTGCTGCTGTGTAACCTGGGCCTTTCATTTTCGTGCCTTTCAGGAAATAACATCTGCTCCCTTCCCCCCTTGCCTCTCCTGCTTTCAGGGTGAATTTGGGGCATTTGGCCAGGAAGGTTCTGCTGATTTTCCAGGACGAGTGCGTGCGGCAGTACCAGGACGTCCTGGCCCTGCACAGCAGCAGGATGAGGTACCAGCACGTGGGGTCTGGGGATCCTGGCCCGGCACAGCCCCGTGGGACATGGGGTGGGCGAGGGGGTGGGCAAGGGGGGCTCCAGCAGCAGCGAGGGCTTCAGACCTCAGAGAAGCTCCGTGTGCCTTCTGTGTATCCGCTCCTTATCCCGTACCCGGCTCTTGTAAGGCTGAAGCCAGCCCTGCTCAATGTGAACTTGCAGCTCCCCTTGATGCCGCCGGATTCCCTCCTCGGAGGTTATTTTATCAGGCCAAGATTCCTGCGGAGACAAAGGGATCTGGCTGTTAGGAGAGGTGTTACGCTAAGCGGTGTTTGGGGAATGAAGCAAAGGGCAAGTTAAGCTGCAGCGATTGAGCACAATCCACTGCCTATTACAGCGAGAAGGAGCGGGCTGGGGGGAGGCGCTCAGAAGGGGGGGATGTCGCAGGAATTGGATTTTTATTGCAAGGTTGCCTGTAGAGCAGATTGTCCATTCGCACGGGCCGTACGTGTAGGTGAGAGAAAGATTTTCTACAGTGCCTTAGGATCGAACTGTGCCTCTGACCTGGTCCTGATTTCCGGCATGGAGCATTGCATTGGATTTAGTGCTGGGGGGATTTTTAGGCCAGGGATTTGTCCGAGATGCCCAAAGGTCCCCAGGGGCAGCGGGCAGTTCCCCTGCGCCCTCCCCTCTCCAGCCTCAGCGGGCGAAGCTGGGGGTGTCTCTCTGCAAACCCTCACCACGGTGAGGTTTTGTTTTGGGGGCAGAAATTATTACCCACAGTGGGGGCTCACCTCCTGCCACATCCCCTCACGCTGCTCTTAAATCTCCCCTCGGCTTCGGGGGCAGCTTTGTCCCAGGATGAAATCTGTCCCCAAAGCACGAGCCCCGTCCGTGCCCAAGCAGGGCTTCTGCGTTTACTCAGAGGAGGGAGAGAAGCTGCTGCTTGTTTTCCTGCAGTATTTTTGCATCTGTTTTTTCTGTCCTTAGGCAGGATGCATTGTGAGTCACAACTGGATATTTAAAAATTGTTTTTACTTGAGTTGTAATTGCCTTATTTTGGGTTTCTTCCTGCTGGCAGCGAGGGTTTGTGGTGCAGTGGCTGTTTTCTGGGGACCAGAGGTGGACCATTCACCTTAAATATTCTTTCTTTTTTTTTTTTTTTTAAAGCCAAAACAAACTTTTTTTTATACTAAGCTGTGTCACTGCTGAGGCACCTGCTGGCTGCGTGGCCCCATTGCCCCAGAGCTGGCAGGATCAGGGGATCAGCCCCAAAACCTAAAGGGGTTCCCATGGGCTGGAGCCTGGGCACGGTGGGCTGAGGGGGGAATTTTCTGACCTTTATGGGCTTCAGGTGTGAAAGGAGAGCCCACGGGTGGGGTACAAAACCTGGCACCCACCTTGACTAGGAGCTCAGTCCTCTGCAGGGGACAGAGGAGGCAGAAGCGGTGCTCTGGAGCTGGCCCCGTGTAAGCCACGCTTCCCCTAATTAGCTTGCTGTCGGTGCTGTTTGGATGGCCTTGCCTGTGGCGGCTGCAGTCACAACACCATGGTGAATCTTTCCCTTGGGATTTTAACGCTGAGCCAGCTTGGTTCGCAGAAAGCGATGCAAAATTAAAAAAACAAAACAAACTAAAAAAAAACACACTGATAATCTCAATTGCTGACAAACACTGACTGGAGTTTTTAGCATCATTTTTCCTTTCTAGGAAGGTGTGTGAGACAAAAAAGCATCTGAAGAGGCTCAGCAACCGCATCGGCACCTGCGGCGTGGAGGCAATGGAGTGCCAGGAGTGCCTGCAGCACGTAGGTCCCCGCGCTGCCGCCCTGCTCGGGGGGGAAGCACCGGGCGCGTTTCAACAACTTGCTGTGGATTTGTGGAGTTATGCTTGGAGTTTTGGGAGTTTGCTTTGCTCCGCTGAGCAGAACAAGGGCTGGGTGAACCTTTGGCTGTGGCACTGAGTCCAAAACTGACGGCGTGGTGCTGGGGAGTTTGTGCTCAGCAGGCAGGAAACGGCAGCGGTAGAAGAGCCGACGTGTCACCTCCAGCTGTCACGGTGGATTATCTGACACCTTGGGGCACAGCCACCGGCCGATGCCCTTTGGTTAGGTCATTCTGCCTCTCCTGACGAGGTGGTGTGCTGGGTGTGACCATACAGGTGTCATTTCCCCAGGTGTTTGGTCACCCTCTGGTCCCTCAGCTAAGCAGGGTGCCCACGGGGAGGCTGCACGCACACAGCACCCGCGGGTGAGGCCACAGCTCTCTGGGTGCTGGAGCTGCCAAATGTCTCCATCTCTGCAGGCGTTGGACACCTTTTCCCAGATGGCCTTGACGGAGAAACGGAGCCCGGCCCTGGTCCCCCCGGTGCCTTCCCCCGTCCCCCTGAGCCAGGCCCGCCGGGAGATGGCTTTCCAGTGAGTGTTTGGAAGGGGGCTCATGGACAGCCTGGTGCTGTGGGGACAGTGCCACCGCCTGCTGCTCGTCCTCCGTGGGACAGCACCAGGGCTCTGGCTTCGGCTCTGCAGGGCTGGTGTGGGGCTGGGGCTGCCCGGTGTCATCCCAGCTCAGTGCCCGTGGTTTGGGGCATCCCTGCTGCTCAGCCACCGCTTCTGCTTCTCCGGCGGGCAGGGGTCTCCGGGCAGCCCCCGTGTAAGCCCCTCGCTGTGTGTCTGGCAGGATGCAGGAGCTGCTGGAGCAGATGAAGTCAGTGACGTGTGACCTCCAGTTCAACAACAGCATCATCGAGCGGTGAGTGGGGTGCATCCTGCCCCGGGGGTGAGGACGGGTGGCAGTGGGTGCTGGGGGTGCTGCCTGCGGGCTGGGGGATGAGCACCCCGGTGCCGTGATGGGGACGGCTGAGCCCGGCGCCGAGTACGACCACAGCCCCTGGCACGGCTCCTCCAGCAGCACCACGTCTGCATCATCATCTGGCAGCAGGAGAGGGTTTATCTTTCTTGGAAATTGAAGCATGAGCTACTGCACAAGCTATGCAATGCCTGCCGCCCTCCTTCCAGCCCTTCCCCGCGCTGCTCAGTGCTGGCAGCTGCTGGCTGCCGTGCAGAAGCTGATGCTTTCTGCTCCTGGACAGACCTCCCTGCAGAATCCCACTGCTGGCAGCCCCTCCTTGGGTTTCTTCCTCTTTAAACTTGTTTTTGAGGGTCTCAATGCAAACCAGCACTATGGATATCCATACCAAAACCTCAAAGAGCTTCAGATTGGATTTTGAAAGAAAAAACGAAATAAGGGTTTCACCCCAGCTTGGCTTCTACAGGACCAAGCGAGCTGTTGCAGCAAATCCACCATGAATAAAAGAGGGGACAAGGGGAGGTCTGGCTTGCTTACGGCACGAAGAGCTCACAGCAGCAGACGCAGGAACGAGCCCAGCCACCAGTGCCCAGCCCATGCCGTGGTTTGGGACTGCACCAGCCCAGCCCAGCCCTCCCCAGCCAAATCCTCTGATTTTGTTCCCGCAGGCTGAGCGGGGCTGCTCCCACTCCCGGCCTCTGAGGACGCGGTGGATTTGCAGGTGCTGAAGCAAAGCGCTGCTGGCAGCGGGGAGCACACACACACCGCGGGTCCAGCGCTGTGCTCGAGTCGGGTGCCCGTGTCTGAGGAGCTGCTCCCAGTCCTACCTCTTCGCTCTGGCACTTTGCACGGTTCTCCAGTGAAAACTTGATGGAAAGTTGGCACAGCGCGAGGGTTTTTCCTTTTGAAAAGTGCTTGAAGGACTTCCACGGTTCTCTAGCTTCTCTGAACCACGATGTCGGGTGATAAAGAGGCTAGAAATGATCTCCTGCCCGTTTAGGGATTACCACCCCTGTTAACATTCCTGTGCTCACGGGTGCCTCGCGGGCTGGGGCAGAGCCCAGGGTAGGGGGATGCTGCACCCCATGGAGGAGAGGCCGGGGCCGGCCCAGGACGGCTCCAGCGCTGCCCGCGGGGGGCTCGGGGCGCAGCCGCCGTCCCTGCCCGCCCTCCTCCTGCCTCCCCTCCTGGCCTTGTGCCCAGCTCGGCCCCGTCCCGGGCTGCGGATGGCAGCAGGCGCAGGAAGCTGGGGGAGGTTTCTCTGTTTTGGTGCCTTTCTATAAATGTAACTGAGATCAGTGTTTATGGACGTGTCTGTGTGTGTGCCACATCCAAACAGCCCTCACTGGAACGTCTCCAACCTCACCTGGGGGGTTAGTGAACGCCGAGGCAAAATCTCAGGCAAGGCGAGTCCCCTGAGAGAAAGGAGGCACGTTTCTTTGGGGTGAAAGACAACAAGAAATCCTAAACGTCCACCTCATTAATAAATACGGGGTGAAAATATGCGTTCATCTGAGGAGGTGACGACAGCCTGGGTGGCAGGGCGGCAGCAGGGATGGGGACAGGGTGGAGATGGGGATCAGGGAACCAAGGCAGGCAACCTCGGGGCTTGCTGGGGTTGTCTGAAGCTGCTCTGGGAAGGATGCAAGCAGGAAGCTCTCCTTTTATGCCCCAGGGGAGTGGCAGGGATGGGGAGCTCATTACTCCCACCTCATTGACAGCCAGGAAGAGCCCGGAACGGTGAGGATGGGCCCTGCTGCTCTGCATCAGGGCTGCACCCAGTCCTTTGTTGGGGAATGCATTATGCTCCAAATTTCCTCCTGTTTTCTGACCTTGGGTGTTACGAGAAGCCGTAATCCTCTGGTTATCAGCTGAGTCAGCTGCTCGCCTGCAGCTCAGTGATAGGGGAAGCCCGGGTTTTCGGAACTGCGAGCGTGCGATGGTATCAAGGCGCTCTTTGTGGGAAGCATCGGGTGTGCCACCCCCTTTGTCCACCTCTTCCTGCCCATCCCCGGGGTGATTTATGGCTTGTGACACATCCCACAGCCCGCGGTGCTGCAGGGAGCCCAGGATGGGTGACAGGAAAGTGCCTGGGCTGCAGGGAAGCCAGGCAGGGTGGCACCCGTGTCCCAGCACAGGGGATGGGGTCAGTGAGGCTCCGAGGCAGCTTTTACACCCAGGGGGCTCCTGGCAGAGAGCAGGCAGAGTTCCCCAGCTCTTCCCTGCATGAACAGGGTGTGGGCTGGCAGCCGGTGTCCCCCCTGTGCTCCTGCATCTGCGAGGTGGTGGCTGTGCTGCTGAAAGAGGATTTAGGACAGGTTTGGATTCACTCCTGTCCCTGCACAATGCCCATGGCCGTGTGTTTGCCAGGTCACCACCACTGGCTGCTGGTGCTCGGGGAGGTCAGAGCCGGGGTTTGGGCAGCGCCAGCACCAGCAGAGCCCGGGGCGGCTCCGTGCAGCTCCCGGTGGTGCCGCTGGAAGCAGAGGCTGAGCCTTTGCCTGGGCAAGCAAACGCGTCTGACTCAGCCACGGCGGGGATGCTCAGCGTGCCTGCCCGAACCTGTCCCTCAGCAGGGAACGAAACACCCAGATCTTCCCTTCACCCTTCCTCCAGTTCCCTTCCCGGCACGTTTTCTGGAGGTGACACGCGTTGGCTCAGCCAAAAGCCTTCAGCCAAGTCCGGGCCTGCCGGGCTGCTCTGCTCCCTGGGCTCCTGCGAGTCCCTGAGCTCGTCCCCAGCCTCGGGACCTCAGATCTCAGCCAGCAGCTGGGGGGCAGAGCGGCACCACGGAGAGGCAGGGGGCTGCCCGGTGTGGGGCAATCCTTGGACTGACCATGGCAAAAATTTCCAGCCCCTACTGGGATACGTGTGGTGGTGGCACCAGGTCAGCTGAGCATCTGACCTGGAACACATCCGGCTCTAGCAAGAAGGGATTTATGTCTTGGCACAGAAAAAAATAAAATAAAATAAAATAAAATAAAATAAAATAAAATAAAATAAAATAAAATAAAATAAAATAAAATAAAATAAAATAAAATAAAATAAAATAAAATAAAAATTACTAAGCCCTTGTCATTCTTAAACTGCCCTAACACAGCAGCTGCAAAGGGGACTCCCAGAATCAAGGCTGACTCCTTCAGTTTTAAGCTCTTGTTAGTGGCTGCTTACAGCACTAGTCTTTTGTAACTCAGAGCCAGTGTTTTGATCCATCCTTCAAATCGAAATCTTTCAAAAGGACTTCAGTATCTTTGGCTCATCTTGTCCTCGGGAATTCATGAGGATGTCAGATTGAGCTTCCCAAGCGCAGCCCAGCACCGTGCTCGCCGCAGCCGTCCCTTCACCTGGCCGCTCTCACACAGCCCAGAGGGGCACAGCCCTGGTTCTGCCCCAGCTTCACGTTTCAAACCAACGCGACTGAGCACGGCAGAGAAGGGATGTGCTGGTGGTTCAACAGCTAACCCAAAGCCTGGGTGATGCGCGTCCTGTGCGGCCCAGGGTATCCGGAGGGCTTGGCAAACCAGACACGACTCTCCTTGGCACCGCAGGGCTGGAGCCTGCTCAGATCCACTCCAGAAATTGGCCATAATATTTTCCTTTTCACTTCTCCCACAACCACAAAAGCCTCAACTGGGAGAGATAATTGCTTCGGCTTGCAGCCCTCAGCGGCGCTCCAGAGCCCTGCTGGCATTGCAGTGGGGAAGGGGAATTCGCTCCAGCTGCCGGGGCCGTGCAATCACACAGAATCACAGAATTTCTAGGTTGGAAGAGACCTCAAGATCATCGAGTCCAACCTCTGACCTAACGCTAACAGTCCCCTCTAAACCATATCCCTAAGCTCTACGCTGTGTGGCTGCACCCAGGTTTTAGTGACCGTATGTAAAGCAGCACCTTAGGCGTGCTCCTACTGCTGCTGGGGGGGGGCAAACCTGGGGCTGGGGGTGCTGCCGGGGCTGGGGATGCTGCTGGGGCTGGGGATGCTGCTGCTGCCCCCCAGCTCTGTGCTGAGGGCTGCTCGCCCCCGGCTGCAGCACCACTGGAACAGGCTGCCCAGGGAAGTGGTGGAGTCACCATCCCTGGAAGTCTTCAAAAGACGTTTAGATGTAGAGCTTAGGGATATGGTTTAGTGGAGGGCTGTTAGCGTTAGGTTGGAGGTTGGACTCGATGACCTTGAGGTCTCTTCCAACCTAGGAAATTCTGTGATTCTGTGACCAGGACCGGGGGTGCTGTGCGCTGCCCCCAGCCAGCATCGGGCCCACGGGGAGCCGCGTCCCGTGGGGAGGGGTCTCGGGAGAGTGTGGGGGGGGTCCCACGGGGAAGGTTCCTGCTGGGAGAACCCCCCCGGGGGTAGGGGGAGCCCTTTCCGTGGGGGGCGCAAGGGCTTAGGGAGGGGTCCGGAGGGTGGCCATGGGGGCAGCCGTCCCGGGGGGGGTTCCCCGTGGGAATCCCACGGCGGCCGCTCCCACGCCGCCCCCCCCCGGCCCTGTCTCCTCCCCGGGGCCGGGCCAAGGCGCCTGCGCTGCCCTGTGCCGGGAGCCCGTGGCGTGGCCGTGGGGTTGCGAGCTTTTGGGGCCGGGGGGGGGTGGGTGTTTGGAGCCGTGCCCCCCTCCCGGCACCATGCGGCGGCCGTCGGGCCCCGCTCCCAGCGCCCCGGAGCCGGGGGGCGGCCGGGTGCCGGGGAGCCCCGGCGGGGCGAGGGGGGCGCGGCGGTTGCGGCGGCGCGGGGGGGTCCCGCGGCTGCTGCCCGATGTGCGCAGCATCTTCCCGGCCCCCGGGGAGCCCCCGGACAGCGGCCACGGCCACGGCCACCGCTTCGTGCCCCGCGCCCTGCGCCGCGGCTGGTGCGACCTGTGCGGAGCCGCCGTGCGGGAGCGCGCCCTGCGCTGCGACTGTGAGTGCGACCCCCCCCTGCTGCCCCCTCAAACCTGCTGAACCCCCCCCCGCTGCCCAATGCACCCCGCTGCCCACCCCTGCTGTCCCCTGCACCCTGCTGTCCCCCCTCTTCCGTTGTCCCCTGCACCCTGCTGCCCCCCGCACGCCTGCCCAGGGGCTCCATCCGTCCTTACCCTTCTCTCCTCGTGCCCAAATTCACCGCCCCGCTCCCCTGCCTGCTCCCACCCGCGCCCCCCTGTGAGACCTCCCCGGGACCCCCGCCAGAGGTGATGGGCTGCGGGAAGCAGAGCTTTTTGGGGAAAACTGGGGTTAGCTGCTCCTTGCCAGGGCTGTGAAGGGCTCGGTGTTCTTCCTGGGCAGCAGATCTCCTCCTCGGTTAGTGGAAAGGGTTTTGTGTCCTTAATGCTGTACGGTGGCGTGTAAATCCCTCCAGGAATAGAAGGCTTTTCAGGCAGCTTGCTTTGCCCTGACTCCTGGATGAGAGCCATCTCAGGGTCGCTGAGACGTTTGCTGTGCCCATCTGGCACGTGTCACCTTTGTGCCGTGTCCTGCGGGGAGGTCACCACTTCTGCCAGGTGGGATGGGGGCTCCCAGCCACCAAACGGGGTGGCCCGGCTGGGTTTGGGGCTGCTCTCAGGCCACGGGGCACACGCACACCCTGAATGTCCTTGCTGCAGCCCTGCAGTGTCCCAGGGAGAGGGAACGAGGGGGCTGAGGCAGGGGAGGTTTGGGCAACTCCCCTCACTGATAACTTGGGGGCAGCAGATTGCTCCAGACACGAGGGACACTGGTGCCATAAATCAACTCTAAGTACCAAAAAAGTTGCATCTGGTGCCAAGTTCTTCCAGGGAAAGTGCCCTGACCCCAGAACTACCAGTGTATGTCAGTGGGGGGCTTCTCCTGCCCGAGCTGTGTGCTCAGCCCGAAGGGATGGGTTTGGTGCAGCAAAGAGCCCTTCAGAGCCAGTTTATCTCAGCAAGGGCTGAGCACCAGCAGTGCAGGGAGCAAAACGGGCAGGCTTAGTCACACTTGCATCAGCAGGGATGTGAGCAAGGAAAAGCCATGGTGGCAAAAGCTCTCTGGGTAGAGCAGCAGCTGGGGTTAGGTGCTGTGTGTCTTCAGGTAACCGAGGAAAAATCAGTTTTTGTGTTGTTTGGGTCAAGCTTTTACTTCTCCATCGTGCAAATGTCACTGATTGCTGCTGTATGACAAGCACCGCTACTGGAACATGAGGAATGCCAATGTATTTCTGGTGCAATTAATCTTGGTAATGAATCCATTTGTCCTTTCTCTGTTGCTGGTTGGCAGTAGAAATTAATAAGGAAATTTGCTCCGGCACCGTGGGTGTGGGAACGGCTGGGGCTGGAGCTGGTGAAGCAGCCCGAGGTGGAACCACTCGCTGGCTGGAGGCTTCTTTTGGGGCTGGGGCTGGTGCAGTGACTGCGACGTGCTGGTTGGGGTCAGCACCCTGTGATTTTTGGCAGGAGTTGGTGGTGCCAATGCCATTCACCCCAGGTCTGTGCGTGTAGCATCACCTGTACTCCATCAGGGGTATGTGGGGCCAGGGTGCCCTTGGTGTCGGCATGGGTGGCAGGTTGCTGGTGGTTATTTGGGGCAAAGCAATGAGCTGGACCCCCTGTGCAGCTCTGGAGGAGGCTTCGTTGCTTATTTCCTTGCTCATTTGGGGGACTGTGCCAGGCTCATGCTGTGACACCAGCCTCACTGGGGCAGTTAGTGCCACGCTCAGCCCCTTCTGGTCCTTACACTTGGCTCTCCTGGAGTTAGGAACTGATGAAATGTTTCTAGCAGGGATTTGCATGGTGTGGGGTGAGCAGGGCTCGTACACATGCCTCCTGGTGCCATTTGGAAATGAAAGGCAGTCGGGAAGTGGCTGCACCATATGGCCGTGCTGCATCGCGTTAAGGTCTTAGCATGGGCTGCTGGTAATTACATGGAGCCCAGACAGCTCAGTGACAGGGGTGTGCTGGGGCTGGTGAGCTTGTTCAGTGCAGTGTTAGTTGAATTATTTTTAAGGGGGTGATGTAGATGCGTTTTGCCAGTGGTACCTTTGCTTTCTGCCTGCCCTTCCTGACTGACTCCCTGGAAGAGCTGTAAGGGCTGGTGTGTTCCCTGGGGCTGGGAGCTCGCCCGCTGCACCCCAGCAAATGTGTGATGAACGTGCTGAAAGGATGAGCCTGGCTTTATTTGAAGTAAAACAAATGTTGTTGGGCTCCTGTCCTTCACCAGGCATCCTGCACAAGCTGTTGTGGGGCTCGCACATGAGGTGAGGCGCAGGGGGCCTGGTGGTTGTTCTGAAAATCCCAATCTGAAATATTAATCCCCAGCACTTTGTGGTGCTGTGAGCACTATAAATAGATGTTTTGAGCGACTTCTCTCACAGGACTTTTTTTCCTAGTTATATTGAAACCAATCTTAAATAACTATTTCCCTTTTCAGTTCCGTGGATAATTATCCAGGCTGTGGGAGTAGTTCTGCCTCTGAAATTCCCCCAACAGCCAAGCAGCATTGCTGGGAAGGAGGGAAACTTCAGTGGAAATGCTCGGAACATCTTCTGTGCTGGCTGTCCTCCCAGCAGTGGCTCCTTTTACAAATGCCCGAGAGCTGCAGAAGGGGAGTGCTTGCTTCCGTGGTGAATCTTTCTTCTGGTGCAGGGTTGCTGCTTGTTTGCTTTCAGCTTGTAGCCTGAGGATGCACGGGGTTGTGTTTGTGCAGTTCTGACCTATTTGTATCTACATCAGATCTGGTGGTCTTGAGTGAAAGGTTGGGGCTGCGTCTCCTCCTCCCTCCCACCTGCTCCATGTCCCCTCCAGCCATTTCCCTGGCTCTGCTCTGAGCAGCTCTCGGTGCAGCCTCAAAATTGCCTTTTCCTGAGAGCACTTCACTGCATTTCCATGCCAGCTCACCCCGAGGCGGCCCGGTTCTTCCTGCAGGATGCTCCCGTCCTTGCTGTACGGGTGTTGCAGGTGCTGACTGTGAAATTCCTGCTCCTGGAACTGCAGCTGCTAGCAAAACCCGAGGACAGACCCATCCCAGTGCTCGTCCCTTCGCCTCTTTCCACCATCTGCTCTGCTCTGGGCTCTCACCCCCGGCCTTCACCGGCCTCGTGTCTGTGCTGGCAGGGCTGTGCCGCGGCCTCTGCTGCGGGCAGCTCGGGGTGTGAGTTACTGCTCACATATTTCCTGGGCTGTGTTTATCAAGTCCCGTGGAACTGTTTCCTTGGCCTGGGTGGGTTAAGCCGGGCGTGTCGCTCACATTTGGAGTGACCGCAGCCACCTCTGGGTGTTTGCTCTCGTGGTTTGTGGGGAGCTGGGGGGGCCCAGCAGGGCCTGGCTGGAGCTCGATGCCCTCCTGGCCCGACAGGATGGAGCTCGTACCTCTGATGTCCAGGATGTTACCCACATAGGAGGCTGTTGGCCAAAGGGCTTTTTGTAAGAAAACCACCCCTGCTGCCCTGCGGGATGGCTGGTTGTGAAATGCTGCCCCAAGGAGGGGTTGGGGCTCCCCAGCTCCTGGTGGCCGCAGAGGCAGGCACGGCTCTGTCCCAGGGCAGGGTTTGATCCATCTTGCAGTGTGGAGCTGGCTCAGCAAAGCGCCTCAGCACGTGTCTGGGTTTACATCAGGGTCGGAAGCCCCTCCGAGCAGTTCAGTTCATGTTCGAGCACTGCCGAATCGGGACCCATTTCCGTAAGAAAAAAGCCGGCAAAACACACAGCGTCTCTCTTTCTGGTTAGCAAACTGCAGTTCTGACATTGCAGGTTCTTGAGCAGCCGTTTGCTTAAGATAAGGAGTTCTTTGGCAGGTGGGGATGCTCTCAAGGAGCACGGCTTTGCTGTCACGGGGTTCTGCACCTGTAGCTCTCCAGGACCCGAGGGTTTTCCATGTCCTCCCACGCCCTGTCACATCTCTGCTCTCACCACTGTAAATCATGATTGCTAACAGCTCGCAGAGCCACGGCACGTTATGTTTCTCTGCATTTAGCTGGCCCGGACAGATTCCTGAGGCTGCTCGCCCTCGCAGGTGTTGGGGTGGGTGCTGTGGGATCGGGGGCGGGCGTGGGGCGCATCCTGCCCGCAGCTCCCGGAGCAGGGCAGTCACTTATCAGGGATACAGAGGTGTGTGTGGGCAGGGGCTGAGACCTGCCCTGGGCCTTGCACCTTCTGTCCTGGCTCCTGGGGCAGCTCAGGTCTTTGGGGTCATCCTCCTGGCTGCTTTCGGTCCAGCCCCGATGCCTTAGGAAGTATTTATGGAGAGAAATGCCAGGAAAAGCTCCAGCTTTTGCTGTACAGGTTAGTCCTGGGGCTTTTCTTCCCTCCATTTCTTTCCTGGTTTGGTGGGGTTAGCTGAGCTGGATGCTCTGGATGTGGGAAGAAGGGATGTGTGTAGCCGTGGGGAGACTCTCAAGGGGTTGGGACAGTGAGCTGTGAACAAGAAATTCCCCTGTGTTACCTCCTTGCCTGCTTGGTGTGATGTTTAGGGAAATTTGGAAACTTTCATCTGTGTTACTCCAGGGGTAAGACAGGAAGAATGTGTGGCACGAGGTGCTGGGAAACTGCCCTGATTGTGAGAAGATGCCTGAGCAGAGATGAGACGGATGGAAATGCGAGGCTGTGAGTGACGGGTTGAAGGCGCCCTGTTAGGGGGTGCCTGTCCCACCCCGTCACTCAGCACCCAGCGCAGCTGTAACCGGTGGGTGCTGTGAAAGAACGGCAGCATCGATCTAAAACCTGGCTACCCCTCTGCAGAGTTAAAGTCAAAATTATAAGTGCAGTTACCCTCGATGTATTCCTTTAACACTTGATTAAACGTCGGAGGCTTTACAGGACCGCAGGGGAAAGGCAGCGAAGGGAAGGGAGGAGATGGGAGCGAGACCTCCCGCGTGCGGCTGGGTCCTGCGCTGCCTCTCGGCTCTAATCTCCTCCCTTGGGTTGTTTTATCTTATCAAGCAAAAAGCCCCAGAAATAGAAAGTTTTCCATGGCTAGCCGGACAAGCCCTGAGATGCACCAGCCCCAAGCTGAGTGCATTGCCTCTTTGTTAAATATATATATATATATATATCTGTCAAACAGCGGCGGGCTGTAAATGGGCGCTGTGGATGCGTTATCTCCACGGGAGGAAGGCCTCTCGTGGAAGCAGGCGCAGCTCCTGCAGTGCCCGGAGCCTCTCCCGTGCTGGCCCAGGGAGCTCTCGGTCTCCTCTCGCCAGGATGTCGGGAGGGAAAGTGGAGGCAGCCGCTTGCTTTGGGCTTGTAACGAAGCGAATCCGCAAAATTTTTGGGCGTTTTCCCAAGTCGAAGTCATGGTCGGAGGGGCTGCAGCGGCCGAGGAGGGAGGTCTTGCTGATGAAAGGTAGGGGCTGGTGGGGCCGGGTGTGTTTGGCTGCTGCGTGATGGCTTGCTGCTGCTAATTAGGTGTGATGGGGTTCCTGCAGGGCTGCCCTGCTCCTGCCATGAAGGAGCGTGGTGGGGAGGTGCTGGCCCTGCTCCTGGTGCCCGCAGAGAGGTTTCTGCTCAGGTCTGCAATCTGGTCCATGACCATCATCTGCCTGGCAGCTGGTGTTGTGCTCCAGGCCTTGCAGTGGTGCAGGGGACCCCCGGGCAAGTTACTGGTATCAGGAGGGTCAGGTCTGGACAGGCAAAACCCTTCCCTCAGTTTCCCCCTGCTTTGAAAAATCAAAAACCTGGTTTAGACCCAAACCTGCCCAGCCCTCGACTGCTGGGTGCAGGCATGGGGCAGGGGCAGGGCTGGGCGGCTGCTGCGGGGGTGTCGGGAGGTGTTTGGGGGCCTCCCAGCAGCTCAGGGCCTCTCCTGCGTGTGCTGGGTGGAGGCTGTGGGGGTGCCCTGGTCCCATCCTGCCCCCCAGGAGGGGACACGCGGCTCTCATCAGGTCACAGGGCCACATCCTGCAGCCGTGGCTGAGGTTACCCCGAGTGACGTTGGGTGGCTCCGGGTGAGCACAAAGGCAAACCTGGTGTGTGGCGAGCTCCAGTTGTGTGCGCGTGAGCTGTCCGAGGGATTTTGGGGCTGGAGGATGAATGGAAGAAATCTTCTCAGCACGGGGAGGCTCCAGGTGTGCTGGGGATGGCATTCATCTGGGGCGTTCAAGGGGCAGGGTGCCTGCAGAGCTATATTTAGGACTAAATGAATGGGGCTGTTTTGCACCAGCCAGCTTTATCTCCCCTAAAAACCTTATCTGTGGATAAAGGGAAATTCTTTTCAGCCACTAGCTTGTTTTGTGTTTCTTTTTTTTTTTCTATATTGGGATCAGAGTTTTGGGTTTTTGTTTGTTTTTCCCTTTAAAAAGAAACTGCCTTTCCAAGTGTTGCTTTGTTCGACTGGAATAGAAATTATCTCAAAGCCTAAGTGGAGGCATCCTGCCTCGGTGGCTCCTGGCAAGCCCGTCACGTGGCGGCTTCCTAAAGCTGTGCGGGCTTTCTAAAATTAGTGCTCCCTGCCAGATACCGGGTGATTAGGCCTGCTAATAGGTGCTGGTGACTAAGGAGGTGTCGTGCTGTAATCCTGTACAGAAATGCCTGCCCGCGGTGTGCTCGGGAGCTGTGATTTCTGTGGCCGATGTTACGCATTTCGGACCTCACTGCGTGCAGGTGCTGCAGCCTTCCTGCCCCACGGGCTGTGGTTGGGGCAAGCTGTCTAAATCTGAAAATCCCGGATGAAATAGGCAGCCGGGAGTGATTACTTTTTTATTTGTTTGCACCTGGAGCCCCCTCAGGTTGGGACCTCCATCAGAGACTTGGTGAGTGTCCCCTGGTAAGCGGCTGCTCAGTTGCTCAGAAGGTCATGCATTAAATTACCATGTAACTGCTCAGCTTATCTCAAATTAAAGGAAAAAAAAAAAGGCAAGACTCCCTGCTTTCCCCCAGGCTTACTTGAGACAACTGACTTGGAAGAGGAGAATGACAGACAGCTGGTGCCAGATGAATGCTAAATGAGAACTGACTCCCCTGCCTCCCCTGCAGGCGATGCTCTGCCCCCAGGCACCAGCTCTGTTCTTGGGCACTCCCGTGTGGGGCTGCGCAGGAATCCCCACTGCTGGAGCAGAGGTGGGACATTGCTTTGCTTTCCTGCAAACCAGAGGCATTCAAAAGCAATCACTTGAAAGCCAAAGGGAGGGAAAAATAAGTAGAAAACAGGAAAATGCGGGTTTTCCTGCAGAGGGGACTCTTGTTCTGGTGTTACTGGTTTTTGGAGGGGCTGAGATGTGCACATGCGGGTCCTTTGCAGGGAGGTTTGAGGCGTATCCCCCGCTCCAGGTCTGCTCTGGAAGGTGATGATGTGAAATTCACAGCAGTAAATGAATCTCCTGCTTCAAGCTGTGCTGGCTCTTCTGGGAGAGCCCTGGGGGACGTCTCCAGTCCCTGCAGTGCCCTGCTCCCCACGGGGCACGGCTCCTGTCCCCGTGCTGCAGGAGCCCCAGCTTTCCTCCACCCCAGGGCCGTGAGTTGCCCTGAGCCCGTCTTGCTTGAGTGCCAGCCTATTTCCATGGAGATACCAAACGACGCCACTGGCGTTAGTGAAATATCTATAGATTTCCAACCGATTCAGAGCAGTGTGAAAATAAATAGCAAAAAACGGCACCGAGCCACCACGCGGTGCTGCAGAGGCAGCAGGAGGGATGGGGGGAGCCAGGGCTGCTTTTCAATGAGCTGCTGGCTGCCGTGGGGGCTCTGAGGTCCCTGGGGACGCCGTGCTGCTGGGCTCGTGTCGGGCACATGCTGGGGGCAGGAGGGATCCTGCTCAGCCACGGCGGTGTTGCTGCTTGGGGTTGCTGCACTGCAGCAGTGAGTGCAAGGCGTGCTTTTGGTGCACCCGGGAGCATCCAAAGTCCCGTCTCCTTCTGCTGTGTCAACTCTTTTGCCTTGTTTTGGGGGGATTTTTTATTTTATTTTTCAGGTCAGTGACCGCGCTGGAATTTTGGATGGTGTAAGAAGTTGCTGTAATGGCATTTGTAGGGCAGTTAAACATTAAACGGCTTGGGAGGGCTGTTAAAGCAGAAGGAGTTTGGTGGCTGCTCCCAGGGGAGAACGGAGGAGTCTGGATTTTGGGGAAAACCCTGGGGGGAGCTGACTGCTGCCGTGTCAGACAGGAGGTGCTGGCCGTGCCCAAGGCAGAGCAAGGTGCATGGCCCAGGAGGGGATCCCAGGGCTCTCCGTGGAATCCCTGCCTGGAACTAGTCAATGTCCCGCAGCAGGACGGGGCAGCAGCCGAAGCAAATGTGTTGTACCAACGCCTGGCTGCTCCAGGGCAGCCTGCCGGGGGCTTGTAGGTCACGGCCACCACCTGAGCCCTGGTTTTGGGGCACTCTGATGGTAAATCCATGCCTCGGTCACTGCAACCCCCCCAAAAGTGTTCACAGCAGGTGACCTGATGTAGTCTGACTTCTGTCTGGTATCAGGGTGGTTTTCCCCTTGATGCTGGAGAACTGAGCATCCTTTTCCTCGTTGCCAAGCTTTGCTGCTGGTGCTGTGATGTTCCCCAGGAGCTCAGCGGGGAAGGGGCACGAGGCCGTCTGGGTCTGGTGGGGCTTGGGCACATCCTGCGTCTGTGTTGGTGCCCCAGCAGGTGGGGGAAAGGCAGCAGGACATGAGGTGGGAGCTTTGTCCGTGACAGAGCATCATAACATGAGGTTCCCTGGGGAAGGAGCACAGGAGCAGTCTTTGCAGACAGGCTTTGCTGCTGCTTGCCCACATCTACAGCTTGGAGACCCTGCCCTGGGGGTCCCTGTCTCCCCCCCATCACAGTGTGGGTGCTCACTGTGCTCTCCTCTCTCTGCAGACTGCAGGTACACGTGCCACCCGCAGTGCCACAGCCTCATCCAGCTGGACTGCCGCCGGCCCGGCCCCGGGCAGCTCTCACCCGAGAGCACCCTCGCGCCTCCCTGCAGCCAGGTACGCCGGGGTCCCCGTGGTGGTGGTCGCCTTGTGATGCTCAACCCCATCTCTCTGAGACCTGTTTCTTGCTCCCAAAGGGTTTGATGGGGGAGGTTTTGTCACAGGCAGGTTAAAACCTGCCTGAATTGGGTCTGATGTGCACGGGGAGGGACAGGGTTGGACACGGGCAGCTCTCCTTGCTTTTGCTCACATAATCCACTGCTGCTAAACCAGGCAGCACAGCAGCACACGGCTGCTTCAACAGCTGGCTTTATGTGGTGTCAAAAAAATCTGGAGGAAACCCAATTAACAAGGTGGTTTGGGTATTTTTGGCACGGGCTGCATGTAAATGCTGCGCTGCGCCTGAGCGTGGTGCTGCTGGGAGCTGCCGGCGCTGGAGGGGCTGTCCCTGAGTTATTTGAAGAAGGGCGTGAAGCTGTAGCTGTTTGCTTACATCTCCCTCAAATGTCAGTGGGTTTCCCCCAGCAACATTAAAAAAAAAAAAAAAAGGCTTAATTTTTAGAAAAACTAGGAAGAGGTGTTTCTTCAGGGTGATGAGGGCAGCCGGGGTTACTGATGGCTCTGATAATGAACGTGGGACCTGTGCCTCGCAGCGGTTTGTCACTGATGTGACCCTGGTGTCATCCCCCCACGCACCTGGGGAGCAAAAGTCCCTCCGATTCCAGCTGCAGGCTGTACGTACGCCTGCCCTGGGTGGGCATTCCCTGTCCCAGGAAAGGCTGCACTGCCCGGGGTCTGCTTGGGGCCAGACGGGAGTAAATCACAGCGGTAAATCTGTTCTTGTTTGCGGTTTTAAGAAGTTGACCAGGGACCAGCAGTGCCTGCGTCCCTTACGCCTTTTAGGCTTGGACACCTTAACGGGGTGGGGTTTGGGAAGAAAGGTGGGTATTCGGATTTTCACGACCTGGGCCCGTAAGGGGGAGCACCCAGCCCCGTTCCTGCTGTGCTGCTGTTGGCCGGGTAGTTCTTGCTGCTTGAAAACGGAAAGGTGAAGGGGAAATGGTGTCGGTATTTCAGAAAGACTAAGAGGGTGCCGTAATACACCAAGGGAAGAAAAGGGGATTGGCCTCTGGAAACACGGGAAACTTCAATTAAGAGGTGGCGTAGTTGGGAGTCAGTAAATAGCATTACAAGTGTAAGCAAACCAGAAGCGTCGGGGAGCTAGCTGCTTTAATCACACGCAGTTAAGTCCTGCTGCCGTGTAATACCAGGCATTAAGAATTTGGGCTTTGATCCAGCAAAGTACTTAAGAGAGCGTTACGTTCGGGTCCCTGATTAGTCTCCCTGGGTGCAATTCAGACTCCTGGAGCTGGCAAAGCCCCGCTGGGCTCAGCACCAGGACTGTGGCCCTTGGTCTGCGCAGAGTTCTGCACCCGGGTGCTGGTTTGTTCTGCAGGTGGGCTCGAGTGCAGACTGGCGCTGGACAGAAGGGTCAAAATCAGATTTTATTTTACTTTTTTAATGGTGGCGACCTCCCAGGCAGTGGGCTGTGGTGGCAAAACCGAGGCTGGTCAGGGAAGCTTTGCATGGGGCAGCAGTGCCAGCAGTGACCGCTCCACCTGCACAGCTGCTGCTGCAGCTCATTCTTGTGTTTTCACCCCAAAACACCCAGGGCTGAGGCTTCAGTGGGGACCCGACCCCTACACCCCGTATGGGCCCAGTGCTCGCTTTCTGCTCATGCCGTGCACGCTCGATGTAAGCCTCTTGCTCTGCTAAATATAGCCTGGTGGAGCTGGGTGCCACTGCAGAAGGATGCACGTTGCTAAGAGGACAGCTGATTTTTTTCGCAGTGTTACAAGTTGCCTTGTAAATATGCCATTTGGATTCGTGCCTTCTGCTTTGAGATGCAGATGTTGCGTCCTGCAGCACGGCTCGTGCTGACATCCCGTTTTGTATTCATGTTGCTGGCTTGGGGGTGCGGAGCTCTCAAAGCCTCGTAGCAATTCAAGTCCTTCAGCTGATGGATACGGATGGAAGGGTGAGAAATGCCGTCTGCAGCCTCTCAGGAGGGGAAGAGGCTCCATGGGTGGATGGATGGGGTTTGTGCAAGGATCTGGGAGCCCTTGCAGAGCAGCTGAAAGGTCCCCGTGAGCTGATGGGGCGAGTGGTGGCCCCGCTGTACAGGGGTGGTTTGCTGATGGTCCTACTGCAGCTACTCGAGCCGGGGACTAGAGCCAAGGCTCCTGCCTGCCAGCTCCCTGGGCTCACCGGCATGGTGTAAAAATAGCTGTTGGTGATGGGAATTGTGCCTTGAAAGGGACGGGAAGGACTCAACAGGAGAGCAGCCACCTGGGCACAGCAGGGCCTTGTCTGGTGGGCAGCTCCAGGGCCTTCTGTGGGCATGTGCTGGGGTCTCCTGGGGGCTGCATCCCAACCTCCGGGAGCTTTTTCTGCTGAACCTTTGTACATCCACATCCACCGGGCAGAACGCCTGGCGATGAGTTCAGGGAAGGCGTGGGAGAGTGCTCTTTTTGGGGGGTTGGAACTTATGTTATTAATGTAAACATCTCCCATGATTTTACAGCTCTCCATCATGTCTGTGCTCTCTCTGGTTCCTTCTTTCCTGACCTAGGCTGGCTTCAGGAATGGAAACCTCGTTGTACCTCTGGTCTGTGCTGCCCTTCCCTGCACCTCCTGTCATTTTTAATTCATCCTTGGGTGGGTTGGCCAGGTCTTGCATGAAGTATTGAAGTGTGTGCCTGGGATGGCTTTATTCAGTGGCACGGTACCTTCAGGCCTTGTTCCCTTTTCCTTTCTGAAATAATTATGATGCTGCTTTGGCTGCTGCCAAGCACTGTATTCATGGGGTTTCACCTGGGATTAACCTGACTGTGAGGTCTGCAGAGGGAACTGAATGGGGTGTGTGCTGCCGGGGGGGAGCGTGGGGCTGTGCGCTGGGGTCGGCTGCAGCTTCCTTTGCTGCCATGCTGGAAAGGACTCTCACAAACCTCAGGAACGGGGTTGTGGAGGAGAAGGAAAATGTGTTCCCTGCCTGTGAAGTTCTTAAATATTTATAGCTCGAAGAGCCACAAAGCAGGCAGGAGTCCCCTTGCTCCAGCCCAGGGGAGCAGAGGATGGGGGAGGCAGCGCTGAGCAGGGGCCAGGCTGAGTTTCTGATGGGGAGCAGGGATGCTGCTGGTGCTTGGGGGGCTCTTCCTGAACCCCCCACTGTTTTCATCCCTCTGCAGTGAGGACTTGTGTGAATGGGGTTGAGGTGGTGTTTTCCTGGCTTGCAACTGATCCTGCCCCAGCTGGGGGAGGCTCTGCTGCAATCGCTGCTCCCCAGACCCAGCAGGAGGGCACCCACTGCCTCCTGCACTGCATGGAGCTCCTGGCACCCCTGGGGAGGGTTTGGGGCTACATCCTCACCAAACCCCCTTTCCCCACCACCTTTTGGGGCCGCACAGCTCCTCGAGATCCTTCAGGCTTGGTCCAGGCTGGGCTTGGTTCCCAGCAGATGCAGCTCCTGGGGATGCGCTAACGGCAGGAGCAAGAAGCCAGTCCGTGGCGGCGGTGGGATTTTGGGCAGCAGCCACACGGGGGGCTTTGGGGGGAACCCGAGGCCAAGCCCAGCACCTCGTCCCTGCGTGCAGGGTGAGAAATCTTGCAAGAGGAAGCGGCAGGGCCGCGCAGCAGGAAGGGGGAGGCGATGCTGCGCGGGTGCCCCAGAGGCCGGCCCGCGGGCGCTGAGCGAGCTCAGGGGTGAAGAGCGGGAGCGAGCCGGCAGCGCTGCCCTCCATGCTGCGCGGGGAGGCGGGTGGAGGAGGAGGAGGAGGAGAGGGAAGGGTTACCCGGCGCGGCTGCCTGGTAGCGAAATAGCTGCGGCGGCTCCGGAGGATGAGCAGAAGGAGCCGTTGCAGCTGAGCGCCGGCAAGCCCAGGATGTGAGCGCGGCTCGCTGCGGGGCCGCCGGTGGTCGCTTGGCCTCTCGCCTCTGCTCGCCTTCGATGACCATCGGCGGCAGCATGAGCAGCGGGTACTGCAGCTTGGACGAAGACCTCGAGGATTGCTTTTTCACAGCGAAAACCTCTTTCTTCCGGAGCACGCCGTGCAAGGTCCCTGCCAAGGTAACAGCTCGAAAGCCGCTGTGCGGGGCGGGAGGTGGCTGTCGGTGGCCGTGCACGGCGGTCTGCAGGTGCTGCCAGGACTCCCTTGCTGTGGGGTCAGGAGCAGCGTGGTCTGGGGGGGCTCTACCTGCCTCCTGCAGGCTTGCTGCCTCGCTGGGGAAGCAGAGCTCTGCTGCAGGATTTTGCAGCCATCTCTTGCATACCAGCTCGCCCCCCTTCCCAGAGGGTCCACGGAGGAGGAGCTGACTCCAAATGGGATTTTCAGCTTTAGGGGGGCAGGCAGCAGCCCTGCGAGCTGGCAGCTGCTGTCCAGGGGTCAGTGTCCTCGACAGAAATCCACATTCTGGCCCCACAAAATACCCGCTGTCTGCGTGTATTGTACCTGTCGGGTGGGCAGTGAGATGGGGAAGTTTCAGGACCAAATCTGTCTGCAAACTTGTTAACGGGGGGGTGAATCTGATCCTTCCCTGGGTGTGCGAGTGTGTGTGTGTCTGCCTTGGAGATGGAGAGGGCGCTTGGCTGGGCAGCGTGTGGCCCCAGGACAAGATTTTTGTAATAACAGTAACACAGAAAATGCATGAAGCTGCTTTGTGTTTCAGTGTTTGTTTAAAAAGAAACATCCCCGGCGTAAACTTTGCCCCAACCAGAACTGAGCATAAAAGGAGAAGGAGAGAGAAGCCGCTGCGGAAGTGGGGGTTTTGCTCAGGAAAAGCACCCTGAAGGGCTGCGAGATGAGATCTGCTGGGGAGCAGCACCGGGGGGTGTCGAGAGGGCTCGGGGAGAGCCTGGGGACGCACAGACCCCCCTAAATCATCAGTACTGAAATGCTCCTGTCCAGGCTCTGCTATATTTGCCCGGCTGAGGCTGCAAAGTTCCAGCCCTCAGCAGGTGCTGTGGGTTTCGCCTTTCTGTGGGGCCGTGGCCGTGACCTGGGCCCTTATCCCTGCAGGGCTCTCGGCCTGGGGCTGGGTTTCAACCGACTGGGAATTTTATTTTTTGCTTTGAAGAAATTTTCCCTTGGGTTTAACGTGGGATATTCCGCCTCAGCCACCAGCTCCCTCTCGCTATGATTAACCGACACGTACTGCTGGGTTTTAAATGTCATTTGATGATTCATTTGTGGAGGAGATGTAAAAGATTGTGATGTTGGTACGAGATGGGCTGCACCCAGCGCTGGTTAACGCTGCTCTTAGCGAGCCCGGGCACTGCAGCTCCTCCAGCACCACCCTGCCTTGGGCTTGGGACATCTCCCTCGGAGGGGTGCTGGGGATCTGCGGTGCCTTCTTGCTGAGCTCCTCGGCTGGATGTGGTCGGCGTGGGCTGCTGGGGAAGATGGAGCCTGCTGGGGCTTTGGTGTTACGGGGAGGAAATGGTTCCTGTGCATGAAAAACTCACAGCTTGCTGCTCAAGCAGATGTTGCGCAATGGGGCTGGGTGAGGAGGGTCCCGAGCATTTCTCCAGCTAGGGGTGGAAACTGTCCTCGGGTCTCGGTAGAGGAAGGTTTGGGGCTTTGTGACTTGCTGGGGGTGGGAGGCACAGGAGCTGGCTCCGAGAGGTTGCACTGGATGCAGGCCCAAGCACAGGTGGACATCTCCCAGGGGCCTTGCATCACTCTGTCCCCTCATTCTTAATCCTTATCTTGCCTTTCTCGAGCAATTTCACTGAATGTGGACTGTTTCCATGGCCACAGCCAGTGCAGGAACAGCAGCATCGTGTTTCAGCCACCAGTACAGAACCTGCTTGTGGCCACCTGCAGCGGATGCCCTCTGGACCCAAACTTGATTGCCAGGCTGGGTGTCTTTGGGAATGGCAACGTCCGTCCTTAGATGCCTGGGAATCGTTCCCAAGCCCAGGATGTGCAGTGTGCCCACAGAGCCCTGAACTGGGCAGGAATTAGCTGAGCACGGGTAACTCAGGGGTGCGGGATGGGAAAGGCTCAGAGGACTCTGGAGAGGAAATGTTTTATGTGGGGCAGGAGGGGGCAGAGTGGCCTCCTGCCATTAAACAGGGGGGAAAAAGTGGAGTTTGATCACTATAATTAGAGAAATTATTTTCTTGGTTCAAATAACCAGATTAGTCTGCAAAGCCTCTTTCTAGGAATTTTGTAATTCCTTTTAATTTTCAGAACCACCAGTGCAATCACTCTCTGCTAGCAAACAACCATTTTGGATCTCCAAGTGTGACTTCATCCCTGGAGATCTATTGCTTGGCATTTTCCTGCCTCCTCAGCTGAGTGGTTTTGGTGGCTGCTGCCTGAAGCACAATTGCTCAGCGCTCTGCAAAAGCCCTGCTCGGGCCCTGCATCAACAGCTTACAGGGAAAGGGGCAGGTTTGGCCAAGGTGAGAAAACACAAGATGGCAAGGATGCCAAATCACTGCTGCTCTAGGACTACTCAAATTTTGGAGGAAAAAATGATAACCTACAGTAAAGCCTTCTGAAAAGAGACCGATGGGGGGAGGAGAAGTGAAGCTCATCCACATAATGGAAGCAGCAGCTTGGGTTGCCCATGCACTGCTGCCAGCAGCCCTCGTGCTGGTGGTGGAGCAGGGCCATGGGATGAGTTGTGCTGCTTCCCATCCGTGGTGGCTCTGGGCAGCACACCCCTCTTGTCCCTCCTGTGTGGGTTGATTGCACCAGGTGGACGTTAGCTGATGGTGTTGGGAGCATCCTGTTTAACTAGAAGTTAAAGGGAAGGGCTGGTCTGGCCCCTGAGTAGCTGTGGTCGGTTCCCAGAGGTCTGCTGAGACCTGGCAGGTTCCTTGGATCTGTCCTGATGTGGGCTGGGGTCTCCTTGGGCTGCTCTCTGGGGATGCCGGGGGTGCCCTGACCCTGCTGAGCTGGGCTCCCCATCGGGTGCTTGCTGGTGAGCAGAGAGGTGGCAGAACAGCAGTTTCTTAGCAAAATCTCCATGGCAATCAACACACCAAGCCCGTTGCTCGCTTCTAACCTCCAAAACACAGCAGCGAGCCTTTTCCTCTTCTCTAGATGCTCCTGCATCTTCTGCCTCTTGCTTTGAGCCCCACAGGAAACAGCAGCGTTGTTTGAACTTGGCACAGGCAGTGAAAGCTGCGGTCTGTGTCTGGTGCAGGGGGAGGCACTGGGGGCTGCAGGGATGTCACAGCTCCCCGCTGAGAGCTCAGGCTGCGTTTTGGGGAGCACAAATTGTTGCAGCACTGATTTAAATGGGGATGGAGCCGTGCCCGAGCACACAGAGGGAAGACTTGGCCTCTCCTGCCTTCGGTTAGGATGGATGTTGCCAAGAACGCAGGCCAAATCCATCTCCACACTTCTGCTCTTCAATTCATTAACTGATTAGCTGGTGAGGAGAAATTAATGGGGAGCGAGCGGGCAGGGACAGTGCCCATGAGGCTGCTTTGTGACAGTGAGGGGTGGCAGCAGGACTGATGCTCTTTATCTGGAAGTGGAGCATTTCTCTCCTGGTGTCCTCGTGAACCAATAACTCAAGGTCACCAAGGCTTCGTAGGTGCCTGTCTTGGCTTAGAATCCCTGTTCTGAGAGCACGTCACCACACTCACAGTGGCCCGTGGGGTTTTACCTCCCAGCAGCAGTCTGTCACGAGCTCATGGCTCATTAGACAAGTGCAGGATTGTGGAGGGGAGCCTGGCGTGGCCAACTCACCCTTCCCAGGGCACCTGGCCTGGGCAACCCATCTCCTGCTGAGCATCACCTCCAGTCCTGTCTTGTAATCGCTGTTATTTCTTACAGTTGAGGAATAATGCTGGTTATAGAGGGGGGAGTGTGTTTGCAGCATGCTGTGATGGCAGGAGGAGGACGTGGGCTCATCTCTCTGCATTTCTGCAGGTGCCCTGGGCTTGGTCCTGTGCCTGTGTCTTGGTGCACCATGGCTGGGTGCAGGCATTTTGTGCCACTCCATGCCCAGGTGGCCAGCGAGGCTCTGTCCTGGACCCCACGGGCTCAGCAGCACCCACCAGGGTTGTTATGGGGAGGTTGTTTTGTTCTCAGCTTGTTTCATCCTGTCCCGGTACAACAGGAAATGTGGCAACGGTTGATGGTTACTAGCTTCTGTTTTTCTCCCTTCAGCCAGAATTGCATATTCTGCACCAGAAACTCTGCAAAACCAGAGGTCTGGGTAGGTTTGTGACCTAGCAGACCTCAGCGCTCGGTGGAAGGAGCAGCACTCCTTCCAGGCCATGTCTGTCCCACTGCACGGTCACCGTGTCCCCAAGGGGCCCAGAGCAAAGCCTCGCTCCCACCCCACTGGGCTGGAGCTCGTGGCTTTGACCGCCCTCCCCGGGGACTGCTGCAGCCTCTGCCTGGGGTGTGCAGGAGCAGGGCGAGCTGGCGGGGCTGCTGTAGGATCGCTTCTGTGCTGTCGGTGGGGTGAAGCACCAAGATTTCTTTTCTGTGTGAAGATTTTTTTCGCTGTGCTGCCTTGTTGCAGTGTTCCTCCAGCTGACTTTCATAACGCGCTGCAGTCTTCCTTCTAAAATCAGAGCAGTTGCAAAAGAATCGGCCCAGCTGCTTTTCTAGCCCTCTTAAATGTGAACAGAGTGGCAGTGGTAGCTTCTGGGTTGGTTTTTACACCTGACGTGGAAGGGGACGAGGGGCTTGGGAGCCCCGTGCTGTTCCTGAGGGACGTCTCCGAGCTGTGTCCCAGCAGGGCAGCGCTGCACGGGGCCGGTGGCTCTGCACAACTGGAGCCGTGCTGCGGTGGGCATGGTTAAACCCCCTTTGCTTAACAAGAGCAAATTAATTCTGTACCAGCTGTGTGGTGACTTAGAACGTGAGTGACCCTAAGAGAACGCAACGTGGCCATTTGAACCTTTTTCTTTTTCAATTACAATTGTGTGTGGAAGGAGAAGGCCCACCCCATGGCACACTGATCTTGTAAATCCTTGGGTCTGTGACATCCAAGAGCTGGAGCCCACTTTCCTGGGGGTGATCCTCCCTTTGGGGCCAGCCTGCCCAGGGCAGGTCGGGCTGTTGGGAGGCAGCTGGGTGCTGGAGGCTGTGCTCTGAGCTTGGCTGCAGCCCCTGGAGCACAGGGTGCTGCTCTGGGAGCTCTCGCGTGTGGCAGGCCCCGAGGTCTGGGGACATTTTGACGTACGCCTGCGTTGGTCAAAACCCGTAGATGAGGCGTGTGGCTTACGGGCAGCGTTACTGTCTGGGTGTGCTTTCCTGGGCTCTGGTTTTGCAGGGGAGGGAAGCTGGAGGATGTGCTGCGGGCCTGGCTGTGGGGTTGTCAGTGAGACCTGCAGGGTGGATGTGATGTGGTGCTCGAACGGAGCCATCGTCACCGTGGTCTTGAGCCAGGCTTCCTGCTCCCTCTTCTGCGAGTGAAGTGGGTTTGCCTCAAACACAAGCACATAGAAGAGAAATTAACTGGGGCTTGGGTGTTCTCATGTCTGTCTCTGAAGTGCTGCGGGAGGCTGGCTCCTCGTTGGCTTCTCGGTGGGTGCAGGGCATGAAGGTGCCTTTCCCTGGGGCACAGAGCAGCCCAGCTTGTGCCTGCTGTGAGCCCTGGGGAGCAGCCGTGGTCCTGGCTGTGCCCTGCACGGAACCGCTGGCATCCACGTGCGCCTTGCTCGAGGGCTCGTAATTGCTGGCACGTCTTCATTTCCTCCACTGGAAACATCACGGGGAGGGACTGGCCCTGCTGGAGAGGAGCGGATTGCAGTGACACAGGCAGACTCAGCCCATCCGTTTGCTTTTGCTGTGCACGTCTGGAGGGATGCTGGTCTGTGCCGGGTTGTGTTTGTGCCACGGGTGAAGTGCAGCATGCACCGGCTCTGCATGCAGCGTGGTCAGAGCAGCTACGAGGCTGTTTGCAGACAGAAGGATCCTGTCCTGGGCTCTGCTGGCACGGGACTGGCCTGCTGCATGCTCAGGGCTTCCGAGTGCGCATCTCTTAACTGGAAAGGAAGCTTCTTGATTGTATTTTTTTCCCTAATGCCACTTCAGATATTCTCTACCCTTTACTCTTTTCTAATAGACTCCCATGTCAGCAAAACACCTGTGTGCAACTATTTATTTACAGTCAGTAGATTGCAGTGAAGCCTGAGTCTTTTGATAAATTGGGGAGTTGAAATTGCCTTTATGATGAATGGGTGTTGATGTGGGATTGTTAGCTGCTGCAGCAAACCCCTGCTTTGGTCTCTGCTGGGCAGTGAACAAGGAGGAGAGCGTACGACAACGTGAGTGTTCCTGCACTGGGTCACTGCCACCGATCTGTGAGATCTGTGTTTGGAGGTTTCTTGTTTGCCAGCCTCAAGCAGAAATTGTGAAATCTGCTTTGGAGAATTGCTTGAATGACTTCGGGGCTCTCCAAGTCCCGAGGCTGGAGCCATCTTGCCAGATTGCGATCAAGAAATTTCATTTGTCCTGGGCTCAATTCTCCTCCTGAAAGAAATACCAGGGCTAGCCCGGGGCGATGCTGGCTTCTGTGCAGTGTGCTTGTGTGGCAGGCTGCAGCCCCGCGGTCAGTGCCTCCCTCCGTGTCCACATCTGGGGGGGAAAAGCCCCAAATCCTGGAGAGTGGGGCTGCCAGGGAGGAGCAGGGCTCTGCTCCCAAATTGCTTTTTTCCCCCCTCTTTTTTCTCCCTTTGGAGGTTAAAGTCTTCGTTTTGAGCCTTTCCAGCCTCGCTAGCACGTCCCTTCACGCTTTCTGCTCTCCGTTAACGTGAACTTCTGAGGAAGCCCACACAAAATATGGGATTGCTGCTCGCGGTTGCAGGCTGCATGGGCTGCGATGTATTCATAGCCTGTCTCTGGGGAAGGCGGTGTTTTATGGAGAGGCAGCAGAGCTTTGCAGTGTGAAATACGGCCCCTGAGCGTCTTCCAGGACACACGCGGGCTTGTTCACAGCCGCTGCAGACCTGGGATGTGCTTGCAGGGGCCTCGAGCAGTGGGGACACCCAAACTGGTGCAGACCCCGAGGCAGGAGCTCTGTGACCGCTCTGCGGTGGGCTCAGCCCTGCCCTTGCAGCAGGTTTTTTCCCCTAGGGAGACCCGTGGGCACCTCTGGGCTTTCCTGTGTGGCTGGGGAACTCCTGGCCTTGTTTAGCTCCATGAGTTTCATTTTGTCTAAGTCCTGGCTTCCATCTTTGTGTTGTAAGAGCCATGAGCTCTGCAGCAGGCTGCTCTGGGTTTATTTTGAAGGTAAATTTTTATCCAAAGTGCCTGCTTCAGGCTTGTAATCGCAGTACCTGGGGATGGGATGCAGGGAGGTGACCCCAGAAGCCCCATGAGCCGGGGATGTTACAGCAGCCCTGTCTCTTCAGCCTCGTGCCCTGGGTTTCCATCCCCTCCTTGCCCCTTGCTGGTGGTGCAGGCACAGCTCCAGCACCTGGGGACAGCCCCAAGCCTCAGAAGACCCCGCAGCTTGGGGTGGGAGCAGGCAAAGGCCCTGCCTGGATGTGCAGCCACCTTCTTGGTGGCTTCCCGGTGGGATCTGGGGACAGCCATCGGCTCTTGTGCTCCCTCGGCAGAGCCAGGCACGCACAGGCACTGTCTCACCCAGCTCCACGTGTGGGATTTTGTCCTGACATTTCATTTTCAGGTGGCTCGTGGGCCTTTACAGCTGGTGCTGTGGTGCTTTGGCATATGGAAGGTGGGAGCAGTGCCCGGGCTCTTGCTGCAGACCGCTACTAATGCTATCGCTGCAGGAAGCCACCCGCAGCTCCCAGCACCTCAGGAGCCCCCCAGCTCTGCAGCAGAGCCTGGGGGACCTTGGGCACCCACGGGGCTGGCAGCAGCAGGCTCTTTGCTGGCAGCATCCCCAAACCCATCTGCTGCCCTCCTGCTTGAACGCTCCAAACGCTGGGCTGCGTCTGGGGGGGCTGAGAGCCGCCTCTCCGTGGCAGGGCTGTGTGCTCCTGTTACTCTTGGTGGCATTTCCACGCGCAGCCTACAGGCTAACCCCACCAACGCGCCAAATCTGTCGCTTTGCTTCCCAAAGGAAGCTCCCCAAACCCTTGGTGAGCAGCAGCCGTCATCCTGCAGGCGAGCCCACACGCGGGCAGACACTGAACAGCTTCTGACACGGGCTGGGCTGTGGTGGCTGGGTTTGGGGTGGGCAACTTATTAGTCATGCTGCTGGCTTGGCCTGCTGCTGATGTGACTTTTATTTTTTTATTGCTTTGAGCTGTAATTTCCAAAGCTTTGGACAATAACAGCACATCGCTTGGAGGAGGAATCCAGCAGAGGTTTAACTTCAGGTTCTGCCTGGGTGAGCCCGCTGAAAGCTCGTTCCTGGAACACCGCAGGCTGCTGCGGGGCTGCCCGGCTTGGGTCGGCAGCGCGGGGGAATGCTATAAATAGGATGTGATTTTTCAGCTGCATCTCAAGCAGCAAAGAAATGCTCGGCAGGTGCGGGTGGCTTTTTTTGAAAGCAGCTTTTAGAGGCTGAATTCTTCGCCCTGCTGCGCCCTGCTTTGTACTGGGATGTTGTTACTGCCCTGTGCCTCCATTTCCCCCTCCGTACAGCAGCAGTAAGGCTTCCCCCCAGGAGGTGGGGAACCATTGTTAGTGCTTCCAAAACATTTATTCATCTTTCTGCAGCTCAATGTGGGGGAGCACTGAGCTGCCTGGGACAGTGTCTATTGGTCAGACCCAGCTTTTACCAGGCTGTAACTCCTGGTCAGGGCCAGGCTCTGCAGGGAGCAGGGATGTGGTGTTTTGTGCTGCTGCAGCTCTGCAGGAGCTGTGTGCAGGGTCCAGGCTCACCAGGGGCTTCTGCTACAATCACTGCCTGACCCTGTTTTTAATCCCTTACAAGACCTGGCTTTCACACTTTGGTTCTCTTATAAGAGGAATTAGTAGCAAGGCTCTCCACCAGCAAAGCCTCTGCAGCTCTACAGAAATGGCTGTTAGATAGACAGACAACTGGTGGGTGCTCCTCTAGAGGAGTGATTTGGGGCAGGGATGTTTCCATCCCTGCATGTTCACCTTCTTGGCCATAGGAACCATCTCTACCTGTGCCATCACTGCTTGCACGAGCTCAGCTGTGCAGCATCTTCGTGCACTTCCCAAGCAAGAGAGGAGCTAAACAGATGTGGGGTTATTCCATATATCAGCCAGCTAAAGCCCGTCTCCTCTCCTTTCAGAATGTAACGAAAACAGTAGAAGAAAAACCTGAGCCTCCAACCGTCGAGGAGATCAAGAAGAAAATTGAAAAATACAATGCAAAAGTTACAAACTGCTTGTTGATGAAGCTGGTACGTATTGCTCTGTTTGGGCTGCATGCAGAAAGACCGGTGCTGATTTCTCAGGGCTCTGGACTGAGCCTAAGGCAGCCTCCAAGGCCAGAGTGCTCGTGGCTGTAGAGTTGTTCATGTCTTCCTCACTTGACCTGTGTTTTCTTCTGCTCTGTGCTGCTTGGATTGCCCCCTTTTTTTTTTTTTTTTTTTTTTTTGACTGTTCTGCCCTATCTCAGTGGGGGGAAATTCACCCAGTAATCTCTGGCCAACACGTGCTGCCATTGACTTGCAGAGGAGGGTGGGGATGAGTCATGGCAGGACTCCGGCTGCAGTTCAGCAGCTGTCCTGAAGTGAGTTTAGCGGCACGCAGCCTTTCTAGAAACAGATTCTTTTCTAATCTGCCACCGCCATGCTTCTTTAAGCAGAGATCTAAGAACCACAGTAGTTGCGTTGCATTTTGAAGCTTTGATGGTGAGCTTGTTTATCAGCACCTGTAGGCAAAGCCTGGGACAGGTAGCGAGGAGGACAGGAGGCGGCCTGGTTTACAGACCAGAGTACCACCAGGCTTCAGATGATCTTACAGAGTGTGGGGGGGAAAGCTTCATAAAGCACGAACTAAATTCTAGAACTTCTAAGAATGGCAGCTACGTAACTTCCTGGTGCTTGCTAACATCTAAAAAAAAAATAATAATAATAAAAATAATATTTAAAATAGTCAATCTTAGAACAGTTTTATTTGTGAAAGCTGCACAGTGAGCTCTGCTGGAATGTCTCGCCTAGTGATTTTGTAGCCCTCATAATTTACAGGAGTAATTTAGGACCCAAATGCTTACTCTTGAGGTACTTTTCTTGAAGCTTGGTACAAGCACAGTTCTGGGACTCGATGCATGCCGACAGCCCCTTTGGTGGGAGCACAGGCTCCCGGCTCCTGGCATGGATCACTTGGTTTTGTGCTGCCCGGCACCACAAGGTGACGGCACATAGACAGGTGGGGAGGGAACTTGTGAGATCCCATCGAACACGAGGGGGTAGAGCCCTGCCCAGAGGTTTCAAATCCTCCTTGAAGTGCAACTGCAAGTGACATACAATGGTTTCCATTACTAACTTGTAGCAGCGTTGATTTTAAATACGAGACGATAGCTCAAACATGGGAGGAGATGAGTCACCGCGGAGTGGAAGGAACAGGAGGAAGTCGGTGGTGACTAACCCTAAATTACTAGTTACTTTTTACACGATTGCTAAAAAACCCTCAAACCCATTGCAGTGCTGAGCAGCAGAAAGCACCTCAGGGGCGGTGGGGAAGGAGGAGGTGAGCTCGGCCTGGCCTGCAAGGCCCTGTGGTACCTCATGGCCGTCGGTCAGTCAGGTACCTCATGTCAGTCTGTCCGGTACCTCACGTTGGTCAGTCACAGCAATGTCCTTTGCTTCAGAATGAGGACGGGACGTACACCGGCTTCATCAAAGTGCACTTGAAGCTGCGCCGCCCCGTGACGGTGCCGGCAGGGATCCGGCCGCAGTCCATTTACGATGCCCTCAAGGAGGTGAACCTGGCGGACATGACGGACAAGAGGACGTCCTTCTACCTGCCGCTGGACGCCATCAAGCAGCTGCACATCAGCAGCACCACCACGGTGAGCGAGGTGATCCAGGGGCTCCTGAAGAAATTCATGGTGGTGGATAATCCCCAGAAGTTTGCACTTTTCAAGGAGATGCGGAAGGACGGGCAAGGTGAGTTTGCACCCTCGGAGCCGCCAGCTTTCTGAGGGCTGATGGGTTTTGCTTGCTACGTTGTGATTCAGAAACATGGTGAAAGCATCCCTCCAGGGCTCAGTGGTGTGGTGGGTGGGCTGTGGCTGCATTTCAGATGGATAAACGGCCTGACCTTGAGAGCTGATGCTGCTAAAATTAACAGGGAATTATTAATTATCAGAAATGGGCTGAAGTCATGTAAGACTGAACAGATTGTCATAGATCTCTGATGGATGCTCAACTGCTTCTGCTATGTTTCTGAGCAGTATGAACCACTTCTCTAGTCCAAATTAACCTGCTGAGCTCTCTCCTGCCCTGGCACCTGAAGGCTGATGGTGGATGTCTGTTCCCATTGCAGTTCTCTTCCAGAAGCTCCCTCTCACCGAGTACCCCTTGTACCTCCGGCTGCTGGCTGGCCCCGACACAGACGTGCTCAGCTTTGTGCTGAAGGAAAATGAAACAGGGGAAGTTGAGGTACGTCTGTGACTCTTTGCCTTGGTTTTTATGTGAGTGTTTAACAGTGGGCAATGGGACAGACCCCAGACATTTACATCAGTCAGTGCAGGCTGAAGTGCTGGTGTGTGGTTGCTTCTCTCCCTCTAATGCTGTTGGTTTTACCACCTAAAATGCTGAGTTTGATACCAGCTGCTCTCCAGGGTTATCAGCTGAATGGACTTGCTTTAAAATATATATATATATCTTTTGGTCATCTATTGCTCCTAAATTTTGATCTCAAAAAACAACCTAGAGCTGTGAAAATCCTGAGACCACTTCTGATGGCCAAACCATGCTCTATTTACAGAACCATGCAGTGCTGTCCCAGATTTAACCCTCAATAATTAGATTAGCTAAACACTGTGATTAGTAATCCACTAATTTAAATAGAAGTCCAGGACACTTGGGTAATACATTTGGCTTTAGGCTGCAGTAAAGCTCCCTGCCAGGATGAGCACAGACATCGGTGGCCGCAGCATCCTGCAGGACCTCCCCTGCCCACGGGACTGGGCTGCAGCTGGTGAAGGTGCTGCAGCAATGCTGGCTGCCGAGGAGCCACAAAGCAGTGTTTATTAAGGGATCTCAGCTCTCAGCTGAGAGCTTTGTTGCAGGAAAAGCTACAAAAGTAATAAGGTAAATCACGTGTGCTCACTTTCTCTCTGGTTTTGCTGATTCTGCAGTGGGACGCGTTCTCCATCCCAGAGCTACAAAACTTCTTAATGATACTGGACAAAGAAGAGAAGGACAAAATCCAGCAAGTGCAAAGGAAGTATGAGAAGTTTAAACAAAGACTGCAACAGACCTTGAAAGAAGCCGGAGGAAAGCCTGGCTAACTTCTCAGGAGGCACTGGGAATCAGACTAAGCTAGATGTTATTTTTAAAATTAAAAGACACTTCTCAGGACACCTTCTAGTGGTCACTTTCCCCATTCATCCTTCCATTAAGGACTGGCACACAGCACTCATAAAATGAACATACTGTATTTTCTTCTTCTGAAACCTCTTATCACAGGACCAGAGCCAGTCAGAGAACGGGAAGCCTGTTTCAGAGCTGTGGCCGTCAACAAACCAAGCCCAGCTGCTGGTTCGCTTTTCAGTTGTACCATCAGATGAAGAAGCTTCGTGGAAAATGCTGAATGTTAAACCCAACAGGAACATCTACTGGCTAATTGTTCTAAGCGGGGTAAAACTTGCTGTTCACGCTCCTCCCAGCAACTTGCTTGTTCTTGTTCTGAGGTGCTGCAGCTGCGTTGTGTGTGCCCGTGTGGCTGAGTTCTCATTTCTTAAGTAGAGCGCAGGAAGCAGCAGATGAAGTGGAGGGGGTTGTTGCACCAAATCACGTGGGTGTTGCAGCTCTAGCCCCTGCCAGACAGACTCGCTCAGGGCTCAGCCGGCCAGTGAAATGTAAAGTCGTGACACGATGGCAGCTGCAACACCCCAGCAGTCTCTTAGTAAGTATTACTGAAACTTAGTGACATTAATTCCAGGAAAAGTCATCCATTTCGATTCTAATTAATTTCGTTTTGCAAACAGACTTGAATTAAAGCAAATATCCCTGATGCTTAGTTAAGTTAGCCTGTATTTTACTGGTTTTCTATGCTGTAGGAATTGGGACCTGTGTTTTAAAAAAGTGTTTGAAAAGCGTGAAGATGTGGGCATGGGATGACAGTTCTGTATAGAACACTTAGCAATACATATCCAACAGACTAGTCCAGGGAAGCTCAGGAACTTTCACAAATCAAACCCCTTCTGAGCTACAAACAGGTCTGACACCAAGGGAGAGGAGCTTCGACCGAGGCCAGTGCGTGGAGGTGGTACCATGAGCACAGGCTGCCTGTGCGAGAAATCCTTAGCACCAGGAAGAATAAGGGAACTATTAACCTCAGCTGCTTTCCTCCCATCACCCTCTTGTACCATGCTTCCTCTTGCTAAACCCTCTGTGTGCTGCTCCCACCTCTCCAGTCTGTACCACGCCGTGCTCTCCCTCCTTGGGCCACTGTGTGCTCATCTTCCCTCCCTCCCTGCTCACAACCGGTGCTCTTTCTGCATGCACAGGAAGGTTACCAGGTTTTGCTCTGTACTTGGAGCTAGGAGGAAGCCTTTCCCCCTTGCTCAGTGCTCCCAGTGTCTCCAATGCTTGTGCACTTCCCATCCTTCATAAAATCCTGTAGCTGGAGTGTCAGCTACTGCTGCAACTCGAACCAGAGCTCCTGATCACTGAAGTACAAGGAATGCTACAGGGATGCCAATCCGATAAAAGATTTTCCCCATGTTTACTTTCAGTGCTTTGCACTGAGCACATTGCACACAGCCAGGTTCAGTCTTCCCTCTGTTTACACAGGACACAGCAACCAAGTGTAAAAAGAGAAGAGACCGTTAAAAGGAGCTGGAGCATGTGAAATGTTTCATACTGACTTGATGAACCAAGTGTCCCTGTGAGCTCCCTGTCACAATCCCACCTACATGAAGTGGGAAGGGAGGGAACGGGTTATTAGGTAACAGTTGTGATGGAGACAACTTGAAAGAGTCTAAAATTTACCTCAGTGCCTTTTATTTTTTTTTCCTTAAGTGTGAAAACTTTACATTTGGGCTAAGGAAGATTTGGAAGGGGCTTTTGTCAAGACGCCTTGTCAGTGCTCCCCCCGGTTACCTGAAGTATTGTTGTGATGAGGCTGCTTTTGTCCATAGGGAGAAGAGGAATGGTTGTATTTCTTTCTGCGAGGTGACTGTTTGGCTTTTTTTTTTCCAGGTTTATACTTGAGTATGTTTGTTTATAAATGGTAAGGGAGCATAACTGCATCACGTAAAGCCTCTCAGTTTGTATAAATGCCACTTCGTGCAAGCTTAGTTCCAGCTTATATCTTAGTCAGTAGTGTAAAAGGGTTTGCAAACAGGGCTCCAGCCTCTGGCATGCAGTGCAGGAAGGGCCTCCCAGCTGTACTGTAATCTTTACCCAGATGACCTTTAACAATATGGCAGCAGCCCAAATAGAGCAGCACTTTTCCAGCTCTAGGGCTGTCTGCCCGTTTGTAAGACTTACTACTTTGCTATGTACTCGTGAAGTATTCAAATAACATTTATCTAGTGCTTTGAGTCTTAAAAGCACTGTATAAATACTTCTGTTCAGTCAAGAGCAAGAAAACTGCAGAAACCGCCATTGGTTCTGAGAAGCAAGATCCAGATGTTTGTTTTTAAATCCCTTATCTTTCTGGCTAAAAGTTGCAAAGATCTTTTTTCTTTTTTTTTTTTTCTTTCTTGTTGTTTTCTTTTCTGTTGTTTTCTATTAGAGTTCTGGTGACTATCTCCTTTTCCATTCCTGGAACCCAGCATGTCTTTGAAATTTTGTAGAAGGCATGGCTTCTTATGCAATTACCGTGAATGCTGCTGAAAACCTCCTGCAAAGGGGAGGGCTGTTTCCTTTGTTTTTTTTTTTTTAAAGATATGGGGCATTTGAAATGGTAGGTACTGAAACTCAAAGTCTCAACAGTCAGTTGAGCTGTGTCTAGGACAGGCATATTGGGCCCCTTCCTTAAAGCGCAAAATACTGTTGGCAGTGCCTTTGGTTAGTATATTGTGTTGCCTAGTTCATGTGAATTTATTTTCCATGTCTATTGTAAAACATGTAAAATAATGTGTATAGAATGGAATAGCAAAGCTTCTATGGCAAAGTGAAATGCATTTTTTGCAATGCTGTAATTTATTTTTATTACTCCCTAGTAATTCTATGGCATTTTTAAAAAATGTCCCACTTTCAGCTTTTTTGAAGGTTCTGAAAATCCTTATTCATATGCAGATGGTGTAAGAGACAATGACAATAAAACTGTCAATAATTAAAAAAAATAATAATAATCTCTAACTTATTTTTCTGGCGTCTTCCTATGGTACTTCCTTTACTGAATCTAAAGGGAAAATATAGGACTCCTTCCTAGAAGTGAATTTAAATATCTTAATCCTACTATAAAGTGTTTAAAGTCTAAGTTTCAGCTAAAGCAGTATGGAACATCTATTCCTGTGAAAACAAAGCGTCCTATCAGTTGCCTTAGTACTTTAGATGGCTTTGAGAGAACTATTACCCGTGATAAACTACTGTTAATGTCATACATAAAAATGTATTTACATGTGAAAATAATATAAACCATAAAAATCCAGCAAATAAGAGTTCATTCTCCCTGCTGAAATGCCTGGTGTTAATACCTGGAAGTGTTTTAAAGGATAAAATCGAAAAGCAAATAGCTTTTATATTTAATATAGACAGCCTGTGGCACACTGTCCTTGAACGTTCCAAGGTGCTGTGTTGGAACATAACTTCGCTAATATTTTGACTGAGGTTCTATTACTGTGCTTTTTGTTAAAAGATGCAAAACAAGAATGTTGGACTAACCAGAAAAATGGTGCACCCCTACAGGCTTCTAGAAAATATATGGGAAAGGATAACTCCTGTGGTTTTTTATTTTTTATTATTTTTATGAAAAATGAACAGATACAATGAATATTATTATTTGGGAGAGTCCTAGACCTTGTAAAAATCCAGGACTCTTCTTTAAATGAATAGGGCCTGTACGTACCCTTGATCTGTTGGCAGAACACTTATAAATAATGACAGCTGAATAATTCTTACAGTAGATTTTTCTCCTACTTCTTCCGGCCAAGCTTTGGAGCCTTCTCAAGGCCTTGGATATATTTCCGAGGTAGCTGGTATTCTTCTGCAACATAATGAAGAGTTCACTTCAGATAAATACTCAGAGCTCATGAATTAAAATCTGTATTGCTATAACCAGTCCAGGTCCAGGACAGATTTACCTAGCAGCATCTTGGCCAGATGATGGATTTGGTTGCCTTGGATCTGGACCTGAACTCTGTCTTTTGTTCCAGGCACAGGGGCGATGGTGGCACTGGCCTGTACTTTTTGTTGTAGAATGTTGGCTACCGACTGTGGGTCCAAACCGTACAGCTCAAGGTTCTTGATAATTGTCACCTGCAGATTTGAGTAATTATTGCAAACATCAGTGCTGTGGGGTTTAGCAAATCATGTCCCACTCATCCCAGAAAAATAAGCTGCCAAAGCTGCTCTCAGAATTCAGGTTTCTTCTCAAAACCCATCTCCTTATTTTCTTTTTACCTTCTTGTTTGATGATCTCTGTGCTATGGTTATGTCAATGGGCTCAATCTTTCCTTTCCTCACAATAGGTTCTTGTCCAAAAAATGTCACCTGGTGTAAGGGCTGCAGGCGTTCAAGGCACCTGAACAAAGTTTAAACATCCAATTAGTCTATACAGTACACCAAAAATAACTGCTTTTTCCACTGCAGCCTCTCACAGGACTACATGAAAGCCAAAATTCTGTGTGAGAAGAATTTGTATCTTAAAGATACTGCATGATGATCTCATGCAAGACTTGCATCCTAGACATTATATAAAGAAAGGGACTAATTAAAAAGAAAGCTAGACTACTGATTCACAAAGATTCTAGCTTAGCTCACTATTGGTAAAATGTCATGAATTGTTGCAGAGTAAAACCTTTAATTTTTATCTTTAAACTAGTGTTCTGCTGTTTTGCTCAAAGATTGGTGAAGCACCTTAAAATGAAGTTAAAATTCACCATAAGCTCTGCTAGTGTTCCACCAGCAAACATGGCTTCAGAAATAAAGGAAGCTTCTGCAGATGCTCAGAAGCATTGCATGATAGTGATAAAGATCAAGGCAAGTAAGACATCGGGGACATTCAGGCAAAATGTTTTGCTGCATGGAAACAACAGTCTTCTGTCAGCTAGCTGAGCCTCCTGGATCTAAACAGTGAGTTTACATTATAGATGCAAAAGTTGTGCTGCTGCTTCCAGTCAGTTCATGCTGAAAAGAGAAAACCATGGTCCTTGATGACTTTCTGTGAATCTCAATTATCTTGCCTAGTACTGTGAGGAAGAGCTGATGTATGTCAAGTCTAGAACTGCACAGCCAAGAAAGGCCTTGAACGTAAAAGAGCAAGATGACTGCCATTGCCTAAAAAGGGTATGTTCAGTTATCGGATGCAAGCAATGGCTTCCTCGATATGTACATACGGATTATATGCAGAACCGGGCACTGTTTGTTTAGAAGGCTTTCCCTGATAAATGCTTAGTGTGTAAGCAAAAACAAAAAGCCAATATTAGTATATGCCAGGTGGTTGTTAAATGTGGAGAATGAGACACTCTTCAAGTGAAGGTCTCTGGATGTTTTTCTGTATTACCAGGAAGCAGTTACAGCTTTACACAGCTCCCATAATGTCTGGCTTTCAGTTGCACACAATAAATCTGTACAATACTGAAACGGTGCATGGGGAAATCAGTCACCTGCTCAGGAGGTCATCCCATTTAAGGTTTGAGATTTCATCTTGTTCTGATTTATCTAACAGGCAGTCACACAGGATGGCATTCACCTTTACAAAGCTGCAAAAGAAAAGCAGGCATTAGGTGCAAACAAGCTCTCTTTTTGCTCTACCTTCAGTATCTCCTGTGGAAGCATGGTAGGACAACTTTCATGTATGCTTACTTTTTGTTTGCTTCATCAACCAACTCGTTAGTCTTCACATAGTTAACAATGATGTTTCTCACCTCGCTGCTTGAGAGGATGCTGCCTTTTCTAAACAGAAAGAAGACGATTACTTCAAGTAGTTTGGTGTTGAGCAGAACCACTGAGCTGACAGAAAACAGCAATTACCCTGGCTACATTTGGTAGCAAAAGCTCAATACTGAGCTATGTTTTCTGCTAGGCAGTGATTTTCTTGTTACACCTCAGCTCCTGTATGCCAGATAAAAGGCTCACAGCAGTAATTAGGGAGACTCTAAAACCCTTGGTGGGAGACTCGTTTGGGAAGATGACCCTAGTGGTGCCACTAAAAATATCTAAACTGCATCAAAACAGGCAAGATTAGGGTACAAGGAGGCAAATGATTTCTTTATATCATCTGGGTGTCCTCTTTCCAGTAAAGTACACTGTGGGTGGACAGAACACGCCTTATCCAATGGCAAATTAGGACAATCCAAGTAAGTAAAATGTAGCAATTTCAACACTTAAATTATCACCTCCTTAGCTGTAAGAAAAGCGATGTATTTGCTGAACGCACTTGTCACAGTCTCTTTTCATTGCTTCACAAAAGGAAAACAGATTATATTTTGATTCCCATCACCTTCCCTGACAGCATCACAGCCCACTCCCCATGAAAGCTAACAAGATGGTAGCAGCACAGGTTTTTAGCCTCTCTCTTCACCTAACAAAGATTCTGTTGTACTTTTTGAGTGCTTACTTGTGTCCAGATTCCTGAAAGAGTGGGACCATTTTTGTTGAGACCCCATAAAGTGGTATGATTTCGGGAGCATGGTACGCTTGTTCTTTGTCTTCGCTCTTGCAGTCTTGGGCAGCAGAGGCTGAAGAAAATCCTTCAGGTACTGTAAACGCTTTAATGCTGGAAAATTAAATATATATATTAAAAAATATATACGGTGGGAGTGAAAGGGACCTAAATTTTTAACTTCTGTTTCCACAAGAAATTAAGATCTAGCACATGATTCTTTAGTGGTTATTGATAAAGACTCTGGAAGAGAGGAGTAAGAACCATGTAGGTTCAGGAGCTGGAGTCTAAGTTCCTTGTATAGAACTTCAGATTCCATGCTTGCAGGTAAGAGAACTTGATGAACTGAGTTTGACTGTGCCTGTCTCCCAGTGATAAGGCCAAGTATGAGAGAAAACTTAATGCAAGAAGTCACAGTAATTCTGCCTCCTTCCAAATGCGGAAGAGAATATATGCTGGTATCTACCAAAATATTCTCCATCCCATTAGTTGCCAAGGAGATGTTATGTAACAGAAGACCCATGGCCCACTGGGAAATTCTGAGAGCATGCTAATGCACTGATACGCAAAAGGAATGAGTAGGATGCTCTTGATATGAGGTAACTATTAAGCCTTAGATAATGGGAACATTGCTAGAGGAGCTGGGTAATAAGCAACCGAAAGGATAAGAGCATTTGTGTAAATCAATGTGTAATGGAAAACAAAGCTTTTTTTTTTTTTTTCCTTTTAAGATTATAACTTTGCCTGCCAATTTTGCAAAGTGGTTGATTTAATCCTGAATGACACTTTAAGGCTGTAATTTCATGGCCATTTATTCAACAGTGGTTTAACCTTTTCATTGGAGTTATTTTTCACATAGGTAAGTTCATTTGGAAGCTAAACAAAAAGTCCCAGCACGCTGATGGGATAGAGGGGAGATGTGCTTAATTGGGAAAGGTATAAAACCATTATAGTTAATGCTAAATAATCAGGAAACTGCCTCATGGATATAAAACCTTGTTCCCTTCCCACAACAACAAAGAAACCCTCACAAACTATCAAGACTCACTGTTAAATTAATGTTTTGCTTAGTGACTGCTAAGAGGCTTGGCACGATAACACCTTTAAGAGTACCCAGACTAGAAGCCAGAAATTTGTCATTTTAATGGTGCAACAAATTGCAATGAATTGAATCCTCCTTAACATTTTCAAACATGTTTCTCTGGAATATTTATGTACTTAATACAAGGGTGAAGAGCAATATACATCTCTCAGGTTATCTAGTAGCCCCTTAAAGGTCTCTGGCTGAATGAACAAGAAAGGGAAGGCTGAAGTCACAATACTGTCATTAGACTCAAAGCCACTTAGTAAAAAGGGAAGAATGTAACTTTGCAGAACTTTACAAGCATAGAAAATGTAAGGACTGGTGTGTGGAAGCAGGATATAAAACCCCTCCATAGTGTACTAAGATTAGGAAACAAAGGCTGTCACAGGACTGCAAGCAGGGAATAGATAACAGCTGGCAAGGGCTGATTCCACTCCCTCCTTTCAAAGCCTACCGCCTCTTAAAGGCTACAATGTTCTACATACTCTGGATGCTTCCAGTCCACCTCCACGATGCTTTCCACACCTTTGCTCAGCTCCTTCACTTGTAAAATCTTCTGGTGCTGCATACATTGTAGGAATTTAGAAAACTGAAGGAAGAAACGATCAGAAATGTGGAGTTAAACATTTTAAATTTGTTTTTGACTGCCCACAACTTACTTACTAAATGAGAAAATCTTCTTGGAAGGTAAAAAAAAAAAAAACAAAAACCAAAAAACAAAAAACCACACTGCACCCCTTTGCTTCTATAAACACAGCAATTGCTAAGGAGCAGTGAGTGCCCCTATCATATTCTAAAAAAGAGTAAGCAACTGTTCCTTTTGTAGGTCTGCCACCTGTTTGCACTGTGACCTTCTTAGCCAAACAACAGCACATATCACAGGGATTACTGTGACATCTTTGGCAATACATTTTGTCTTTGTCATCTAAACAAGAGGCATAGTATCATCTCCATTCTCTTCTCTAGCTCTTTCTCTTTTCCAGCTTTAGAGAAAGAACAATCTCTTCTTGCAAACAATTGCACTGTGAAACAAGAGTAGAACCCTTTAATAGCTATCATAGCATATCAGAGAGCATTAGATACATTTAAAACAGATCAATGCTCATATTTTCTGGGCAATGACATTCCTCACTTGATCCTGCAGGAGCAGAGATGTGAGGAAAAAGAACTTGGATTGAAGAACAGATACTAGGCTTTTTGTCTGTTTTATTAATGCTTCAACAATTTAAAACTCAACATTTTTCTCTCCTTCTACTTCTTATTTCAATTAACAAGAAAAAATACAGAAAAATCTCACCTTCTTATAGCTTGATTTCTTTATATCCAATTGTTGTCCAGCGGGGCTATAAATTGATTTTTTTTAAAGGTCTTTTAGATATGTCATGATTTCTTCATCAATCTTGCTATTTATGCTAAAAGTCTCTTAACAGCAAAAATATTAATCACACAAAGAATTACTTCAAACAAGCTAACAGACAGAACACGATGAGTTGATCTAGTACTGATGTCCCTGTGGGGAAGCAAACAGCCATTTAAGTGACTAAGAAATCTTGGAACAATTGCCAGTCTGGACAATCATTACATCGAAGTATTTGTTGTAAGAAGCAAGCGTAACCTTGGATAACCTTAGGTAAGGACTGAATTTTACTTCTGAGTCAAAAATTTCATCCTAAATAACCCACACCTTCTTGCAAATCCAAAGACACTCTTCTTACCACGTACCAGCATGGGAACATATGGCTGCGTAGAAACGTGCTGGTGAGCAGAGGGAGATCTGACTTCTTTACTTTGCATTTTAAAGCATGAAAAAAGCACTGGCTAAGCAATGCATCCATTTGCTCTGCAAGGAAGAAAAGAACAAGTATGCAGTGAGCAGCCTCTCTTTCTGAATGTAATGTTCAGTTCTTTCAAACCCTTTTTCAGGCCACACAGAACCGTCTCTACCCCTGTTCTCACAGAGAGCTCTCTGGAATGCAGAGTAGCCTAGATCATGTGTACCAGCTTCAGCAAACAAAAGGTGCATAGTTTGGTTCCATTTGTACACAAAAGTACCTTGGGGTGTCCTGCTGTCCTCTGCTTCCTGCTGAACCTCTGTATTGTCATCGTCAGCTGTTTCTGCAGCTTTATTCTCATTGTGTTCCTCCTTTCCCATCAGTATGGCACAACTGTCTTGCTCCTTCAGGCTCAAATCACCGATGTCCACGTGCTGTAGTGGGTCAGTGGAGAAGCTGCTGACAGGCTCTTTCTCCTCCATCTCTTCCTCATCATCAGCACTCTCTTTTTCAGCAGGATCTGTTACCAAGGGAGCTAAGGTAGGAGGATAAGATTTGTCACCATATTCCCTATAAAAGGAAGAAAAAGCATAACATGGCTTTCTGTTTAATGCTTTGAAACCCATATGGCAACAACAATATTTTAAAAAGTTCCCCTGATTAAAAAGCATGGTGAGTTGCATGGATCTCAAATTATAAGATCTATTTTTAATTCACCTTCCTCCAAAAGCTCTGTGTTCCCCCATGAATCTTTATTTAAAAGTGAGCAATTAGTTGAATCCAAATGCAGAGCAACTCATTTATTCAGCTGAGATTGGCATAGTTGACCTTTTTAATGCAAAAATGATTCAAAGTTTTATAGAACAGGAAGATATTCTAAAATTAGAGTAACGGGGATGTTCTAATTTCATTTCTAATAATAACTGCATTTGAAGTAACAGAATCAAATGAATAATTTTCAATATATACATTTCCAATCTGCACATATCGGACAGACCTCATGACAGACACCTGCCTCTGTCAGAAAAGTGTGGTCATCCAAAACATGTAGCACAGCTAAAGCCTTAACAGGGGTCTTACAGAAACTGTACCCAAATAACTCAGTACGTTGAACTGATAGATTAAGAGTACTGGGACACAGATTTTGATTTTCAGTAAGCATTTAAGAGTTGTTAAACATTTTACCAAGTGCCTGGCCATATACTCACCAGAGATGATCCATGTAAGTATGCAGCACAGTGAAGCCTTTCCCTTTCATTCCAGTAGCCAGCATCTCCGCAGTGGACATAGTGGCAACTGAGACAGCTACTGGAGCTCTGGGAAAAGACAGGAACATTACAGCAGGGCAGCACAAATACACTGTGCTACCTGAACAACAAAGAGCTGTGCCATTGTGATAGACCAGGTTTCTTTTACACTGTCCTTGAACTTTACAGCCTGTTTTTTTCAAGCATCTAGGCATTTTTGGGTTTTGTCCCATCTTTCTGGTATTTAAGGTCTTCCAAAGAATCCCAGGGATACGTGCAGTTGTGATACTGAAGTGAAAGCTGGGCAGTGACACATCCTTCCCTTTAGGAAGTTCAAGAAGCCCAAGTACTACTAACAGAGGCTAACGGGGAAAAAAGAAATGCCAGCATTAGCACTGTTCCCTCTCTCTGAGTTTCCAGACAGACAAAAAGACAACTGTGTGGAATATAGTATTTTGTTAAAAATTACTGTTTCAAAACAAATCCACCAATTAGTCCCCAAGAGGTCCAAAAGAACCGATTTACATAGCTTTATACCCAAGCTCAAACATATCAGAAATTTAACTGGATGTTTTCTTCTGCCCAATTTTACCGACATGTGCATCAAATGCATGAGAATAATTTTGCTTAGATTTCCTCAAAAGCCCCAGAGTCTCCACATAAAAAAGCAGTTTTCCTCTCAGGGTTAGTTTCTAAGACAAGGTGTGAGTAAGGAGTCCTCTGTACCTGTTTCCCGAGAGGGTGACAGCACAGAGCATGCCCCGCTCTACTTGCGGAAAGCCAGAAGGTGGCACTATTACTCCTGGCAGCATCAGATCTGAAAAAAAAGCATCATTTCTCAATGAAAGATTCAGCCACGACCTCCTCCACTCCCCCTCTCCCCGCCCACCCCCTCCCCATTACTCAGCAGAAACACAAGCCTGTTAACAGCTGGGCACATGCCAGATAAAACATGATTCTCTGTTTTTTCCTAGTAAGGCAGCGTTTCCTGCTACCACCCTGTGGATTAAAGGATCCTATTTATGATGGAGTGCACGGCGAAGAGCTTAAAATGCTCAGTCCCTTACCTGTCAGGCCCCAAAAGGGCACTGCTTTTAACAGAAAGGCATGAGCTTCCCAGGCCAGACAGCATTGCTCTTTATTATTGATATGGAAAGAGACAGGAATAAAGATGTGTGTGGAACCACCTCTTTATTCTTCCCTGTCCCAAGGGCAGGGTATCCCACCAACTCTCTCCTAGCATAGAGAACTGCCTAAAATTTCCCAATTTACATGACCCTCCTGATCTGATACTAGCTTCGCTCTCAGCTGTGAACTCTCCTGAGCATGAGGAAGCAGCCTGAACCATCTCCTTGCTGATCTGGATAGAAACGAGTGGGCTTTGTTGTGTGCTTCTTTCCATGCCAGGGATGAACAGGCTGGCACGTGAGTTCAAGTTTTCCATGCACCATGTACAGCAGCACCATGTTATCACCGAATTACATTAAGATCATCTGCTCTCCTTCCCTGTAGCTAGAATAATCCAGACCTTGCAGTCTCATGGACTGACCTGTGTTCCATGGTTTGGTTTGAAGCCATCTCACTTTCTCAGCATCCTAGTTTTAATGCACAAGCTGAAGAGGCCTCCAATATTTTTCCTCCCATTCACTGTCACAACTACCTCCAGCAAATCTAGAATGAACTCTGCAATTGCAACCAAGGCTCCACGTCTCTGAGGACAGAAATCGTGTAAGAACCTTAACGTGACGAGGTAGGTAGTGTGTACGTATCATGTAAATAACCAGGACAGGCAGTCAGACCTTTGAATTCAGAGAACAGGTATCACGAATAGCACTGCCTTGCTTCTTGACTGCTCCCTAAAGTCTGCTCCCTCCCTCTCTCCACATCTGCAGTGCTGGATAGTCTCACGCCTCTCCTCCTATTGATGCAGCGTGGCTCCGTCTCTGTTCTCTGCCTTCACTGGCCGTTGTCTCAGTGGCCAGTTTCTTATCTTTGGATCGTACCCAGAGGTAGCCTGGTTGCCACGGGAGATTAATGATCTGCATCCCTCTTTCCTCAATGTTCTTTGCCCATTAGCAAGACTTTTTTTTCCCCCCTGAAACTAGGTTACTACAAGTCAGCAACAAGGCTTGCTTAGATGTCCATCACAGCTACACATTCATGCACTTTATTTCCCCAGGAGCAAACTGAACAGAGGGATTTGAGTACTTCTACTCCAGATACTGCATAACGGAAAAGACATCTCTTTCTACATTGTACGCTTCCACTTACAGATTAAAGCTGCAATGGCTGGAATTCAATCCTTTTCTGATTGAGCAGTTCTGCCCTTTCATGTTCTAAAGGCCTGACTCTCATGATTCTGTACTGCATCCAAAGCAGGTTCCAGAAAATACGAGTCCTTTCTCTTCAGTCTTGATCCATAAGTAGCTGATAGAGCCAGGAATCCAGGAATTCAACCTCACCTGCACAATCCACAATTTACTTGACAGTGATTAGGACTGTAGGTTCCAAGATAACTAACTTATCCACACGAGCTCACCTCTGAATTGACAGGAAGCAGGGCGGCAGCAGATGAAGTCGGCTGCCCAAGGAGTGTTATAAAAACCAGACCAGTTACACAGGCAGTTCAGTGTCCCAGTTCAAAGTCACTGATCAACTTTACACCCTGAGAAGGAATTTCCAAACCCAAGACTCTCAAATGGAACAGATTACAGCATTTGAACAGCTTAACCTACTTTCTCATTCAGCAACTTGTCTACTGCTAATTTTCCTTTTTGGGAGACAAACATGAATTACTTTCTGAATAAGTATTCTTTATACTTTTTCTTAGTTCCAGGTACATTTTTGTCACTGGGAAAGATAACACTAAAAAGCCCAAAGGGAATTCCTTTTTGCAACACGATGTGACAAAGTTCTAGTCCTCTTACCTGCTCCTCCTGCTAGCTTCTGTAGCACAGGAGGCCATGTCGAAAAAGCAGGGAGAAGATCTGGGTAGGCCCACAAAGCATACACTGTTCCAAAACAGAATTTAAAGATGCATCATTAAAAAACTTTCTCTGGCTGTTGCTTCTTGCCATCTTTAAGATTAAGCAGGACCGCGCTAACCACAATTAACTACTCTCCTGTTATTTGGATAATCAAGACACCTAAAGTCAGAATGTTCCTAACACAATTAATAGATGGCTGCCTGAAACTTGACATCTCGCTTGTTGGAATTACCCCTTGCAGTGGACAAAAGAGGAAATAGTGCTATGATGCTATCCTATAACTTAAAACATTTGTTTTCTGGTTTCTAGCCTCTCAGCACCTTAATTTTCCTTTTGCAGAAAGAATCCGGAACTGCTGCTGGATTTCACACAGAATGTGGTAGAATAAGCACATTAAAGATTACAAAGTGTGCAGATACTACAGTGATGGGAGACAGGTAAGTACTTAGACACAAGCAAATCTTTTTGGGAAAAGTTGCTGTCCAGTAAGTAAAGAGGGAGGGTTATTCCAGTCCACTATGCATACCTGTTGGATACAGAGCTTTCTCAACTTCAAACAGTATTGGGTTCCTGCTATTCGTATAAACCGTGACAGCCTCCCCTTTGTGAGTGTATATTTTGATGACATTAAGCTCCTCCTTGTTCGGAATGAACTCAGTTAATTGTTCGGCACTAAGATTTGGAAAAGCTGCTGCGACATCGGTTCGTAGCTTTCTCCTGTAACGACAAAATCACAAACGTGTTACAAACCTGTCTAGACCGTCTCTTAAAATAACTCCAACATAAACAGTTACCGCTTTGGGGACTACTCACAGGTTTTTACTGAAGACAACCTGGGGCATTTGTGTCTGGGTTTACACATGAAATAGCTGCGTGCTGGGAGAACACAGGGCGAAAGCCCAAATATGTTTCCCTGTTCCTGCTCTTCCTTGACATCTGCTCACAGTCTGTGATTTTGGGATGGCTCTGAAGGCCCGAGCACCCCTCTGTGCTATGGGGCCTACCACCAGCACCCTACAGCACGGGCTGCAGACGGGTCCCTCTCCCCACACACTGTCTGGGCAGTCCCAGGAGATGTTCAAGAGGCACCAAGCGGGGTTTGTGGCATCTTTCACAGAAGCGTGGGGTGAATCCCAGCTACCACCAAGTCACCCCAGCATCACCACACAAGGCAAAACAAACACAGAGCAGCTGGACGAGCCCGGCCACGGCCGCGCCTTCCCGCAGCGAGCACTGCGCGCTCCGAGGGGACCTCGCGGCGCCCACGGCCCCTCAGGCCCCGGCTCCTTCCCCGCTGCGCCCGGGGCCGCCCCGCTCGCCCCCCCCGGGGCCGAGCCCGGTTCCGCCGAGGCGGGCGGAGCCGCTGCCCCCGGCACTCACCGGTCCGAGCCCTTGATGGCGGTGTTGGAGCGCACCCGGAACGCCCGGCAGAACATGGCGGGCGCCCCGCTCCCCCCTCAGGCCGCGGCAGCCGCCATGGCGCCGTCCCGCGGCACAAAGGCGTCCGGCTGGAAACCGCCTCCCGGCACGGCCCGGCCCGGCTCCGGGGGGGGGTTTAGGGGAAAAAAGCAGCCCCCAAAACGTCCCCAACGCCGGCAGCGGGGCCGCAGAGCTCCGGGCTGCTCTGCTGTAATCCCTGCGCAGCGCGCAGGAGGCGGTGAGGGCTCCGCCGGGCTGCTGGTAGCGGGGCAGGTTAAAGGCTCGGGGGTGTTGCGGGAGGTTTTGCATTAATAATAAGTTTATTTTTCGTTCCAAATGCTTTGTTTCGTGGAGGAGGCGCCCTGGGGCTGAGGCGGAGCGCTGCCTAGGTCCCCGCGGGCAGGGACCAGACCCCAGCATGCTGAGAGGGGGGATGTAGTAAAACCCAAAGGCTGCACAGATATAAGGAGTTTTGGGTGCAAGCCTAAAATACAGAAAACGACTTTGTGAGGGGGACTTTTTGGTGTCTGTTGCGGTGCAGGGGGCTCGGGGCAGTGACCGACACCTCCCCAGTGTCAGGGTGCCTTTATCGCCGTGTCACAGCCAGGAATCCAGCCCGCTTGCGCCGCCGGTTATCTCAGGCGTCGCCTGATTACCGCAACCCCTGAGCCCACAGAAGGGAAAAATAAATAAATAAATAAATAAAACGAGGCCGGGGCGGCTGCGGGGCGTCATTTCTGCAGCCGGCGCTGCGCCGAGCCCCTGGGGGGCGGCAGAACGGGGGCTCCTCGGTGGGAGGGCAGCTCCGCGACCCCCTCAGGAGCCGGTGCGGCGGGGACGAGCCGTGCCCGTGAGGGAAACGGCGGATAACAGCGGATAACGGCGGTTAACGGCCGCCTCATCGGCGGGGAGCGCTCCTCAGCCCCGTCCCCACCGTGAGGGGGCAGCGCCGCGCCCCGCCCGCCCCGGCCCCAGTGCGCAGGCGCGGCCGGGGGCTCGGTTCCCCTGGCAACGGGCGGCCCCGCCGCGGCCCGCCCGCCCCGGCAGCGCTGGGCCTGACGGCGGCGGCGGCGGGCCGAGGGATGGGGGCCGCCCCCCGCCGCCACCATGCTGCTGGGCAGGAAGCCGGAGGCGCCCCTCGGGGCAGGTGAGGAGGCGGCGGAGACCCCCCCGGGGTGTTTGGGGGGCTGGGAGGGGGGGGGCGGCGGAACAATGCGGCCTCCGGGCTCCCCTTCTGCCGAGCCCCGGGGCGCGGCAACGCCGCTGCCCTCACGGCGGGGCCGGGGGTGGGAGCGGGCCCCGCTCGGGGGGCTGCTGGGGGGGCTGGAGGCGGCGGGCGGCCTCCCCCGGGGCTGCCTCAGCCCCCCCGGGGCCGTGACCGGGAGCCCGGGCCGGTCGGCTGTATCGCGACAGGGGCGCTGACGGGATGCGGTATCGCGATAGCTCGTGGGTTCGATGTCGGGTGCGCTGAGCGGTTCGGTTTTAGGGTCTTGAGCGGGGTTTGTCAGATGCTGGGCGAACCAACGCGACCCTCTTATTTATTTATTTATTTATTTATTTTTGCTTTTTGCAGCAAATCTGCTAATTCCCTCTCATTTTTAAGGGATAACCTACTTCAAAGCCAGTCCGACCAAGTGCCTACGCGTGCGCTCATTTTCTGTTGTCGCCCTCAATGAGGCTACTTTGGGATTATCCTGCTTAAGGGAAAAAAAAAAGGGGGGGGGGAGTGCATTGGCTAAGGTTTCTTAAGGGTGTGTTTGCAGTGCAAAAAAATGATGAAAAAAGAGAAGCTCTAAATTAAAAGCGTCATAAATTCGGGTTTCCAAAGAGCTGTGTACTCTGAGGTATTAAAGTACAGCCCAAACATCAGAGTTAAATTCTGAAGATTATTTAACAGCTGACAGAGAACTGAAGGTCTTACTAAAACATGAGGTGTGCTTTTATCGTGTGTCTCTATCCGTGCGAATCGTTGTGACTGACTGGTTTGTGTATGGAACATTTCCAGCCAGGTTTGGAGACGGATTATATGATTCCTATATGAGGATAGATCAGATCAGGTACCAAGAGTCTACAAATGAAGAACAAAGCCCCTCAGGACTTCCTTCCCTTGGAAGATCAAATGTGAGTATTTTAAAGTCTCCTGTGTGGAGGCTTGGTGTGGCATTGTATCTGACTATAGAGAGTAAATGAGACAAGTGGGATGTGGCAGCCTTTCAGTAGCTTATTTAGTATGGCTTTTACTAAATATAAAAACAGTACAGCATTTTGCTGAACGTAAAACTTGCTAGGCAGCATCAGTAATCCAGTATTATTATCCTTAGCTCTCATTTTAATTAAGAAATTTATTTTACAAAGGGTTGAAGTGTTCTGCTCTGCCACCTGGTATGCTGATAAGTATGTAAACCTACACCTTTTGCTTCAACTCTTGCACATTTCCATTTCAGTTTCACTTATGAAAATTTCAGGACTTCGGTGGGGGGTTGTGTGTCTTCCAAACGCCTTACAGAAGTACCTTCCTTCTCTGAAAGCTTTGGCATTATCTTCCACTTCATTTGCTAGCAAAATAGGTCTTTATGGAGTGAAGGTGTAAACGTGTTTCTCTGCAGGAGCTGTGTTTCCTAAACAGGTGTGGAGTTACGGGATCTTTTCTTAAACTGTTCCAACTGAGCAGTAGTAGTGGTGTTCAGCTGTGCAGAGATCTGACCTTTATACGTGTCATAACCGTGTTTTGGCTGTTGTTGAGTTCTGGCAGAAGTGAAGGAGCTTGTGCTTAGGAAAAAAAAAAAAACAACACAACCCTCTAGAAAGTGAAAACAGACATTTCACCAAATAAGCTGCATTTGAAAATCATCACTTTGTGTAAACTTGTTGTAACAGACATTAGTAATGAATTTGGTCTGTGCCATTCACTGAGCAAATTCAGTAGTGCCGGTCTGTGTTTCCTCTTTTAGCAATTCTGAGGGAGAGCAGCAGAAACATACAGGTTTCAGGAGCAGTGGATTGTTTTGTGGGGGGCATGTGGGAAATCCTAAACTGCAGGGCTTAAGTCATAATTTAACTAGAATTGTTCATAACTGAACAGAAGCCAGTGCACTGGAACTGTCAGGTTAAATGCAAATATAATTGCATGACTGTTTTTTTTCCATGGTGTATCTTATCCTTCACCTATATTTTGTCCATCAAGACTGTTAACTTTTTAAGACAAGACTAAGGATTGCAAAATGCCTAGTTTTGCCATGATAGCACGTCAAAAAATACAACCTTAGTGGCGGCTTGCAAGCAGGAACTGAGATGAAGCGTGCAGGGATTGTGATGCTCAGTTTTGATGGAGAAGTGTATGGATTTAAGTGATACTCAGTTTCTTTCTTTGCAAGATTTCTGTATTACGATTTAATGTAACGTGAGAGTTGCAAACTTCTGAGATACGCAGCTGTCCATTCCTTTCATCTTAGTGATATAAGAGAGCATAAATGTTTCTGCTTTGAGAATAGATGGGTTCAATTCAGTTTGTGAAAATAACTGATGAGCTTTTGACAACCCCACTGTGTAGGAACTGGGTTAACCGTTTTCATATAAAACTTCATTTTAAGTGAGAAGGATGTGAAAATCTTTAATGTGGTGCCAGTTGTGCTGTCGGTCCAATTTCTGGGCTTCTAATAGCATATTTTATCAACAACAAAAACTGGGCGGCCTGTGATTTGTAGAAGAAAGCTGCTGAAAGAAAGCTGATGTTAGCCAGAAGTCATCTGACTTGGTGTAGCTCTCCTGGGCTGGAGATTGCTCTCTATTTGTGGCTCACCGTCACGTGGCAAATGATTTTGGTCGCCTCCTGAGAATGAAATTTCAGTCCTTGCTGCTTATGGGTGTTGAGTCAGGTTTGAGATCCAAAGCCCCCTTCTCTAAGAAACAGTTTCAGGAGAAATGTAACCATGAATTCCTTGTTTGAGTAGGAACTTAAAATACAAAATGTTTGCCCCAAACAACAGCACTAGGGGAGTTGCTGTTGCTGCTGGATAGGAAGTATTTGAGTATTTGGATGCAACACTGTTTGCTAGGCCTGGTCACATTGCTAAAATTGATGACATTCAGACGGTTAACACCATTTTTTCACAACCAGATAGTGAAAGGAATTGATGTAATAGCTTCCATCTGTGCGGTACAGTAACACCTTTTGAAGTCCTGGTGCTTAATTCATCCAGGTGACTGCAGGAAGCTGCTCTGCAGGGGCCTTGCTGATCTAAGCTGCCCCGGGACAGCTCTGCACCAGGATGGCTCTCTGCAGAGCTGTTCTGCCACCTCTCCTGAAGCCAGGCTGGGCAACAGCTGCTTCTGTTGTGCACACAACTGAAACCCAAGTAGTAAGAACATGAAGTTTTGATTTCAGAGGTGAAAGTAAGACTCCTACTGATGAAGGGCAGGCTTTCTTCCCCCCTGGGTCCCCAGAAACTTCAGGAACCAAAGAAGCATGAACCTCGTTCCACCTTTGTGTTTGCTGTTTGTTTGTAAACTTACTGTTTGTGTGTGCTCCGTTGAATAGCTGGCTCCGAAAATACGCCGCTCTTATCTCAGAGGTTCAGCCAGACTCCGAGAAAAAGGCGTTTATCCGAAGTTACCAGGGTTGGGCTTTGTTTTTCCACTTCAGGGTTTCTGGAAAGGCGTGTCTCTTACCGTACGCTGTGGTTTGGGGTTGATAGGACTCCGAGTAGTGGAACTTAGTAGGATAGATCTGATGGCATAGCCACCCCTGAGCTACAACTGAATTCTGCAGAAAATGCCCATTTTTTGGGCTCGTGAGCGAAACTAACCCTTCAAGGCAGCGCTGACAAATAGACTCTTAAGAGACATGTAGCTGGCTTTGGCAGGAGCATTCACTTCCCTTATTTACAGACTGTGCTAAGATGTTAGATTTTATGTAACTAAAAAGGAATTTGGTTTTATGGCTGTGGATCTGCAGGTTTATTTATATTTTTGTTTGATTCCTGTGTAGCTATTTTGGTTTTCAGGGATTCGGTTTGGCATGTGTCTCAAACCTTTATTTTTAGATTAAAGGACAGAATGGAAAACAGATGTTGCTACACTAGTCACAGCTTCTTCCTTGTTGCATGGGATGAAACAACGCCTCCTTGCTGCCTGTCAGCAAGGAGCATCAGCGGGTAGGAAAGGGGAATAACTGCTGTGCAAATAAGGGACTGAACTCCAGGGAGTTCGACACTTACTAGTTTGTAAAAATGACAAGCTTGAAACATTTCACAATGCTTTTCTCACATTTAAGTGCTGTTTCCGATGCATTCATTTCAGATGTAAATATTTTAACGTGACAGTGTGTGGCAGTGGTTACACGCTACTGACAAAGATGTTGGAGTAAAAGATATTCTTGATTATTGAGGGCTGCCAAGTCTCTTTTGTAGTAATTATTCAGCTATCATGATTCCAAAGTAAGTATGGATATGATGTGTTTTTCCTCGTTAAAAAAGAAAGAAGGAAAAAAAGCCACCACCAAACGTTTATGTATAGATAGACATGAAATTTATATCATTTATGTGTTTTATCTCATCCTGCTGTCATCCCTTTTCTCCGTGTTCAGCTTGGTTACACCAGCCTTATGTCACTTGCTGTCATGTCTCTCTCTTCCACCGGCGCGCTTGTCTTTGCAATATTCCTGACACTTCTCTGCACGTTCTTGTCGTGTTGCGTGTCTCAGACAGGTGCAAATTGCATCTGTTGTCGGTTGTGTTTGCTGCACCCACGTTTAAAGCTAAACATAGCCGTTCCCCCAGCTGTTTGCTGACCACGTGCATACCGGTAGGGATAGGTACTGCGTCCTTGTTGGAGTGTTTGATGCTCTGGGGTTCGCCCTGTAGGGACTTAAAAATACACCGTGTTTGTGCACGTGCCTGTTCCAGTAACTTGCATTTTGTGCTCCCTTCTGTAATTACTCCTGTAGCTTGAGCTAGCTTAGGTAATACATCGAGCTCTTTATATCTAAAGGAGATGCAAAACATGCTGGTGTTTCTATTTGTGATGTTGCTTTCTTTCTTAGTCCATGCTTTAAACCATAAAGTAAAGGTGATTTTTTGTTTCTCCCTCTGTAGGTTTGTAGCAACAAACTTGCCATGAAGGATCACCCTCTGACTGGAAGTCAGGTCAAAGTGGAGCAATTATTTGAGGACTCTGGTAACAGAAGGAGCAGTACTCTGCAGTCCGCAGGAATTACTGGTTCAGAAAGATCTCTTCCTTCCCTGGCAAAAGATAAGAGTATAGAGAGCTTAAGCACTTCTAAAGGTGGTGTTAGTTCCTCAAAAGCACACAAAGCCATTTCCCAAGCTCCAGAGCAAGCTGTCAAACAGTACAAACACCAATTGTCTGCTTATGAGCAGCAAGAGATATTCAATTTCTCTGAAATTTACTTTGTGGGTCCAGCTGCAAAAAAGAGGCAAGGAGTAATTGGTGGTCCCAACAACGGAGGCTACGACGATGACCAAGGCAGCTACATTCACGTGCCCCACGACCACCTTGCTTACAGGTATGAAGTGCTCAAAATCATTGGCAAGGGCAGTTTTGGACAAGTTGCTAAAGTCTACGATCACAAACTCCACCAACACTTAGCCTTAAAGATGGTTCGCAATGAGAAGAGATTCCATCGGCAAGCAGCGGAAGAAATCCGGATTCTGGAGCACCTGAAGAAGCAGGATAAAACTGGCAGCATGAATGTTATTCACATGCTGGAGAGCTTCACCTTTCGGAACCACATCTGTATGACTTTTGAACTCTTGAGTATGAACCTGTATGAGCTGATTAAAAGAAATAAGTTTCAGGGCTTCAGCATCCAGCTGGTACGCAAGTTTGCTCACTCGATACTGCAGTGCTTGGATGCTCTTTATAGGAACAAAATCATACACTGTGACTTGAAGCCAGAAAATATCCTCCTGAAACAGCAAGGGAGGAGCGGAATCAAGGTAATAGATTTTGGGTCCAGCTGTTTTGAGCACCAAAGAGTCTACACGTACATTCAGTCTCGATTTTATCGAGCACCAGAGGTAATCCTAGGAAGCCGCTATGGGATGCCCATAGATATGTGGAGTTTTGGCTGTATTCTGGTGGAGCTATTGACTGGATACCCTCTTTTTCCTGGAGAGGATGAGGGAGACCAACTGGCTTGTATGATGGAACTTCTGGGAATGCCCCCTCAGAAGCTTTTGGATCAATCCAAGCGAGCCAAGAACTTCATCAACTCCAAGGGTCACCCGCGCTACTGCACTGTAACTACACATGCAGACGGGAGAGTGACCCTGAACGGGAGTCGCTCGCGCAGGGGGAAAATACGAGGTGCTCCAGGGAACAAGGACTGGGTGACGGCACTGAAAGGCTGCGACGATCCCTTGTTCATCGAGTTCTTAAAAGAATGCCTCAGCTGGGATCCTTCGGTGCGCATGACTCCAAGTCAGGCTCTAAGGCACCCGTGGATTTGTAAACGAACACCCAAACCGCCCAGCACTGACAAAACCTCCAGTAAACGGATATCGAGCTACACGAGTTCCTTCACGGGAATTGGCTCTAAGTTGCCTCCTGTAGTTGGGGTAGCAAACAAGCTGAGAGCGAATTTAACCTCCGACTCCAGCGGCAGTATACCTCTATGTACTGTGCTGCCAAAGCTGGTCAGCTAATAGCGGGCTCTGTGGCTCCAGAACACACACCTTGTATTTTAATCGTTTGTTAATAACGTGTAAGGAAGTTAAATGCAGAGGTTTTTAATGGATTTTACTTTTTATTAGAGGATGAATCTTGAATATAAAAAGTTTAGTCAAAATGTAAACTTTTAAAGGGCTAACTTTGATCAAATTGTTTCTCTCACAACATGGTGCATATACCGCTCTGGATAGGTCAGCTCCTCTGCTGAGTAAAATGAGTTTGACAGATGTGCTATTTAATAATGCTGTTTTAGACATCAAACTTTCTTATCAAGACGGTTTAGAAGATTATTTTGCTTAAGACAGCAAGGGAAAATAATTTAAAATGCATATTTTCAGTTAATCCCCAAATTAATTATTTTTATTTGGGGGAATGTTTTCACATCTGTTGTCAAAAGCACAAGTGCATTAACGTAATGCATTAAGAACTTGCTTGCAAATGGCTAACTTACGTTTGAAGAATTTGATTTCTCTGTGCTGCTTTTCCCTTACCTATTCTGCCTGAGATTTTTAAAAATACCATGGGATATAAACACCAAGAGAGTTTGGTGTTGAAATTTTGTAGTCTGATTTTAAATTTTTATTTTTTTTTTCAGAAGACCTTGGAAATGGCACAGAGCACAGGATATCTCTAAATAAAAACAATTTCTGTGCACTTGCTATCTCCCTTAAAAACCTATGGAAAACTGACAAGGAAATTCAAATTCAGCACTGGTCCATCACAAGTGTGGACCAGTGTGTTCAGGCCTAATGAATCAATTATATGTTTTTTAGAGCTCAGATTTAAAAAATCAGTTCTGCCAGGTGTGTGTGTGTGTGGATTTTGTGTGTGTGTGTGTGTGTTTTTTTTTCCTGTGTTGTTTCCAAAACAAAAATGTTGAATTTAAGGAACCATCGAATCTGGGGTCTGTTCTACACGTTTGAGATTCTGATCATTTAAAAAATGTCTTTGTTGTGTAGAGTGAATTCCATTGCATTAGGTGGAGCTCTTTTAATAAAAAAGCAAAGATGCCGCCCTGGTCAGATAAGGAAAAGATTTGAAGGCCCAGGACTATAACTAGAAAACGTGGGGGACAGGCCTAAGTGGAAGAGTGCTCTGAGATCTCACCGTAACCTATAAAATATCAGGAAAAACCGATAAGTTGCAAAAATCGGTGGATCCAAATCAAAGTACATCATGGGATGAATCGCTTTATTTCTAATCGTATTCCTTCAGGTCTTTGAGAGATGTTTCTGCATGCTCGAGATGCATGAGCTTGTATTTCCTTTATCTTCCAAGAACATGAAATGGTGGTGTGACCTGTAATGACAACAGCACAACTTGTTCTGGTTGTTAGTACTTGGAGCCATATGGCCCGAGTCCATTTACAAAAGCATCTGATCTCTTGCCAGGTGCCTGAACACAATTTTAAATACAATTTAGAGCTTTTATGAAGAAAGGGTTTTAAATTTAATGAGTTTCTCCGTAGCAGGTTTCTGATGTTAAAACAAGGAGACTCTCATTATACAAACAAAGGAATTATCAGGGTGATTTTTAAGATAAGGTGACCACGTGTTCAATACGAGACCCTTCTTCTGAGAAGATGGGGCTGCATTTTCTGCTCTGTTTTAATTACAGCACTTGGGAAATGCTGGATGGAGGCTTTTGTGAAAAAGCCAAAAGACAGACCCAGAGCTCCAAACTTTCCCGGGCTGCTGCTCAAACTGAGTTTCTCACGCATTTAGTTTTCCCAAGTTCTTTTGTTTTATGAGTATGAATGCAATAGGCTTAGTAATAATATGAAAATAACGTAGTCTAGCCTTTATCTGTGCAGCTACAAGTAATACCAGTGTGTGTGCAATGCTCATGGCTCACTTCATAATAATGCAGGACTGGTATTTTTTATTTGGCTCAGCCTAGCGAAGTTTTATTTGAATGGAGAATCAGGAAAACAGGGAGGGAAGTGGTAGAATAGACCACCAATTTTAGCAGAATCTCTAGAAATGGGGCAGGTTTTTTCAAAGCCAGAAATATTATTCTTCCTTCTCTGCCCTTTCCCATATGCATTTTCAACATATTTTTTTTTAAATGTACGTGGGGAGTGAGGAGCAATAAGTTGGTAAGAAAGAAGCGTAGACAAAGAGCACTTTATGTAGAAAAACTATAAAGTGATGGTGGTGTTTGGAACCTGGAGGAAGGCAGGAGAGTGTTCGTGTGCTAGGAGCTGTGCAAAGAGAAGGTGAAATAGCTCTTCTCCAGAAGTAGCAAGTAGTGTCTTGGTTCTGGGGCATTTTTATCTCTAAAATGCCAGATGCAGAGTGATTAGATCTGGTTACTGGCAGGTAACTTCCAGTGTCACAGCCCCTAGCATACGTACAGTGCTCTCACTTAAAGCTTGTGCTTTGAAACTACAAATACAATAATTATTTGGCAAGAATATAGCTTTTTTTTTAACCTAGAAAATGTGTTCATCTTGACCTGATGAAACAAGGTGCTCTTTGAGTTGTGTATGGCTAAGAATCAATCTCACTTACCTGGGACTGTTCCTGTAGTTCAAAGCCAAGTGCTGAGCTGACTGTCTTGCTGATCTGGGGCTCTTGCCTGCACAGCCATAGCAGATGAGAAGCAACAAGAAGCAACTTCAGAAGATTTTTGCTGTATTGAAAAGGGGTTTCTTCATCACCCAGGGAATACAGCTAATGATATTTTGAGCTTGTTTCCATTACTAAGCCCTCATTTTCTTTATAAAATACATGATTTCAAGGAAGTGTGACACACTATTGCCAAAGCAGGAGAGCCCATCAAGTTAGCTGATGGATTTTGTGTCTGGGACATTTCACCTGGTGAGTTAGCACAGGAGGTGCACGCAGCCACGGGGCCGGAGCAGAGGCTGTGCTGCTGAACAGTATCAGCTGGAAACTGCAGGTGCACTCACAGTGGCTGTCATCACTGAGATACAGTCAAGTCTCAAATTCACACTGATTTCACAAATTCTCACGAATTTTTGGAAAGCTGAACACTAAGGAGGTCTGAAATCACTAGAAGTCCATCATTTTAATCATTTGTGATAGTGGTTAGGATGTTGAATGAAACTGATACAAAACTTGTCTAAATAGAATAACAGCAGCACTGATTTCTGAGGTACCTCTTTGTTTTGCAGGGCTGTTAATCTGCCAGCACTAGTGAGGTTCCACTGGAACCCGAATCATGCTCTTCTAGGAAGTTAGCACAAGACAAATGCAATTTACTTGAGTTTGTAACAGACATCACATTTCTAAGAATCTTAATGAAGTCACCCAAACTTGTTTTAAACTGTTCTTTACAATGTTTCCTGTTTGACTGCACACGTTGTTAGTCTCTGTATCGTGAGTAACATGCTCTGTTTATTGTTTGCATCTTAGCTCTTTGTTTTAGCAATATTTTATAGAAACAAGTGACAAGGCATGGGCATCGCATCCGACAGATACATGTTGCTTTCACACTGGGGTCCAAATATCTTACAGCTGTCCTAGTTGCAAGGAGAAACTTTGTTTTGGTGTGAACTCAGCGGGACAGTAACGTATTCACTGTGGAACATGGTACTACACACACCAAACCGGGCTGCGTTCAGTTCTGCACAGCTCTGATCGTCCTGGTGGGAACTTGTTTCACACCAGGGATCTGAGCACAGAGGTCGTCTGCGTACGCCAGGTACTCCTTGCCAGAGGTTTTTATCCATCCATTTTGGGTAGGAGCTCTAGGAGTTCAGAACAAACGAATCTGAACGTTTTAAGGCACGTTTTGTGGGCGTGCGACGCAGTCTGAGCTTGTTTACAGTAGTTGTGACCTGTGAGGACTTCATGCAGTTAGAAGCTGTTAAAGGTAGGAATTTATTAATAGAGGTTCTTTGCAATGGTCATCCTCTTCGAAACTACCTCTGAAATAAACCTAGGGTCCTTTTTAAGGGGGTATGCACTGCAGACTGCAGCTCTCTCTCTTTTTTTAATACTGATAGCTGCTTTGGCTGCCGAACATGTACATGATGATCTCAGCAATGTCTTACTAATCCTCGCCACACAAGCAAAAGGCTGATTCTGCACCCAGAGATCTGTGCTGAAATGATTGATACAAATCCCCTGCCTGCCAAAGTTTAATACTGTTGTGGAAGGGAAGAGCCAAAATAACACGGGAAGGTCTGCAGTACTTCTGTGCGGTACCCAGCTGAGATTCAAAGCAAACCACACTGAAAACCCTTTTCCTTAATAGAAAAACTTGCAACTTTTTCATGCCTTGAGCACTCAGAGTTGTGGGTACCCAGCAGTTTTGAAAACTGGACATCATGGTTTTATGTTGAGAGTATAACAAAGAAACCACTTCACTTTTTTTTTTCTTAATTTGATACGGGTTTGGGGAAACGTATACACTTCATCCTTCACATAAAGGAGCCCTTGAGTGTTGTAAAACTCCACTAAAATCTTAGCTTTTTACTCCCACTGTCACGTGTAAAACCCTTGGGGTGTCAGAGCAGTCTTGCATAGGTGAACATGGTCGCTGCCCTCAGAGGGTGCAGTGACTTAACCCAAACGCAGTTCTTGCAGGCTGGCTAAGGAGGTCAGTAAGCCTGTGCTGAAAGAACAACCCGTGTTCCCTATACATAGTACTGTGCCTTATCATTTTACCAGCCTACATCTGTCTTGGTGCAATCAAATGACTATTCAGGGGTTCTTAAACATCGCAGATGTTCACACTCAATGTCAATACATCTGAAGAACTTGCAGGTTAGCCTTTTTATTATAAATATTGTGAAGAGATGTAATAAGGTGGAAATGTAGAAAACACTTAAGGTGCATGTGAATATAACTCTCTCTGTGAAGGAACACTTTCGAAATAAGTCAGTCTCAAACTATGTATCTAAATGTAATGGGCAGATATTTCCTAAAGTTGTACTTTGGTTCATTTTTAAAAGAAAATAAATGCATAATTTTCTTTAGCAACAGACTGTGCAAATTCCTGAAAGACATACTTGGATTAATATATACAGAATACACGTAGATATTTGATTATTTCCAGGTGGTGTGGCTTACTTTGTATTGCCAGATCCTCACTTCTGTGGCATCTAGAGATCAGCAGAGAATTTTCAGGCCGCGCGAGCAGATGATTTCAGCGTGCCAGTGCTAAATGTGATGAGCGCTCTGATCTGACGGACGTTCTTCCCATTAACAGGGCCATAATTAGAACTTACCAAAGTTTTGCCATAGCATTCTCTGCTTGTCACTTTCTTATTTAGTCCACTGCAGAGCTTTTTAAAGCTCAGAATCCTGCTTATCCCTAGGCTGCAAGGAGAAATCCAGTAATAGCCACTTAAGGAAGATTTGCTTTTATTAGAAACCTATAAATGGGTAACTTACAGTACACAAGTGGATATTGGAATAGTTTGGAGATGAAATCATCCCGCAATAAAAAGGTCTCTAGCTATGACCTATCCGACTAAATGATGTAAGTTACGTGCAGAAAGTTTGCAGGCAACAGAGTGAATTTTTTCCTTATTCGTTTTAATGTGGGTGAACGTCAGATGTTTGATTAAAAAATAAATAAAAATCACAGCCTGGAAACAGTAACAGAATATGTACGTACAGGCAGTTCAGTGATCTTTGATTTTATTTGTTTGCAGTATGGATTTCCATACGTGTAGCCTGTAGGCACAGTTGCTTCTCAGCCTGCTGCAATTGCTGTTTTTCAGGGCTCAGCCTCTGTTAGGATTTTGTGGCATTTTCCCAGGCACAGCACCCCGTGAAAAAGAGCAGCCTTATCTCGCCACAGGACAGTAAGGTGCTGTGCTTCACAGCTTCTGCTCTTCAGGGTTACACAGCCTGCTGTGCGCTACCTGAGGACTGGGAACCGAGCACAGGGCTGCGCTCAGGTAACTCTGCCTGTCTGCCTTACGTTGAGGAACGCCGGTGTAAAATCAGCACCTTTGCACAATTCAATCATTAATTAATGAGTTTCTTAAAGGAAAAATTAACCAGGAGATTCTCGAATCATTTTCACAAGCAGAAGAGGAGGAGATTTACTAGTTCTACTCGCATTTTGCCCTACTCCCTTCGGTTCACTGGCCCTAACTCCCCCTTACAAAGCGAGGGGACAACGTCCTGCACGGCCGAGGCATTCAGCACAACTTTCTTTAGAAGCAGCTGCAGCAGTCTAGCAAGGGAGTTGTTTATTTTTAAAAGTCATGTTTTAAAAATACAGGTTGAGGGGGTTTGTTTGTTTTCTGAAGCCACCCAATAATTTATGCTCATAAGCCAGAACTGTTCCCTGGTGAGCGGCTACCCTGGAGCTGCAGATTTGGGAGCTCTGCTCGGCACCTTTCAAAGGGACCTGCTGCTTCTGCGAAGTGCCAAGAAGTTCCTAGGGGAAAAAAAAGCCATTCTACATGGCCTCAGAATTGCAAGGATTCTGGATATGCTTTCTGGTGACAGGAACAGCATGAATTGCTGATGGTACCTGCACTCATGGCAGGGCAGCATCCCGCACACCTCCTTCCAGGGGAGCGCTCTGCTCGTACCATGGGTGCAGAGGGGCGCAAGGTGTTGGGGCTGTCACACCACATCTGCCAACACTCAGCAACAACCCGCACCATTCACACTCCTCGGGCTGTCCCGGGCTGCATCTCCTGCTGTGCTGGTGAGGACGAGCTGCCTGGCAGCCCCTGGCAGCCCCGCACCGAGCTCTCTGGTGCAGGTGGCAGCAATGACAGCAGCAGCTGGAGCTGGAGCCTGCCAGAGCTCTGGGGTGGTTCCCGACTCTCACATACAGACGGTGCTTGCCTGTGACTCAGGGTGGTGTGGACTGCAGAGGTGAATCTTGCCCATAATTAGGTTTTCTTTAAGCATCAGCTAATAAGCTAGTGCTAGTCTCCGTGTGATTCATCTAATCCTTTTTAGAAACGAAGCCCTTTGCAGCACAGGAGATGAATGAATGGGAGGCAGCGCCGGGTTTGTTTTCCTTCCCCTTGTCAGATCAGCCTGAAGCGCTTTACAAACACTTCGGGACAGCCACATGCGCAGATGCCCAGAGCTCCCTTTTCCTCTGAAGACTTTTCTTGTCCTCACATGCGTGTGCCTTCTTGAACAAAGCGTGCCCGACGTACCCGAGCTGTTTTCCTGCCGTGCCACCCCCGTCCCCCCGGTGTTTGTGCAGACCCAAAGGACGAGCGGGGCTGGACTCGGCACCAGGCACCCGCGGAGGCTGAACTTATAAGGAGCTGAAGGAGGGCTCGGTGTGGGATTGCAGGGAGATGGGCTCATCGGCACGAGCCCACGGCCGAATTTCCTCTGGCAACGCGGGTTTAAACGAGCTGCCCCTTACGTGAGCTTCAGTTTGTTTGCTTTGTCTGGAGGGCTGAGATGCCTGCCTGAATTAAGCCCGGCCATTCTTAACGGCTGAGGATAGCTTTCTAAAGATGACCAAGGGCCAGCCCCGGCCTCCTGCCGAAGTGTGGAGCCTTGTAAGGGTTTGTGCTCCTCTCGGGAGCCTGGAAACTGGCATCGGGCTCTGCAGGTGGAGGAGGGAGCATTGGGGAGAGTTGGTTTTCTGGGCAAGGGGGTTATAGGTTAGAAGACAGAGAGCACAGTTAGGGTTAAGAGTCATTAAGCAGAGCAGAGGAGGGGCTGAAAGAAAGGAGAAATAAAGCCCTGAGGTGATGCAGAGCAGCGTGCCCCCTGGCTGGCAGCCCTCGAGGAGGGGAAAGCAGCTCTGGCAGGGCAGGACTCAGAAAAAAAACAGGATTTCTGCCCTGCCTGCTCAGCTGGGGCTTCTGCAGCTCCCGCTGGCCATCCTGCCACAGGTGAAGGATGAGAAGGGAATAAAGACTTCACTCGGTGCTTCTGTGGCTCCGACAGGTGATGCTGGAGGTCACCCATGTCCGACATGGCCCCAGCCATGCATGGTGACAATTTCTGCTGTTCGGCCACGGCCACGACACGGGGTGAGAGCAGCGCCGAGCTCGGGAGCGACAGGAGCTGCAAGGCGTTGGTGATGGATGGCAGAAACGAGGTGATATTGGAAGTCTGGGCAGCCAGCTGTAAAGTCATCACCTAGGAAAGGTCACGCGAGTGATTCCCACCAGAGGTTCCTGCTCTCAGACCTAAGCACTAAATAAATGTGCCAGCAAGCAGGGGTGGATTTAAAAAAAAAAAAAAAAAAGTATTTATTTATTTTTGTATGAGCATGGATCTCTGAGACATAAGCTGTATATCCCCTGTATATCCCCTCACAATTCCCCTCATTGCTGCTGCCCCGTGCAGAGCTCAGAGCTCAGCCAGCCGTTGGCACCTTTGGTCTGGGTGCTGCCACGGGACGGAACGGGGCTGGGGGCAGCTGCGGGGCCCAGACACCACGGGGAGCCCTCCCGGAGCTGTACGTGCCCCAAGAAGCGTGCTGCCTGCCTTGTCCTCCAAGCTGATAGGATTTAGGTGCTTAACTTCTCCTTCAGGGGCAGCTAAGCATGGGAATAAGTGGGGCTGTTCAGTTTCTGCCCCTTCGCAGCGCTGCACGGCCCCGGGAGTGAGTGGCGGTGATTTCAGGCCCCATCTGATGCTCACCCCCCTGTGATCTTCAGCAGTGCCCCCTAATTCATCCCCACAAGGCACAGGCTGCCGAGGGCGGGCGGGTGTTTGGGGTGAGCAGGGGGAAGCCTCTGGTTATTTTGGGAGATGGAGCAGGGAGGCAAAGGGCCCGGCTTTCATTTTCCAGCCAGCTGGTGCTGATTCAGGCTGGATTTGCAGCGACAATTGGTGGGGCTGAGCCCCCGAGAGCCTGGTGAGGGGTCCTTGCTGCCGCTCTGGGTGTTCTGCCTCCCTCACCTGATTTCTCGCTGCGTGAGACCCCGGCAGGGCTTTGGGGAGAAGCACCAAGCTGGCTAGCGGGTAAAAAAGAGGCAAGACCTCCCCGTCAGCTCTTCTCCTTTTCTTTCCCAGGCTGGCGGGATCACATGCCTTGCCATAATTATTTCCAGCCCTCCCTTTAGCACTTGCAGGACGAAGCGTGACCCTTCGACACATCCCCATGTGATGGGAAACGCACCAGAACGACACAAAGCTTTATAAATACTCTTGGATGATTCATTTATTTATTTTTTTTTTCCTATTAGACAACAGCCCGAGCCCCGTGCGTCCTTCCCGCAGTCTGTCAGCCCTCGCTGCCTCTACCAAAAGCTGTCCCAGGCCCTGGTGTCACTCCGGGGTCCAGCAGCGCTGCAGGGAGCTGGCCCGGCCTCCCCAGGAGCCACGAGGGGAGCTCTGTGTGGGCCCAGCTGCAGGTGGGCTCCCCCCTTAACGCCCCCGTGTCCTGGATCTCGCTAGCAGAGCTCTTCCCCCATGGCAATGCTGCGGGATCGAGTGCAAGGCGAGTGCTAGGAAATATTGGTGCCATCTGAACTGCAGGACACAGCCGGCTTCGAGCCTGCACCTGTCTCCTGCCAGCTCCGTGCTGGATCCAGCATCCCCTGGCGTACACCAGCATCCAAAACCTTGGTGTGCAGGTGCTGCTCGTGTTCCTGCCCCGATCCCAAAAGCTGCTGGGGCCGGGCAGTCCCAGGCCCATGTGAGAGCATCCCCGCTGCCACCAGCGGCACAGCGGGACCAAGCAAAACCTCAACAGCGCAAACAAATCTAACCCACCCAAACAAACAAACACTCCTGGACCCCAGAACTAAATAAATCAAGATCGATAGGCCTCACCTAGCTGCTGTTGCTATTTTTTTTCAGTTGCTACATAAACAGTTTTATTTCTGGCTCGCGCCGCGTGCCAGGTCACAGCCCGCTGCAATGCAATCGCTGTTGTTGCTTTCAGCACGCCGGGGCGGATACGGCAGTTTGGGAGCAAAGGCCTTCCAGCACGGCCCCGCAGCAGCTGCTCGGCCTGACCCCGGCTCTTTTTGCCCGTTGCTCGGTGCCCCGAGTGTTTTTCCACCGAGCACAGCAACACCGATAAAGCCCCGTCAGCACCTTGCAGCCGCCGGCACCCGCGGCTGAGACCATGGGTGCTGACCCTCAGCCTAACGAGCTCCCCGGCTGATTGCACCTTGTGCTTTGGCATCAGTCCTGGCCTCTCTCAGCCTCCTCTTTTTGGGTTCAGATCATGATTTTTTTTTTTTTTTTTGTCATTTCAGGGCTGCGCTTCCCTTTCCCTGCTCCCCTTTTCCCTGCAGGCAACGCTCGTTGCTTGCACCTGGGCGCATGGGGTTCGGTGAGGCCTCGCTGCTGATTGCTGAGTTAATGACATTAATTGCCCGGCCCTTCCTCCTAGCAGGGCTGTGCTGCTGTGGGGGGGCGAGGGCTGAGCCCTGCTCCTGGTAAGGGGCTCCCTGCAGGGGGGAGGCGGGTGGTGGGGGCACAAAGCTCCTGAGCGCAGGGTGTCCTGAACCCAGCTTTGTGCAGAAACCTCTGGGTGTTTGCTGCTGCCACATCCATGGGGCACATTTGGGTTTCAGCCTTCAACGTGTGGCTAAAGCTCGTTATAGCTGAAAGCTGAGACCCCCCAAAAAAGCAGCAAGCAGCAGCCAGCGCCTTCTGCAGAGCCTGAGCTGGGGTCGGGCTCCGTTTGCTGCCCAAAGCAGCAGCAGAGGCTGAGCTAAAAAACACTGAGGGCCCCGAGGACCTCATGCTTGTGCTGCAGTGACCGGGGGGCTGGCAGGCAGCTGTGGGGGCAGAAAAAGCCACCGCAGCGTGGCCATCCTGCTGGCACAGGCTGGGATTCCTTGCAGAGTCCCTTTTGGCACGCGGTGCCCGGCCTGGCACAGAAACCCTGGCGAAAATTTCCCCCCTGGGCCCCGGCGGGTCCTCCGGGGCAGCCCGGCGGTGGCATGCGGGCTGCGTGTGTCCCCCTGGATTAGGGCCAGCCCCAGGAGCTGCTTATGCTAAGGGAGCTAATCTCCGTAATCTCGTCGCACAAATGCCTCCGTCTGCTGGCAGATCGCGGGGATTTGGGTGAGGCGTGGATGCCAGCAGATGGAAGTGCAGTGGGAGGTGGCGTGTCCGGGGTGCCCCATTTAAAACAAGGGCTTAAAGCCCCAGCCCGGAGCCTCCAACCCTTCCTCTGTCCTCACACCCCTCCGTGTCCCCATCCCTTCCAGTTTATGCCGCGTGTTTGACCTCTCCTGCAGGTGAATCTCCCAGCACAGCCTCGCGATGCTGCCGTGTGCCGTGGCTGGGACAAGGCTGGGGACTGCTGATCCCTCTCCGGTTCTGGCTGATGTCCTTGTGCCAGAAATGTCACCAGGGCCTGCACGAGGGGTCCCTGTGCTGCACAGACCACGTGGGCACTTCTGACCTGAAACCTCACCTGCTCCAAGGCCACCTCTTGCTGACGAGGGGCTGAGGCTGTGCAGGTCCAGCCGAGAGATTGCTCCCTCGGAGAGAAGCCTCTGGGCTCCCTGCCTCTGCTCCAGAGCTGCCCGTTAAAATACACACCGTGATAAAATCAGAGGCTCTTGGTCAGATTGCTGATCCAAACTCCCAGCCCATCTCCGTGCTGGTGCTGCTGCAGGTTTACTCAGAAAAAAATAAATAAATCTGTGTTCAGAAATACAGAGATGAGGGCGAGACATAAAATGAGGATGGCTCCTTGCCAGTTCTGAGTAGCGGCTGGGGTGACGGGGAGTGAAGGAAGTACCCTCGGCATCATCCTGTGGGCAGTGAATCAGGATGCAGTTTCCAGCTGGAGGTGGAAAATCGCTCAGTGCTGAGAAAAGCAGAGTTAAGGGGTCAGTGCGGGGCCTTTGTGCATTTTTGATGCCTGGAGGGGCCGGGGCTGCTGTGTCCCCCCCAGCACCATGCACAGGGGCGGCAGCAGCCAGCTGCCCGAGCAGGGGCCCGATCCTGGTACCCATCAGTCGGAGGGATGCAATTCTGAGCAGTTTTCCCTGACTTTTCTTGCAGTTAAGGGCTCTGTGTGTCAGCTACATCCAGCAGGATGGGTTCGTGGAGCCATCCCACTGGGGTATGTGAGCAACGCTGGGGCCAGCCGGGTGCTAATCTGCCGGGGGAAGCCAAGCCCTGGAGCTGCTGGCCTCGTCCCACGGCGTGCCAGGGGGCATTTCTCCCAGCCCGCAGCAGGAGGGTGCTGCCAGGGGGGGAATATCCCTGGCAGGGGACAGATGCTGGCAGCCAAAAACCTCCCTCGCTGCTCCGGAGTGAGGGGAGAGGCTCTGTCTCGGTGCTGCTCTGACTTGTCTCGACAAAAGCAGATGAAGATGAAGTGGAGAAAAACTTGCGGCTACTTTTTGGATTGTAAATCCAGGTTATAATAGCTCCTTTCATCTGCAGGATCCCACGGCGCTTTATAAATAGCGACGCGAGCCGTGCCCGAGGATCACTTCCAAGCCCTGAGCCGCTTCCCGGGGGAGCAGAGCAGCTGCTGGGGGCAGAGCCGAGGCTCCTGGCGTGGTGTAAAGCAGCCCGGGGAGCAGGGCAGGATGGTTGGGGCTGCAGCTCCTGCACCCAGAGCATCCCCTCGGCAGCACGGGGACCGCACCAAGCCCCCGCCGCACGCAAAGCCACCCAGTGCTGCCTCCTGTGCCACTCCTCCCGCTGCTTTAACAAGGACATTAATTGCTGTAATGGGGATTAACAATATCTTTTCAATTCAATTACCCCTATCCTGGAAGCGTACAGGATTATTTAAATGTATTACCAGTTCTGAAGCTTTTCAGCAGCCCTGTGCTCGTGCAAATCTACCCGTGGAGAAGGACAGGACGCACACAGCGCTAATGATCATTACCCTAATCTTCAAGGTCTATTTTTCCTGCTAACTCTGATATAATCAAATAATAATCTAGTTTATTACTAGCCATGGAAAGCACATTAGCAGATCAGCCACTGGTGTTGCATGAATAGAGGCTGAGCCTGCTGCTGGCCGTTGCTTTTTCCCAAATGGAGATGGAAAAATCGCTTCCCCTTCGCATCCAACCACTTTTCTTGTGGCCGAGGTTTGTCAGCCAGGCTCCAGGCAGGGGCTGAGCAGATCGGGTGGCACTGCTGCTGCAGAGCTGTGGCTCTGGGCGGATAAGCTCCGTAATATGCCAGCTATCTGCCAGTTTTAAGCTTACGGCGACGTTCTGATAACCAAGTCCGTTGCTGATTGCCTCCTAGGAGGCTGCCCCATTGTTTCATCTGTCTGTTTGGATGGTTTTAATCACAGAAATCTGGCAGCTGGAGACAGAGGAGACCAGGCAGTGCCCCAGTCCATGCCTGGTGCCTGCGCGGGGTTATCCACAGCAGCCCTGGGCACCTCAAGTGATGGACGGAGGTTTTATGGGAAAAAAAATAAATATATGTGTATATATATATATGTATATATTTCGTATCAGAGGCTGATGTGTGCATGTTTCGTATCCTGGGCGGCTCCGGGCCCGCCGGGGCCAAGCGCCCCCCCCACGCGTGGGGCTGCGCCGCCCGCCCGCGGCTCTGCGGGCTCCGGGGGCCACCTCGTGGCGACACGGCCAACAGCCGCGGGGCCCTGCCCCCCTGACCCCCGTCTTTTCTTAATTTTTGTGTTTTTAATTGTTATGGTTTACATTTTTTATTCTTATTTTCATTTTTTTTTTTTATTTTATTTTTTATTTTTTTTATTGGTACGGTTTTATTAGTGTGTTTTTTTTTTTTTCATTTATTTTTTATTTACTTTTATTTATTTATTACTTTTATTTATTTGACATTTCTAAACATTGCTAACACTTTTCCAGTTCTTATTTTCAGGGATGGCTTCTGCCGTGCACCAGGTGGATGCTGTGGGCGCAGGGAGCTGGGTGCCCTCCCTGTCCCGTGTGATGTGACGGGAGGCCCGGGCAGCCACCGATCCCAACTGTGTGCAACAGGGAAAATCACAGAAATGCCCCCTCCTGCCCCAGCTCCAGGGTTCCTGTCCTGAAATGCTGAGCCTGGGCTGAGGCAGAGCCGGGAAGACCCCTCAAAGCCGGCAGCTTGAGGCACCGCGGGCTTGGGGCTGCTGCCATAAGGAATGCTTAAATAACACCCCCAGCCCTCAATAACCGGGCTGGAGGACACGGGGTCACATTCTGGGCGACGCTGCACATCCCTGCACCAACCCATGCTCCCAGGAGGAATTTCTCTTGCTGCATACTCCGCAGTGTGCTGGGAGCAGGGCAAGAGCCCCGAGCTCGACGCCTTTTGCAGGGATGCTCCGAGCACAGGCAGGGCCCCAGGTCCTTACCCAGAGCCCGTAAAGCTTCCCTGGGGAGGCAGCTGCTTGCTGAGGACCTGCTGTGGGCTTCGTGTGCCACGGGGCTGGCGTTCCCGTGTCCCTTGGGTCGTTTCGCTTTTGCTGTCGCCTTCCTCCAGCTGCGAGGGGAAGAGGGAAGTCCTGCGTCCGTGGCTCCTTCTGGCCTTGTGACACCAGCGAAACTGCTGACAGCAGCACGGGTGGATGGGGACGGCCGTTTGTGGCCGGGATGTGGCCGGGACCCTCCGGCAGAACCTTCTGGGGGCTCCCAGGGCTCTGCCTGGTCCGTGCTGGTGCTGGTGGCGAGGCTGGGACCAGCCCGGGACTGGGGGCTGGGCACTGGGGCCGTGCCTCCTGGGCCTGGTTCCTCCTGCAGGGCACAGCCCCTGCGTCCTGGGGGCAGCTGGGGGACAGGGTGCCAAAACCCAGAGTTCTGTGCTAACAAACCCGGGCTTACCGGTGCCACCCGGGCGGTGCGTTTGACACCCGAAATGAAAATTTCTGATTTCCTGTTTTGCCCCAGCTGCAGAGGCGTTCGTGGGGCAGCTCCAGGGCCTGGAGGATGCACCCCAGCTCGGATCCCTCCTCTCCCAGCCCGGTTCCGAGCCTTTCTCCCGTCTTTGCCGGGTTCTGGGCCGAGCACGGAGCTGGGGCTCAGCCCCTTCCCCCCAGGCCGTGCTTTACCCTTTGGGGTCGGGCTTTATCCTTTGGGGTCGGGCTTCACCCCCTCCGCTGCCGCTCCTCGTGCTCCGCTTTGTTCCCCCCTCCCGTTCCTCAGCGCTCCCAGACAAAGCGCTGCGGGCGGCGTCGCCCCCGGGGGGGGCTCGGGTCACTCGGGGGGGGCTCTGGGGGCTCCCGGTGCCCGCGGGGCTCGGGGCGGCGGCGTCGGGGCCCCCTCCCGGTGCCCGCTGCCCCTCGGGGGGGGGTCTCCTGGCGTCACCCCCTCCCAAACCCGCCTCGGGGGCGCCCCGGAGGGGGGCGTTGGGGCCGGGCGGTGCTCGGTGCCCCCGCCCCGCCGGGTGCTGCCCGTCCCCGCCCCGTCCCTCCCCCGACGGCTGGGGCCGGCCGCGGCGAGGCGCTGACATCAGAGCCGGGCCGGGCCGAGCGAGGAGGAGGAGGAGGAGGAGGAGGAAGAGAGGAGGAGGAGGAGGAGGAGGCGGAGGAGGAGCCGCGGCCGCACCGGAGCGCTCCCTCTTCCCGTCGCCGCGCTCGGGGCCGGGGCGCACCGGCGGGGGGCGGTGGCGGCGGCGCTTCTCCCCCCCCTGCCCCCCGCTGCGAGGCCCGGAGCCCCCCCGCAGCCCGGCGGCAGCCTCCCCCCGTTCTCCTCCCCCCCTCCCCATCTTCTCTCCTTTCCCGACCCCCCCCCCCCCCCCCCAATCCCGGCCATGCTGTCCGGGGCTCCGCCGCCCGCCGGCTTCCCCAGCCCGCAGCCGCCCCCCCCGCAGCCCCCCCCGCCGCCGCCGCCGCCCGCCGCCCCCCCCCACGGGCCGCCCCCGCCGCCGCTGCCGCCGTTCCCCGGGAAGGGAGGCCTGCAGATCCGGAAGAATGCCATCACGGACGACTACAAGGTCACCACGCAAGTGCTGGGGCTCGGCATCAACGGGAAAGTTTTGGAGATCTTCAGCAAGAAGAGCGGCGAGAAGTTCGCCCTCAAGGTGCGCGCCGGGCCCCCCCTTCCCTCCTTTTCCTCCCCTCCCTTCCCCTTCCCTCCCTTCTCCCCGGATCGGGCCCCCCCCACCCCATCCCCGGTGCCCCCCCGGTGCCCCCGTCGGGGCGCGGAGCCGCCCGGCCCGGCCCGGCTCGGTTCTCTCCCCGCTCCGCCCGCCCCGCTGCGCGCTGCTCGCCACGGAGCGCCCCGGCGCGCAGCTTCAGGGCTTCCCCACAGCCAAATAACATCCGCCCCGCCTGCCCGGGCAGCCCAGAGGCCGAGCGAGAAGCCCCCGGCCCGGCAGCAGCTCCCCCGGGGGGGTTCTCGTCCCGGTACCCAACCCCAGTGCCACCTCCCAGCGCGGAGCTGGCCCACGGGGCTGGGTGGGGGTCCGGGGGTCCGCCGGCCTCTTGGTCCCATTCCCTTTGGGATGGGGAATGGAACCCGCTGAAACAGCTCGGAATCAGGGGCAGCGGCCATTCCCCGCGTTGGAAGGGGAATGGTTTGGTGTTATCCTGCCCCTCCAGCGTCCCCAACCCGCTCCCGCTCCGGGGGTCCTCAGCCGAGCAGCACAACCCGAGGGGCGCCCCGTGCCGGGGCTGTGCCCTGCTTTTCGGGTGAGCCTTCGGAGCGCAGGCGAGGAGCCTTCAGCAGAGGGACGCGGGGAAGTTCGTGGAGGCTGACGGAGCGCCGGGGGACACGGGCACGAACAGCCAGCGCCACGGGAGCGCCGTGTTCCCTAGCAGAGATGCGCCTGGTGCCCACGCATTAGCTGTTAGAAACCTCGCCGTTACCCTGAGAATCGTGAAGGCTGAAAATATCGCCGGGCGGATGCGTAACCCTCCCCTCCTTTGCTTTTCGGGTTGCCCGTCTGTTGGCACCTGAGGTTCCTAGCGGGAAGGAATGGGCAGGTGGAAGGAGCGGGCTCTGGGGGTGCAAGTGGCGCTGCTGGGGTGCACAGGGTGGCTGTGGGACAGTGCTCAACATGTGTGGCCTTGTGCAGTCGGACGGCAAAAAGTTGGAGGTTTCTTCCCAAAAGGCAGGCGACTGTCGTTAGCCGCACCCCGTCACGCTGCAGGATGAGAGGTATTGTCAGCCCGTCGGGATGGAAATTAGCGAAATCCTCTTCTGTTTTGACAGACGCGCTCCTCACCACTTCTACAGTTGACTCAACTATTTAAAGCGTGGATTCCAGCACTTCCCTTTCGCAACACTGAAAGGGGAAGGATGGCAGCGGCGGTGCGAGGACGGGGGACACTGAGCTGCAGCGGTTCCTTCCTGGCCAAACCCGGGCCGGGAGGGTCAGGGCCGGAGGTTCGCGCTGTTGCCCTGCCGCTACCCATGGACGGGGTCGGGATTTAGTGCTAGGTGTTGTGTCGTGTCCTTGGCAATATGGAAAAGCATCTTGTGGTGTAGGATTTAATGGTACGATGTGGAATGGCTGCGCAGCTCTTGGAGGATGGGGTGCGCCTGCTGGTGAATCTGTTTTGGAAAGCTGCTGGCCTTCTCCCCTCTGTCCCCTGCCCTGGCCTCTTCGCACTTCCCCGGCGGAGAGAGGAAAGTTTAGCTGGGCTGTTGGATGCGACTCTGGCTTTCCAAAGAGCAGCACAGCTGCTACTGTAAGCGATTCCTTCCAGCCCCTATAAACCGCTCTGCCGGGAGCCTGGGAGCCAGGGCAAGCTGCGTGTGCCCTTCTTGCCCTGGGGAGCACGAGCTGTGAGCCGTGGCTGTCCCTCTGCAATGGGGGGCCTGCCTGGGATGCGGTGTGTGCTGACAGCATCGCTCCCTGCTTCACAGCCGGGATGACATCTCTGCTAGGGACCTGCGGAGAGGTATTTGGATCGGAATTACTCATGGGCTGCATCAGCGTGGAATGATGACCTAAAGCGGGATACCCAGAAGTGATTGCATTGGGTTGTCATGTTGCAGATGATGCTTAAAAGAATTCTCGTGGCTCTTATCCAGCAGCCAAAGCTGAAATCTCTTCATGCTGCCTGCTTTGGTTGTGCAGCAAACCTTTCCATTCGGAGCGGTTTCTCTTTATGTTTTCTGTTCCAAGATCTTGTACATTATCGTGGTGAAGGAAACAATTGAGTGTCTCCTTAATATTAATGGTGACTCCTGGATACATTGTGCTTCCTCTTGGAGCTGGAGCAACTATTATGTTGCTAAACCTCCCTCCCAAGCAGAGTGACGCGTTGAAGTTAGCGTTTTGCTGAGGGTCACTTTGCTTAAGAGCACTTTCCGGTGCTCCGGGAGAGTTTGAGCTCAGAGGCAGTGTCCCGGCGGCGGTGAAACGTTACAGCCAATTCTGGTGAAACGTTACAGCCAATTTTCTCCTCTTTCTGGTGCAATGGCCCATGTCGGATACACACAACAGCGCTGTGTACGAGTTAATGGATGGTAGTGCTGTTTGGTAGTTCTATTTGCTGCACTGTACCTAGGTAAACCCAGGAGATATTCCTTTTCTTATAGATCAATATTGTTTCAATGCTTTCCCACACCCATTTTTTTTTTTTTTGTTCTGGTATCAAGAAACACTTCAAGCGTGGAGTCCATGAATTGTCTGCTCAGGAGCAGATGGCTCTAAACGCGGCTTTTTCTGGCTCGGGTGCTCCTTGCCCGCGTTCAGCCCTGAGCTGCCCGACCACCGGCGGTGGGGACCCCGTGGTTTATTTGCTCCTGGGTGTGGAGCAGGGTGGGAACGGGAAGGCCGTGGAGAGGTGACGAGTGGAGCTGAAACGCGAGCTCTGGGTGGTTTCTTACCCCTTTCTTCCTTGGCGTGATTTATGACGAGGCTTGTCACCCCTGCAAAACTTCTTGTATGTAGGTCACCGCTGACTGGACTTGGCGTTGCTCGTTGTGGTCAGGCTGTGGGCATTAAGTGGCGCAGGCTGGGAGCGAGGGCTGTGTGCGTGCTGCAAATTCCACTTTCTGCTAATCTTTAGGCGAGATGTTGGGCTGAAGGCGAGCTGTACGAATTCAGCATTTCACAAGCAAATGGCAGGTAATGCAGGCTGGAAAATGAAGCCCAGGGGCGGCAGGTGATGAGTTTTTCTCTGCCCCGTGTGTCTCTCCGTGGAGCAGTTTTCCCTTAAAACAAACAAACGTCTCGCCTCACCCAAATTTCAGAGCAGGAAATCTTTGTGTCTCCCTTCAGTTCCTGCAGAGCTGTCCCCTCTTGCAGCCTGGATTTTGGAGCATCCTTGGAGCTCCGGGGCATGTTTGCGAAACACTCAGTCTCGCTCGGCCTCCGTCTCATCAGATAACGTGAGCGATGGTTCCTCTGATGGAGGAGGAGGAAGGAGAGCCCAGTACTTTTGTGGTTTATTGTTCTTTTCGGCCGCCTGCCGTGGAAGTAGGGCAGGCAGTATCGGAGCTGCTATCAGCGCTGTGGATGAGTGTTCGTGTTGCTGGTGGCCTCGTGCTCTCGCTGCCACCATGGGTCGGGTTTTCTACAAGGGTGTTTAAGGAAGCAGAGCACCCCGTTTCCCTGCAGCTTCGTTTGAGATCAAATGCTTTGTCCCTCGGACAAGCCAGCTGGAAAAATACTCCCTAAGTGCTGGAGTGTGTGAATATCCTGGGCTTACGCTCATGGGAAACAGACCTCACTGTGTGTCTGCTTCTGTGTCAGCGGTGGGATTTTTTCTGAGCTCTGCTATGTATTTAATGTAACCAAAAATGTCTTCACTGTGGATTTTTGTGCAACTCATAGTTTAAAAGCTATGGAAAGTATAGTGACATCACTGGGGCTTTTCCAAGGCAGCGGTTTATTATCTCATTGACCAAAAGAGTTTACTGACTTGGGTTTTGAGTTTGTTTAAACAATTTATGATCAGCCATAATCCCTTCCAAATATATTACATGTTCCGAGCAGTCAAATCTACAATGGAGATAAACTGATAACGGCCTGGGAGCCGGGGGCTGGTTTGTGCTCTGGCACATGCTCAGGAAATGGTAGGGCTCTTCCTCTTAGTAATTGAATGCCTTCAGCCACAGGTCTCGCAGAGGAGGATCCGTGTTTCCTGTGCTCGCAGATGCTGGGATGCAGGGCTTTGGGGCTTTACAGGGAGCCTGCCCTCTCCTCCGTGAGCTTCGTGGTGTGCGTGTGATTGATAGCCAGGTGCCGCCAGGTAAAACGATGAATTCCTTGGTGCTGAGCTCTTGCCTGGCCTTTGGCGAGCTCTGGCCACCACGGGTGCTGTAAAGCACCACGGTGCCGGGGGCTCCTTGGGCACGTGCTGCCTGCCGTGGAGCTCTGTGTGCATTTGGGCATGGTGTAAATAATAACTCGAAGCCGCTTGAAACGTTGGGCCTCCTCGTGCGCTGGCTGGATGGGCGGCACAGGTGAACTCCAAGAAAACTTGTGCCAAGGAAGCCTGGAGGTGATTTTTCTCTGAAATCGCCGGGCTTGTGCTCGGGCTGCGATGCGCAGGGGGCACGGGCTTTGCTGGGTTGTGCAGACACTATGGAGCGGGTGGGCAGGGCTGGCTGGAGCCGTGGCTGTTTGGCCACCCTGATGGCCCCGGGCTGGCCCCGGGCTGTGTTCAGTGATGGGCCGAGCCCTCACGAGCCCCTCACAGCAGTACGAGGGCAGTAGTTTTAAACCCCATCCCTTCTCTGGGGCTCGCACTCTCCCATCTTTACACTTGCACCGTGCGAGCCGTGGGGACTTTCTCTTTCCCAAAGGACCGTGAGGAAGGAGCCCGCGGCGTGCCGAAGCCCCCGTCCCCCTGCCGGCTCTGGTGACCCCCCCGGTGCGGTGCGGCAGGAGGCCCCTCTCAGCGGCCCTGCGCGCCTGGCCTCAAGTTGCAGCAGCATTCAGGCAGCATGACCTCACCTCCTGGTTTCCAAGAATAACGCGCTGCCTCCCCTCTGCCGCGCCGGGGCTGGCTGCGGCGGGCTGGGGCGGCTGCCGCAGGCTGCGGGGCTGCCCCTGGGGCCCCTGTGGCTTGGGGCTCCCCTCCCCGATAGCCCCCGAGCATCGCCTGCCCCGTGCCGGGGCTGGTTGGGTCGCTCAGCCCCTCTCTGTGTTGTGGGAAGGGGTTTGGAGGTGGGTTTGAGGCAGGAGTTGTGGAGAGGGTCTTCAGGAGCTGGCTGAGCTCGCAGGCAGCTGGTTTTGGGTGCAGACCCATGAGGACCGGGGCAATCCCTCCACTGGCCCCAGTTGCAGGCAGGTGAACGCAGCATTACCCGATTTCTCCCTAACAAACCAGCTGTGAGCCCAGGTGGCTGTGTTGGGGCTGATGTTTCAAGAACACCTTGGGTAGGAGGGGACCTTAAAGACCTTCTTGCTCCAACCCCACTGCCGTGGGCAGGGATTTTGGCATGGTCCAGGGCCTCTGTGCATTATGGTGATCTGTGGGGCAGGCGGTGATGCTCTGTTTTTGAGAGCACCCTGCCTGCAGGTTTGAGGACGGGGCAGGGGGGATGCTGTGAGCGGGGGGTGATGCCCTGGTGGTCCCCGGGCAAGTGCCTGTGCCCGTGTGCACTCACACAGGAACGAGTCTGAATGCAGAGACCTCAAACAGCCTTTTAAGCCGCTGTTCCTTTATGCCTAGCGGCCGGTTCATTTAAAAGATTTCAGCCTTTTAAGATCTCCGGTTTGGGGCAGGATTGTGGCAACCACAGGTTTAATGCTTGCGTTAACTCACGGATTGCTTCACGGCCTCAGGAAGGGACCGAAGGCCACGAGTCGGAGTGCTGCTGAGCCCCTGCCCTGAGATGCCCCGGAACACGCGCCTTGTTCGAGGTGCCGTGAGCTGTGAAAACGTGAAGGGTGGTGGGACTGTCCCCTCACCGGGCGGCTGGGGACAAGGCAGGGTGCTGGAGCAGCCCCTCTGAGCACGTGGAGCCTCGCCGTGGCAAAATCTCCCCTGACGCCGGGGAGGGCGACAGCATCTTCCCCTGGATCAGTGCCCTCCGTCGGCAGGGGCTTTGCTGGGACAGAATAAATGCTCCCCGCGGAGAGGGCAGGTGAGCAAGTTGGCTCGAGGGGTCTGTGACTGTCGCGGCCTTTGCCGTCATATGTAATGAGATTATTTAAGCCATTGGCGTCAGGGCTGCATGTGATTGTGTGCCTGGCCGCCCAGCGGGCTGTAGCCTAAACTAGAGATAAAGTTCAAAACACAAGCTCAGATCTGAATGTTCCAGGGGCTTCCAGCCAGGCGGGCACTTCGCAGTTCTGCTCCGATAAGATGGCCCGGTTTGGGATATAGATTTGGGATCAGTGGAGGGATGGACTCGTTTGCTTCATCCTAATTACCTTTGCTGCCTCTCTTTGCATGCCCCCGGCTGCAGCAGGGTGCTCCGGTCAGGTTGAGCCCGTTCAGCTCTGCTGGCCTGGGACAGGAGCGTGCATCGGGCTCAGGTTGTCACTGCCCGAGCGTTGCCTGCTGGAGGGAAAAGCTGTACAACAGCGGGCCAGGGCTCTGTGCTGAGGGGCTGAAGCCCTCCTGTGGTTTTTGGGCAGCCTCATCTCGGGGTTTCCGTGGGGCACCTCCTCTGCTCCAAGTGTTTGCAGAGCTGAGCAGCGCTTCTGTCTGCGGTCCTCGCCAGTCGTCTGGCCCTGAGCTGCGGCGAGCAGCTAGCGTAGCCTCTTGAAAGGCTCCTCGGACTCCCTGCCAAACGTGTGTTTTCAGGGAAATCTGGCTGGAACAAAAGCTGGGGCTGCTGTGGAAATTTGGCAGTGCGTTGTGGCGGCCGCAGGAGCCGTGCTCGTTGCTTCTCGAGCCGGTAGGTGCGGGCGGGAGCCGGGTCAAGCAGAGCTGCTCGGAAATGGGCAAGGCGTCCCGGGTGTCTCGGCTTATCTGGGCTGCGGGAAGGTATGTGCAGTCACGTGCAAGCACACCAGAAGGAATGCATGTTATCCTCAGCCACTTCAAGGAAAAATAAAAGGGGAGGGAGGCTGGCCTGGTAACAGCGACATGTTTTTATTTTCAGTCCTTGTGGCAGCCTCATTGCATCTACCATCTTGGCATTTAAGCATGTTTCAGGACAGTTTGAGCACATCCTGTATCCCTGTGCCTTCGCAAAAAGGCAGGGGCTGTGCTCGCTCTCAGCTGGCGCTGCTGTGGGTGCGAGTGCCCCGTCCCTGCAGCTCCCAGAGCTGCTGCTTCCCGACACGGCCGGGCTGCAGGACTCTGCTTAGCCTGAACAGCCTCCTGCCTGCTCCCCTCCAGGCTCTGCTGTGTCTCCCTCTTTTCCTCTCCAGCCGTTTCGCAACGCCGCTGCCCATTACGTTGGGCAGATTGCTAAGAAAACACAGGGCTGCTGTTGCATAAGTCGCCCTGCCGCAGTGGCTGGCTGCCTCTCCCTGGGAAGGGTGGGCTTGCCAGGAAGTTTAAACCGGGGTTATCTCCTGGAAGTCATCAGGGCTGCGGTGTTTTTGGGGGGAGTCCCGTGCCGCAGGCTGGGTGTGGGTTTCCACCCCGGTGCATGGGGTGCGCGGTGCCTTGCCGGTGGGAAGGGCTGCTTCGGGGAGCCCGTGAGCATTGCAGCCCCCAGACAGATGCCTGCCTGAATTCCCTGGGAGGATGCCTTCACCCTGGCTAACCTGAGGGCTTGCAAGAGTCTTGCTTTTGTCTTCAGTGGGTGTCCCTGCAAGGAGCAGCCCCTTCCCAGTGCCAGGGACGTGAGCGAGAGCAACCTCTCTGGGACTGACGGGAAATTCGCTTTGAGTCTGGGTCTTGGATGGGACTTCAGAGCCCAGGACCGCTCCCTGCTTTCCTGCCTGACCACGTAAACACGCAGCCCTCTCCCGACAGGCGGGTGACGGCCGAGCTCTGGGGCCGTCCCGCTCCAGGGGCGCTGCCACACCTCGCCGCTTGGCTTTGGTGACTCAGTGGCTTGTTCTGTGTCAGAGCAGGACATCTAACGTCTCCCTCCTCGCCTCTCCTCCCACCCTCTTTATTTTGTGTTGGAGAGGAAGCTTCCAGCACCTCACTGTGAGCACGAGCTGCTGGTTAAGAGCAGCTCCCTGCCCACGACGTGAGATGGAAGCTGGAAGGGAAGCGCTGCAGCTCCGCGGGGCTCGGAGGTGCCCTGGGTGCTCCTGCGGCCCCAGCTCCTGGCCGGGCGCAGCGAGGGAGGTGGCCAGTCCGGCCCGAGGTGCCTGTTGTTAGGGATGCAAATCCTGGGCTGCTGAAGCCTGGGTGAGTAACATGCCGGGGGTTTCATGCTGATTACAGTGTGGTCTCTGCATGTGGCTGAGCAGCAGCTCCCTCCCTGTGGGCTGGAGCTGCCGTGGAGCAGCGTGCTGTGCCCCTGGCGGGGCTGTGACACCCCCGTCCCCTGCCAGATGCTTGTCACCTCTCCGCTGCACACCCAGACAAAGCCTGTCACCTCTCCAGCGCTCTGCCTTGCTGCTGGTTCTCTTTGAATCTGTTTGTGGCACCTTCTCTTAAGGTCAAACTTGTAACCCAACAGACGTCCCAGGGAGCTAGCACTGCCAAAAATCCGTGGTATGCACAGCTTTGCTGTTATCACACCGTGTGTGCACGCACACCCTCAGGGGTCGGCGGCTGGGGACCCATCCCTCCCCGCCCTGAGCCCCCCGGCAGCGTCAGAGGGATGCTCTTTATCTCCATCACCGCTATCAGATGAGGATTCACTGATGGGAGCCTGTTCATTCAGCTTTGCACAGCTCTGGCAACACAGACGGGCTCTGTTCTGCAGGCCAGGCAGCTGTGCCTTTTACCAAAGCATCCCTTTCGACTTTCTTTCTATCCAAAGACTGCGCTGAAGCAGCCAGGCGAGTGACCCTGGGAAGAAAGGAGGAGCAGGGGGGACGTGGTAGCGTTGGGTGCTTTCCTCCTGCACAGGACAACGAGGTCCCAAGGTACTGCAGTCAGCTCGGAGGGGACACAGTTTCCCAAATCTAATCTGCTTGGTGTCATTGCGCCTGCCAGGCTGCAGGGCTTGCCTTCGGGGAAGCATCGGGGCTGCCGGAGGAGCCCTTGGGCCGGACAAAGGCAGGACTGTCTGCTGCTTGGCTGCGCCCAGCGTCCCCCCGGCCCTGAGCCCTTTTCGTCAATAAGTGGGATTGAAGGAGCTTGAATTCCTACGGAGCTGGACCCGAGAGCCCCCGGCCAGCCCCAGAGCCGCTTCACTTCGCCCCGTGTCCACGAGGGTGCTGGGTGTAAGGGCTGGCACGGGGCTGGCTGAGGAGAGGAGTCCCAAGCAGCAGTCCAGCTGCTAGGGAGGCAGCAAAAAACGTGGCAGTAGGTTTAGGGTTTGCTCATTTGTTTAAATGCCCCTGCCTTTATGCTTTTATTCCCTTCCCATGCTGCTCTAACAGGCGAAACATGTGCGGGGTATGGGGCATCTGTGGAAGGACCAGCGAGTCCTCCCAGAGCCTGTTTTCACTGTGTGTTTATAAGGTGCAAGAGGACAAAACCTCCCCTATGGACACCTTGCTCTGCCGCGTTGCCAGTGCCCGACATCGTAGTGGGAACAGCCTGTGGAGACCGAGCCTGGTGGGTCCCTCTCGGGGCTGGTGAGAGGGGAGGATTTTCCTCTGACGGTGTTTGTGGAGGCATCCAGGCACTGGGTGATGAATTATGCATGCTTGCTGGATGAGGTATTCCGAGGTTACGGCGCTGACCGGGACGCTGGTCTGGGCCCCGTCCTGGCCCTAATGGGCCTCCCTCCCTCAGCCCTCCCCTCCCTCCTGCCCGCTCCCCGTGCCCGGCGCTGCGAGAGGCCGGGAGAGCTAAGAATAGCAGCCGTGTCCTGAGTGCTTTAATGAGGTGCCAGCAGGATGCAACAAGGGCTTTTTAAAATAGAAGCCAAACTGTGTTTTCCTCTCAGCTGGAATTGTCTCGGACGCCTGGTGCAGGGGGGCCGAGCCGGGGGGAGCACGAAGCCGAGGGTGCTGAGCACCGGGGTGCTGGGGTGGCCTCCCCGGGGCCAGTGGTGCATGGCAGGAGGCTCACGTCCTCCTCCCTAAAGGAGGGCCCCAAAAGGGCCCCAAAGCCCTTTTCGGTTCCTGTTGCTCTGTGAGGCCACGTGGAAGGGTGGCAGAGGCCCGCAGGGAGGGCCGGGCTGCTGCTCGCCTGGCTGCCCGCTCGGCCTCCGGCAGTGCTTTGAGCTCCGGGGTCAGCCCCAAAATGCTTCTGACCCCAGTGCTTGGGGGAAAGTGCCCACAGGGAGCTTGGGATCTGGGGCATTGCTCGGCTTTTAGCCTGTGTGGGTTCATCCCAAGTGGGGGGATTCATACGAGGTCCTCTGCAGGCCGTGCTATGTGCCGGGGGTGCAGGACACCCCTGGGCAGCAGGAGGAGGAGGAGGAGGAGGCGCAGGGCAGCCCCTCACAGCGAGGGAACCACTTGGGGCTGGCAGCCCTGGGGAAGCCGGAGGAGCTTTTAGGGTCATTCCTCCGTGTGTGGGGTGGAGGGACAAAGGCCGGAGGAGGGCGGTCACGGCGGCCGGGGGTGGGAGTGTGTTTGGGGAGGGAGGCAGCCGCGGGGCCCCTGCTTGCGCAGACAAAGGCGTGTTATGAAATCCCCGTGTTGCTCTTGTTCCGACCTTCCCCCTGCACGGCACAAAACCTCCTTTCAATGGGAGCAGCGGCCGCTTAATGCAGGAGCTGGTTACGCTTTGCGGGGCTGCATCCAGGCCACGTGGGGACCGGGGGCAAAACGCCTCCCAGCCTGCAGCAGGGCTGGTTGGATGCAAACATCATTTTGGGTTATGGGGAAGTCTGTGCTGGGGGGTTTGTTGCCTCCGGGGTGATTTGGGGTGCTGGGATTGGGGTGCACATCCCTGGGTTTGGCATCGGAAGGTGTTTGTGAGCCCCGGTGTTGACAGAGCCTGCCGAGGGGATGAGACGCTTCTAAACAAATCGCCGAGGAAAGGACAGAGTGATGCAAAACGTACCGTGCGTGCGTCACCAGGCTTCAAGGGCACGTAAATAAAACCTTGGTGATGTCCTGGGTGGCAAGAGGAGCTTCGGGAGCGCTGTGCTGCATCCCGTGGGCTTTCCCCCATCTGGCCCCAGCCTGGCTGGGAGAAAAGGGCTCCCTGAAAACGGATTTGATGGGCTCATCTGGGCCTCGCTGTGCAGACAGGCAGAACACGGCTTTGGGGCTGCTGGAGCCAGGGAGCCAAAAGGATGCTCCAAGTGCCCGGTGGCTGCTCAGCTGGCCACAGGCAGCACTACAGGGCTGAGCCTGTCCGTGTGTCCTCCAGGAGGGGAACCCTACGGACACGGAGCCCAGAGCTGGCACCTTGTGCTGCCACAGAGGGAGGCAGAGGGTGCTGCGGCGGGGTTGCAGCAGCGGGCTCCAGGCTGTGCAGCGCCTGCAGGAGGTGCAAAGTACGGAGGTCAGGGCTGAGTTAATGGTTTACATTAGCGCTCGCTTCTGTATCAAACACACCCAGAAATATCAGCCTCTTCCTATCGTAAAGCACATGCATGCACTTTCCCATTCACCGCTGCAGCGGCTCTGATGGGAAATCTAATTAGATGCAGGACTTGGAGGGGGGGGGAAGCCTGAAGGGAGAGCTGGGGCGGCCTTGAAGGCTTTGCAAGGAGGTGGCAAAAAAGCATTTCTTCACGAAGCCCTGGCCTCAGCGGGGCGTAGCTCTTGTGAAGATGTTCGCCCCTCCCTTGACTTCTCATTTTCCTTTCACTTTCTGTAGTGCAGATAAAAGGGCCCGAGATGCTGGTGGTGACGATGCTGGTAGCGGTGCTGGTGATGTCTGCCTTGCTCCCAAGCCAGCCGGTCCCGTCCCCGCTCAGACCTCATCTGGTGTCCCTGTCACTGCCGGGTGACATCTCAGCACACGTAGGAAGTGGCAGGCTGGGTTTGGGGCGTTTTGGCCCCCGTTCACCCCCTGCTCAAGCACTGGTCCGAGCTGCATTGCTGGAACACGGCCTGGCTTAGTGCTGGGCCCAGCAGTGCCGACGTGCTCTGCCCTCCCGGGGGGTGATTTATCACCTCTGTCCTCCTCATCCGTGACTGCAGTGCCCGTTGTGGCACCTACGTCTGCTGAGGGGCCCTTTGGGTGCTGAGCCCCGTGTGCAGGGCAGGACCTGGGCCTTTCCCAGTCAGTCCCTGGTCACACTGGGATGCTCCTGGTGCAGGCACCCGTCCTCATGCCCTGCTGGCACCAGCCTGGTTAACGGATGTCCTAACACACCCCAGGACACCGTCCTGCGTGACAGGACACCGAGGGTCTCGGTAATGATTGCTGAGGGCCTGGGCTGGGATCTGACCATGCAGCACAGACCCCACTGGAGAGAGGAGCAGCGGGGGAGTCACCCCAATTCACCCCAACTCTGTGTTTCTTTGATGTACGGTGGCGAGAAGACGACGATCCCAACACAAAACCCAGGCACCAGGTTGCTGTTTTTTCTCAGATACACGAAGCAGGAACTGTTTATTTATCTTCATTAAGCACTCACAGCAGCCTGCTGTCGGTGTGCCGTCGCTACGAGGCGGTGAGTCAGCGGGGACGCTTCGTGCTGCCGCCCAGTCGCCGTTTACCTGCTCTGACTCTTCCACGAGCTCCTCGGCCCCCTCCTTACGCCCTCGTCCCCGATGTCCCCGCTGTGCTGGTGGCACTTCCCTCGGTGTCGGGGCGGTGTCCTCGGGCACCTCTCACCACGGATGGTGCAGTGTTTTGGTGCAGGGCTGTAGCGGGCACGGGTGTCCCGGTGGCACGGGGAGGGGGGCCCCCGGCAGGTGGCTCCTGTTTAAGCCCCAGCCTCTCTTCTGCTCCTCGCCTTTGTGCGCCCGCCGAGGCTTTTGTTGCTGCCTGAAAAGCCTGAATAGCTGCCACATCTGTCGTGGGCGAGGAAATGCTCAGCAGATGCCCTGGGCTGAGGGGGTGGGCGGTGGGTGGGGGTCCCTGGCACCCCCCCGCAGTGGGAGCTTGCAGGGGGTGGTGCAACGCTCCCGGCTGCGTGAGGCCCCGTCGTGCTGGGGCTCTGCCGGCCCCCCCCGGTGTTGCAGGTCTCCTTGTGAAAGCGCCGTGCAATGGTTGTGTTGCTTCCCTCGGCAGCCCTCTGTCCTCTGCCCGCTTGTGAAATCTCCTCCTGGTGTTGTGGTGTGGGGGCTGCGTGGGGGGCGAGGGCAGCAGCGCCTGAAAAACGCGGAGCCACGCAGCTCATGGGCTTGGGGCTTTGCCTGTTTTGACTTTCTGTCTGCAAGAGGTGCTTTTGGGGAAACTAATCCGACTAATTCTCTGCCTGGGATGCTTTTTCCAAGCTTTCCATCTTCCTGGAGACAAATGGGTATCGGGGATGACCTCTGCTTTGAGGCAGTGGGGGGATGAAGCTGCTAATGCACCGCGTGCGGTGGCTGCTGGCTGTTACTGGCTTTCCTTGCGATCTCTGTGCCCTGAATGAAGCTGAGCAGGGAGGCAGCCCCGCGGCGTGGCAGGCTGCGATGTGGTTCTCGTCTGAAGGCTCTCGTCTGCTGCTCGGGGAGCCCACAGGGAGATCTGCTCACCCCTGGGTGCTGCCCGTGGAGAGGACATAAATATAACGTGAAGGGCCGTGTGTGAGCCCGGATGATGTGGGGGAGGTTTCCTGAGCCGCACGTTTTGTCATTGCTGTAACTGAGCGATGAGTGTTCCTGTGTTGGGTAACTTCATCCCTCTCACGGCCTCTGGGCCTTGCAGTTTGATTTCTCTTCCGGAGCTCAAGACCAGGCAGCGCGAGGGGAAGCCGGGCTCCCTCCTGCTCGCTCCGTCCCAGTGGTGTCGGGGCTGGGGGGCTCCCTGGGGGACTTGGCTATGTGGGGTGGTCCCCTGGGGGATCCCAAATGCTCTGGTACTAAAGGCAGAGAAAAGAAAAAGGGGACACGGTCAGTTGGTCATCCCGGTCCCGGCACAGCACGTGCAAAGTGTCCGGCACCAGCCCTGCGAACATGTCACGCAGCTGGCGCCAGTTGGCAACCGGTTCACTTGAAAAGATTGGAAGAGGCAAATCCTTCAAAGAGAAACCATTTTGCTTTATTAGGGAAAAATGCTCCTCGCCTCGCTGCTGCCTGGCCAGGACAGCCCCTGCTCTGCTTTCCTTCTGGTAGCGGGGGCGGGTGACGAGTTGCAGCTCTGTGCTGTAGGTTTATTCCTCGTGCCTCGGGAGCAGGTTCCTGGGTTCCTGCAGCCCCCTGGTGCGGCTGCTCCGGGGGGTGTCCTGCTGCCGGAGGGTCCCCAGAGGCACGGCTCCTGCACGAGGGATGTGTGTGCTGCTGCGCTGGGAGCAGGTGGAGCACTGGAGATCAGGGAAAAGAGGGAAATAAAGATACCCAGGCTGCAGGAGCAGCTGATGTGCCCGCGTGAGCGTGGAGCTGGAGCCTCGGTGGCCACCACAGCAGGTGAGCAGCCAAGGCCGGTGTCCGAAAATGCTGTGTAGCAAAGGGCACGCTCCTGCGGCAGCCTGGTCCCACGGTGTCAGGCTCTGGGGAAGGGGCAGCTCGGCTCCTCACCCCATCCCACCCCGCAGCAGGCGCTCAGCACCTCCCCGGCTGGGTGCTGGGGATGCTCCCCGTGCGAATCCTGCCGTGAGTCACGGCGAAGCATCGTGCGAGGGGGCGGCGAGGCTGAATCAGGACGCGCTCAGGCAAGGGGCCGTGAGCGTGTGTGCGCGGCTCCAGCTCCCCTGTTTGCTCTGCTCTCTTCCTTCCTTCCTTCCTGGCTCCCACCCACCTTCCTCACAGCTTGCGATAGCAAAGGGAAGCCCCTTACCTCGGCTCAGCCTCGTCAGAGCCTTTGCTGGCAGCAAACGCAGGCTGGGGGCTGAGGGGCTGGGCACGGAGGGGCTTTGTGAGCGTGGACGAGGAGTCCCCTGCCCTGCCCTGGAGACCCGTACCGGCCCCGGGGGCTGTGAAGCTGTGGGGTGATGCAAGAGAGCGCGGCTCCCGCACGCTGCTGCCTGCCCAGGTATTCCCTGCCTGCGTGGGGCTGAGCCAAAGCCTTTGAGGTGCTGGCCTGCAGCCCTGGGCCCTCCGGAGGGTGCCCGTGTTGGCAGCCCCGGCCTTTACTTGCTAACTGGAAGCGGTTGCTCAAAGGTCAGGGTGTCTGCGGAGCGCCGGGGCTGCTCCTCTGCAAAGCTGCCTGCACCCAGCGGGCTCACGGGGGCTGCAGAGCAGAAAAATTGGCTCAGCTGGCGGCTCTGAGCTGCAGCGGGTTCGGGGAGGTTTGGGAGCGAGGCGCTGGAGGATGAGGCAGCATTTTGCTGGGGAGCAATTCAGGAGCGCAAACACCAAATTCTTCCCCACGCAGCCGCGTTTGAGGCACGTCCAGCCCTGTGGGAACGCACGCCACTGCCCGGCTTTTGCTCCAGGGCTTTTCTTGTAGAGCACGGTGGTTATGCAGAGCGCAGGGCCCTGGCTCCTTGCTCCTTGTCAGCCCCGTGGCGCTGCCCTTGCCCTCCGTCCACAGACGCTTTCGTAACCCGGATCCGGTTACGGCGCGCGGTGCCCGCGGTGCTGCTGCACCGAAGGCAGAGGAGCTGCGGGACGGCCCCGTCCCTCCCCACGGCTCCTCCCGGCGCTCTGCAGACTCCCGGTGCCAGGACAGTCACCCCCTGCCTGGTGCGGGAGCATCCCCCTGCTCAATACTGGTGTTGGGTCTTTTTTTCCCTCTGTCTTTGAGCAGTGCTCCCAGCTGTGCGTGTGTTTCTCTCTGAGAACACCAATTCCTGTTGGTTTCCCACCTGAAGTCATCGAGCTGGGTCCGCAGGAGCCGCCCCGTGGGAGGAGGCAGCAGAGGTGGGGGCAGCTGAGCTGTACCCGGCTGTGTCCCGCGGGCTGCCCCTGCCCTGCCATCGCCCTCCCGGCCGGGTAGGGGTAACTCTTGGCAAGCTCGGCTTCCCAAATCTGCTCCTGGAGCTGCTCTGAAGCCCCTGTGGCCCCCAGTGGGGCTGGGGTGGGTGAGAGGGAGGGGGCAGTGAACCCTTTTGGACACCAGGGAGATGTAAGGTGCTTTCTGATCCCAGCCTCTTCCTCGCAAGCCAAGGAATATGAATATTGCTGCGGCCGTGGGCCGCCCTGGATGCCAGAGCTAAATTGGGGACCTGGGCAGTGTTACCAAACACACCCAAATACGTTGGACAAGTGACCGGAGCAAGCAGCAGACTGTAGAAAAATAACTTTGTTCTGCAGCACTAAAATGGCATTAATTCAGCCCTTAAAAATAAAGCCCTGAGCAGCGACTGGGGGCATCAGGTCTGGGGTTCTCCCCTGACGCCGGGGGGAAACCACTTTTTGTCTCTCTCCCTGCCTTCCGTGAACGCGTGGAGACGTATTGCAACCAGAAATTGAGACAGGTGCTGTTGGGGCCGGGTGGCTGGACGTTTGCTGTTGGTTCTGTGGGGTTTTTGTGGGTTCAGCCGTGCCCGATGGGTGCCGTGGGGCAGGCACGGAGCAGGTGGGGCCGCGGTGCTCAGAATAGCCGTGACCGAGCCGCTGAGGCTCGCGGGGCTCCGAGCTGATCCCGTTACGTGCCGATGGCACCGAGCTGCCGGGGAGGAGGGCTCTGCTCCCACTGCGGGGCCGAGCTCGGGGAGCAGGGGATGCCCTGGTGCTGGCTGGGGAGCAGCACTGCTGCTGCCTTCGGTGCCGCGCGGGGACCTGGGGTGCGGCGCGGAGAGAAGCGGCAGCCGAGCTGCGGGTGGAAGAGCAGAGGGGAAATGTCCCAGCTGCCCTCAGCCTTTTGCTCTGGTTCCCTCCATCCCACCTGGCACAGCGGCTGGAAGGAGCGGCGAGGAGGAGAAGTGGGAGCAGCACCCTGCTGCCCGCCCGTGGGGTGCTTTTACCACGGCGAGGGCATTGCCGCAGCCCTTCTGCATCCTCCTGCCCCGCTGCGGCACTGATGCAGCCTCGCAGGGGCTGGCCTCTGGCTGGCACCGGAATGTTTCCCAACCAGCCCCGCTCCTTCCCTTAACGAGGCTTAATCTCCTCCATCCCACAGCTAACAGGAAATCGGAGGGAGGCCGAGGTGCGGGGGGTGCTCTGAAGGCTATCACGCAGCTGTTGACTTGCCTGTGGGTGCCCGAGTACAAAAGCAAATGTCACGGCTGTGCTGGTACAGGTAATGGAGGCGGCTGCCTCCCAGCTCGTTGGAAACACAATTAAGCTTATTTAAAAGCGCTCGCAGTGACCTGAAAATTGGATGGATGTTTCTGTACCTCTCCTGTTTGTTCTGCTCAGAGTTATGCTAACTGGCTGCTTCCTGCTGCTCAATTTTCCCTGCGTGTAATTACAATTTCTTTTCTTTTTTTTTTTATTTTTCCTTTTTTTTTTTTTCTTTTTCTTTTAAACTTCCTGACTCCCCACCCAGGCTTTTTTGGGGCAGAGCCGTGAATAACAAAACTTTTCTCCAGGCCCTGTCCCTGCTCTGCTGCCTGGCTTCTTCTCGGGGCCGGCAGGGCTTGGAGGAGCTGCCAGCCAGAGGCTGTTGTGCCTGCTCCCAGCTATCACACCGAGGTGTGGAGCTGCCCTGGGCTGTACCGGGTGGGATTTTGTGGGTTTGGGTCCCCCGGTGCTGGGGATGGGGATGGCTCGGTGAGAAGGGAGAGGCCGTGCCCTTGCTTCGTCCTCTCCTGTGCGTCAAGCCGCCCTCCAGCCCCGGAGCTGCAGGGAGCTTTCCGAGGCAGCCGTGGCCAGGAGCGCCTCGAGTGCCTCCTGCCCTCTCTCACGACTCGGTTCTTGCTTTGCTTTTTATAGCCCCGGTGCTTCCTGTTTGCTTAGCGGCTCTGAAGCCGGCTCAGGGGCTGCTGTGAGCGGTGTTGGTGTCCTCGGGGCTGGCGCTCTCCTCGCCGCCTTCTGCAGTCATCGCCCTGCCCTCTGCTCCCCTGGGCACCGCCGAGTCCCAGCACTGGGGGCAGGAGCCCTGTGGGGGCACAGCCAGGGAGGGACACGACCAAGAACCCAGGCATTTGGCTCACGGGTGGGTGTCGGGGTTGTCCCCGTCCCTGTGGCAAAGGGCGAGCTCAGTTGTGGGCAGGATTGCGAGTTGCTGTTCCTCTGCCAGGGCTTACAAACAGGTGGGTACAGGCACTGAGCATTTCATTTATAAGTGGGCAGCTCACGTCTTTTGGGGCCAAAGCAGGTATTATGCCTTGCCGCAGAGCAGGCCGCACCAGGAGCAGGATGCTGGGCATGATTTCGGGTCCTGTCACCCCGCTGGCAGCCGCCTGGGCTGTCTTTTTGCAGCACCAAGCGGACAATGAGGCTGTCGCATGCTGCAAAATGACCAAACCTGATGTTTCCTGCCCGTGCACAGCCCTGGGGCTGTTCCTCTCCCCTCCTTGGCGTGCATCCCCCCTAGGGATGAGGTGTTCCCATCTGCCCCGCTGGTCACCTCTCCTGTACGCACTGCGGCGGGTCGGGGGGATGTGGGGGCAGCCTTTTTACCGGCCAGGATGCTCTGGAGGAGCTGTGGAGATGCAGCAGTATTTTTTTTTTTGAGGCCAGCCTGTTCTGGTGCTGGAGCCACCGCTGCCGAGCTGGGATTGCAGACCCGGTCCCGGCTGGGGGCAGTGGGCGTTTCGCCCCACAGAGCCCGGCCCCGAGAGCTGCTGGAGGCAGGAAGGAAGATGAAATGCACTCGGGATCGGCACTGTTGTTGCTCTATATTTAGGAGTATAATAATTAAGGCTGGTTGTTTATCCTGACAAACATGGTAATTAATAGTCTGTGGCAGACTAGCTAATCCTTCCTGCACCTGGGAACTGTGAGCTGGCTCTGGGAAGGGCAAGGGCCTCATTAAAGGGCTGCTGCTGCTGCTGCTTGGGCGAAAAGCCTGCTATTTAGGGAACATCTGGCTGTTCGCTTTGTCCCCTCCTCGGGCATGCGTGCTGCTGGCCTCCGAAGCGGCTCCTGCATCGTGCCCGTGCGTGGGGGGGCCCCAAGCGGGACGATGTCCCTGTCCCAGGGAGCAGGAGGCTGAGGTTTTAAGCCAGCGGTGGTGGCTGGACGCAGATGGTGGCCCTGGGGGCAGGAGAGGATGGGCAGCGTGTGGCAGTCTCCCTGCCCCGTGTGCTGTGCAGCTGCCTGGGGGCTGCAAAGGGCAGGGCGAGGACGTTTGGTGGCACGTGGGGATGCAGCGCTGCTGGCACGGCGTAAAGTAGCTCTGGTAAATGCAGTGGGGAGTTGTGCTGGTTGGTGTCACGCTGGCAGGGCGCTGCCTGCACACCTCCGGGGAGGGAGACAGGCGACAGGCAGCTGGGATAAGCTTCCAAGGCGAGGAAGTGAGGGTGAGCAGCTTATGCTGTTGTAAGGGGGTGGGAGGAGAAGGGTACAGAGGAGCCCTGGGTTCGTTGGGGAGCGAGACCGATTAAACCCCTTCTAATGCACAAGCCTGGCTTCTGCTGGAGCGCTTCGGTACTGCTGCCGGGACGGAGGAGCAAAGTGAAAGCGCTCCCCGGGACATCTGCCTTCCCTGCAGCTGCTGCTTTTGCTCCGTCCTCCATCCAGGGTCACCGGAGCGGGGTCGGGCGTTCAGGTGAGGGTTAACAGGACCGAGCGAGCCCCGTCACCCTGCTGGGTGCCTCTCGGGGCGGGTGGCTTCGCGCTGCTCCCGCTAGATGGGGTTGGAGGCATTGCGCTGAGCGCCCCAGCGCCTCGCCGCAGCCTGCGGGCAGCATCTGCGCTCCGGCTGCACCCCCGTGTTCCCCACACCCCGGGCGCTGTGCCAGCGGGGCACTGTCCCCAGCTCCCCAGCAGGTGCCAGGCTGGGCTCTGAGCGGGGTTTGGCTTCTCCCCCAGATGCTGCAGGATTGCCCCAAGGCCCGCAGGGAAGTGGAGCTGCACTGGAGGGCGTCGCAGTGCGCGCACATCGTCCGCATCATGGACGTCTACGAGAACCTCTACCAGGGGAGGAAATGTCTGCTCATCGTCATGGAGTGGTGAGTCCTGGCTGCCGGCGGGTGATGGGGAACGGGGGACCCGGCCCCGTGGCGTTGGGTGCTGGGGACACCGTGGGGACGCCGGCCCCAGGAGAGGCGTAGCATTGAAGGTGTTGGCAGGACGGACTTCCAAGGTGCTGCGCGCCCTGGGCGGGAGTGGCGCAGGCTCTGAGTCATTCTGAAAACATGCTCGGCGCTCGGGAGGCTTCAGGCCTGGGTTCTGGTAGCAGATGGGTCATAACCAAACTGGCTTCGGCCATGGAGAGCCGGGGTAGTCGCTGGGTTCCTGGCACCCAGCGGCGCGGTGCGGTCTGCGGGGCAGCGAGCAGCCGAGCAGAAGCGCCCGGCGCAGCAGCTGCTGAGCGGGGCTGGCTCGGGTAGATGTCTGATATAACCTGGGGAGGAGGAGGAATGAAGGGGAAAGTATTGAAACCACATCCCAACCGCAGCTGTGATTTAATGTAGCTTCCTTGCCAAAACCTCTCCCCTGGCAAGCCGGCAGGTTGCCTGGGGGGGGCCGAGGGGGTGAGCGGCGCAAGGAGCGGGCAGGTGGCTCGGCGCTGTCCGTGTCGTGGGTATCAAAATGTGTCCAGGGAGCTCCCTCGAGATGCTCTCCGTGCTGGGAAAGCCGGGAGCCGTTCCTGCTGGAGTTAGATAAGGCCGAGGCAGGAAGCGCTGCTGTCCCTGTTCTCACGGAGAAGCGATCCCTGCTCTTAGCCCCGGTCTCTGTTGGAGTCGAGCCTTTCCCCAGGGTACCTGGGGGAGCCTTTGATGGGGGCGGGAGCCGTGATGAGGTTTCCACAGCCCTTCTCCAGCACCGTACCTGCGAGCTGCTGTGCTGCAAGGGCTCCGGTCCCTGCCTCTCCCCCCTACAAGCCGATGGGAGCTGTCCCATGCGGGTCATGCTGCTGGAGCCCTGTGCCATGCCCTGGCCGTCGGGGCATTCAGGAGGTCCCCGAGCAGCCCAGTGTCTGCTGGGCACGTGGCCCCTTGCCAGCACCTCACCTGCGCAGCCGCCTGAGCTCAGCACTTCGCACACCGCGGGGTTTGGGTTTGTGTAGTGCTGAGCTCGGCCGCCTGGAGAGCTAAAGTAGGCCAAGCAGGCTGGGAGTGCTGTCACCACGGCGGAGCGTTTCGCCGTCTTTACTGTAAATGCATTCTTGTGGCTTGGCACGGAGACCACGTCCGTTTGCACCCCGTGTCTCTGCAGCATGTGTGAATCCTCTGCCCTTCTCATTTCTGGAAGAGGGAGGCTCTGAAGCGCTCAGTGCCCAGAAGTGCCGAATGAAGGGCAGGGATGGAGAAGAGAGAAATTTACTGCTGAGCTTGGGCGGTGCTCAGCTGAGCGTCAAAGGCTTGGGTGCTGCTCGAGCTGGGGCATCTCACAGAGCTGCTGGCAGAGGCTCCGGGGTGCCTGCGCCCACCTAACGCCACCCGCTTCTCTTGCAGCCTGGATGGTGGGGAGCTCTTCAGCCGGATCCAGGACCGGGGAGACCAGGCCTTCACAGAACGGGGTACGGAGCCCTGTGCTTTGGTCTCTGGGCCATTCCTTGCTGTCTGTAGGATTGTCTCTGGTGCGGCCCATTTCCTCGGTGGCCCTTGGAATTAGCAGCAGTTGCGTTTGGGGAATTGAGGAATTTGGATGTGAGCGCCCAGCCCTTGATCACGGCCCTGATTTTTTCTGCTCAGTGAAGAGCAGAGCTTGGGAATGTTTTCTCAGCTTCCCCTGTGCATCCCTTGCATGCAAGCACAGAAACACTCCCCCACGCTCCAAAAATGTGAATTCTGGGGTATGGTTTGCATAGGGCGACCACAGTCTGCGGGGTCACCGCTTGGGAAGGGAGGTTTTGGGGAGAAAAAACCCTTCAGGCTGCAGCCGTGCTCTTTGGCTCCTGGTCCATAGAGTAACCAGGGAGCTGTGCGTGTTGTAACTCACTCGTAAACGCTTTCAATGGCTTCCTTGCTGCTTCAGAGGCTTCAGAGATAATGAAGAGCATTGGGGAAGCCATCCAGTACCTGCACTCGATCAACATCGCGCACCGGGACGTGAAGGTACCGCGCTGCGCACTCACCCGCGGTGCTGAGCCCTGCCCAGCCGCGGTGCTGCCGGGGCCGCTGCCAGCCCTGCCCCTCACCTCCTGTCCCTTGTCTTTCCACAGCCGGAAAACCTCTTGTACACCTCCAAAAGGCCCAACGCTGTGTTAAAGCTCACTGACTTTGGCTTTGCTAAAGAAACCACCACGCACAACTCCTTGGCCACGCCGTGCTACACGCCCTACTACGTGGGTAAGCTCCGAGCGCTCCCAGGTCTGCAGGGCTGGGGGGGTCACAGCTAAGGGGGGAGGCTTGGAGGGGGCCACGCTCGCTCCCCTGCGGTGCAGCCCCTTGGCTTTGCACCCACCGTGACCTGACCGCAGAGGGGTGTTTGGGACGGCTCCTTGCGGGGTGCTTTGTGCTGCTCTCGGTGCAGGCACGCGCTGTGTTCGCTGCTCTGGGGGGCGAAGCTTTGCCCGTGCGTGTGGGCTGAGCCCCTCCGTGCGCACAGCACTGCGTGGGTGAAGCATCCCACACACTGCAGCGTTCCCCGTGCCCCAAGGGGGCTTCGTCTGCCCCCCAGCACCCCCTCACCGTGTGTCTGCCTCTCTTTTCACCAGCCCCTGAGGTGCTGGGCCCGGAGAAGTATGACAAATCCTGTGACATGTGGTCCCTCGGCGTCATCATGTACATCCTGTAAGTCACCCGCTCCCTCTCCATCCCAGCGGGTACCAGGGGCTCCCCCAGAGCACCACGCACTGATTCTGCCCCCCCCCATGCAGGCTGTGTGGGTACCCCCCCTTCTACTCCAACCACGGCCTCGCCATCTCCCCCGGCATGAAGAAGCGGATCCGCATGGGCCAGTACGAGTTTCCCAACCCCGAGTGGTCGGAAGTGTCGGAGGAAGGTAAAGGAGGTTGTGGGGGGGTCGAATGGGGCTGGGGTCTGCTGAGGGGGGGGCACACGAGGGTGTTTTGGGGCTGAGGGGAGCTGCCAGGGCCCTGCTCAGGTGCCTCCCCGCTCTTGCAGTGAAGCAGCTGATCCGCAACCTGCTGAAGACGGACCCGACCCAGCGCATGACGATAACGGAGTTCATGAACCACCCCTGGATCATGGTGGGTGTGCGGCTGTCGGGGCAACGGGGTGGGGACGGGGACGGGAATGGGGACGGGGACAGGGCAGGGGCAGCCCTGGCTCCTGGCTGATGCTGCCCCGCTCCCCCCGCAGCAATCCATGCAGGTGCCGCAGACGCCGCTGCACACCAGCCGCGTGCTGAAGGAGGAGAAGGACCTGTGGGAGGACGTGAAGGTGAGGCCCTGGCCCGCTGATTTGGGGCCCTGCCACGCTCTGTGCTCCGCGTGCCGTCCGGTTCTGCCTCCCCCTTGCGCTGGGAAGGTCTCAAGTTGGGCTGATTTGTGCTGGAATTGCAATTGGGTGCAAAACTGGAGAGCAAAAGGCTCCCAGGGGGCACGCTGAGCATCCTCTGCTGCCCTGTGGATTTGGGGGAGGCTGGAAAAACTGCCTGGGGGGCTGTCAGGCCCATCCCACAACTGGCTCGTGAGCAGCAGGACCACGGGAGGAGGGTGGGGGGTCCCTGTCCTTGGGGGTCCCTGTCCTTGGGTGGGGGGATCCCGACCCCAGGGGGGTCCCTGCCGCCCCGTGGCGGTGCTGACAGGCTCTGCGCTGTGCCCCCTCCCTGCAGGAGGAGATGACGAGCGCGCTGGCCACCATGCGAGTGGACTACGAACAAATCAAGATCAAGAAAATCGAGGATTCCTCCAACCCTTTGCTCATGAAGAGGCGAAAGAAAGCCAACCCCACGGAGCCCACAGCGCTCCCACACTGAGGGCGCGAGCAGCGGCGGCCCTCGAGAAAGCAATAACTATATATATATATTTTTTAAGAAAAAAAGACACAAAGAGACAGACTGTTCTACCAAGCGCATGGAATTCAGACATTTATACCAGACTAGTTATTTTTAGCTACTCACCTGTGTTTCTGACCTTTCTGGAGCAGGCGATGCCATATCCCCGTCAGATCCACGCGTGTCGGCCGGGGGGTTCTGTCCTGTAGGTGGATGACACCGATAATTGGATTTTATTTTCTTCTTTTGTGAAACATTTCGGCTTTTTGTGTTTTTGTTTTTGTTATGTTTTCCTTCCTTCCAAAGACATGGAAATTCCTGTGGTGACCTTTGTAGGGTATATAACGTATCCGTATTTTTTAAAAACTACTGTAGAGCTGAAACCCAGGCAGCACGGCCCTGGGAGCGCTGGCTAGAGGCAGGCTTCGGGCAGGGGGATGGGGACGGGGATGGGGACAGGGATGGGGAGCATCCTCCCCATGGTGGGGACAGGGATGGGGATGGGGAGCTCCCTCCTCATAGGGGGACAGGGACGGATGCGGGAGAGCGCGTGCTGTTTGCTGGCCTGGAAATCCGCTGCTTTTAAAGCACTCTTGCAGGTAAAAAAATAAACAAAAAACACAACAACAACAAAAAAACCCAAAGCAGCGAGCCCTCCCTGAACTGGAAGCCTCCACTCTGCCCGGGGTGCACAGGACTCCCCGCGAGGGCCGCGTGCCCGTGCTGCTGTCTGTCTGTGCGTGGCTGTGCGTCGTGTCCGTCGGTACTGAGGTGCTGCCCCCCCCTCCGTGACACCCATCGGGGTCTGTGTGTGCCTGCGATCCAGCTCTGACCTCAGGGGTTGGCGGGGGGAGAGGTGGGAGGCCGGTGCCCCCCCTGCCCCCCTGCCATGCGCAGGGCAAGGATGCTTCCCCCCTGCCTCCACCCTCCCCTGCTGCCCCCCCAGAGCCAGATGCTGCGCTGGGGGGGTCCCGAGGGTGATGGAGGAGATGGGGGTGCAGTGGTGTGGGGCTGGGGTCACACTGTCCCCCCCCTGCCCCCCCAGTGTGGTTCCTGCAGGGGGGCCGGGAGCGATCCCCTGCGCCCGGAGCAGAACGGCTGCGCTGAAGTCTTTAGTCCATGAATAATTATTATTATTATTATTTGTCACAATGTTTCACTGCGTTTAATGTGTTTGAATGGGGAAGAAAAAGATTTTTTTAAGGCAATGTTTAGTTTTTAGGTGATCTTTTAGACACTGTATGGAATTTTGATTTGTTTTAAGAAGCAATTTTTATCTTTTTTTTTTTTTTTTCCCCTCCGTCTGTTGGCTTATACTAATCTTCCTGGTCTGCTCTTCAGTCCTTTGGATTAAAGACACTTACTGCGTCACCCAGTCTCTCCTCCTTGCTTGCGTGGCTGTGTAGGAAGCACCCCAGGTGGTTGCTCTCGTGATGTGTCCTAAAATTGCCTTTTTTTCCACCAAATAGGCTTTTTTTTTTTTTTTTTTCCACCAAAGAGGCTGAGTTTCCCCAGCCCGTTCTCCGGGGACGTGCCATTTCTGCCCTTTGCTCGGGGCTCGGCTGCCTGATGAGGTCTGGTGGCCGGCTCTGTGCAGGGGGGTTTCCTTTGGGGTGCTGGGGCTGTGGGTGCTGCGCCCGGGTGCCGGCAGGGGGAACTGCGCATCCGGCTTCGCAGCCGTGCCGTGGGCGCTGGGGCACGTGTGGGGCCGGGGACCCGGCTGCCACCGTCCCCTCTGTCACCCCTGCGCTGGGATTCACAGCCACGGGTGCTGCTCGTTCCCCGTGTGGGGCTGCAGCGTCTGCAGGAGGGGAGGAAGTAGCAAAATCTTCCAGTGCCGTCCTCCTCCTCCTCCTCTTCCTCCCCTTGGTGTCCCTCCTGGGGTGAAGAAGCCACCGAGGGGCTGCAGGTGGGGTCGTGCGAGTGGCCGAGCCCCCTTGGGTGGTTTGACTCCAAACCCTCGTTTTTCATCCTGGACCAGGGGCTTTTCCCCAGGTGGTGGGGGCCGGGCACGAGGAGCCCCCGCTGGGCTCTGAGCCCCAGGTTGGGGGTCCCCAGGGTGTCCCCCCCCCTCCCCGTGCACCCCGGGCGAGTCGGCAGCCGCTGAGCGGCGCGAGGGGCAGGTGACGTGTGCGAGTGGGTACATGGGAGCGCTGCCCACGAGCTCTGCCAAACCACAGAGCAGGAAGGCTCTGAGCGAGCGATACAAAGGGCTTTATCTGATTATTTGTTTCATAATTTCACGCTTGGAGCTGGCTTGCTTTTCTTTCCGCTCCAGCCGATGGAGCTGCGCTTTTCCGACAGCACTGATTGAACGAGCCTCGCGCTGCCGCGGCTGCCGGCACCGCTGCAGCCTCCTCGCGACGCCGGCTTCGGGCTTTTGCTTCGGGGATGCCCCTCTCCTAGATGAGATCTGCCCCAGTATGCCCTGGGATGGGGCCGTAAGTGCCAGGCTTGGGGGTCCTGGGGGGGCTCTCTCAGCCTTTCCTTCCCAGCTGGAGAAGTTCCCAGGTGCTGTGAGGATTCCTGGGGCTGTTGCAGTGTGGCTTGGGATCTGCACCCCGTAGCATGGGTTGGGGTGACCAGGCTGTGGTGTGGGTGCTGGGGGTGCTGGAGCAGCCGTGGTGACCTGGAGGGGCTGCCCTGGGGCTCCCCGGCTCGCTGGGGCTCCTTGGCTCGCACATCTTCAGCCCCAGCACTCTCCCGACGCTGCCTCTTGCTGCTTGTAATGGGACTGATGGATGCAGTCGGCTTTGCTCTCCCCACCTGCAGGAGAGCTCGGAGGTGTTTTCCACCTACGTCTGGGTGAAATTCCATCCCAGATGGGTCCAACGCTCACTCCTGCACCACCAGGTTTGGAGTGCCACATGAGACCCCTGGGGACCCTGCGACTGCGACCACTGCTTGCACAGGACCCACGCTGCTATCGTCAGAGAAGGGCCAGCCCTGGGCCTTCCCCAGCAGCTCCAGTTTGCTCGCAGTTTATCAGAGCTGTTGCTTCAAGTGCTTCTTGGCCTGGGAGGCTCCTGCGTTGGGCCAGGTAAGACCAGCTCGCCCTGCCTGGGTCCCCATTTGTGTGGGTCCTGTCACTTTTTTCCTTCCTGCCCTTGAGCATCTCTGCACTGAAGCCCGTGGGGATGGGGTGCTGTGCTGCAGCTCTGCTCCATGCCAGGCTCCTGGCCCTGGCAGCCCCGAGTTCCCCCTGCCCCCAGTTCCTGGTGAACTGGAAATGTTTGCTAGGGGCTCTGTCTCTTATTAAGCCAGCTTACTTAATATATATAAATATTTAATATTATATATTTTTTTTCCTGTTATATGTGTGGTTTAAGTGAGGCCCATGCTGCCAGGAGGGGCAGGAGGAAGAGCCTTGGTAGTGGCCACAGGGACAGCATCCCCACGTCGTGGGCAGTGGCTCCATGCAGCACGTGTGACAGCTCCCGGCAGCACCAAGAGCATGGAAAAAACATCAGGAGATGTGGATGGGAGATGCACAGACTGAAAAGCTTGTGTCTCTTGTATCTTGCATGTTGTGTGTGGTGCTGAGTGCTTGGCGCAACACCCCAAAGCCAAAAGTCAGGTCCTTGCCTTCGCTGCCAGGCCGTGCCTCGTTCACTGTATTGGGCCGGGGGATGCAGGTTGGCACGTTGCTGCTTTTGATGAAGTGTTTTAGCAGTGGTGGCGCTGAGCACGCAGCATTTGTGCGGGGAAGGCTTTGGGATCGCTCATCCTGCTCCCGGACAGTGCATGGGCTGCTCCGAGAAGTGCTGCTGCGGGATGCTGTTGTGCAACGGGGCAGGAAGGAAAGAAGTCAAATCCCACAAAGGTGCTGCAAGAGAAAGAGTGAAGAAGCTCTGACGACCTCCTCCTCTTGCAAAAGCTGAGGAGGGAGGAGTCATTTTCTTCAGCTGCCACGTTCCAAAACAGTGAGCTAATACTTAAAGCCCTGACAGTAAGTCATGCCCATGTGCACAGTGCAGATCGCTCTGCAGAAGCGGAAATGTGGACTGCACAAATATGCACAGCATCGAGAGGTGTGAAGCGCAGGTTAATTTTTCCAAGGGCTCAGCCCACGGCTGCCGTTAGCGCTGACGGGCTTGCGCAGGTTCAATGCTTTGGAAAGAAGTTTTTTATAAACAAACGTAATCCTAACAATAAAAACCCAAACGTTGTCTTTGCGGGGCGGGGGGTCTGAGGTTTGCATTTCCTTTATTACTGAAAACCAGTTCTGGAAATCACAGTGCTTACTGACACAAACCTCAACTCCTGCCTGAAGGCTTGCGGCTCGAAACGTCGCTTGGGGAGGGAGATGCGGAGAGCGGAGCAGAGTGCCCCGGGGAGAGGCAGCAGCTGGCTCTGCAAAACCCATCCCAGCCCTGTATGGGCACTGCAGGTCTCGTGGTGGTGGTCACTGAGGTTCCCTGGGGTCTCCCGTGTCCCCCTCCCATTTCTCCAACCTGGGGCTGGAGCCCCCTTGTCCTGGCTTTGGGCTCTGCACAGCTTTACCCACCCGGCAGTGGCTTCTCCTCTCCTTCCCCACACAAATCCCTTCGTGGGGGCCCTGCGCTCCCTGCAGCACGCTGCCAGACTCTTTTTTGTCACTGCTTTCATACAGTCTGCTAGGTGGATGAAAACAGAGGTCTATTTTCTGTAAAGATGTTGATACTAAAAGGAATAGCTGGGTCAGTGTGGGCGTTGGGTGAGAACAGACTTACTCATACAGGGCGATATTTTGTTGCTTCGGGTTTGAAAGCAAAATTTTTAGACAGATTTGTTCACAAAGTGCTGTAAATAAATAGGCTGTAGAGGAGAGAAGAGGGCAGCCATGAGCTGGGGAAATGCGTGACGGTGTTTGCTCTCCCGTGCAAGGTGAGGATGAAAAAAAGCAGTGTGAAGGAATACAGCTCTTGGGGAGAGATGAGACCAGTTCTCTACGTCATGCTTAGTAAAAATGCTCAAAGGGGATCTCAGATAAAATCGCTGAGCAAAGGCTCTGTTGCGGGGCAGGGAGAGGTGGTGGCCACCACTCCTCCTCGCACACCCTTCCAGCTGTGGTGGGAGCAGAGCACAGAAACCCGGTGACATGGGTGCCGTGGAGGTGTGCTGGGCCGGGCTGGGGCAAGGGTGGTGGGCTGGGATTCTGGAGATCCCAGTGCCCCCGGTGGGTGGGTGCCCCAGTGGCTCCATGCACCCACAGTCTGGGTATCTCGGGCTCTCCAGCACCCAAAGGTGCAGGGTTAATCCTCATGCAGGATATACCCGAGCCTTCTGGTATGGGTAGATCCCATGTTACCTTGCAAGTCAGCCAAGCATTGCCCTGTTGCTGTTTCAGGGCGATATTTCCATTCCCCTCAGCCCTGCTGAGCAGGTGACATCCTGCAGCCCCCACACCATGTGTCCCGGCCCCAGCTCAGAGGCTCCCCTGCACCCCAGGGTGTGAGCAGCCACTGCTGCGGGGTGCAAAGGGGGCACCTGTGGGGAGGCAAGGCTGGCGAGCTGCTCTGCTCTCCCCTGGGCTCTGTCGTAGCAGACCTTCCTCCCGCGGGGAGCCTGCGGTTTGTCTTGGCAGCAGAGAGCTCCCCTGGGGCAGGACGATCCTGCAGCATCCTCGCACCGCTGGTGGGGACCCAGGCCACTGGCAGGGGGACTGGGACAGACTGGAGCTTTCAATAATGTGTTTTTCTCTTCCCACTTTTCAGCATGGAAATGCTCTGAAGACGCAAGTGATTTGGGAACAGGAGGAAGTTGTCCGGAGCCAGATTTGTGAAGGTCTTTGTTTGCTCCTCAGTCGCTTCAGCGGGTAAATACCAACACTGCAATCTCCGTACACCTGTAGCGATGTCAAACAGTGCAGCCTGACCTTTGCTTGGCCTTAAAGAAGACACAGATGGCTAATTTCAACTAGAAGCTGAAGATAAGCCACCATGATAAAGGGCAACGAGATGAGCAAGAGATACTCTCGCATGCTTACTCTTTATGAAAACACCTCAAACATAACTGGAAACCAGGAGTGGTAGCACAGACGATGGCAGATAAGCGCTGTATCTCACCCCCACCCCTGGAGCAGACTGTCAGCACCTCGGACTGATAACCACGGGCAGCTCCGAGGTGCTGGTGCCTTGGAAATGTGTGCTTGTCCCGGCCCGATGGGGACACCCAGCCAGGCCTCCTGCCACCAAAGCGTGCCTCGGTGTCCCTTCCTTCAGCAGCTCCTTGGCCATTGCTCTTGCTTCTTCCCAGAGCCAGAATCAGAGCTGGACGTCCTCCCAGGGCCTGTTCCCTCATCGCCCTGGGTCTTCAGCCTTGGAGGAGGCTGCAAAGGGCACCCCTGGGCTCCGAGGGCTGCGTTTTGTAGCTCCGGACACAGAGCAGGCATGGGCCCGAGCACAGTGACAAAACCAGGAGGCAGCTTCCTCCCCGAGGCCTCCCTCACGTGGGGCTTGCCTCTGAACACATCAGGGAGGGCTCAGAGCCATTCTCCTGTGTGTCTGGCTTACGGCCTCACTCCCCCATGCCTCCTTCCTTCACGTTACACCCCGTCCTGCCCTGGGGCCTCTGCCCTGGCTCCTGTGAGGCTGGAGCTGGGCTTCTGCCCCTGGAGCTGAAGCTGCGGGATTTCAGGTGGTGTTATTGAACCTTTGAGGGTTCTTGTCCATGGCGTACATATGTGTGATGACGTAGCTGCCCAGCACTTTGAGTAAAATCGAGGGACTGTACGTGTGACCTGCTGACTCTGAAGGAATATGTGAAAGATTCACTGCATCATTTTAAATTTTCAGTAGTTGGTAGGAAAATAAACGCTCTCTCCTCACCCCACCTTCTTATTTTTAGCAGCAAACTTCCTGCTGAGGAAAAAAATATATATATTTCACACCATTGAGGGGATTGGTTTTGATCAAAAACCTGGCTCTGCTCCAGGTAGATGATCAGTGTTTGCCACTACCTGAGAGATGAATCACAACGATCTCGTTTCCTTGTCTGCTGATGCCAGAAGTAGTTGCTGCTCTTGCAGGGACAGAAGCGGGGCCCAAGGAGCTTGCAGCTGCTGCTGTTGGCTAACACTGGCCATCCCCACGAGGACAAGCCGTCCCCACGAGGACACGCTGTCCCCAGGGCCGCCGGGGCCGTACGGGACAGGAAGACACATTGTGCAAGGGATGCAGACAGGGATCAGAATGGAGCAGGACCAAGCAGTTTTGTATAACAGACCATTTTGTTCATGCCCCTACTTTTCTTATGACAAGGATAGTGAGTTAGAGTAGATATTTTTCCACGTGTGTACTACCAGTACTGGTAAACCTGTTCTCAGTGTAGTGGAAGCTAACCATAGCCTTCTGTTGGCCACGTAGGCTTTGCAGTATGTTATATTTCCAGTCTGTTGGTACCCCAGCAACGCCTAGATTTTGCCTTGGTGATGTTTCAGAGCTGTTCTGTTAGCTTCCAACCTGCTGGTGGCCTGTGCTGGGGGACATACGGATGTCTCTGTCCCAGCACCCCACAGCCCCTGTAGCACTGAGCCTGGAGTTAATGCCAGGAGGTAAGGGAGAGCTTCAGCCTTCCCTCTGGGAGCATTAGGTCCCGTTGGAAGCTGCACTACATGAGTCCTGGACTGACTCCATTTGCAGTGCCTGCTCCAAAGCCTTGCTGCGATGTCTCTTCCATGGTATAACTGGAGGCTGCCCTTGCCCCGGCTGCCTTTCAGACCTCATGGGTCAGACCTTGTTATCAGGAGCTGGTGGTAAGCTGCATGATTTAGAAATGCAAAGCTCTTTGTGAGAAATCAGGTGATGGTAGTGTTTTTCTAAGAATTGGGATTGGGGTCATCAGAGGGTTGTCAGGATTTCCTGCTGTGGTGCTTGGAACAACCAGTGTTGGCACAGCTAGTCGCTTAGTGCTCACGAGTGCCAAATTAGTAAAGGACCAAGCATTAATCTTGCTTGATCCTGTGGTTAGATGAAGTCTGCTGAGTGCTTGCTGTAAAATCAGAGACTTTGGGCAAGGACATTTGCAGCACAGGTTAAGGCAATGATGACTTATTGGTAATTTAAACTCAGCTGTAAAAGTAGCATGCCCAGGAGCATTAAAGCAAGCTGTTCAGTATGGGTAAGGTGCTGGCAGTGGGAAGCTGTCAGCAGGTTGTAGAGAGGGTGTGCGGGATGTGCTGATCATAGGAGTTGGGGTCAGCATTGCAAAAGATTCAGGAAATGACTTTTCAACTCAGGGGAAAAGAAACTTGGCACTGTCAAGAAATGAACCTTGTAGTCCAGCCTTGAAATACCGAATTGTTTGGAGTGGAGAAGAAGATTTTGTTGCTTCAGGGTGTGATGAAATGGTGGAGGGAAGCTGTCAAGAGGCAAAGGGCAGCACAGCACGGAAAGCAGAGATGCGAAATGAGAACAGGCTGGTGCAGACAACTGAATTACCATTCCTAGCCAACCAAAGTTTTGTACTGACTTTGTGGGCTGGGATCTCCATCTCCTCCTCAGTCAGAAAGCCCAGGGAAGCACTCAGACTTGGGCATCAAAAGAGCTGATGTGCCTGGGAAATAATCTGGTGATTTTCCTTCCTTCCACCGTATCGTTGTCTAACCAGGTAAGTCCCTGCACCTGAACTGTGCTCTGACCCTTTCACAAAATAAGGGGTTAACAGTTGGAATGGGACAAAAAAAGGTCACGGGGTGCATCTCTCTGTCCTATGTCAGCCTGCTGCTCACCCTGACAGCTCCTGTGAACCACCCGGGGCTCGGTTTCGACACCAAACGCCGAATCCTCCCCGAACCCTCAGGATGTATCAGGATAAAGTGATTTAGAGCTAAAAAGAAAGCAAGTGGCTGCTGTTCCTGTTAGGTGGCTGCTTTGCCAGCCTGCCTCTGGTCTCTGTATTGCTGAGGGTAACCAGCCCTTAGTCATTGTGAAACCACCTGCGTGCGGAGGAGACGGCGCGCGGAGCGTGCTGGGCGCCGCTGCGGGGCGGGCACCGGGGGCTCCGCGGGCGTGCAGGGCCCGGCACGCCGCATGGGAAAGGAGCTTCGCTGAAAGCGGGCGCCTTGCTGAGAACCGGCCCCTTCGCTCCCGAAGCTCCCCGCGCAACCCCCGTGCACCAGCCGCAGGTGCGCTGGGAGGAATCGCTTCACTTTGCACATCCCATGGCTCCTTTTATCTGGCCGTTTTGCTCGTGATTTGCCGTCTGCTCTGTGCGGTTTCTGGGGCAGCAGCAGAAGCTGTGCAGGGGCTCCTCCAGCCTGGTGTGTTGGGGTTGATGCCCGTCTCCACCGACTGTGTGTGCCCCTCCGGCGTGAGAGCCTGAGACGGAGCGCAGGAGGCAGCGGTGGTGCTGCTCCTTTCTGCTTCCACATGTTTACAGTAGCACTGGACATGGAAAAGGACATGGGTGGCTCTTCAAGCTTTATTACAGTGGAGCTTTGCTGGTAAACAGTAATTATGAAGAAACAAAATGGAAATAGCCAGGTGCAGGGCTTTACCAATGACTGACGTGCTTGTTTTCTGATAGGGGTGTTTCATGGGGTGTTAACGCACATTTCTTTTCTTTTTTCTTTTTTTTCTTTTTGCCTTGCTGTGGAGGAATAGAGGAGCTTGTGATAGGAACCCACAGAGCTCAGAAAAGGGCTAGGACACAGTCTGCTGCACAGTGTTAGAGGAGAAACCCTTCTGTTGGGGCAGCTGGTGAAATCTTTCCTCCCAAAATTTTTGCCCTCAAATCTCAAAGTCTGCAGAAAACGGATGGCTTGGGCTTTTGCAGGGCACAAGCTGTTTGAATCCCCAAGCGAGGAGTGAGGCTTGTGCCTACAGAGCCTGGAGCTGTGCGGGGTGCCTGGTATGCAGGGCCCTGTCTCCAGGCAGGCATCTGCCCGCACACGCCGGAGCAAACATCGCCGGTCCTTGGGAGCAGCAGCATCTGCTCGTATGCCACCCCTGCAAGAGCCCTGCTCGTCACCTCACTGAGACCGAGAGTGAAAAGGCAGCTCGTAATCCCGAGAGCGGGCAGGGCTGCTGCAGGGACAGCCCCATGCGTCAGACCCTGCGCCACAGGGTGTAGCACCACCGCCCGTGCAAGCCTCTCGCTATGAGACAGCCGGAGCCGCTGCTCCTCCATCTTACGGGTAACGCTGGAGCACAGATGAATAGGCGTTGAGCTTAGATTTCACTTGTCGAAATACTGAAAGTGGAGCCCCACAGAGCGGGGTGGGATTGATGCCTGCTCATAGGCTTTGCCCTGTCTCAAAAAGGATGCTCGGGTCTCGTGCACGTGCACTGGCGGCTCTGTGGGATGCTGGCGCTGGAGATAAGGATGAGCCCTTCCCAGAAACCAGGCCCTGAGCACTAGCAGCATGGTGCCATTCTGCTGCTGGCTTTAGGAACCCCGCTGCACCGCGGGCGAGCCAGGCTCTTGCCACCACAGCACAAATAAGAAAGTGCCAGCCCGTGAGCCCCGTGCCCGCTTCCTCCAGTGCTGCGTGTGCTGCGCTGGGGCGCCCTGCTCAGCGCTCTCGCTGCTCCTGACCTCTTTCATGACAAAAACCCCATTTTCAGGGTCACGTGGTGCTGAAATCTAGGGCGCAGAGAGGCATTAGTGGCCCGACTTGTTAAAAAAGTTAAATAACAAGTGTTCACTGTAACCACAGCAGAAATCAGGAAAGTTCTGAAAGCTTCTGCAATTTAAAAATTGTTACAAGCAGTGCTTGTTTCATTTAGATTTGTCCTGTTAGGGCTTCAGCACCATCGTACCACCAAAAGGAAGTTTTCTGAAGAGAAAAAAGAAAAAGCAGAAGAAACTGCTCCTTCAGGAGGCAGATGCTCTCTGATGAGTTGCCACACTTGGCACGTTCCTTATTTCAAGTGAAATTTATAGCCACGAGCAGCTAACGCTTGGGCACTTCTGAAGTCCTCAGGAGCTTTATCCCTGTGTGCGTGTGCTCATGCAAGAGTTGCAGTGACGTGACTGAAGTGCTGTTGAAACCACTGACCTGTCTGTGCAAACCCTGCGTGTGTGCTCTGTCAGTTTTCTGCCTGGGCTCTGCGTTCTCCCAGAACTGGGCATCTCTCTGATGAAAGCCGTGGAAGGACGCAGCGACTGCCTCCATCGCGGCACCTTGCGGAGAGCCGTCGGTGCTGGGCTGGCGAGCCTGTTCCTGTGCCCGCTGGCAGTGATTCATCTGCTGCGGCTCAGCTGGTTTCACCATGAAAATCCCTGCCTACGTGATGGCAAGGTTGTGCAAGCCTGGACTTCTGCGGCCCCGCTGCGCTGTTCCTGTCCCAGTCCCGTGCCATGGTATGCACCCTGGGTTCGTGGGGCTGCAGGGAGCAGGGGCTGGGCTTCTGCTGAGCAGCCGCCGGCTGGACTTTTTAAAAAGGGAAATAAGAAATTGGGAGCTTGTTTTTGGCTTTACCCCCTAAAGGAAGGGGGTGCTTCTGGAGGATGGGTCATGATGGGAGCCAGGCGTGGGTTTTCGTGCTGCGTTATGGCAGGCTGGATCAGCTGCAGTGCTCCTGCTGGGTTCGTGTTCTGGCCAGATCCTGACCCCTGGCTTGCTTCATGCTTTGGGAGCTGAAGGTCTGGTAAACCTCCCCTGGTTGTAGACCAGATCTCCAGTTCTTTTCCTCCAGGGTTTATATATATATATATATAAAATATATATTTAACCCTAGAAGTGGTTTAGCCATGTGCAACCCACACCAGACCGAAATCTCTGTGGCCCCGTGTTGCCAGCCAGGAGGTGCGGCGCTGGGCCCGGTGAGCAGCTCGGGCTCCTTTGGGTGAGCAGTCGGCACGTGGCTGACTCAGGCTCCCAGGTAGCGGGGCTGCGTGTCAGGAAGCCGCTCAGGCAGCGGGGTAAGCTATCAGGAAGGAGATACCCAGCCAGGAAATAATTTCCTTCTGTGGGATTAAAAAAAAAAAAAAAAAAAAAAAATCAACAAAGAGAAAACCGCCATCTCTGAGATCTGTGAGAGTCCTGCGCCGTTACTGTAACACGCAGACTGACGCTGAGATTGGCAGGAACTACCTCAGCACTACGTGGTGTGGGATAACGTGCCGCTGCCTCTGGTGCAGCAGATTTCGGGGTGCACGAGCAGCACTTTTGCTGAGCCCAGCACAACCCTACGGGGCTGCTCCCTGCCCCCATCCCAGGGCTGGGTTTTGTGCACCAGAGATTAAGAAGCGAACAGGGACACGGGGAGGGACACATTCGTGAGGGTGAATTCAGCTGAACAGGGCTGCGGGCAGGGAGATCCATGCTGAAGGCATCTCTGAGCTGTCAGCAGAGCCTGGATTTGGCCTGCTGGGGGACATCGCCTTCACAGTCTGAGTTTGCCTTGTTTGTGCAAAATGGTGTGCAGGGAGCACTGTCCTGTTTGGGTTTGCAGAGGGGCTGCAGTGCCCAGGGCCTCATCCTGCGCTCACCTGGCCCCGGTGCCGTGCCCTGGGCTCGCTGCTCCGCTCATCTCACACCAGCTCTGACTTCATGGAGCTCATGCTGCGATGCCATCCCTCTGCCATGGTAAAAAAAATTCTTTTATTGTCTTTTTTCCCCCCAAACACTGATGGTTTTGGTGTGTGCTGGTTGACACTGGGACTCACGGTGTCTCTGCAGGCTGGCCACAGCAGCACCTGATGCATGCAGCAAACGCCAGGCCAGGACACAGCCCGGGTGCTGCTGGTCTGGGTCGTGAGCCACAGGGGATGGTTTGGAGCGGTGCCTCGTGTATCTCTCTGCAAGCTGCCATGCAAAAACCTGGGGTTTTCGTTTTTATTTGTATTTTTTCCCCTCCAGTTTTTATTTATTTTTAAGGTCATGCCTCCCAGGAGGGAGGGACAATTGTGGCCCGGGCTGACCCTGCAGAGGCTGCCTGAGGACACGGCCAGAAGTGAATCATGGTGATCGCTCCCTCGCTGGCCCTTATTGCTCTATGACAGACGCTGGCTTTGGTTGCCCAGGCAACTTCTGCTGGGTTTTCCAGAACACCCTTCCTAAACCTTCTTGGAGATGAGGCATGCGTTTAGTCATAGGTGTGTTTGCGTGCCTTTGTCTCCTGGGTCCATGTCGTGATGCAAACCTCCCCGCGTTTCGGTGACAAATGGCACAGACGCGTTCACACGCAGCGTGGATGGAGACCTGGTGCTCGGTGCCCTGCCACTTGTTTCCCTCTCCCTTGAGTCAACCCGTGCTTAGGTCTGGGAGCCCTGTGGCAGCTTTCTGCCCCCTGCTTCCTCACCCAGTTTGGGAGGAGCAGGGCTGCACCTCTGCACTGGTGGCCCTGAGCAGCATCCCTTGCGGGGTGCTGACCTCTCTGCCTCGGCCGCCTTCTGCACCAAGCGGCTCCTGTAGCGCCAGGTAACTGGAAACCTTTGTTCTCCATACAGCAAGAGGCATCCCATCTGCTTCCTTCCTGTGGTTACTCTAACCAGAGTGACTGTGCTTTACTGAAAAACTCACCGCCTCCGAGCTGACTCTGCCTTTTCCCCAGGGCAGGGTGCTGAGCACCCATCTCACTCACGAGGGCCATCAGGCTCCTGCTCCAAGCTGGTGCCTTGGGTGCTGTCCCCATGGAAGAAAAGTTGTGCAAAAGGGGTGAAAATGTAAACAGGGCAGGGCAGGGATGAGGCTTCGAGGCACTGGGCAGCTGTTGCCAGGAATGCAAGGAATCTCCTGGGCAAATAGAGCAGTCACGCTGATCGACACTGGAGTGAAGTTTAGGCAGAAACTGGCTTCAAAACTGTCATGTTCAATATTCTTATTTATAATACAGTGAGGAAAGAAACCGCAGCTGCCAGTGAGCACTCAGTGTTCTGACTGGCAAGCAAAGATATACAAGCAGTGAAAATACAAGAGGCTCTAAACTGAAACCAAAAGGTGCTGGGTGGGTGCCCCCAGCAGCAGCCCCTGGAGTCGGTGAGAGCTGGGCTCTGGAAATGGCTGTGCCCGGGTTTGGAGGTGATGGAGCTGTGCCTTCGTGTGCACACACCTTCCCCTCCTCAGTCAGGTCCTCTGCCGGTGTATGCACGCGGATGTGCGTGGAGATGTGATCCCAAATTGGAGGAAAAGCAAGCAGGTCTGTCGGTAACTAATATTAGCCGAGAATGGAGCTGGTAGCTCCTGTCTGATCCAGGATCAAAGCCTCGTCCTGATGGAGAACAAGCGCAAAGTTTAAAAGAGCTCAGTAGGCAGCAGTGTTCTCTGCTGTCAGTCAGGGGAGGGAGGGGCAGGGATGTTAGTCCTGGGGATTAGCAATGACATTTGGCACATGAGCTGTTATTTAACTGTAAAAGCTGCTCCGAAAAGGGCAATTGCTGAAACGCTTGTGAGAGTTAGAGGCTGAAGGGACACACACTGGGGCCAGCGTTTCTCCACTGTAACTCAGAGGCTAGGAAATCGCTGGCAGATAGTTTGTTCTAGGGACTATTTCTGCCTCCTTGGAGATTTGCTTTTAAATGTATGTCCCAGGGGTCACCTTGCTTCCCTGCCTGTTGGTGCATGCATCCCCTGCGTGGTGGTCCTGCCTGCCCGGGTCCGTGCCCTGCTGGGCACGGCATCTGGACACTGCTGCTGGTCTACAACATGTTAACAGCTTAGAAGAACAGAAGAGAGGCTTTGTTTGTCATGAGGTCTTTATTAGCAAAAATAAAAGGTTTCTTTTCATACAATCCATGTGGAGCAGTTGATGCAGTAACAGCAGTGTTACACCGAGGCGCAGTGTCTTTGGTGCGCGCTGCAGCACCGGGGCTGTGCTCAGCTCCCTGCCACCCTGAAGGCAAAGAGCTCAGTGGAGAAGCAGCGAGGAGCTGGCCAGAGCACCCAGTAAGAAGGTGACATGGATTTTTGCAGCATCTGCCTCCAGCACTGCCCTCGAGCCAGTGGCACTGAGTTGAGCAGCACCCCTGCCGCGGGGCAGGACCTGCTGTGGTGCCAGGCACGCTGCCTGCAGGAATGCCCTTCTGTCCCCACATGTGTCAAAAAGGAGTAAATCGCATATAAATAGACCCTAGTCAGAGGAAACTTACAAATGACAGGAAAGCAAACAGCAAACAGACAGTGTTTCATCATCGTGGTGCCCTGATACTTCTAAATATTAGAAGCAAATGCCTTGGCGTTATTGGATTTCCCTCTGGTGGGGGTCCTGCGGTGCACGTGGGGCATGGAGGAGACTGGGGGCAAGGCGGGTGAGGACCCCTAAAACAAGAGTCTCACGGGGGGCAGTGGAGCCCCACTACAGCCTCCTTCCCAGTCCCAGTCTGCTGCAGCTCCTCGTGCGGCCAGTTAGAAGCAAAACCGAATATTGCCAGCGCTGCGTGCAGCTTCAAGAATTTGAATGCAAATTACCCAAGCCACCTTAAAATGGTGGTTAATTAAATACCCTCTAGCTTCTAAAAAGAAAAAACAAACAGTAGGTAAAACCCAATCAAAGACTGGAAAATACTAAGGTTAATTCTTAAAAGTGCAGAGTGTCTGACCCAGCGGCTCTGGAAGCCAGTTGACAGCAACGTTTAAGTCAAGTTCTATTAGAACCAAAAGCTTAATTCCTATCACTACTTTTCTTTAACCTGGACTAATCTATAGGCTGAAGTCAAGAGGTGGGTTTTAACCGAGCTATTGCTGAGGCATGGTCACATCGCATTTGCTGGAGTGCACGACTTTCCTCGCAAGGGAAGAAAAAAAATAATCCCGCCCTTGATTAATTTTATGATTATTTTTCTCAGTGCAAGGCCATGCTATAATTTGAAATATTTCAGTGCCAAATTCCACCTGCAGAACCAGAGCTAGTGACATGGTTATGCGAGGAAACATTTGATTGCATAACTAAATGGCTGAATAGGAGCAGATAAATAAATAGGCAAGAATAGGAGCAGAGCGCTCATGGGGTGTTTGCAATTAAACTTTGCTCAACTCAGAGCTGGAAGAGCTCTTGACCAAGCGACCATGCTCAGAGCAATTGCACTCAGGATAAACTCAGCTCATTTACCTGCTCGGCAGAAGAATGCTGCTTTGGGTGTTTTGAAGCTATGAATAAAATAGCGCTATCATAAACAGCATAAAATATTGAACAATAAATAGTAGTTTACAAGGTCATTATACTTCTCTCAAAATAAAAATGTGTAAACATGAACACTGAGGTATTAGGAATAATAAATATTAAATTCAATTAGTAAAAAAATAACTTTTAAATACAATACTAAACTTTAAGTTGCTATTGACCTGTAATTCCTGACCTGAGCCCTAGCATAATTTAGTCTCTCAGCCTAATGTGCTTTCTGAAGAAGGAGCAGGACTTGGTGTGGCAGCCGCCCCGCGGGTGCTTTCACTTCCTCCTCTTCATCAGCAAGTATTCTTCAATGTAGTTGATGAAAATGTCAAACTCCCCCATCGCCTTGTAGATGCCGTTCTCGTTCATCTGCAGGTGGAAGTCAGTTGGTGTTTTAATTCACTGGTACTGCTGCAGTTCAAGCGCGTACGCGATGCAGAATCCCTAGAAATGTTCTCTTTCCACCGAAAGCTCCAGTTTCTCTCTCCCCACCCACTCACGGAAACACAGCAGCTGCTCCTTTGAGCCTCGCTGGCTGGATTTCTCAGTATTAAGCATTCACATAATCAAAGGCTTCTGCCTGTTCGGCTCCTGACGCCTGCCCTGATGTGTGAGGACAGCGGTAAACCCCACTGACCCGCCCGAGCAAGGCACCCACCTTTTCAAACGTCTCCTTAATCTGCTTTATGGTTTTGCTCCTCTTCTCGCACGTGAGGAACCTGTGCTGCAAAGGGAAGGAGACCACGGCTTTAACTCAGCAGTTTTCCTTCCTGGTGCGGGTCCCTCGTCACTGCCACCGCGGGTCTCCACCTTCCCCGTGCGTGCCTGAGCTTTTCCTCTGGGCTCCTGCAGCGGGCACCGGGGCTGCCTCGTGCCGTGCGCTGAGATTGGAGCCCGCTGAGACCCCAGTTTCAGCCCTGTGCTCTCCCTCCCTCCCTCCTTCCAGCCCCAGGGCTCGGCGAGGGCAGGGTTGGTCCCGTCTGACTCAGACTACGTCTGGGGACGGGGTCACGGCTAAGGGAGCGAGAGGCATCACCACCGAGATGGCAGCCAGGTAAGGGACAGATCCCCCTGCCCCCCACCCGCTGTTTCTTCACCCAGGTTTTGTCAGGCTGCAGATAAAGGGTGCTTCTGGGCATCTCTGCTGTTGTACTGGTTGTCTAATGGGGAGCATCCTCGTGGAGTCTGCGCCGTGCAGCACCAGACCCTGCCCCTCCCCAGGCATCCCCACCTAGCTCCTGCCCCTATTTTCCTGCCCGTGGGGACACCCAGCTCCCACCCCCTGCCTTGCTGCTGGTCTGGGACCAGCCCCACTCCCCTGAGTGCCCGATTGCGCCCCGTGCCGCGGTGCTGAGCCCACTCACACAGCGCCTCATCATCGCCTTCAGGCTCAGCAGCAGGTTGCCCAGGTCGCCCACGCTCTGCTGGTGTTGCTCGCTGCTCCTGATGGCGCTGGGCAGGACCTCCTCCATGTAGAACCGCATCATCTCCAACACCGACTGGCAGCCGAAGTTCCCCTGGGGTGAGAGGAAGGGGCTGTGTTGGTGGCAGCACAAACCGGTGCCTTTATGGTGGTCAGAGAGCTCGCAGCACGGGGGTGGCCGTGTGCCAGCCCTGCCGCAGCCAGCTGGAGAGCCGACACTGGGGAATGCCCCCGCCTGGGGTCGGCTTCCTTTCTTACAAAACACAGGCTGAAGGATGGAGGGTAGTGGGCTTAGGTGAGAATTATGATTCTTACCTTAAATTCATCCAGCAGATCGGAGCTGAGCAGCTGGATGCTGAGTTCATCGTCTTGGGATTGCTGTAGGAGAATGCAAGAGAACGATGAGCTTTATGGAGGCAGGCGGTACCGCTTCCCCCTGCGCTGCGCCGAGGGATTGTTCTGCTTGTTTGCGTTTATGGTCTCACCGTGGTGAGGCACAGAGTACCCTTCCTTCAGTTTCTAGCTCAGTAATGCAAAGTACAGAAATCCCTGTTTGTTTATTTTTTTTCAGTGGGGCTGAGGCAGCAAGCTCACAAAATCTCGAATGCCAGTTTGATTTTTCCGTTAGATTTCATTAACCACACCACCCCGCTCCCCAGATAGGTGTCAAAGTTACGGCAGCTGCTTGAAGAGAGGTCTCCACGCAGTCTGGCTGCTCTCATGCTCCCGGGGACAGGATGGTTCCAGCCCTCTGATGGTGACCTGAGGGTCCCCAAACACTGGGGCACCGGGCACCCCAAGGGGGCTTTGCCTCGTGGTGCTGCTGCTGCGCCTTCAGCTCTGGGGGGCTGGGGCAGTGCAGGGGGTGAGCTGACAGTGCCCAAAGCATTGCCCTGTGGCACTCAGAAGCTTTTCTGAGAGGTGAACATTCATTCCTAACGTTAACTGAAAGGTTTACAGCCAGCTTGAAGTCTTAAATCCCCCCGGCAGTGTTCATTTGATACAAACCACAGCATCAGTCTGGGTTCGAACCCGGAGAGTTCTCTCGTTTTATTGCTAAATTGTACTGACACCAACTAAAATAGTAACCTGGGTGTGAGCAACCACCCCTGTCAGCCCCGTGCAGAGGCAGATGGATGCTCTGAGTGCCTCATGCTGCTGGCCCTGCACCCTTCTCCCTTGTGCCCCCGTCCCTGCGGTGCAGAGCTGTGACCTTTCGCAGGCACCCGACCAAGCGCCCCTTGCTGTCGGGTGCTCCGGTCCTTTGGTCGTGCTTCTGCAGCTCTTTCAAAGAAAAGTCGGTAGCAAAAGATTTCCCTTTTCGTCTAGTATTGGTTTCAGAAGGGCTGGACCTCGTGGCCCTGAGGAAGAGTCTGGTCCCTTCCTACTAATTCAGTGAATAATTTGCTCTGCAGCGTTCAGGGGGAAGTCTGCCCAGCGAGGTCTTCAGGGTTCATTATGAAATTGCTCAAGTTCATTACAACTAAAACTAGGAAGAAAACCCTTGCGTATTGTCTCTCAGCAAGCAGCAAAACAACTTCTCTTGCTTGCATGCAGCAGCCCATGACACCAGGCACAACCAAATAATTTCTGCCCAGAGGAAGCTGCTGTCCCCTCATCCAAATCACTGAATTCTGAGAAGAAAAAAAGAGAAAAAGAGAGAGACAAGGAGAGACAAACTGGTGTCATACTTACAAAGTAGTCTTTAATCTCCTCGAACTTCATCCTCAGCTCCTTGAGCTTCGCTGGTAGGAGGTCAGACAAGTGGAGGCAGCCGGACTCGGTGAGCAAGCACCTGGCAGGCTGGGTGCTGGCAGCCAGGAGCAGCAGCAGCGCCACGCAGCAGGTTCTCATGCTGTGAGGATGAGTTCCTTTCCTCTTAGTCCAGCTCTCGGTTGAATTTCACTGGAGGGTAAAATGCAGATCTGCAGTCTTCACCTTGATGGAGCCCCTCATTTATACTCTCAAAACATCTCTCAGTTTCCTCTCCCCGCTTCCTGACGAGCAATATTAGGGTTATAAGTCATTCATTAAAAGCAAATGTCACTTGGGTTTCCCGTCAACTTGGGTTTCCTGTTCTCTTGACCCCCCTCCCCTCCTCACACCCCATCAAATCTTTTGTGCTTAGACTCTGCATTTTTTTTTCATTGCTTGCTTCTTGTAAATTTAAATGTGGCTAAAGAGGAAAGCTTCAGATACAATGAGAAGAAGAAAAGGTGCTGTGTGAGGTTGTGAGGTTACTTCTGCATTCTCACAGCCACTCTTTTATTTTTAGAAGAATGCTGTGAGGCAAAAAGTGTTTCTATTTTTAAATCTCCAAGTCAAGCCTCCACTTAGGATCACCAGCACCATGGATAATGCAGCAGCATTGCTTTCAATGAACTTGTTCAAATACATTGTCTCCTCATTTATCACCCCGATGCAAATACATGGCACTCTTAAATCTTTTTCTGTTTATTATTCAGTTAATGCTTATGTCTGCTGACATCGACATGAATTTGTACAGGCTCCGGCAAGCTCAGGAGAATGCTCCAAGCTCCAGCTGGGATTTCACCTGGGCACTAACACGATCGGTCCTGTGCATTGGGGACGTGCTGGGGGAGCCCAGCCTGGCTCAGGCTGCGCCGCTGTTCATGTCCCATGCAGGGGAGAGGAGCTGGAGCTCAGAGCTTGGTGCTAGGGCTCTCTCCTGCCTGCTTCCCCACCAGTAAGGAGAGAATCAGTCTCTTTTTAAGGTGTTTCTTAGCAGCAGCCTGTGATTTTAATTGGGTTTGTGTCATGGGAGAAGCTGTTTGCACACCGGTGTGTGGTGCCCAAGTGTCCAAGCAGGTCACGAACATTTTTGTTTCTGGTTCTTGAATCTTATTGTATTTCCTAGAAATAGACAGTAACTTCGTCCAAGCCACCCAGCGCTGGCTCCATGAACTGGATGTGCTCTGCTAGCTGAGATTCATTGTCCCAGCTGATAAAACTACCATTTTGGTGCTGAAGATAACTCCTCTGACGTCTCTCCTTTCCGTTTTCCTCTCATTCACACTCTCTTTCCACATATTTCTATACACACAGGCCCCTGCTTCCTCACGATAAAGATTTCTGCAACAAATCTGTTGCTCAAGAAAGAGAAAGTGAAGATAAATTTGGCCTTAGAGTGACCATGGGGGTCCTTTGAAAGCTTTTCTGTTAGTCTGGAGCAGTGCATCCCTCCCAGCTGACCTCCGGGTTGCTGCTTTGGACACATCCCTTCAACTCTCACCTCCCTCACCGCACTGAACCTCTTTTCATGTGAGCCTGCAAACATCTGCGAATGAGCTAGTTGCAAAAAAATGCTGGAAAAATGCAAAATATTATTTGTTGCCCTGTATTTATTTTTTTAGATGTTTTAAATTATTTTAGGAGCAAAATAGAGGAATGTTCTGTGTCAGAGTATTCATGAGTAAGGGGAAAGTGATGAATTATTAGCAATTGAAGGCCTTGAGGTAACTTCTCAATACAGTACTAGCGTGGGATTTTGTGTTCTGATTTGTTTACCCTTTGATGTTAATATTGCTGCTTTTCCAAGGGACACGAGGGAGAATCCTCCCGGTGAATTCTGCTACTGAATCACTGCAGGGACACCAGAAGTTTTATGTGAATCACAGCATGTGTCATGAAGTCAGTCCCCGCTTTTCTTCCCCTGTTTGAATGCATCAGTAGTGTGGTTTCTTCCCTTGACCAGCAAGAGAAGCTGTGAGAAAGGAGAAGAAAGAGCAGCAAAAATGAGTAGCTTTGGACATAACCCATTTTTACCGGTGCTTTCAACCCTGGCTCCCACACGGCGAGGTTTTAGTTTGGATTAACTCCAATCTGCCTCAGGTCAATGAGCTGCACGACCAGGACCTGGATGACTGCACAAATTTCACAGGGCCATCGAAATTTCTGTGCTGGGGAGCAGGGAAGGGGCAGGCTGCGATCCCCCAAGCACCTCAAGGTGGTCCCTGTGTGTGCAGGGTGCATCTGGTGCAATAACAGTGGATTAAACCTGTGTGGATTGGTGCAATTTGGGGAACGATGCAGCCTCAGGACCTGCTTTGCCAACCTTGCCCCTGCTCTGGGGCGTTGCTTTTTGCTCTCAGGTCTTAGCTCTTGGTTGAGGTGCTGGTGCTGCTGGCGAGCATCAGCTCGCAGGGGGCTGCTGGGCAGCTCCATTTTGCTGCTCAGAGATGCAGGGAGCTCCAGCCCTCGTGCTGGCCAAGGGGCTCCTGGGCTGGGGTCATCTCCACAGCAGCCACCTGCCTTCCTTCCTGCCCAGGAGCTGAGTTTTGTTTCCAAACCTCTCTTATTTTGGGCAACCGGTGGCTCTCCATGAAGTCATTTCAGCTCGACACCCTGACAATTCAGAGCGCTTCTCGCTCTTGTGCAATTCCCTCCTCCCTGTTTTGGAACCTGTGTTGTTTTTTTTGGTACACAGAGGGCGTAAGCCAGATGTGTCCATTCCACAAAGGAAACCGTCCTGCGCACGCACGGCACTCGGCTGTGTTTACCTGGGTTTCCTTCGCCGTGTCAGAGATCTTGACGGTGCAGTTTCGCTCTGACTCACCCTTGCTTACTGCTGTGGAAATGCATTGACTCTGCAGTACTACGAAGTGCTTGCATGAATGAATAAAGCACCTTTTCCTAAAGAGTGTCCGGGGACGTGGGTGTATTTCTAAACCTTTAGGAAACAGCTTTCACGGTTGCCAAGAAGATCGTTTCAGGAAGGAGCGCACGTTACTCAAAAGCCACTTGTAAGCTTCTACCCCACCTCCCACAAGCTTTTGGGAGCTGCAGCTTCAAAAGAAGTAGTCGGCAGGAGGGCAGGATTGCTTCCTGCAGTTGAAGCGAGGTGTTGAGGTGAACGCAGTGTGTGAGGAGAGGCTTCAGACATGGCCCTGGGCAGCCTGTCCCCGTGCCAACAGGGCTGGGGGCATTTCATGATCTCCAGCATCCCCCTGGAGCTGGTGGTGTTTTGTGCATCTCACCGGGGTGCTGCCCATCCGTGAGGGTTTTCTCGTGCTGGCAAGCTTCCACAGGGGAAAGCTTTTCCTTTTATTTCCCCCCTCTTGGTCTCAGTCACCTTCTTCGGACAAGGGAACATTGTGTGTTTTATGTACTGTTGTAGATACAGCTTGAAGAATCCCCTAGATTTCCAGGCTGCCATCATGGTGTGTTTCTTTGTTTTCTTTCCCAAAATTCCCCATTTCTCATCCCTTCAGGTTCAGGAGAACTGCTGTCTGTGACGTACTGGGGAAATGGGAGACTCTGTGGCCCTTCATTCACCATACACGAAAGCAGCTTTGAAGCGATTTCATTTGCTCTCAGAAGCAGCACCCTCTCTGATGACTAACAGTTCCTGATGGGTGAAACATAAAGTGGACTGATTTTTTTTTTTTTTTTTGACTTTTTTTTTTGCTGTCTAGGCATGACGTTGGACTTTTCACTTCTGGAAACCTGCTTTCTAGCACCCTTGTCGGAATTTGTGATGTGACTCATATCAACCTCATATCAACAGGTAAATCCCAAATTACTCTTTGGAAATTTAACCAATGTCATGAATTGTTTTGTCATGTAACATCTAAGTGTCCAGGAATAGGTTACTAATCATGAACGGAAGACATTGTTATGAATTCTAATATGACACATAGAAAGATCCTTACATAACATTTTCTTAGTAGGTCCATAACTTCCATCTGACATAACCCAAGCTGGAACCTTGACCTAAAATTCTTAGGTAACAGAGACTTCCTCTGGTCTATAGATTCATTTTAATCTTAATGAAGAAATACTTGCATTTTTTAAATTGCATAAATAAAACTTCCAATATTTGGAGCTTGCCATGTCTTGTTCAATTAGATCAAGGAACCGTCTCTCTCAAGTGGTAGATATAAGATTTTTCCAAGTAGACTCTAAACAGAAACACAAAATGGATATAATAGTATCTATTATTTATTATTATATATTATATATATTAATACAATGTACTATACATCATTATCCTATTATTATAAGATATAAGGATAGGGAACAGCATCCCTATTTCATGGCCCGCCAGTGGGTTTCAGGGTGCCCCCAGGTAATTCAGAAGATGGAGCTGTGCTAGCAGTACCACCCTATTTCTGTCCTTACAGAAATGAAGGAGTGAGGAGTGTGTGCTCCGAGCAAGCAAGGGCAGCCAACGGGGCTTCTTTGGAAGAAAGCAGTATGTTTGCAGGTAAGTTAAGAAGGTAAAAGTATGCAAAATACACTAAACGTGGTCCAGCTTGACTTCATTTTATCTTGAACATCCTATCGAGCCAATTTTGAACAACTCTTTCTTCTACAGTTCATTTCACAACTGCTGGCTGATGAGTTTCTTTTTTCTACTCTTGGTATTACTGGGGTGTGTGGAGCTTCTGGAGAAGATTGTCTCTGTCATGATTTAGCATCATCACTATGATCAATAATACAGAGAAGAAACATTCATGGTTATGAATGGTCATAAGAAAGAAACTGGTTATCACATTTTTCGGTGGCCTTGGGCACGGCGATACCAAGACAAGTTCACAGCCCCAAGGCATGCCAGCTGCTGGGCTGAGAAGCAGTCAGTTGTTTTTTTTTTATTATTATTATTATAATTTGCATGCCGCAGAGCGGTTGAGAAATCCCGGGCTTTCTTTTCCATCCCGTAAGACGCAGAGCAGCACGTGCCAGGCGCTGAGGCAGCGTGGGCGCATGCGGTGGAGTCACCCGGCTGCCAGAGCCCCCGGGTTTCCCCCCACGTCCCCGCTGCTGCCACCAGCCTGAAACACTGGTGGGACAGCACAGTGGCCCGTGGGGACTCCCCGGCAAGCAGAGTGCTGCGAAGGCTCAGCACGGGTTTTGGGTGATGCGGTGGCAACGCCAGGAGGAATTAGGTCTGACATTTCTAAGCCCCCTCCGAAAAGCCAAGGCAAGAGAAACGAGTTTCATAATGCAGGTTCCCAGACTGCTCACCCCCCAAGGCTGCTGCTTCTTCAGAGAAAAATGCAGTAAACCAGAATCGCTCAAGTTCCCCCTGCCTTGCGTTTGGTTGTTTCCAGTTGATTTGTAATTAGCAGATGCTTTTCTATTCACATTTTCCAAAACGATGAAGGGTGCCTCGGTCAGAAAGTGGCACCTCAACGCAGGGCTGTGCCACTGGCAGGAAGAGAAAAAAAAATCTGAGTTTGATCTCACGTGCGTAAGTGGAGATTTTTGATAAAAAAATGTTTGTTTACAACTCTCCATGTGCTCGGAGAACTGGTGGTGAAATCTGGATGTATAAAATACCTCCAGTGGTTAAATTTATTACTAATTCAACATCTTAAAATCTACTTATTGCTGCTAAAATATAAATTTTAGTTAATTTGTGGTTAATTCAAATTTTAATTGTTAAATATAAGATAACTCCTGGAAGGTATTTTAATTGCAAAGATGCAAAGGCGAAGTGAGCCTGGGTGCAGAGAACAGCAGCGTCCAGGGATGGGAAGGGTGCCCTTGCACTCCCGTTGCTGTTGGGAGCACAGAAGGGTGGGCTGTGGGCAGGGGGCCGAGGGAGCTGCCCCTGCCTTTGCTTGCACACGGTGCCCGGGAGTTGTCTTCTCATTGCAGCCAGTGGAAGATCCTCTTCAGCATCAGGATCAGGCGCTGAGGTCCCTTTTCCCTCTGGCTGCTCTCCATGTCACTCGGGATGGCCATAAGTAGGAAGTGGCAGATGAACCCGAATGTGGAAACCCCCCTCTCTGAAATCGGTGTTAAAAAAAAAAAAGAAGAGGAAGGAAAAAAAAAAAAAAAGGGAGAAAACAAGATCTGAAGCAAATGCCCTCTGCTAGCTTTCTCTCCTGTTTCAGGGAAGAGGAGCCCTGCCATTTACCCGTTTATCAGCCTTTCCTTCTGGGTAGCAGCAGGTTTGCTGGAAATGGGATGTCCAGCGGGACGTCCCTGGCCCTGTGCCTGCGGCTCGGGGCTGGGCAGGACGGGAGCTGCAGCCCCGAGCATCCCAGCTCAGAGCCTGCCACTGCGTGGGCCGGTGGCTCTGTGCACAGGAGCAGCGTGCTGCGAGGGACAGAGCCCGTCACTTTTCAGGAATTTATGCCTCGAAGCCGGGCTGCCCTGGCACAGGGGCTGGGACAAACCCTGCGCTCTCTTGGGATGTGCAGGTCTGAGCCTTGCACGGAGGAATCATTCCTGATAACCCTTCCAGGGGATGCAGAGCTGATTTGTTGGGTTTTTGCTGGTTTCCATCAAGAAATAACATAGGAGATGGGAGAGCCAAGATGCTGCCAGGGGCTGGCAGAGGCCCTTTTGCTTTCCTCCCCTCCTGTGCTCTCTTCTCGAGCTGGGGAGCCCTCACCCTGTGTCCGCAGGCTGACCCGCTCTTCTATCAGGCACAAAACCTCATGGTTGTGAAATTGAGACTGATTCCAGTCCCGAGTTAGTGCATGCTCAAGGCAATATTAACCCAGCGAAAACCGAAACTTGTCTTTAAGAGATGGGCTATGTACAGACTCCTCAGCTAATTTACTGAAACATGTGTTTCAGTTTTGGTGAAAGGTGAATCGATGAGAGCTCTGCCTGGCTATCGGAGTGATTCATTTGCTCCCCAGATAATTCAAAAATGGAGCTAGTAGCAGTGAGCAGTCAGTTTCTCCTTTATTAGGCATCATTTAGTGCCTGCATCATCAGCACATTTCACCCTCCCGGACAAACCCCAGCTCCGTGGGACAGGCCGCTCCAGTGCTCGCCCAAATTCGAGGCCGAGCAGCTTTCTAAAAATGCTGCACCTGGCGGCTGGTCCCCTTCTCTCCTGGGCATTACGGATCATTTTAAAAGCTATGCCACTCAGAGCTATTGTCTGCCTGAAGCTCGCAAGGAGGGAAGGGGTGGTTTGGTATTTCATAGAGAAACAGCCCCTCTGGGTACAATTCCCTCACTGGCTGCACCTAGTGTATTTGAAAGTATTTGGTGAGCTATTGCTCATCCAGAAGTAGTGGTAATGAGCCCTAATAAACCTGTGTATGTGCTGTTCTCATTTATTTGTTTATTTATTTATTTTGTGTCATTTTCTTTTTAAATCTCTATTTGCTCCAGACAGAGCTTGATAAGCAATGCCATGTTCTGGGTCTGTTCATTTGAATTTTCAAAGTGAAGAACTTGTCTCCAGGGTTGGCTATTTTTATTCTTGTCTCCCCCTCAGATCTCCACCTCCTGCCACCAGCTGCCCCCTTCCCAAGGTGCTCACTTGCTCCTTCGGCAGCATCCCCACGGGAGCCCTCCAGGACTGCAGGAAAAAGTGAAACACTGCAATAAATGGTAATGCAAATAGCAACTGCAGCTCTAATTACAAGAGAGAAAAGGGATTAAAATTAGAACTGAGAATAGTAAACAAATCTAAATTCTGCAGGGAAGATGTGGGGGGCTTCTCGTGGGTTTTGAAAGTGGAAGTCAATTCTCTTCTGTCGTTTCTCGTGTTCACTGAGCCCAGCTCTCTCCCTCGAGAAAGAGCTTTCAAGAAAGTTTCGTTTCTCTGCGAGGTGTTGGTCCTGCAGCCCCGTGCAGCCCTGCAGGCCACCGCCACGCTGCCGACGTGGGTTGAGGTCACAGCTCTTCTTCGTCGTTTTTTTTCCCCCGTACACTGGTGTCACCACTTGTTTACAGGAGCCCAACTATTAATGTGTCGGATGCCCACATCAAAAGGCTTCCGAAACCTCCTGGAAACTGAAAAAGCCTCATTGGTAGAACCTGTGTTCAGTCTTGTTGGTAGATTTGAGTCTTTGAAATACGTGTGTTTGAGGGCTAGTGCCTAGCTCAGCACCACTGCTGGGCTTTGCATCATTCGTTAGTGGAAGCTTTCGTTTATCTTCAATAGCAAGGAAGCTCTTCTCAGGCACTTTTACCTCAATTTTTGCTGAAATGGCCAATTTCCTTAGCACAGCGGGGAAAAGGGAAAAAGAAAATCATCAAAGCTCACTCTCTGGCTGCGAAATTTTGCAGAAACGATCACAAGTGACTGGGCACCCGAGCAGGGTGACTGCGAAACCTTATGGAAAATTCCTCGACTGCTGCAGGTTCGGGAGGAAGACTTGCCAAGTGCAATTCGTTTCTCCATCCAATCCCCAGAGGGAGCAATCCCCAAAATTGCTGCTCCGGGCATGGCAAGGGCCCCTGCCTCGCAGACATGGGGTGGTGGGCAGCTGGAACAAGCTAGCAGGAGCTACTCTTTAGCTGTGCTATGACACTGCAAAGACCTGAAATGTGCATTTCCTTTGAGGAAGATGCCATTTATGATAACCAAATTACGAGTTCACGTTTTTATCAAATCCGGGTAAGCAACTATTTAACCTTCAACACCCCCCACCCCCCTACACCGGTGACTAAATGAATGGTTTTCTGCAGAAGAGCTATGTCGGTGTACAAGATCCTCCACCACGCTTTCCTCCTTCCACAAAGATGAATCTTAGAGGGAAAAAGAAAAAAAAATTACTTTTTTTTTTTTTTTCTCTTTTTTTATATCCTCTTTGGGTAAAATCCTGGCCTGCAGGCAGCCCTGCCACCAGTGAGTCACACACATGACATTGCATCTGCTCTGTGAAGGCGGTGGCTGAGGCAGTGGCACTTTCTGTGACGTGCAGCCCTGCGTAGCCACGAGCTGAGGATGTCCAGCGAGGCCAGCGTGAGCCCAGGGCCACTGCAGCGGCAAGGAGCTGCTCCCCGGGGACAGCCGCGGCTCTGTCCCCTTCCCAATGCTGCTGGTAAATGGCAGAAGCAGCTCCAGAGGGACAGGAGGTGACATCTCCACCCAGAGGATGCTTTAAAGCACGGTGCTCAGATGTCTCAGGGCGGTGTCACACCTCGGGGTGCTCTCCTGGAGCCCCCCTGAGGCAACAACAGCCCCGGGCTGCCCCCGTAGGGGTCCTGGTCCCAGGCTCTTCCAGGCATCTGTGGAAAAGCAGCTCTGGAGAAGTTAAACCCGGGGAAAGAAGTGTGTTTGGCAAAGTGGAGCATCCGCAGCGTTAAGCAGGGCGTTTCCTTGCAGGGCGTTAGGGTTGCAGCTTTGGATGGAGGAAAATTAAGGTTTTAGGACACCTTTCTCAGGTCTTGAGCCCTTCTCCTGAGCCCTGCTGGGAGCGGGGCTAGGCAGGACCCCTCTGCCAGCCCCCCACTGGAAATCCTGGCATCATCTGGGGTCTGGCACCATGGGCTTGGGGCTTTGCTTGTCCCTGGCCGAGCAGGAGCTGCGCCGGGTGAGGCTGAGCCGTGCCCAGCCTGCCGCTCCCCGACAGGCGGGACTCAGAGCTCGATTTTCAGAATTATTAAAGTGGTTATGGTTAGAAACGTGACTGAGAAGAGGGCACATAATGTACCACACCTAGCAGCCGATTATTCCTCACAGAGCCCTTTCTGAGTCATTTGATGAGTTTACCGAGAAAAACAATTTTCTACTTTTGTCAGCAGCATTGCAGAGCTGCGGCTGAGCAGGCGGTGAGGCTGCTCTGATAACAGGTCCCTGGTTTCTGTCGATAATGAACTGCACTAATTAAGAGACAGAACAGCCAGATTTAGGAGGTCGGGACAGGGCATGGCAACACGTTTCCACCACGAGCCGCGGCGTGCACCGGTGCAGAAGCTAATGGAAAGAGTGACACCAAGGCAGGGACTGTCCTCAGGGCACCGGGGCAAACCCCTGCCTTTTGGGAGGTCCGCTCTGGATCAGCACTTGTTCAAGTGAGGTTCGAGAAGGGCTCCAGGTTTGAGGGCCAGGTGGTTGCTTGACATTGAAACCGTTGTTTTTTCAGGGGCTGAGAACCACCCAGAGCTGCAGCACGGCTGCAATTAATCATCCCATCAGCTCCCGGCACTACCGTGCTGCAGCACCCAAGGAATTTCTCTGGTGCATAAAAAGGAAGCCAATATGTTTTCTTCTGCCTGTGGAAATCCTTTGGCAAGGGTCTTGGTTAGCTGCAGTATCACCAAGAGAGATGGTAAATCCTACCAACTGCTTTTCTGCAACGTTTTTGTCAAGTGGCTGAGTTGGTTTTTGTGGATTTTCTGCTGAAGCGTGTCATGAAGAGCTCCTCGAGCTCTGGTCTTTGCAGTTAAGTTTGGATTTTTTTATTTTTATTTTTTAATTAAAATTACTACAGGCATTTCTGTCATTCGTGTTGTCTATTTCTGGGGATCTGTGTACAAACCATTATCAGCTTCAGATCTGAAATGCTGGAGCACCTAAAGCTGCTGTGAACTATGAGTAATATATTACAGAATAGCAAACCAAGGATGGTCTGCAAAGCATTATCAGATCTCCTTACAGAATGAAACTACAGTGAGATGCACTGTTGAAACTGGTACCTTATCACTCTGAAATCCTTTACTGGAAATCTAGTGTTGATGTGTGTGTGTGGCCAGTTCATGACAGCACGGCTCCTATTCAGATCACGATGTCTTGCTGATGGATGTTTTTTTTCAAAGTTATTTTATTGTTTGTTTGTTTGGTGGTGGTGAGATTTTTTTTTTTTTAATTCTTATTTTTTGATGAAATGAAAGTTTTTTGGATATCTGAACAGCTGATGGATCAGTGGTGGATCCCAGCGAGCAAGGCTCAGGGGCTGGCAGCACGTGGCATGTACAGGGATGGCTCTCTAGGGGGATGCTGCAGCCCCTGGGAGGGCTGCTTGCCACTTTTATTAATAACTCTGAGGCAAGCTAGTGATGTCCAGGGCTTGTCTTCTTACCTTTTAATCCCCTATCATGGTGTCAGACCGTTAACAGCCCTCTGTGCTGTGTGTTATTAAGTCACGGCTGTTTTTTGGGTGCCCCATCCCACTGTGCCTGCCATGAAAGCCCTGGGGAGGAGCCCCCCACTTGCCGCGGGCAGCTTGGGAGGATGGGGGACAGGACCACGTCCCAGCGTGCAGCCGTACATGAAAGCCTTAATGATGCCAAAATGCCTCAGGGAGTCAATTCCCAGCTGATCTCACCCGCGTTGTCACGCTGCCGTGGATCAGAAATCCCTGTTCCTTTCCTCTTCCTTCCCAGAGTGTATGAGACACAGCTTGCTGTTTTATTGAGGATGTTCTCCTGTTGCTGCAGCTGGCATGCAGATGAGAGCCTCTGTTACGCATCTGTGCGGGGAAGGCTGAGCTGAGGTGATTTGCTTCAACCAGGAGCTGGTCCAGTGCCTGCCGAAATCCAGCCGTGCCATCGGCAGGCACACTGTGCCCCGTCGTCTCCAAAAGGCACACGCTGGGGACCCTCAGAGGTGCAGCACTGGCAATCAAACACCATCACTGTGCACGTACTTGAAAAAAACACTAAGAAAAGATGTGGATCCTGTCCCCCCCCCTCCAGCATCGTTGTTCTCTCGCTCACTCGAGGCAAGGCTCACGTTCTTGCTGCTGCTTTGTGAGTGGAAGCACAGCAAGGCCAAGGGACCCCCAGGTCCATGCTGAATATGTAGGGAAGCAAAGCCCTGAGCCCCCCAGTCCAACATCTCCCTCCTGTGCCCTCTTTCCCCTTCATCTTCCACCCAGTGGGCTGCTGGGCAGATTTTAACCCCTGACCATGTCTTGCCTGCTGGTACTTGGTGACCTGCCTTTAGGGCATCAGTTACCAAAAAGGAAGACGTTCACTTACCAAACTGAAAAGAGAAATCCCTTCTTCTCATCTGCAATTTACATAATGAAGTAAGAACTCGCTGCCTCTTCCCTCATTTCCTCACCCGGGCTGGGTGTGCACCCGGCTGCCTGGGAAAGCTGCAGGGCCCTCGGGTGCCTCTTCCTCCGCTGCGAGCGCACCTTTTGCTGCAATTCCGTGCAGCAGCTGGGAATTTGGGGAGGAAGGCGCAGATTAATGCCACACGCTGCCGAGCACTCCAACACCTTGGCAAGAGCAAATGCAACCTGCTGCAGATTTGGACCTGTCTTTTGGCTGTTTTCTTTGATAGTGCTAAGGCACGGGGCTGAGGGAGGCATGTTGGGTGCATTTGTGGTGATTTCAGCTGTATGCAATACTGTGACTAGCCTGGGCATAAAATCTATTTGCCTAGTGTTACTGTGATGATAGATATACTCTCAAGATTGAGCTCGGTTATCAATAAATTACTCATTCAGCAAAACTTGAAATAACAGCCCCCGTGCACAGACTTTCACACAGAAGACCTGCATTGCAACAGCCATGTTTGGGCTCCTGCTCTGTCCCAGAGCATCGTTGCTGTTTTTTTGGGGCTGCAGGGACACCTCTGCCCCCTCTGGTCCCTCTGAGCATCCCTACTGGGTGTAGGGAGCCCAAGATTTTTTTTTTTTTCCACTGCTCATTTTTGTTTGCAGGCTGTACTTGGCTATGTCCAAAAGGGTTACAGAAACAACCAACCTAACCTTGGAGCCAAAAGCCTGGTGAGTCCACCTGGGTTTTGCCCCCTTTGCATGACAGCATGTCCCAGCTGGCAAACTCTGCTCCCAGGGGACTGTGTGCGTCCAAAATGCCAGTGTGAGAAGATGCCAGCTCTGCTCAAGGACCTTGGCTGCACCATCAGGTATTTCTCAGGTAATGGTCGCAGCGGTGTGAGCATGGACCTTGCAGTCAAAGTCTGTGGGTAAAACTGCCCTGCTGCCACTGGGCTGGTTCATTTTAAAAGTTTGAGTGAATTTCATCCCCTTCTGCAGGCTGATAGCTTTGGTTTGTGTGTAGTGCTCACCTAAGTTACCAGTGCTCCTGAAAACCTAAGGACTTCTTGCAGCCCCAAGGTGGGAGCTGCTGTCCCAAAGCCCTGCCCTCTCAGACCCTGGCACACGCAGACAGAGCTGAGCATCCGCCCATCCCCACAGCAAGCCTGAGAGCAGGGTCTCCCAAAACCAGAAGATGAAGGTCCCACACACCAGGACAGCGGTGGAGAATGGCCTCAGCAACTTCCTGACTCCCCCCGTGATGACCAGGTGGCATCACCAGGACCGTGCCGGGGGACCCACGGCCCCGAGCGCGGCGTGGCAGAGATGCCGCCCCCACCCCTCGGTCACGGCTTCCCAACCCCGGGCGGCAGCAATGCCAGGATTTCCCGCCTCCAGATGTGAGGGAAACACCTCTGGGTGAAAGAGTTGGAATTGCAAAGGGAAATCTATGCTGGGAAAAGCAAGAAAAGTCCCAAAAGTTAATCCGAGAGCTATTTCCTCCTGGTACCTGGATAAAAACGCGTTCTTCGGAGCTCTCCAGGTCAGACGTCGACAAGACAGGAGAACCCGTGGCAAAGAAGGTAAGGTACTGGTTTTGTTCTTCTGCTGCACGTCCATTTTATCTCCTGGCTCTCCTATACCGAGCTGCTGTGACGTTTTTATTTATGAATAGCCTTTATTTCCAGTGCTAACAAAAGCTACATTTGGAGTATCGGTGCTGTTTCAGAGAGAAAGCATTTTCCTTTGGGATCTGCTGCTTTTGCTCACACTTACCTTCAGTCCAGCTGCCCAGTAGACTTTTAAATATCTAATTTATTTGCTCTTATTTTTCTGCTGAAAATTGTGGAGATGAGCTTTGTCTGTTTACATGCAATCTTTTACTGGCATTTTATATTTTTCTTTCTTTCATGATCTTTTAGTAAATGCTTGTTCTTATATAACTTTTTTCTTTGGCACCTGGGGAAGAAAGAAGAAATAGTTAAGAGATACCAATCAGCATGTTGCTTTTACACATACATACCTGTATGTGTGCAACCAGTGCTATATAAAATGTGTATATTTTCAGAAATATGGTTGTGTTGTTTAGCTTATGGCACATACATACAAACGTACTTGTCAGATGTATTTACTCCTGTGACCCCACCTAGTCTTTTACATATAAATCACGATGAGCTGAGCAATGAATGTTAAACAATTTGTTGGAAATCTTAATAAGAACTGTTGTATTGTTTTTCTTCTGTGGTTTTTAGAGAAGAGACAGTTGCAACCACAGGCTTGAGCAGATCTCCCTGGCAGCAGCATGAAGGGCTCCCACTTGCTTCTCTGCCTCTACTCCGTGACTTGCTGGTTGAGTCTGATGCCGGCAGCCGAGAACAAAATCTTCCACTTTGGACCCTGCAGGATTTCAATGAGTGTCACCGAGATCAGGTCTGGCTTCACTGCAATTAAAGCAAACATCGTAAGTATTGCCTGGGCTCCTGGGGAGCTGAGGATCTGTGCAGCCAGCAGTTCCCAAAGCCCTGTGGAGCTGGTGCATCCATCACCACGTCTTCTCTTCCCATGCAGCAAGCCCGAGACCCCATCAGGACCCTGAGCATCCTGTCGCACCCGCAGTCTCTGCACAAGGTCAAGGTAGGCGCCCTTACCGTGCCTCCACTTCTGTGACTAATTTTGACCAGCTCGCTTGCTAACACCAGTTATTAAGAATGCCAGTTCAGAAGGGTTTGGAGAGTCGTAGTAGTGCCATTTCTAAGTTCCTGTGAAACACGGGCACTGACAGAAAGAGCAAGTCAGGGAGAATAAAGTGATGCGGATCGCATATGTGAAAAGAGGTGGGTGTCCTGCCGCAGTTCCTGCGCGCTGTGGGCTCGCTGAGCTGGCTGCCTTTCTCTAGAAATGTGGGCAGCTGCCTGCTGGTGCTCGCCCTGCTCCCATTCCTTTCTGCCGGGTGGTCGTGGTGGCCCTTGGTTTCCTGAGAAATATAAGCAAGGTCTTTGCAACTCTCACACCTCAAGGCACTAGGCACGGGCCACTGCTTCAGGCCTCTAATACCCAGCTACAAAATCAGCTGATTATTTTGGTGCTAAGGATGGATCTGGAAAATCAGCCTAAAATACCCGTCTATACATGTTATCAATACATGCCAAGCATGGCTGGAAAAGCTTTCCTGACACAGCACATCACACTGTCAGCTTCTGTGTTTAGTGTCAGAGACGGCTTGGTGTAGCTGTGGAGAAAAGGACGGGTGACTACGGGTTTGTAGAACTCTGGAAGACCTCTTAAAAGTACAATTTGTTACTTAAGTCTTCAGATCGATGCTGCATCATCCACAACCTCTTCAACTTCTACATGGACAAAGTCTTCAAGCACTGCCAGACCGAGGACTCATACATCAACCGGAAAATCAGCAGCATAGCCAACTCCTTCCTCAGCATCGAGAAGAAACTCGAGCAGTGTGTAAGTTGGTGCTAACGTTCAGTTTCAGCTGTTAGTATCTGCTGTGTAAATAAACCTAAGTGCTTTGTAATCTACAAAATCTTTATTTATAAAAAAAGGTTTTAACAAGAATGTGAAGAAGTATGATATGAATATTTCTTGTTTCCACTAAGAAATTTTTGTATTTGCCCATTCATCAGCCAGCTCCCATGGTGGCTCTCAAAAACTGTCTCTGTCCACCCAAGTGTCCTAAGCTGAAGTCTGATTTAAGGACCCGCAGCCTTCTGCACAATTGAACAAGATCTCAGTGTATATTATACAATAGTTTAACTAGATAGTATAACTAGAAAGCAATTTCATATCTTTAAAAATGACCCCCCTGCCTAATGAATTCAATTTTATTTTTCTAGCATAATCAAAACAAGTGCTTGTGTGGGCAGGAATCCACTGAGAAATTTAAGCAAATACTGGCAAACTACGAAGGGGTAAGTTGATGGTTATGTCCAGTAATTAATGCAGCCTTTCAGAGTCTCCTTAGGCTCCGTGGTACTCACTATCAACCTGTTCCCTTATATCCCTTTCAGCTGAATATCACATCTGCAGCAATTAAATCCCTGGGCGAGCTGGACATCCTTCTGGACTGGATGGAGAAATCTCGTTAAAGCAGGAGGCAGGAACCGTCCGCTAACGAGGCTGCTGGCAGGTTGCAGCCCCCGTGGCACATAGGACAATAACGCCCTGTCCCAGAGCAATCCCACTGGCTGCAGCTGAAGTTGGATCAAACTCCTGGTGTTTTGCTACCCATGTGAACAGGGAAATGCGCCAGCAGGGTCTTGCATCTCGATGGAAATACAGAGTTTGTTCCAATCAGCTTCGCACTCACATATCTGACTTCTACCAAAGGACACTTTACAAGGGAAAATTCTGTATTTCTCTTGCTTGCAGACATAAGCTATGATAATTTAACAAAAGTATTGTTTAAATTATAAACTCTTTGTATATTCATGAGCGCCAATGGCTGGTAGGAACTTCTCTGATACAGCTGATGCTACAGACAGTGCTCACAAGTCTGTTTTCAGTCTTTTGAGACTGCTTCTGCTGCTGTGCTCTGGCTGAAAGTAGGTGCATTGTGTGAGAAAATAGGTCCTCACAGGTGCTGCAGGCCTAAGAAATCTGTGTTTCCTTTCCAGATGGTATTTTCTGCCTTATCAGTAGAAAAAAGTTTACTATGCAAAAAAAGTTTACTGTGTGGTTGCTGAATAGAAAAAAAACTTCTTGTGTGCATTATTGTAATTTACTGACACTCAGTAGCACATTTTGTGGAAGTCTGATGCACTTACTGTAAATAAACCCAATTTGAAACTGTGCTGCGTCTGTGTGTGTCAAAATTTTGAGGAATTACGTTTCTAGTCGGTGAAACTGTTTGAATTCAGCGTGGTGTCCTTTTGTAGCAGATGCAGTCCCTGCTGGCAATGGCATGCATTCAGATGTGCACCAGAGCCTGTGAGCACGTCCCTACATGCTAGTGATTAAAAAAAAAGAAAAAGAAAAAGAAAAACAAACCAACACGTAATGTTGGGTTATTTTTATTTGTATGAGTTGTCAGCAAGTACGAGGCTTAGGAGCTCTTATTTTGTGTATTTTCAAGTGAAAGCAGATGTGTTTGTGTATTTCCCTGTGCTCAGGAGCGATCAGGCTGGGGGTGTCTGGCTAGGGCAGCAGCCCCTGTGTGTGTGGGTAGAGGCAGGGAGGGCACTGCCATCGGGTGCCTCCAGGAGGCTCCTTCACAGCCTGGTGCTGGTTCAGAACGAGCTCCTTGTGCCCTCAAGGAGGAGCCAGCTCCTGCTGTGGCTTCACCCATTGCAGGTGGTGCCTGGCCAAGGACTCCTGGATCATGCCAGCATCCCTGCGTGAGGACAGGATCTGCCACATCCAGCGCTGGAAAAATGAAGCAATGCAAAGGAGGAGGAGGAGGAGGAGTAGAGCCTTCGTCTGTTCCCCCGACCACCCAGTCTTGAGATTTGACTGAGACCTGAGACCCAAACGCTCGTCAGCGTTTGCCTGCATGTGCACATGCTTCTGGCTGAGCGGGATTTGGTGATTCACTTCAAAGAAAGAGCTCCTTGATTGCTCACTAACCTTGCTCAAATATTTGCTTATGCTCTTCAGGGCCTTGCTTCCCTTAATTTCCTTTCCCGTTACTAGGTTTTTGCAGTGTGACGTCCATTTGCCTTGGTGCCAGGGTGTGAATGGGTGAACACACGGCTCTCCCTGCTCTGTCAGTGCTCACGGAAGCTGATCTTTCAACATCAGCACCTCGAAATCAGCCATTTAAGGATGACAGATACTTTCCATGTTCCACAACCTTCTATTAACGAGAAAACATTATGAATGAAGTGGTGACACAGCTCCTCACCGACCGAAGGAAATCAGCAGTGTCACTGAGTGGTGAAGGAGCTGGGGCTGCTTGGTGATGTCCGTGAGGACCTCTCCATTGATCAGGGTGGGCTTTGGTCCACAGCTTGGGGCAGAAGCTGGGTTCTGTTGCACATCCTCAGCCTGTGCTGTCACAATTACCGTTATTTATCCAACTTCATTGACTTTGTAGCCTGTGCAGAGGGTCTTGTGCCTCAAAGCATGCATGATTTACCACAGAGTGGTAAGTTCACGTCTCACCCCTTGCAAAGGCATGCAGCAGGTGAGGGATGGGCCCCTCATGCACTGAGGTACAGGAGCAGGGGGCCAGCAGCTGGGACCACAGTGCAGTCACGGTCAGAGCTGGCAGGGAGGATGCTGCACCCATTCGTTTTGCCTCCTTCACTGCTCTCCAGGAGCTCAGCATCTCGCTCCCGTGCAGGGGCAGCGCCGTGCAGGAGGAGCAGTGCTGAGGAAAGGATGCCTGCAGGCAGGTGGAGGAGGAAGCTACTTTCAAAAGGGAGAGAGTGGGGTTTTCTCCTCTTGGAAGTTTCGAAACCTTAGCATTCTCCTGCAGCTTTATTACTGCTCAGCCCCTGGGGACACTTTCCGAGCGCACGCCTTTCCTATTGCACCAGAATCATCCGCTCACTTCCAGCAACTGCGGGCAGGAGCAGACCTGTCCCGGCCCCTCTGCTTCTTGCAGCACCCGAGCCCCTTCCTACCACGTACAGAGGGGATGCAGACCAGGACAGCTGAGCTAGAGCCTGATATCTGAGCTCCTGTGATAGCGATTGCTGTGCTGGAGGGAGAACAGCAAACCAAACTGCAGGGCTGGGAAGGGGAAACACAGAAATAAATACCAGCCGACCTGCTGCCCTCCTGCTTGTCCTGAGCCAAAATTGTCTCAGCTCATATTCCAGGGAGGTCCATGATGCAGGAATAATTTGGCTATACGGCTTTCATTCTTGATGAAAACTCGGTGTCTGTAGGGTAATGTGAACAACCACTTTCTGACCTTGATGATCTATTGTCCTGTTTTCACTTCAAAATGTAGCTAATATTTTACTAAAGCAGAAGTGTGTTCATGGTGTTACTGCAACGCTGTCGGCTTGGACTCTAGCCAGGGTAAGGATCCTTATTCTTTATATTTTATGGTTTGCTGTCAGGGATGCACGCAGCCCAGACAGACTCAGGGAATTTAATTTGTCTGTGCTGTTTCTGCCCTTTCTCCTCTGTCCCCGTCTGCCTTTCATCAGCTGAGCAGGCACCACTCTGGCTCCTTCCTTGTGACGTGCAGAAACTCTCGTGTTCAGGGAAAATTGTTTCTCTGCTTTGTCACAACTTCTTCATCTTCGCTGCTTCCCAAATTGCTTTATCTGTGGGGTATTCAGCTTTCTGTACCAACACCTGACTGACAGACAGCAATGCCTGTGCCACTGTTTCAAAAGCCATGCGCCAATAAATCATTTTTCTCTGTTTGGTCACCCACTCTTGAGAATAAGACCAGGAGACCACACTTTTTTTAATTACAGCCATCATTACTTCTGCCCGGACAAACATGAAACCAGCCGGGGGCAGCAACCACCGATGCCTGTTGCCTAATCCGTTATAGAGGCTGCTCAATAAGCCGTTGTATTAATTAATGCCATTCTGTGGTAAATTGCTGCTGTCGACGAAAATGCATATGAGGAACATTACTCAGAACGTTCCCCACTCTTCTCCATTGCCCCTTGCTTCTGTGGGGCTCAGACCCTTCTGTGCCATATGCAACAGCAAGTGTCAAACATGCTGGAGAAAGCCAGAGCACAAGGAGGTGAAATCAAAGGAAAGGCACAGACCGAGAGGGGAAATGCTTCTTTGCAGATGCTCTTTGCAGGCAGAGGGCATGGGGCTCTTGGGGCTGCTGGGTGGCAGCTCTCAGCAGCACTTTTCATTGACAGGCTAAAGCAGACTGCTTGCACTTGGAAAAAATACAAGCCAAACCAAACCAAAAACACACCAGTATATTTGTCATGACAAACTTTGGACCCTATTGCTTTTGCGGCGGGCTGATGGATGCCCAACACCAGTCCCAAGGGTGAGGAGAAAGTCCCTGCCCACGCGTGCCCTTGCTGTGACTCTTCAGAGGTGCTTTCCCTGTGCCCTGCCACAGAATGAGAGCCCGCCCGGTCTGCTGAAAGCCGCCTGTATTCTTTATTGGTCGTGAACAAAACCGCTGCAGGCACCCCTGGTCTGTCAGTGCTGCCCCTGGGGGAGAAAGCTGAGAGGGATCAAAAGCGCAAGTCATTGTTGTAAAGGGTTTTTCAGCTACCGTTAGGAAAAAATGGGATTTAAAAACAAAAACAAAAACAAACAAACATCTTCTGGTCTTTGGGAACCCACAGCATCACAAGGGACCCTGGCTGGCCTCAGCCCCTCGGGCTCCTGCCACTGCACCTCCGCGCTCGGGCCTCTACAATTCTGACAAAATCACCGCTCGAAGCTGAATTTAAACAGGAAAAGATCAAGCTATAGCAAATTGTGACAGCAGTAAGCAGCGCAGCTTGCTGAGCCTCACGGCAGAGCCACCCCCTTGCTGCCGCGTCCCCGTGTCCCCTGCCCTCAGACCTGCCCGCCCCAGCCCGGGGGGGCCGCGGCCGGCGCCGCGCTGTCCCCGGGGGCACAGCCCTGGGCGATGGCATTGGAGGTGAGGAGGTAGGTGGAGTAGGCAAGGTCAGCATCCTCCTTGGAGCCCTGCAGAAGGAGAGAGGACAAGGTGAGGGACACGGTGAGGGACACGGTGAGGGACGTGGTGGTGGGTGGCAGGGGAGGGGGCAGCACGCGGCAGGTGCATGCAGAAAGCATTTCCCATCGGGGATGATGCACACAGGCTGGACCAAAAATGCCCATCCTTGTTGATTCTCAAGGCACGAAATGGCAGCAAAAGCGATTTAATTAAAAGCATGGGGAGCCTGGCTCTGATGAGGGCCTCTTTATTGCTCAGCTCTGGGCTCTTGGCACTGACACCTGTACATAGCCTGCGGTTAGGGACTTCTAAAAAGAAGTGCTCCGACCTGGCACCGTGTGTTAGTGCGGAGTGGTGCTGCACCAGCATGGTCTCTCCTGCGGGGAGGGCAGCTGGGGGCAGGCAGGGGAGTACTGGGGACACTGGAGCGAGCCCCAGCCCTCGCAAAGGCAGAGACCCCCCTGCCTGCACTGCCTGCGTGGGAGCCCTGCTTTGGGGAGAGGCTGGGGAGTGCTCTGGCCTCTGGCCATGTGCTTGTCCCAGTGCTTTATAGCTACAGTAAGGACCATACCCCGACCTTCCTGGTGCTCCCTGAGGCTGGCTTGATGTAGTTTCAAGCAAAGAGACTGCTGCTAGTGTCTCTGCTAACACATGGGGTCAGGAAAGGATTAAGGTGCCCCATGGAGGCAGGTGGCCTGATCCAGGCATGATGGGGAACCTCCTTGATAAATGAAGCCCAGGGGCGTGGGCAGCTCCTTTGGTGACGCTGCCGGGGCTGGAGCTGTGCTGGTGCCTGCCAGGTCAGTGGGTGCACTTCTACCTCTTACCCTTTTTGCCTTCTTTGTCTCAGCTGCGCTTTCAACGCTGGCTGTGGTGGTGATGAATTCTGCACAGACAGAAAGGGAGACGTTAGGGTGTGATGTTCTGGTGGCTCCTGGGCTCTCAGGCTCTGCAAGCCCCGAGGCTGGGGGCAGCCCGTGCGCCAGCACCGTACCGTCCCCTCCCAGCTGAGTCTCCTGGCTCGCTTTCATGCAGGCGTTATCATTTGCCCCGTACTCCTTCACGCTCTCGAAGTCCGACATGCTGATGTTGGTTCTGTAGCTCCCCACGGACACCAGGTCTGTTCGGAGGGAAGCGATGAGTCCCCAACGTGCCCTCATGCAGGCAGCCACTGCACACAGCAGCGCCAGGAGCAGCCCCAGCACGCGGGGACTGCTGCAAGCAGCCGCTGCTGCCTTTGTCTGAATGCTGGGGCCATGTCCCAAATGTCCCAAGGGACTGGGAAGGGCAGGGGCTCACCTGATCTCTTGAGCTGCCGGTATTTAAACACAGCAAAAGCTGCACCGAGGACGACGACTGCTGCGCCAGAGGAGGCCAGGGCTACAGTAAGGACGTTGGAGCCAGAACTTTGTTCAGAGCTGCAGTGGAGGGAAAGATGGATCACTAAGCTGTGAGAAGCAGTTTTATTGGGATCATTCACAACTGAATAACATATGTAAATTTCTAACTGTTGAAACTCCATATAGAATGGTAATCTGAGCACAATGCAGTTCAGTTTATGAACTGCATCTAAGGACATCATAAGGAGATAAGTACAAATGTTGGATGGAGGTAGTGCCAAAATGGCTACACTAGCAGCTTGGTTGTAAATGTGCAAAGGAAACCTCTCTAATCTTGACAGAAGCATTTTTAATTATTTTCTTCTCTACCTGGAATTTCCAGTCATTCCCTTCTGAAATGATATCTTTACCTGGGCTAGATATTAATTTCAAGTCTTGCCTTTTGCTATGACTTTTTTCTTCTTTTTTTCTGAAATTTTGAGCTTAGTTCTTCGGGGAAAAATAATTTATCTGTTGCTAAACTACACATGTGGTATGCAGTGTGTTAGCAACAAACTAACGTAAACTTTGCAAAACTAAGTAGTGAGGGAGGCTTGGGAAGGACTGACCTTTCGGAGGCAGCTGCACTTTGCACCCCAGCATCGCTGAAGGCTCTCCCCTGGGGAACAACGCCACGGTCGGCACTGCTGGGCGCCGCGGCATTGCTGGGAGCTTCAGCGTCACTGGGAGCCACGGCATTGCTGGGAGCTTCAGCATTACTGGGAGCCACGGCATTGCTGGGAGCTTCAGCATTACTGGGAGCCACGGCATTGCTGGGAGCTTCAGCATTGCTGGGAGCTGCAGCATCACCAGGAGCCACGGCATTGCTGGGAGCTGCAGCATTGCTGGAAGTGTCCAAATTCAGGAGCCCTGGGCTGAGTTCGGCAACTTTCTCTGCATCCCCTAGGGAAGAAGGGTGATTAGTTGCAAGCGGCAGTCTTGCAGGGAACATATTGGTGCATGTGGAAATGCGGTGGGTTGGGGCTGTACCTATGAGGCTCTTATTTTAGAATGAGATTTAGAGATCTGAAATCTTATTCCAAATAATCTATTGGAAAAATCTCAAGCAGGATCTCCATGCCTGTACTCTCCTAAAAAATCTGGCATTTCTAAGTCCTGCTTCTAGTATTTCCAGAACAAATGTTGAATATTTGGATTACTTTTGTTTCTATCTCTTTGCCCACCAAAGACATTGAAAAAAGATTGTTTCTCTCTTTTCACTTTGACTACCATCCACTTGGGACAGCTGCCTGTGGGATCTCTAGCACTAGGCTGTACTTATTCTGCTCTACTTCCAATAATATCCCTTCCCAAGAAAAATGTATTCTGTCTAAAATACTCCACTGAAGCTGAGTCCCTTGCTTGTCCAAGGGGAATTGGTGACAGCCCTTCTTAGTATTTTGCCTAGTATTTTCCCTGTGAAGATGAATGAGCTCCCTGGAGTGACATGCAGCTCTTCATGTGACAGGTGTCTGATGATGCATAATCTGCGTGATGCTACGAATTATAATAGCAGTAATTAGTAAGGATGGGGTTGAAAATTGTATGGAAGGAAACGTGAGACTGGAGGGCTTTTTTTAACAGGGAACAAGGTGGGGGCAGAAACGGCAGAGCGGATGCAAACACCTATGGTGTGCTGCACGAAATCAGGGTGATCTTGGTGGCAACTGGTCTGGGAGGCTGTCTGGAAGGGAGCATTTTTGTTTTGAGGTGCTGCAACCTAGTGGATGCGGAGAGCATTTCCCTCAGCAGAAGGCAGCGTGATTCACACCAAGAGAAGCAGCAGAGCCCCAGCGACCCTTCCCCTGGGGCTCACCTCCAGACACCTGCAGGTACACTGCCAGCGATTCCCCGTAGTGGCCGTTGTGCTTCACCCCGCACCAGTACCACCCTTGGTCCGCGCTGGTCACCAAGTCGAAGGTTAGGACGAGTGTCTTGTTGGCGGTGTTGCAGCTGACGTCCACCCCCGGCTGGCTTTGGTCAGAGGCAGACAAGGGGGAGCAGCCGTCGCTGCTCCACTTGCACCAGTACTTCTCGTAGGAGTAGTACTTGCACGGGTAAGAGCACGTTAAATCGATCCGTGAGCCCACTTCTGCCAGCACGTCCTCCTTCCCCTTTAATCCAGGCTCTCCTGTGAGGGCAAACAGAACACCGAGGATGATGCTGGGGGATTTGGCAGTGGGAATTGTAGTCAACAGGCTGCGGGGCTGTTCACCATCTATCTCTAGATTGTGAACCAGGAGATGCCTCTTTGAGGGAAACTGCTCCTTACATTGCTAAATTAACACTAGGGATGCTGAACATACATCTCTGGGTGAAAGCTGTTTGTTTTTTTTTTTTTTGCAAGGCATAATGTTGAAACCTTGCATTTCCATTCTAAGACTGCTGGGGGGGACTGTCACAATATTTTGCCTTGAGATGAGTTCAAAATCGTAACTCAATGTCTTTACCAAAAAAGTGAGCTCTGCTCCATTGTGGAGCTTGGGAGGTTTTCATTCCTACGGAGCAAGCAGAGAACCAGCAATGTGTGAGCTCGTACCTTCTACGATCTTCAGCTCCTTCGATGACTTCCTCTCCCTTTCATCGTTCGTCATGCACCAGTAATAGCCTTTGTCGCTGTCCCGCAGCTGGTTCAAGATGACGCTGAATGTGCCGTTCTGCGGGTTGTCGAACATGGCCACTCTTCCTTCGTAAGTGTCATACACGAAGCCGGTGTTTTCTATGATCCGAGAACACCCATTCTTTCTCCACTTGCACAAGTACTTGAGCGAGTAATTTTTCGCGGGATCATAGTGACAATCAATGGTTACTGAACCTCCTTTGACTCCGATTACTGTGCTCTTTCCTTGAGGAACGTTTGACCCTGGAGACAAAAATACAATGGGCATTTATACGTGTCTAACTTCTGCCCATGTTGTGTTCTCCCAAGAGAATAAATATCAGATCACACAAAGCTGTTTGGTGTCAGCTAACGTACAGCTAGGTGGTGCTGGGGGGTGCAGACGACAGGAGAGCATCCTGGCACTGCCAGCAATTGACCCCCAAGGGTCTGTCAGGCCTTTCCTTCTCCTAAATTCACTGGGTGGTTGTCGTCTCTGTGTATCATCATTTCTCGGTTTCCTTCCCTTTGCTAGGGAAGGCAGACTTTTCCTTCCAGCATCTTAAATCTCAAAGTGACAGGCCTGAGGAGGCAGCTCACTTGTCTGAAGCTTGCAGGCAGAATCTGCCCTCGGGAGCTCTGGGCTCGCTGGGCTGGGGCAGGTGGCTGAGAACTGCTGGGGAAGCTGAGTCCTGACACAAGTCTGAGCTTTATTAGTGATGGTTTCATACACTGCTGGTAGCTGCACCATCAGATAGAAGTTCCCAGATGAAAGGATAGCATAATAGCGCTCCACAAAACTCTTGTTAAATAACGTGAGGCAGTCAGTGATGCTTCTAAACAAAAGCAGAGATGAAAGGAAACAAAACATCGGGAATAGCTCACTCACCCTCGTAGACATGCAAATCCAGCTCCTTCGTTTCTCCAGACTCCCCATAGGAGCCAACCCCGCACAGGTACAAGCCTGCGTCTTCCCAGTTCACCTGGGTTATCATGATGCTGAATGCGCCTTCGGTGTTCTCGTTGCTCAGCAGGGCTCTCCCTGTGAAGTCCTCATCAATCTTCCCATACGTGTCGATGATGTTGCGGCAGACGTCCTTCTCCATCTTGCACAAGTATTTCCTCATGCTGATGGTGTCCGCCCCAAAGCTGCAGGTCATGGTTACGGAGCTGTGCAGCTCCACGTAGAAGAGCTCGGCCTCCTCAGGGACGTTTGGACCTGTGCAAAGAGACCGCTCAGCAGCTGCTTGGTTGGTAGCCGAGTGCTACTTCCCAAGCCTCCAAAGGATTTTTTTTCCTAGCATGGGGTTTCTCTGTGCTGTTTCTCTGTACCCTGCCATGCCATCCTGCACTCAGCAGTTTCCAAGCAAGGTTTGTGACATTATTGGGTTTTATCTCTTAGGATTTTTATGCCAGATTTTTGGTCAGACAGCAATCTGTTCTGTAAAACATTAGCAGAGAAAAACCCTGCTGCTTCCCGAAGGCAGGGAACATCCTGAGCTCTTGGACGCCGTGCCTGGGCAGGCATCCTGTGGAGCTCTATTAAAAAGGGAAAAAAACGTAGAAGAAAAGCAATACTTCAATACTGTAATTACCTTCGGAAATGTCCAGGCTGACTTTGTAGGAGAGCCCTCTGCCATTGAGGCCGATCCCGCACTGGTAGGTGCCTCTGTCTGACAGCACCAGCCGCGAGATGTTCACCACCATGACGCCCTGCTCCGGGTAGTCGCTGATGGAGGCTCTGCCCCGGTAGCTCGGGGATGTGTAGCCGTTGGAGGAGACGACGGTCAGGCAGCTCCGGGACGATTCCCTGCACCAGTATTTTCTGTCGTGCCTGTTCACCTTGGTGGGCGGGTAGAAGCACTTCACGGTAACCGACCCATCGATCAGGCCATATACCTGCCGTGGTCCGAACACGGGGCTTGAGACTGCAAGAAAGCACATTGTCTGTAAATTTTGGGTGTGCTGCTCCTCCCAAAGGGACTGAGCAGGGTGTGCTGGGGCTGGTGTAGGTTGGGGCTGTGCAGCCTCACGTGTCTGAAAGGTCCCACGGCAGCGATGGGCATGGAGGGGGTAGATGTGACCCCAAACCCTCTTTCCCCCTTAGAAAAGCACCCTCTGGTCTTAGCACACAGGCACCTGTTGCACTTACTTGCTGCTTTGGGAGGATATTTGCTTCTTGCAGCTTCAGCTGAGAGGAAGGAGAGCAGGAAGATGAACGCCAGCGAAGTCATTTTGCTTACATTCCCTGGAAAAGGCACAGAAGTTGGCGAATATTCACACTTGTAAAGGGATTAACTGATCGAGTCGCCTAATAATCCATACACCTGGAGGGTAAGAGCTGTGGCTATTAGAGCTAGGGAAAAACACCACATTTAATTACTTTAGTCAAACCATTTAATGTGCAATGGGGAGCTGATGTCTGCGCTTGCCCGTGTTGCTGCATGGCACTGCGACTGCCTGGGGGTCTGAAACCAAGGCAGCAATCCTCAGCCATGTAAAACGAAGGGACCTGCCTTTACCACAAAGCCAGTTAATGCGAGGCTTGCAAGTCAGTGATGTAGCCATTGGAGCAGGATGCCCTGGGGACAGTGGGGATATGAGCAGCACAAGAAACTCTTTTGGCCAAACCAGAAGAGACCTGATTCCAAGTCGGAGGTGACATCTGGTTTGTGAATCAGAACAGCCCATCACAAGGCTGAAGTCCAAAGATGGCCCAAAAGCTGCTGAGCCCAAGCAGGCCGGGAGTTCAGGTGGTGGCTCGGAGCTAGGCTGCTCGCTGCCTTGCCAGGATAATGCCACTTGAAATAGTTTGTTGTTTGTGCCGTGAAAGGAAGGCTTGTTCCCTTCTGAGCCTGGGTGCCAAAACCACTCCTTGAGAAAACCTGCTTTTGTAGAGCAGAGTTCCTGTCCGAAGCCAGTATTTAATTTCATACCATTGCTTCCCTGTTTTCTTCAAGAACGTGGAAACATTGGGTTTTTCTTTCCTCGGCTGCTGATAAAGTTAGGGCGCAGAGATTTAAACCCCCTAGAGAATCACTGGTACATCTGGCCAAAACTACTGCACCAAAACTAAATCCCAGCCAAAGTGATGGCTGGTGGGAATGCCAAGCCAAGCTGCCTGTTTCTTGAAATGTGTCCCTAGCCAGCATGATGAATATTTCTGATCTTTCCATGTTTTGTTCTGACTGATGGCCCAGGGAAAGCCAAGGCTTTTAATTCCCTAAGTGGTTTTCCCTGGCCCGAACCAAGCGTGCTGCAGGACACTGCGTGGTGCTGTGGTGAGAGGATGCATTTCTGAGCACAAGTGTTGATCTACCTGTTTATTATTCCAAGCTCTAGAGATGACAGATGCCAAGGAAAGTCTTTATGAATGTTCACAGGAATTTGATTTCAGGGCATTAGGTGACAGGCTTTATTTTATGAGGGGTAATTCCCAGCAGAAGAAAAATGCCTTCGCTTCCGTGTTAAGATGAAAGGTGTTCTGTTGTTCTTTCTTCCTTGTATTGTGATTTCTAATTGCTCAGTGTCCACTTGTCTATGGTTAATAATTTACTCACTGAGCATGAAAAATGCTTTTTCATACATATCCCAGAGGTAGCCAGCAAGGCAAACAAAGCATGCTGTGCCAAAGGCAAACAGCGCGGCACAGCAAGGGCCCACTTTGCCCTCCCGCCCCCGCCGGGCACTGCCAGCCATGGTGGCAAGGGGCAAGGACAGGTCCCAGTCCAGATTTTCCCCTTCTTGGTAAAATTTGTGTGATCGGTTGCTCTGACTGCTTCCCAAAGCAACCGGCTGTGTCAGGGTTACCGACTGCAGCATCTTGCCAGGCAGGGAAGGATTACAGAGACCTCCCTTGGAAATGAAGATCGAGCAGTGTGAAACAACACAGAAAGACGTGTGCAAGAGTGGTGGCAGCGAGGTCTGCGTGTGTGCGAGCAGGACAGGATTTGGGCATCTTTCTCCAATTTGTGCCTATGCAAGAGTGACAGCTCGTGCGTGCTGCCACCAGCAACGCGTGGCTCCGACTGCCCCTGGTCCTGCTGTCTGGCACCAACGCCCTCCCCGCTCGCTGAATGGAGGCAGCAAGTCCCAGCAGGCACAGCCGCCTCTTACGTAAAAAGATCTGCCGGGCACTTGCACACCAACCCACTGAGCGGGGCGAGTGGAAACCCCCTGCCCTGCACGCCGAGTGACGCTGCCCGGCCTCGCCGGAGATGCTGGGGCAGAATTCCTTCCAGCCTGCTGCTAAAACAGCTCCTGCTCCTCCTTGCTTTCAGAGAACTTTTGCTGCTGCCTCGGCTGTCTGCAGTCAGAGCGTGAGACTCAAACCTCAGAGCCCAGATAAGGGAAAGGCTGCTGAGCTGGTGTGAAAGGGCGTGCAAGTAAGTGGCTGTGCAAGGGACCTGCGTTAGGGCTGCTGGTGGTGGGGGGTGTTAGAACAGATGTGGGACAGCAAATGGCTGCAGGGGGTTGTGAGAGAGTCAGGAGGCTTGAAGCAGAGTGTGTGCTGCCTGCAGAGTATCTGGGAAGCGAGTTTATGGCATGGACGTGGGGTCGGAGGCTCTGCAGTGCCCGGGATGGTGCTGGTTGAAGCCCCGAGCTGGGGCAGTGCTGGGAGAGGCTCGGATGAGCAGAGCCCTGTGCTGCTCCTGCCACTTGGCTGCAGCCCCTCACAGCTCTGTCCTCGCTTTTCCAGAGGGGAGAGAGGGGGAAAGTAGTGCTGCTTTGTTTTGTATTGGTGAAATGCTTCCTGGAGCCAGCAGTGGAGGCAAGGCTTCAGTCTGGGCTCCAGATACAGCCCCCACATTATCTGTGTGTGTCTGGCAGCAACAGCTCCTTCAAGGAAAATGCAGAAATTCACCCCAGGCAGTGATGCTGTGACTGGTCCTGGGAGGGCCCTCGAGTCCTTGGGGGGAGGTCTGAGGTCTGACTTGAAGCGTGGGGCTCGTGCAGTGCTCCCAGCATCTTCCAGCAGAAGCCACTTATCCCCCTGCACGGGGGATAATATCCCTGCTGCTTTTGTCGATGCAGGAGAAGGGCTTTTTCTTTGGGATGGGGGCTGGGGGTGCTGGGAATGATGAAGCATCCTACTTCTTTTCCATACCCTTTGCAGCACGGGGTGAGCAGAGAAACAGCCAAGGGGAAAGCTTTTGGCTGCCTGAGTGTGCGTGTGCCCAGTGCTCAAATGTCCATGCTGTGGTCAGAAGGCTGCCCCCCTCCCTGGCACAAACCCCTAGCTCTGTTGCAATGGTGACCATCTTTGGAATAGTACCAGCTGTGCGCTGGGGCTGTACTCATTTCTCCCTCTGTCTTATTAGATAACTCAAATCTTGTTTTTTTTTTTTTTTTTTTTCTGAAGTGGATTTGGCTCATTTTGCATCATCAGAACTTCTGGCTTCCTCCTCTTCCCTGTCCCAAAGCAATGTATTGAAGTTTTACAGCACAAAAACTGAACTCAGCAGGCAGGATTCTGTCTTCAGGACTCCAAAGTCCCCAGGATCAGGGCAATGGGACTGTCCCGAGACACTTTGCCAGGCAGGGCTGGCTCCAGTGTGCTGCTGTTTGTGTGTAATGCAACAGGGGTTGCAAAGATTTATGTTGGACAAACTGAGAACAGGACAGGCTAATTATTAACAAAATTAATTCTAGCCAATCAAGATATTTAGTTGTAATATGCTTTAAAGCAGAAGATACAGCTGTTACCAGGTAAATGGAGTTAAATCTCCCCTAGTTGCCCCCTTACATGCTCATGGAGTGGCCGTGTACATGACCACAAGCTCGAGCAGCTGCTCAGAACCCCACAGAGGCCAACTGCAGAGGCATGCGAGTGCAAGAGAAATCTAAAGCATGCAAGCACTCGAAACCTAAATATACCTATGCCACAACAACAGGTGACTGACTACTCATTATGACCTGCTTCCATAATTTGGATTTTGTTGGTTTTTCCCTACCACCTCAGTGCGTGAGAGCTCGGTGCATGCACATGCCGCACTGAAGGTGCCAGTCAGGCTTTGCTGGTTAGCACGAAATTAGATCTGGATGTGCTGCAAAGTGGGTTTGGTGCGAAAAAAAAGTGCAAATGGGACAATTGCAAGGTCCTTTACAACCTAATGGCCTTTTTTTGCTTTGCTGCAGGGTGTTGGGACATTGGTCTGGAGTAGTTATGGCATGAGGCATCCCTGGGCTTGGCTTCTTGGTCTACCGTGTGTGGGCACTTCCCTGGATCCCCCGTGCTGAAAGCGTTGCAGGGGCTGTCAGGGTTGGGACCGTCACCTTCCTCTCCAGCTGTATGGCAGGCCTGAATTCTGAAATGATGCTTTCAGGTTCCTGGCATAAAATGCTGGGGGAGTAGGGGCTCTCAAACCATGTTAGCTCTTCTAAATATTACAAGACCTTCCCTGGGTTTCCACGGTGCTTTTGCAACTCTGAGCGCTCAGGAGGAATGTCTTCAGATATATAATGGTGTAGAGGAGATTGGGACCTGAACTGAGTTATGCAAACGCAAGCAAGCAGCTGCTCTGACTGGGTAAAAAAAAAAAAATCAGATCAGTTCCCAAATTCTGCTGTCTCAGCTGCTGGGTTGAGCTTTGAGAAACTGGCGCTCTCACAGTGCAGCTTGCCAGGGATCAACAGGCCAATCTATTAGCCATTAACTACTGCTCTTAACAACGACCAGTGTCAAGGATGTGCCATGGGACCAATGAAACACGAAGAGTTCGCTGCCACACTTCTGATTTCACTGCAGGAACCTTCTGCTTTGCGGAAAGTCTGCTGGTATTCCTGCATTTAGGGAACAGCGGACAGAATGGAGCAATGTGCATTTTTGCCCCTCAAATCCTTTTAAAGACGGACCCACTAACACCACGAGCGAGCTGCACGGATGCAAACTGTTGCAGACGTACGTGGCGCTGAGCAGCAGCACCAGGACCGGGCAGTGAGGAGGGACAGGGGCGCTGGGGCGATTCGTGGAGGCGCCTGGCAGCAGGACACAGCAGCAGCCGTCCTGCCGGGGCTCTCCACATCCTCCTAAACTGCTGCACTGGCGGCCGTATTGCCAGAGTTATTTGCTGGAGTGGGAGGGGAAAAGCCAGCCGTCCACTTGGATAGCACACGCTCATTGTGCTCTGTGGAGGTGAGCGAGCAGTGAGCTCCTGAAGATAAAAGATCAGGCTGACCTAAACACACGCAGAAAATTTCTGGTTCCAAACTGATGCCTGCTTTGCAACATGGAAAGAGTAAACAGGATGTGCTGATTTTATGATAGGCTGAGCAGAGATAGCTAGGCAGATCTGATCAAAAGTTATCAGGACTTACAATGAAATCTACCGTCTTTAGGAATTTCTGCAGTGCTGTAACCTTCCTAGCTAAGAGTCTGTGTTTGTTCCAGCTAAATGCTGTGCTAAGCGAGCACTATATTCTGGAAAACAAATGGAAAAGACTGGCCAGATAATCCTTATTAATGACTGAAATTTCCACTGAGGTTGTCCTGATGACCTAATTTTAAGTTCCCGTAAGCTGTTAGATGCACCATCTACTGATCTGTTGCTCTTCAGATAGGATTCTCATGGTTCACTCGTTTCTTACTGTTTGTTTCTTGAGCTGGAAAGTGAAACCAACTTTGGCACTATTAAACTGTTATTGTAGCGTAAAACTATTAATATTCCTGGAATTTGTGCTAACCCAAAGGCAATTACTGTACTGCTACGGAGTGTGCTGTAGAAGTTTGGGTGGATGGAAAGCATCAGAGCACCCGACCTTAGCAGCAGCACAATTGCAGTTAGGAGGTATTTTTTCACTGTACTTCAGACAAAATAAATCAGGTCCTTCAGGAAAGTTCCCTTCCAGAGTAAGAATTTGGGCCTGCAGAAACCCACCCCGTTGCTGTGGTACAAGGCAGAGGAGTCTGTCAGCTTTGTCTCCCCTGTTTTAGGGCTCTGTGTCCACCCCATGCCCTTATGCTGTGGTATCTATTTATCTGCGTTTTAACTGTACACGTTTGGTAGCTTTTCAGAGCTCTTTCAGGAGTTAGCCGTACCAATTCCCTTCCTAAATTTTCAAATCCGTCTCCTTATGACCATCTCAGTGCTATGATACAGAAAGCCATAATGACCACAGACTGAGATGCAGCAGTTCAGATTATTGCAGTCGTATTTACTAACATTTGTCATTTTCTATGTTAAAACATAATGCAAATATTGTAATGATAATTACCTTATAGCCAGAAAGGGAAGATTAAAAGTCTAAGGCAAAGAAGAAAAGGTAAAAATTACAAGCTTGATCCTATTTCTCTGACTGTCTTCTAAAATAAAACTCTTTCTCCTCACCAGCAAGAGCTTCACGTCCATTCACTGCTGCTTCAAAGCGAGTTCCCTGCGCACATGTGAGGGGAAGGGACCTGAACTGCCCCATGCTTTGTGCTCTGCTCCTTCTACATCTTACAGTGCAAAAGATTTCATGCTTTAGGAGGAAAATGAAGAATCATTACTCACACTTCAGGTTACTCCTGCAGACTGTTTTGCACTTCTTGCTTTCTCCTTCAGGCTGGCTTTGCCGGTACCGTGGCAGCTGACCCCGGGACCTCCTGGCTGCGTGTGGCTGTCTGTCTGTCCTGCCTCCCCGCTGTGGCTGGACACTGAGCTCGGGCAGTGCCAGCCTGTTTTAAATACTCCTCGTACCTCCAGCCATGCATTCCCACCTGTTGTGCCTTAAAGGAATAGCATCCGAGAGCCTCGCAGGTGCACGGGGCGCCACGTGGGAGCGGGGACAGCCAATGCCCGTCCCGGCACCGCTGACACTTGGCAGGGCAGCGGGCGCACGTTGCTGTTTGCCTCCTGATTACACCCTCCCGTTGTGCAACCGAGAGTGGGCTCTGGCCTCGGCCGTGGGCGCTGCCCTGGCACTTCCACTGCCTTCGGGCAGGATGTTTGCCCAACGCAGCCAGGTTTGGGGTCAGGAACATGGGTAGGCTGCTGCTGTGCCGGCAGTGGGTACCCGCAAGGCAGCTTGTGGCTGCCCTGCCTGCAGAGCAATAGTTTTGTAGGGAAAACCTGTGCAAAACCATTTTTTTCCCACTGTTTTTCCATTTTGTTTTTGGAAAGCAGTGTCCTAAGCAGGCCCAGGCTCGTTGTATCTCCTGGCAGAGCAGGTTGGCCTCGCTGGGAGGGCAGCTCTGCCCCCAGCCCCTCTGCCTCCCCACCGCCCCGTGGGCAGAGCAGGAGCCCACGTGGGCCAAGGCTGGCTTCGTCTGTGCAAAAAGAGAACATGGCAAATTCTTCAAAATGAAAAATCTGCAGGTGCTCTGCTGCCATCTTCAGCTTTGTTGCTTTGCTATCCTGTACTAATCCTTGTACTAATGATTCAAAAGCAACCATTTCATTTAACTTGGGGGGGTCACATGAAGCTTTTCTCCTCTACGCGTAGGGAAAGCTGAGGAGTTCAAGCAGGACGGCACCTCTGGGCAATCCTGCCCTAGCTGAGAGCTGGTGGGATCCTGACCTGGGGCTGGGACATCTTACAGCTTGTCAGACCCTACAGCCATCTGGAAGCACCTTTCCTCTCGCCGAGGGTGCCGAGCTCCTCCGCAGGAAAGCTCAGCCATTGCGGCAGGGCAGGAGCTGCCGTGGTGAGCGCGGCCGTGCCCGAACCCACACGGGGTGCTCTGTGGGGTCTGGGATCGGGTCCAGCCGTGGTCACTCTCCCCGGCAGGAATAACACCCGTCCCTTTGCAAGCCATGTCCTTCCCACCACTGCTCCTCTGGCCGCGGCTGGCATGGCTGGCTTGAGTTCCTGGGCATGGAGTTGCAACTGGCCATGATAAACACAGGTGTGTTTGCCTTTCCTACAGCTCCCATTCCTGAGGGCGCCTTTCCCTTTTGGATGCCAGGGAGTTCCCCACCCGGCTGCTCTGGCCCTGCAGTTTGCCCCGAGATGTGCAGAAGCACCGAGGAAGGCGGCATGGCTGTGAGCAGAGGAAGAAGCCCTGGCAGAAACCAGCCCATGGGGACCTGCAGCCACTTGTGAATCTCGGGCAAGAAGAGGTAGTCCCAAGTGGGGATTAACAGTTTCTTTAAGCAAGCCACTGTCTTCGCCCTTGAAGTTTCTGGTAAAACTGATCCATTGTCTCCAAACAAGATGGAATTACGCAAATATATTTACTTGCTTTAACAGACAAGGAAATGTCCTTCTGCCAAGTCACAGGTTCCACAGCACTTTGGCATCTCCAGAAAACAAACAACCCCTACCTTGCTTTTTTGGAGGAGCCAAAGCGCAGTTTACAGCATGGCATGTAACCTGAGCATGCAAACCAAAGCTACAGGTTTGGTCTGAGCTTCCTTCCCACCAGGAAGCTCAGCTGCTACAAGAGGCATTAAGGGCTGCACACAGGAGTAGCTTGGTTAGATGCCTTGTTTAATTCTCTACAAACCACAGACAAGTGACATTTGGGCAGCCTGCAGTGATTCAGATTTGGACCTGCTGCACGGGATACTCAGCTTCTGAATGGGGAGCAAGGAAAATATGCTGCTGTGTGCTTTGGGGTTTATTGTGATGCCTCAGCTTTTGATAAAGAAGCTCTGGTCTTATGTATGGAGTGGATTGACAGCAGGGGGATCTGCCTTATTTTCCTCAAGTCTTGATCAATTGTGCTGAAAAGTGTTTTTTTCCTCACAGGATCCCTGTAAAAACAGAAGAAAAGCTGTTACCCTGGTATTGCCTCTGCAATATTTTTAATGGTGTTTGTTTTTATGCCTAACCAGGTATTTTAAATGGGTCTGATATTTCAGGAAGTCCTGAGAACACAAACTATTTTTTTTTTTTTAAAAAAAAAGCACGGGGTGGGAGGGGACTTCTGGAATCCACCCTCATACTCCATTTAAGAGGGCAGTTAAGCCAAAGTTTTTGAACTACTATTACACCAACTGATTATTTTTTTTAATGGAGGAGAATGCATTTCACTGATACGAGTTTCTACGAATTGTGGATATTTTAAATTATCTTCCCAGGTGTTTTCTGTAAGAGATTCTTGCTGAAGATTAGCTCCATGACAGCCCCACTGCTTTCATATTTTGCCAGAAGACAGACACTTACGCATAAGCTGGTCCTCCTGAACCTTCCAAGGATAGCATAGATTATCCTGCAGATGTAAGGCAAAAAAAAAAAAAAAAGAATATGATTGCAACATAATGAACAAGAATTGCTTCTGCATAATACTGCAAGAGGTTCCAAGTAATCAGATTTTGTTGGAACAAGCAAGCAGGAAGAGTGATAACATGCTTACTATGTGTAGGCAATAAGTTATCATCAATGCTATAATAAATTTATAAAGCTCATAAAGGATTAAATCAAATTATTTTGAAATCTATGGCTCAATGTCTGTTGGTAAGGAATAAGGACAACAGTTCCACATCCAATCATCTATCCTGGATTGCAGGGTTGCAATTCCTGGACTGCAAACCCAACGTCTATCCCGTGGAGACATTTTACACGTTCAGTGGCAGATACTCTGCCTAAAATATGGTTTTACTCTCTTCTACCAAGGGAGCCAACATTTGCAGCACCAGTTTCAGAAAACACCCACCGACATTTGCTCGAGTCTGTCTTGCATCCATTCGCTTCGGTTGGGCTCCCAGTTTCCTCCATTTTCTCTTTCGCGGGGTTTAGACCAGCCTGAACCAGCACAGCTTCTGCATGTCTCAGGGTGCTTCTTTCTTGTCCTTAACAAAAAAAATATGCTTGCAATGGAAGGCAAAAGCTCCTCTAAAGCCTATTTACATTTATGAGCATGTTGTAACAGACATTGGATTAGTCTCATTGTTTCCCGGTTTCGTTCTTGTAAATAATTGTATTTTTATTCACCATTGTTCCCACTGAAGGTTTTTGGCCCTAAATTTCTAACCAGAGACACAGCATGTTGTAGAATAATGTATATGTATAGTTTTTTGACAGTTTTTAAGAAAGAGTTTTGGGTATGTCTTTTTCAGCTGTGCACTGAATGGGCTGGATTCGGCCCCGTGGAGCTGCCCGGCTCACAGCTGCTCGCACAGCACAGGTCCCTGCCCTTTATGCTCAGGATTTCCGAGCACTCTTGGAGCTGTAAAACTGTTTGTCCGATGCACAAAAAACAGCCACGCTTTTGGTAGATCTCCACAAATTCTGTTTCCTTCCTTTGCTTTTCATTTAAGCATATTAAAACCCACCTCGGTCACACCGCCAGCAAAATGGATGCGTGTCTCTCGAGGCAGAAATTGTCAGTGAGTCACACTCTGGCAAGAGCCAAGCCCTTGCAAAAGGATCAGCTGCAACCCAAAAGGTGGTGCCTGGCCGACTTACCAGTCTCCTTTTGAAGCTTTATTTTGGCAAGGATGAGAATAGCGATAGTGATGAAAATCAGCAAAAGCAGAGCCGACAGCACAACTGGGAGCAGGTGTGATTCACCCGATGAGCTGGAAAGATGAACCGTCGGAATTAAATTGGATTTCGCGTTAAAGACCGGGTGGTTGAATGGAGGCTGTAGATTTTACACCAAAGAGCACAAAAGAGTTATAAACAGACTGAATCAAAGGAGAACAGTCAACAAAATCAAGCAGAAATGAAATTGTTTGATCTGGAGCTTGGCTTATGAGGAAGTAATTTCTACAGCTACCACTGCTCAGCCATGTGGGGCTTATGCTGCCTGATGAATTATCCCCTCCAAGAGGAAAATGTGCTTTTTTCATCATACAAACTCCCAAGCAAGGTTCAGACTCTTTCTTTGCAAGTTTTTGTAGGCTGTCATGCTGTTGCAGGGTGTCTACGTGCCATCTCCTTGTGAAAATGCCATAAACGCTATCAGAGCTCAACATGCGGATAGAGCTTTGCCAGGAACGGTGCAAAATCCGACCCTTTATACAAGAGCGTGACTTAATGTAGGTAGGTAGCATGCTCCTGCTGGCTGGATGGTAGCTAAATGTGGTTGGGGGAGGCAGTGGATGGGGAGAACAGGGTTGTAGAGACAGCGCTTTTCATGCTGGGGGGGCAGACGCAAGCGTGCAGAGGGGCTGCTCGGGACATTGAGCTGGATTTGTGGACTGTGGTATTTCTTCAGTTATGACTGATACTGCAATATCTGATACATCTCTGCCAGCTATGCAAATCACTTTACCTGGTACTGGATGGTGGCCATAGCCGGGGTGAAGGGTCTAAGGGCTGCTCGCAGCCGTACTGGCTAACAGGAAACCCAGAGTTAAAATCACCAGGGGCAAACTGGCTCTGGGGTGAGCGGCATGGCGTTTTTAGAGAAGTCCCATGGAATAATAACTGGCCAAAATAGCTCACAGCTTTTCGATTAATCTTGTCCAAAGATAGGTCCTTATGCAATGCAGAGCACTCAAACACTGCACTGGGTACTGGCTGCCCATGATGACTGGGATGAGGTGCGCCATGAAGTATGTATCAGCTACTGATTTGCCAGCATTATTGCTCAAGCCTAATGTTTCCTAATGTCCTGTCTCCACACTAACCAAAGGAAAACAGACAGGAGCACATCTGTTGACTCTGGCAGCTGATCTACAGGACTGACCAGCACCAGAAGATTTCGAGACCAGTTCAAAGATCCTCTCCACAGATGGACATGAGATAAGCTTGCCATCTGCTTTTCTAATTACACCTATTTTCTATCAGAGTTTATAATTTGCAACCTCTGCACAACCTAAGTAGAGGCCAGGGGAATTGGGCAGACGGGTGCAAACCACCAAATTTGTGTCTCGGAGAAAAGTGTCCGTGAGCTTACCTCTTGTGATAGATGCTGCTGCGGGAGGTCACCGAAGTGCCAGGGGGGGCAGTGGGCAGCTGGGTGCCCGTGGTGCCCATGGTGCCTGCAGTGTACTTGGTGCCTGCAGTGTACGTGGTGCCTGCAGTGTACGCGGTGCCTGCAGTGTACGCGGTGCCTGCAGTGTACGCGGTGCCTGCAGTGTACTTGGTGCCTGCAGTGTATGTGGTGCCTGCAGTGTACGCGGTGCCTGCAGTGTACGCGGTGCCTGCAGTGTACTTGGTGCCTGCAGTGTACTTGGTGCCTGCAGTGTATGCGGTGCCTGCAGTGTACGCGGTGCCTGCAGTGTACATGGCGCCTGCAGTGTACACAGTGCCCGCAGTGCTCCTCTGTGTTGGCGTGCTGTAGGCTGCCAGGCTGGATGGCAAAATGGGGTTCATAAGAGTGTATGTTTCTGGGTTTTGTGAAGTGCAGGTTCCTGCAAAGAAAATGATTTTCAGGCTTGAATACCCATCTTTTTGCAGAGAACATTCTAGATTTACCAAAAGTTTGTGCATTTCACCTTGCAGTTGATGGAAAAGGTATGCAGCATGATATGACCAAACTCTAGCATTTATATTATGGAAAGCAATTTGGGAGTGCTAATGAAAAACCATTAATACTTGGCAAAAATTCTTTCTTCCACCCCACTACTTCTGTCTTTGACAGCTGAGCAGTGACATGGATCTATGTATTTATGTGCTGCAGTCTCTAAAGCTGTAAGGTAACGCTCAGCTTGTCTGCAGCACAAAGCATTTGTCTCCACGGTGCACACGCTGTGCTCAGGTTGTCATATGCTGGGTTTTGCTTCATAAATAATCAATAATATAATTCAAACAAACCAAGTTCCTGCTGAAAGCTCAGCTTGCAGCCCCACCTTTACAAACTTTGCCATCCTCTCGGTTACTTGCCAATACCTGCTTGTAAGGCAAAATGTAGAGCAGAATTTTCTCATGGCACCGTGACGTTTATGCATAGAGCAAAGCAAAACCTACTCTTGTGCCCGTGAAGGAGTAGGGGGAAGAATGATTAAAAAACCCAAAGGGATTATAGTGCTCCTAGCTGCCCCGTGGCCTACCCTTCTGGATGAGCAGCTTCACAGCAGACGTGTGCTCCGTGTGCCCGCTTCTGGCCCCACACCAGTACCACCCCGCGTCGTCCTCTCTCAGGGGGCCCATCACCACGGTGTACGTCCCCTTCTCCTGGTCGCTGCTGGCAATCCGTATGCGCCCTTCGTAGGACTCGTGCACGAAGCCGTCCAGGTCCACCAGCAGGGAGCAGCTGGCCGCCTTCCACCTGCACAGGTACTTCGTCTCGTAGCTGCCCTGGGGGTCGTGGTGGCACCTCACTGACAACGAGCCTCCCACCATGCCGCTCAGGAACTTCGGGCTCCTGGGCCGGGAGGAGGCTGCAGGTTGGGATAAGCCATCAGCATTAATGTGGATTAATTAGCATTTTGTGCCCTGCTCAGAGGCCATGAGGAGCCCCCAGGGAATCAGTGCCCTATCCTACCTGTGGTCACCTGCAGAGCCACGTCCTGCAGGCTGTCCTGGCCACTCAGCCTGCCCGTCCCACACCTGTACAGCCCCGTATCTTTCTTTCTTAAATCGTTTATCAGCACTTTGAATGCTCCAGAGCTGTCCTGAGGGGTGATAAAGATTCGTCCCTCGTAGCTCTTCGCCACATAGCCATGGGTGTCGGCGATGAGAGTGCAGCCGGCACTCCCCACTTTGCACCAGAACCTCTTCGTGCCATTGCGGCTGTCCCCAGGAGGACAGGAGATGGTGACGGAGCCACGGAGCTCCCCGTGGAGCAGCTCGGCCAGCCTTGGAGCACCCGGGTCTGTGGGAAGAGAGCGGGTGGGTGCTGTCACACACAGCCAGGTGTGGTGGTCCCCTTTGTGTGGGTCAGCAGCTGCTCACGGTCACACCTGGGGGTTTATGTCTGAGTGTTTAATAGCAAAGGGCAGAAAAACTGGGTACCAAACTTGGACTGGGTCACCCTTTATCCCTGTTCCAGCTGCCATACCTTCTGAAACCGTCAGGTTCAGGCTGATGTAGAGGTCCTTGTTGGTGCTGCCGATGCCGCAGCGGTAGGTCCCCGTGTCGCTGCTCTCCAGCTCCGTCATCGTCACCATGAAGGTGCCATTCTGGGGGATGTCCTCGAGGGACACCCGGCCCATGTGGCCTTTGGAGACGTAGCCGGTTGTGGAAACGATGGTGTAGCAAACTCCATTGCTTGCTTTTTTACACCAGTATTTCCTGTCATGCTTGTTGCTGGATGTGATTGAGTAGAAGCACTGGTGGGTGACCGACCCACCAACTGTGCCTGCCAGAAACCGGGGCCCAAACAAGGTACTCGAGACCGGCTCTTTGTGGGGAAAGAAGGAAACAGAAGTTTGTTAGAGACAGGCAGGTTCTCCCCTGGCAAAATCAGCCCTATGCCTTCGTGTCAGTGGGGGGCTCTGAGCAGCACTGGTGTGATACCTGGCTCCGAAAGGCCAATGCTCATTTTGGACACGATATTTTACTTTCCTTGACTGCCCCATTACGAACTGTGCAGGTGGGGAAACCCTCCAGATCAGGGTGTCCAGCTCCTCCGAGGGCAGAGCTCCCACCAGCCCTGACCCTCCTGCCCGGAGTGAAGTGTCAGGGGCAGCAGTCAACAGCAAACAGCCAGCGCTGACCTTTGGTGTTTGCAGACTGCCCGTTCTGGCAGCTTTCTTCCCCCTGCAGCTGCGTTGCGCAGGCGGCCGCACGAAGTGTGGAGCAGCGGGGTCCTGCCCGGGGCTGAGCCCATGCCAGCAGGGTTTGACCCGGCCCCATTCTGCAGCCGGGGTTGGCTGCTGCTAGCAGGGATTTAACAGGAGCTGTGCCCCTGTCCCCTGCACCTCCAGATTCGTCTGTTCTCATGGTAGGTGGCTGGAGGGTTTCTTGGCGACTCACCTTGCAGCAAAGCTACAAAGAGAAGGAGAACCTCCATGTCCACCTTCCTCAAATGTTTGCTCAGCAAACTTCCAAATCTCACTTTGGACGCTGGATTTTGCTGATGTCTCTGTTACCAAACAGAAGAGAGATTGTGGCAGTGATCTGCCAAGGTTGTCTCTGGCACCCCCTTGACGCAGACCACCCACGTCCCTCACAGCTCCCACCCCGGGACATGGCGCAGTGCAAGATAAGAGAATTTTAAAAAGAAAACAAGTGCTCGTAGCCATCCTGCATTAATCCCCTGTTGTTTGGGCAGGATGGTCTCAGACATTGCTGGTAATGAACACTCAAGGGCAGCCAATGCTCAGGGACCACTCTGCAGACCCGGCACCGCAGGCGTGTGAGCACTGGCTGAGGGTGGGCACGCACGGAGGGGTTTGAGGACCATGGTGGCATTTGCCAAAGCAGCACCAGGAGCCACAACACCTCACCAGGACCTGCAGCCAGCCTCCTGCAGCCAGACCTACTGGCATCATGCTATTTTATTTTATTTTATTTTATTTTATTTTATTTTATTTTATTTTATTTTATTTTATTTTATTATTTATTTTGTTTTTCTTCCAGTGCAACAAACGTGCTGCAGCTCTCGGGAATGCCAACAGCACTCCTTTAACACCTCCCACCGAATTGCAATCATCTTTCCTCCCTTTTTATTTTTCTTCCCTGCAACTTCCTGCAGAAAATCTTTGGGCAGATTGCTGCTATCTGCTTTCAGATCTGAATAGAAACGGTGTTTGAGTGTCTCTGATTAGGAAAGGAATTACTTCCTTGTCTGGGTTAAAAATTGACTTCTAATTACTGCAGTTTTATACCAAAGACTCCCTACTAAAATTCTTTGTTTAAGATTTGCATAACCCCCACCATGGTTAAAACCTTGGTAGGTACAAACCAGGTGATTTATTTCGTGCTTGTTAACACATTGAGATCACTTCAAAGCATTTTGGAGATATGAACAAGGAAATGTCAGAAGCACAAAGCCACTGTGGGCCTTATTCCCCGTCACAGTGCAGAGCTGAGCCCTGGCTGCCAGCGCTGGTGGTGGTGTCTGGGGCTGGGTGCCCGCGGGGGCCACGCTTCAGCTGCTGCCCACCTTGGTCTGCAGGGCACAAGGGGACACGCAGCTCTCATGCTCTCTCTATGCCTGGCTTTGGGGGTGATATGCATCTCTCCTGGAGCTGCAACCCTCCCCAGCCGTGGGCTCTGGGCTTGCAAACCTGGCTCCCACCCAGCTCTTGGCCTCAGCTCTCGCGCTGCTGGTAGGAAGCGTGGGTCAGGGCAGCAGAAACGGGCTCTTCCCCTTTCAACACAGGCAGAAGCGCTGTGGTGGGGCAGCTTCTCCACTATAAACCACTACAGCTGAGCCAGCACCTTGCTCTTTTCCTTGTTTTGGGGCTGGGGACATGAAGAGAAGTCCTAGCACCCCAAAATTAATGAAGAAGGTGCTGGTTTTGCCAACTAGAGGCCGAAGTTCCATCATTTAGCTGGCCCAGCTGCTGTGATCCTGGTGTTCAGGTTAGCATCCACACAAGCCTTGTTTTCCTAAGCAGATGAATTCTGTGCTGGTGTGAATGTGCTAAATTCATTCTGGCATCAGGCCACGAACAACTGAGATGTGAAGTGTCTGCAAGCCCACAGAGCTCCTTGCCTCGCTCAGAGGTGGGTGCCACACTTGCACAATCACCCAGCTGCAATCTCTAAAGATCAGGGACAATTAATTCACAACCCCACTCATTCACTCCTCCATTTCCCACCCTGCAGCAACAGGCAGGGTGTTAGCGAAGAGCCTGAGCCGTGCCCTCCAGGACCACCATGAAGGGCTTTCAAGCTGCTAACAAGGAGATTTCACTTTTTCCAGGAGAAAAGCTGGTCCAATTATCTTGAGTAACTTCAGCTGAGTGCCAGCCCCGCTCATTCAGCCCTCAGCATGAAATGTGTGCTTTGGGGGTTATTTACAGCATCCCCTGGCAGGGAGCTGCAGGTAGGAGATAGCTGGCTGGTGTGCAGGCAGCTAGCCCACGTTGTAAATGACTTATGGATTAGATGGAAGCTAAAATAAAGCACCTTCAGTGAGGTCTTTTTCACCTGCCTGTCTGTGCTTGCAGCACTGTTGGGTTACTGGGCTGCTTTTTTTGTGCTCTCTGTGAGGTCTGTTGTGAAAAATCCTCAATAGGGGGAGTACTGATGTGGGAGAGTGGACTTGGTTTCCTATCGATGACACAGAGCTGTCAGCTAAATTTTAAATTCTTATAATTTCAGGATTTAGGTGAGGGGGTGTTTTGTTTTTAACCAGCAAAATAGGCATTTCTCACCCCAGTAACAGAGCAGAAAGTGAAAAGAGAGACAGAGTTATAAATCCTGGAAGAGCAGGCCTTACTGAGAAGCATGGATTTTTTTTCCTGACTTAAATTCAATTCTGTTGTGTGAAAATGTTTATATGCACAGTTTTCTTCACCTATCTGATTAAGCCACTACCCTGCTACCATCTGAAGTAAGCTAGCTGCTGTTATGCACTAACTGGACAAAGGGTCTCTCTGTGTAGGTTTGCAGAAGAATTTGCCTCATCTACCTCATTTTTTTGTGTGTTCTTTGTAAAAAAAAAAAAAAAAAAAAAAAAAAAAAAACAACAAAAAAACACAATATAATTTATAACTTACAAAAATTGGTTACACCAGCTTAAAAAATATATATTTCAGCATAAATGATTTACGCTACACTTACTGCTATAGAAATAATCACCTTAAATATCAGATCTGATGCACATTGTAAGGGAAATCCATCAAAGTGGCACATAAAAATGCTGCCTGATAGCATTATAGTAATAGTAAATAGTAAATTAAGAACAAATTGAGGATCACCCACCTGAGGCTAAGATGCTTCTGCTGCTGGAAGTTTTCTCCTGCACTGCACTCCGGTTTGGATTTAGTCTAACGAAGTATCTTGCAGCTCAGATGGTCTTTGCTCCGTTCTTGATGTTAAACTATTTTTTAAAATATACTGATGTCCAGAGTTAAGAAAAAAGTGAGTGTATTCCCTTTTTAAAATCCAGGCATGCCTTGCCGAGCAAATTGGAGATGGCCAAAATACTTAGACAATGGTAGAAGTGCCACCAATGTACTGAATGTGGAACCTGAAAAATGTTCATTTTTAGCCACCAAGTGATGTGGGTAACATCATGGAAGAAAAATAATGAAGAGGTCAGGAGCAGAAATTGCGAAGTTTGAGAGGAGTTCCCCTGTTTTACAGAAAACTTGCAAAGATTTAACACCAAATGACTGCTTCTAATCACTAGCAGTGAAATGTGATTGCTGGGAACTGCTCCCAGGCAGAACTTAACATAAAGAACAAACTTTGTGTGTGTTACCTCAAACTTCTGCAGTTTGAATGAACCTGACTGCAGTAATCAGCTCATGCCTGTCCTCTGGTGCTATGCTCTGTACGAATACAGGATTAAAAGCTGTTTTGTGCCCCGATGTTTGTTATAAAATTATCCAAGTAGGAAGAACGTAGCAAGTGATGTCCTGTTGATAAAAGTCCTGCCTAACTAACATGTTTGATTGTTTTTTGGTCTGTTCTTTTTTTTTTTTTTTTTTTTTTTCCCTCTAGTAATTCCTTTGCACTGCAGAGCATACTCAGATGCCTCTTCCACAAGGACATCACCTTAATAACCAGAAAAACTCTATTCAGCCTTCACAATTGTATAAAATGAATGTTCAGACTCTTTCTTAAGGGGTTGTGGGGTTTGTTTGTTTTGTTTTCCATGCACTGCTAATCTCTGCTTGCAGGGCTCCATCCCACAGGTTCACCCCATGTCCTCACTTCACTCAAATAGCCTGAAGAAGTCACCCCAGGAGCTCTGGAAGCGGCCAGAAGCTGGCTCTGGGAAGCTCAGGGCCCTGGTACCCAAGAAGCACAAACCAGCCCAGCTCTCCAGTGCTAAACACTGCTGTCTTTCTGCTGTAATTCCCAGGTAGGCAGCTTCAGTTACAATCATGTTAATTGAAGAAAATTATATCAGAGCATTGCTACATAGCCCGACTGAACCAAATTGCCAATCAGTGAAGTAGATCAACATTGAGAAATCAAAGCAGCGTGTCAGTAAGGCACAGACTCAGGAATACCTTTACGCTCAGTAACTTGCCATTAACTGCTCTCTCATTTTGCTATGCCTCAAACATTGCATATTTAAAGTCAGGCAGTCAGGGGGTTGCAGGGCCTCAAGAAATGCACCATCATTCCTTGCTAAGCCCAGAACTTTGTCGAGGTGCAACCAAAGCCCGAAGTCTTGGTTCACGTGGCAATGGCCATGCTCCTTGCCTTGCAGGGGCTGGAGATGTGGCTAAGGGCTGCTCGTTCCTGCACACATGCAATTCCTCTTCCACACTGACCAAGTCATCCTAATTGGCTGAAGCTTAGATGTGGTGCTCATTACTTCAAAGCTAGGTGTGCATGGTAATGGTTGTCTTATTGGGGGGACTTTGCTCTGTTTTTCTTTCAAATAAAAAATGTTGGTTGAAAAAGTCTCGCTGTGTCAGTTCTGAGAACACCCTGGGCTGGTCCTGCCTCTCTGCATATCTGCAGGGGCTGTAAGATATCGCAGTGTGAGAAATAGCATGTGGTTCAGAGCGTTCACAGCGGGGCTGATAGAAACCACTTACTGGAAGGCTTTTGTCTGCCCCGGTGCAGCGCTGCCAGGGTTCAGAGGTCCGACTCCTGCACTCCTTGTACACAGGCATGCTTTGAAGGCTGCGATCATGTTTTGTGTGAGTCAATGTTTGAAGCACTTTGGAATCTCCCTGGCTGAAGGCATATCTCTATCAAGTAGTTTTGCTTTCTTTATCATGATATGATTACTTATATTGCAGTAAATTTTGTTGTTTTGTTCCAAACCTGTGCAATAACCAGCTCACAATATTGATTTTACTGCAATGATATTGGTCTCTCTAAGGATGTTTTTATTTACCGCATTGTTAGCAAAGCAAGCGGATTGCCCTTGTACTAGCAATAAAATGTGATGCATAAAACTGATAAGAAACGCCTAGGACTGTTGAGTGTTATTTATCCATGCAGCAGATGTGGCTGAAACGTTCAGCCCACAACAAGCTGCCCTCTCTGGGGAGCCCCTGCCGTGCTGAAGGGGCAGCTGGAGGGTTGTGGTGCAGCTCCTTCCCTCAGCACCCAGGGACCCCTCTGCAGGTCTGTGTCCAAGGGCTGAGGGAGGAGCAGAGCTGATGCCACCTCTGTGGGGCACAGTGGGATTTGCAAGGGTGAGCTGAGGATGGGAGCTGAGCTGCTGCTTCTTGTCCCTTGGTGAAACAACATCCTGGGGCTGAGAGGGTCTCCAACAGCCCGGTCACCCCAGTTGTCCTCACCTGGCTGACAGTTTGGGTGAGATTGTGCCTGCCTCAGCTGATGAGCCCTGCACAGCATCCCCTGGGACCCAAGGCACTGCAGGAGCTGCAGCCTCGGTGCAGAGACCTGGGCTCAGGAGGTCCAAGGGGCCTGGGTGCAGATTTGTGTCCCCAGTTCGGGAAGCGCTTGGCATGCTCAAAGGTTGCTCTCACAATTGTTTTATTGCCCCCATTAAGATGAAGCCTACTTCCACACCTGTTAATAATTCATTTTAACTGTGGCGCTGGGTTAACTGCTCCATGTTCGGCTTTCATTACCTTCCCCTAAATATTCGTCTGCCCGTAGTGCTGGGAAAGGCCAAGTCCCCTCTGTGGGGCCAGACCCCGGCTCTCGGTGCGGCTCGGAGGGGGCACAGCAGGGAAGGGTCGCCCCTGCCCAGCTTCTTCCTCGGGCTGGTCGGGGGCCGGGGGAGCGCCCGCTTTGCGCTGCCGGCAGCAAAAGCCGCGGCCGCCTCCGGGCTCCTGGGCTGAAAATGCCTTCGCAGCACAGCTCAGATGCGGGGAGCGCATGGGTGCCAGCTGTCCCCGGCCGTGCCCGAGCGGGCGCCGCTCCCCACGGGCGCGCAGTGCCACCGCGCGTCGCTCCGCGGAGCTGTCGCCGCTGCGCCCTGGCGACACCTTGCTGGCACCGCGGGGAACGATGCCGGGAGCAAAGAAAAGTCCTGGCGCTGCCACCTGCCCTTAAACCCGGGCTAAGGGGCTGCTGTCGGGGCTCCCAGCCCGCAGGATTGGTGCCGGGAGCTGCTCCCTCCGGACCCGAGCGCATGGTAGAAAGCTGCTCTGCCCGATGGTACTTCTGGTAACATCAAAAGGGAGACCCCCAGTTTCCAGGCCACAGCTGGAAAACACCTCTTCTAGAGAGTCACTTTTTGGAAAACAGGTCTTCTAGAGAGTTATTTTTTGTATTATTATTTTTTTATTTGGATGCAAATTCTTGACCTCTCTGGGTACATGGGTGGGACCCGGCTCCGCTTCTGCATTTCCCCGAGTCCAGAAAGGGGCACTTCTGTACCTTAGTACAGAGAAGGGAGGGAGGTGTGTGAGCAAAGTGTGGCCGGGCGGGAGGGGTTAAGGCTTTTCCCTTTGCTCCCTGCCTTGTTCAGCCTGAGGGTGTTCAGCACCAGGAGCAGTCGCTGTCGTGGGGTGTCTGTGCTGGGGTGTTGTGTGCTGCCAGCCTGCTGCAGGGGCGCGGTGAGATCCATGGGTGACAAAACCTGCTGCCACCAGGTGAGTCGCCAATTCCTGGCATCCCATGGGCTCCTTACGGAAGGTAATGAATGCAGCTTGGGGCTGCTATGTCCTGCAGGGAGTGCTGCAGCCTGTGTGTGGATGGAAACGAGCAGAATCGCTGGGGAACTGGGAGAAAAGAGCAACCTCTGGGGGATAAGGAGAAGGACTTATGATATGCAAAGTCGCAGCAGAATCCCAGCCCTGTGGATAGGGGCTGGTTTGCCCCAGTAGTGGGAGCTGTCCCCACCTCAGCTGCAGGAGCTGCTGGAGCAGCCACGGCTGCGTTGGGAAGGAGCTCAGCGGGGTGAGCTCCTGGTGAGATCAAAGGCAGCGGCTGCTGTTGGACGAGCTCTCCCGAGAGGAGCCGGTCGGGCCGGGTAACACGTCCTGAGTCACTCTGAAGAGCAGTGAGGTGGCGAGATATTCTGGGTGGAGGCAGATTGGCGGTGACAGAGATGCTGTGAAGGGGTGCTAACAAGCAGCACTAGCACCGAGCTGCTTCCTCGCTCACCCGGGGCGGGAGTGCTCACCTTGCTCTCTGCACAAGGTCCCGGGTGTCCCGAGCTGACCCCAGCTTTTGGACAGCTGGGCTCTCCACCTCCTTCAGATACAAAAACAAACAGATTCAGCAGCTCTGGAGCAGCGAGGGACATTTTCAGAGCATCACTCCCGAAGCGAGGAGCACGCCATGGCAGGGTGACAGTGACCACAGCAAGAGGCAGGGACTGCCGATGGTGGCTGCTTCATGGCCTTGCAGCTTCTCCTATTGCTAAACAAGAACTGACTTTCAGAATTTGCTCTTCTGAGCTACGCCTGTGAAGGAAATTTCTCTTCCTTCCTGTAATGAGCACGCGATGGCGAGCAAATCTCTTCCCCCTGAGCAGCGGCCCCGTGCCACACGGATGGGCATCGTGCTGGGACCCGGTGTGTGTTCTCCCAACCAGCAGCGTTGGAGGCTTCTGGCAGCATCTCCGCACAGCCTCCCTGTGCTCAGAGCTGTTACCAGTAAATCCCAGCACCCCCTGCTTGTTCTGCAGCGTCCATGGGAGTTAATGATTAAATTGGAGCTAGGGCAGCGCTGTTGAAACAAGTCGGATACGTTATCGCTGTGCACAAACCCCTGTGTCAGGAACAATAACGACCCGTTCTGTCTCTTACTGAACTTCAAAGCTAAAGGGCATTTGAAAACAAAGAGCTGAAATCTCACAGCAGCGTGTTCACCCACACCGTCCTGCCAAGGGAGATGCAGGGGCTCACTGGGGCTGAACTGTCACATCCTGACCAGAGCAGGGACAAGGCAGCTTCCTGATACCACCAGAATTTAACAAACCACTTCTCCTGAAAGTGATCTTTGTAATGAAAGATGTGTGCAAGAACGCTTTAATTGGGCTAGCAGGTCTCGACAGACTCACATAGACATGGAAATGACACGTCTGAGCCAGTGCGGGACTGATAGTTAAAAAGTGGATAAATAGTCTATGCAAAATGCAAAGCTGAGTGTTTTCTTTGGATCCTTACTGAGATTGTTGCACTGTGTAAACACAGCCTGCATAATCCAGGCATCGAGGGTACATTTGCCAACTCTTTATGTTACATTTTTAATATTACGTTCTCTCTTCATGGCTACTTTTTTGTCTAGGTTCTGCTGTAATTTTACCTTCCAGACACAGCTCAGGAACATTATGCCCGGAATTAAATGGTACCAAGTCTGCTTTCAGAGGTACCCAGACAGGAGCCCAGGAGCTCATCTGGAGTCTGGTTGAATGTGGATTTTGGTTTTGTTCTTTCTTTTCTCCTGCTCATCTCCTGGATACCCTGAGAAAGCCAAGCACCCACCATGGCTCTGCCAAGTGCTTTTTATCATGTTATAGAGTCTCTGTGCACACAGTGTCAGTACTTTTAGGTTAAAAACAACCACGTTACTGTGCAAAGAGCAGCAATCACTACAACCCCTCACACCAGCTGTGCTTGGGCAAGGCTTTTGGGCAAGGCAAGGCAGCAGCCAGGCACCTGACCTCAGTGCCCTATAAAAGAGACACGAAGTGCTCTGCTTGGGCTCCTTCCAGTCTGCAAACTGGGGCTGTTTGGGCAGCTTGTGCACCAGGTGATGGCAGGGATGCTGTGGGCACTTGGCTGCAGCTCATCCTGGAGACTGCTGCTGAGTGGCGTGGGCTGGGTTGGAGCAGAGGTAAAGCTTCCCTTTGAGCCTGTGGATTACGGGTTACATCTGAGCAGGAGATCTCTGCTCCTGTGGTCTTTACTGGCTGCTGTGGAGGGAGAAATCACCTGGGAGGCTGCCAGCACGGGGCTGATGTGGCTGATGCTGGCCCCCAGCCCTGCTCCCAGGGGCTGCAGCTGCCTCCCGGGGTGCAGCAGGAGAGGTTTCCACCCGGTGCTGTGCTCCCCAGGCCCTCGACTTTCAAGTGCAAATGACTGATTTTAAAGGAGTGGCCTTTTCATGGCCTAAATGAAAGAGGAGAAGTTTTGGTTGGCTATCTTGGCAGAAAAATCGCTTTAAAGATTCTATGTTCAGCCCCGATGGCATGGGGTGATGGTCAGTTACAGGAGCGATGGTCGCTTACAGGAGCTGTGCACGTGGCTCAGCTGGTGTGAAATGCAAACAAAAGGGAATAAATTGAAGCAACTGCACGGATGAGTGGTGTCCCTTCTCTGAACTCCCAGAGCTGTGCCTCTTCCCAGGGCGAAGTGCTTCTCTTGGCCTTGGGTCCTCTGGGTGTAATCGCTCACCCTGGGCCAGCCCTGCTGAGAGCAGGCGTTGCTATGTAATCCTGCGAGCAAAAATACAGCAATTGACAGGAGAGGTGTGTTTGCAGCCCTTAGAAGGGAAGGGAAGGTGTTTATCCCCGCGGGCTGTGTGACTCCTTGCGCAAGAGCAGCCACCGGGTGCGTGGTGCTGCCCGGAGCTGGGCCTGCTGCGGACACGGGGACGGATCCTGCTATTACAGGGAGGGTGCAGCTGCAGCCTGTGGAGCCTTTTGCAATATCTGGGAGGGGTTTTCTCAAGCCAAGTTGTGCTTTCTGCCTTTTTTCTCCGGCTGGGGTGTCCTCAGCCCTGTGTGCAGGCAGCTGGCTGGGGAGGATGGGGTGGGACAGCTGGGATGCAAGCACCGAAATCATGAAAGCAGAGCATCCCCGGCTCTTTGTTCCTTTCCCAAGGCCAAGGGTACCAATTTTCACGGAGCACACCTTCACTCTGACCCCTGTTACTGTGAGCTGCGTGTGCCCAAGGTGCTGTGCATGGGACCTGCACCCTGCTCAGTTCTCACTGCAAGGAGCTGTAATCCTGCCCGGCCCCTGCAGCATGGTGTTTACTGAGCAAAACACTGAGTTTTCGGTTGGACCTTAGCCCATGCATCTCCTGGCTTCCTCTCTAGCCTCTCTAGGTTTGCATTACTGCTGGCCAGCCCCAAACTAATTAAGCTATTTGCTTAACTACAAACAAGCATTTCCCTGGTTTTGTAAAGTGCAGCTAATCAGATATTCTCTTGCATTCCTTGGATTCCTGATGTGGGTCAGTGCTTTTAATTTGTACTCTTCCCACCACCCGTGCACACCTCTGTTACGTGGGGTTCAGAAATGGTGCAGCTCGTGCAGAGGGATGCTTTCCCCCTTCCCATGCAAAACCAAGGCTCTGCTTATGCCTGTTCAGAGAGGAATTAGAAACCCAGCTCTGGGTTCTGTGGTATGAGCCTGTTTAGTATTCACAACACTGTCTTTAAAAAGTAATTGTACTGCAAGGTCAGCTAGGAAAACGGTAGACTACAACTTTGTCTTAATAATGCCAGCAGTTAATTAACATCAGTAAATTATTTCGTGCAGTTGCCTCCACGGGTCAGCCCCTCTTTCCAAAACAAGCCTGCGTTAGTTTGGAAATGAAATCTCCTGCTAGGAACAAAGGCGCTTGCTCTATTAGGCAGAGGCTCTTTCTAAAAGTCCAGCTCTGAAAACCAGGGTCTCATGAAAGACTTGTTTTTTTTTGGGGGGGAAGAAAATAAAATGGCCCTTTCAAGCCAAGCTGCTGTTAACCACCATGGGCCACGTCCCTGTAGAGCCAGGAGGTGACGCAGGTGGGGTGGGGGCACATTCATGGGTAAAGCTCATAGCTCACCAGAGCTCTGACTGCCACACAGGAGTAAATCTGTACCACAGGGTTATTTTACGATCACATGAATTTTATTACAGGAGTAAAGCACCTTTGTCATAAAAGGTGCACAGCGTAAATTTTGGGTCTCAAGGATGCAGGGAGAGCTGGAAGGGAATGAGATGGCGTTCCCTGATTTGCATCTCTCAGGTTTGGGGCAGTGTTTCTGGTTCTGCCACCAAAACACCATCTGTCACTTCCTAACCCTCTTTTCGTGATGAACGCTGATGTGTGTGGCTTATTGCTAAGCGGTGTACCCAGGGTTATCAGGGCTGGCTGTGAGCACAGTCACTGTCTGAGGAGCACTGGTGCGTGCCTCCAGCTCCCGTCAGCCTGGCAGTTCTGCATGTGGCAGTCGTGGCTTTGGGGAGGGGTGTGCATGGGGCAGGTGAGCGCTCGGGCCTTGGAGGCTTTTGATTAATTTAACAACAAAAAAAAAAAAAAACACAAAAAAACACAAAACAACCAAAAACCAAAACCGCATAAAATCCCAAAGTGAGCAGCAGAGTCCAGCACTTCTCCCCAGAGAGCTTTTATCCAGAGGCAACCCATGTTAAAACAAGCAAAATCCGCAGTTTCCCCGCTGTAACAGACCCCAGAGGCGTTAAGGACATTGCAGGAGAATCCACCCCATCCAAGTTCTGACTGCCAGCTTCTTTAAATGACTCGCTCCTTGCTACGTCCAAAACCTTATGTACAGGTGGCACCGCTTTATTTGGCAAGAGCACACCCCTGGGGGCCGCAGGACCCGATGTCCCCCTTCCTGAGGTGCTGGGCTCACGGCAGCAGGTTCTGATGGCCGCACCCCAAGGAAATCCCCATGGGGCGAGCCCCTCGTGCCGGGGGTCTCGCTTACTCCTTCAGCAGGCCGAGCTTCCTCAGCGCCTCGCGCCGGTGCTCGTCGGTGGCTCCCTTGGGGGAAATCTTGACGCTGACGCAGGAGCGGGGCGGCCGGGGGAAGCTCTGCAGCGGGTGTGATCTGCGCTTGCTGCTCTTCTCCGGCTCGGGGGGCTCCTTCAGAGCCGCGAAGTCCTTCCCAGCGCCGAGGGACACCGGCCGGGGGCGGCTGCTGCGGAGGAAGCTGGGGGCGAGGCGCTCGATGAAGGACATCTTGCCCAGGGAGCCGCTGCTCTTGGTGCCCGGCTCCTTGGCGCTGGCCATGCAGCTGCCCAGCCCCACGCCGGAGCGCTCCAGGGTGTTGGACTTGAAGTGCATCGCCCGTGCGCCCGGGGCCGTGCTCTCTGTCGTTGTCCCTCGGGGAGCAGGGGCAGGGCCGAGGCGGGCACGGGGCTCGCCGCGGTCCTGGGGCAGCCCCAGCTTCTCCAGCGCCTCCCGCCTGGCTTTCTCCCGCTCCTTGGGGTCGAGCTGCCCTGAATTTGCCTTTTCTGCAGTGGAATCGCTGGCGGAGCCGGGCTGAGAGCCGGCGGGTGCCGGAGGGGGGATTTTCACCTTCTGGCCAGGCTCTGTGGCGAGCAGCACCGGGCTGTTTTTGCTGGTTTTCAGGATGATGTTTGGTGGCAGTTTGCGTGGCTTGGGGGCTGTTGGAGGCCCACGCTTGGCTTCAGGGTCCTGAGGGGCCTCCTGGGGTGCCGGCTGCTCCAGAGGACCCCGAGGGAGCGCTGCGCTCTCCCTCTCCATCTCCTGGTGTGGTGGCAACGTGAGATCGGGGACAGACGCGTGCTCTGGGGCTGGCCGGGGTGGCACAGCCCGTGTCCAGCTTTCCTCCGTGTTTTCCCACTTTGCATCCAAGCTGCTCCTCTGTGGCTGCTGTTCATGGCTCACCACGTCATCCTGGAAGGGAGCTGGAGGGGGGATAAGCAGGGGTTTCGCCTGGGTTCTCAGGTTGCCTTGGCCAAGCCTGTCCTCCTCAGCCATCTCCTGGGAAGCTTTACCCGGTGGCGCTGGGTCCTCCACGACACGTGCAGCTGCTTTGCCATCGGGAGCCTGGTTTGCTCTTTGTGCACTCGCTGCAGTGATGCTCCTTGGGAGGCTGTAGTAGCCTGGGCTTGGAACTGCTGCTGGAGCTGAGCCGGAGGAGCTCTCGCCACCCCTCTGCTCAGCTGCACGCTGCTGGCCTGCGCTGGGAGGGGGAGCCCCGTTCTCCAAATCTAGGCAGAAAGGGGAAAAGTCATGCACTGTTCTGCATGTGGACACAGGATATCTTGCTGCCTACAGAACACTCCATGCCCGATTAAACCAGTGCAGTACAACGGAGTGCTTGCACCCAGTGTTTACCCTGACCCCAGCTAAAGTGCTCTGGCTGTAAAGGTCAGATACTTCGGGTTAGACAGAGCACACGTGGTGAGGAGCCTTGACTTGGCACGCGTGTTCAGAGCACAGGAGAAGATGCAGTGCTCTTTGCCTTCGTAGACAGCTGCTGGCAGCTCCTGCATGCAACAACTGGGAGGAGGCAGCTGGTGCCCTACCTATGGCTCCCTGCAGCCTCCTCTTACCCATGGAGTGATGGAAACCAGCTGGCTTTTGCTTATGTGAATAAAACTGGGGCCCTGCTCCTTCCCTGCGTGCCAAGGAGGTGCACCCCAGGTAGGAGCGTGATCCCCAGCTCACCCCGGGCAGCGGCGTCTCTCCTGGGCCGTGGCCTGGGGGGCTCCACGTAGTCGGTGTCATCGGTGGAAACCCCGCTGTCTGCTTCGGCATCCAGCGAGCCGATGGTTTCTTCCAGGAACATCAAGCACTCCTTCTCTTCCACAGACAAGTAGTCATAGCTGTTATCGCTCTGAAAAGGAACAAGGCAGTGAGGATGGGAGACACGGGTTCTATTCACAGCCCCAGCAGCTCAGGGGAGACCTGGGGCACGAGTCCTGGCCCTGGGACTTGGGCAGTGACTATTTAGAGGTGGGTGCTGAGCAGCTGCAGGCAACCAGAGAATGTCCTCTAACGAGGATGGTGCTGCAGGAACACTCTTACATCGCCCTACTGCGAGCATCATTAGACAGGTTATTCTCATTTTGGAAACTTGGCCTCCACCTCTCAGTTCTTTGTTCTTCTTTGAAATAGGACAGGGCTGGTACCGTGGGTGGTCTGTAGATGCTGGCGTCTGTACTGACCAGCAGTGCTGAATCCTAGAAGCTTGTCTAAACGTAGTAAATACTGAAGGCTCCCTGGGGAGGGTGGTCTCTTGTTCTCCCATTTGTACCCCAGCCTAGAAAGGCGTACAGCAAGATCCTGCTTAATTATTGTTGCACTTCAAGCCTCGTGAGATACGATCGCTGTAGAAGTGCCAAGTCAGAAGGCACCACAACGATATATCATCAAACAGCTGGAGTGGGGGAAAGGATGGAGAGTGCATCAGATCAACAAGCTTGGGGGGTAAGCTGTCCCAGGTGGAGTTGTTTTGCAGAGGCACCTACCCAAAGCCTTTACCATGCAATATCGCAACCAGTTTGTCCATCCCTAATAAATTTTAGAGGGTTTGGTTCTGGTTTGCCATACATCAAATGGAAAACCTGTTCGGGACTGAGCTCTGCACTAGCACATATCAATTATGCTCCAAGTCAGACAGGATGTAATTAGGCCATCAATCTTGGAATCAGTGTTTGGAGACAAACAAGTTTTAAGAAACAGATAATGAAAAATTGCGCATCTACACCCATCACCCCAGCTCGTCCCTGCCTTAACTCCTAAATCAATCTCCTGTCAGCTGGGGAGGAGTCTCGGTGTCTCTTCCAGGTGAAGTCACCCTGCTGGAGCTGCTCTGACCCAGTTCTCCAGCTGGTGTAACCCTGCATGAAGGAACCACCAGGCTCCTCCTGCCCAGTGCCAGGACAACCCGCCCCTGCCCCTTTGGCAGCTCTTGCAGCTCAGTTTTATTCCCCAAGGGATCCGAGCTGCAGTGAGGTCTGCTCCATCACTGCCATGCAGGACTCCGAGCGCTTTGGGGCAGGGATTCCTGGGGCCCTTGTGCTGCCCTTGGCATGGGGCTCCCCGGGCGCTGCCACAGCACCTGCAGGGAGAGGTTTTGAGCAGAACAGAAATTGAGGAGAGTAGAAATGAGACCCAAATTTCATGCTGAGAGGGGTGAGCTGTGCCTGGGCTGGGCGCAATGGGGTGACTTACCCGCTGCGAGTGGTTGGAGGCCGTGCTGACCATGCTGTCACAGCTGTCGGAGTTGCAGCCAGCCATCCCCAGCCCCAGCTCCTTCCCAGGCATGTCACGGGCTGCTGTGGTGGCCGGCGCAGGCTGGGATAGCCCGGCTGGAGCAGAAGAAAGGAGATGTGTTAGGCTGTGAGGCTGCTTGTGGGGCCACAGGGAGCACAGGGGGGCTGCAGGGTGCAAAGGTGCTCGTCCTTAGGCTGCTCCCAGAGGGGAGCAGCCCTGCTGCTGCGTGCTTCCCTCCATAGCCATGGAGCTCTCAGGAGGGTGCCTGGGTGTGTTTGGGCAGGCGATGGGCAGCAGCGATGTGCTGGCATCCCCTGATGTCCCCTGCTGTGCCAATACCACACACAGCCCACCAGCAGTGCCATCTGAAGGCGGCGGTGCCGAGCTGAGTGGGGTTTCTCCCTGCCACACCACCCCAGGGGTCCCACGCCAGCCGCTTATCTTCACAGGGCGCCCAGCAAAGAGAGCTTTGCTGCCTGAGAGAAAGGCCGAGCAGCCTACAGAAGCCATAATTACAGCCGTGAAGTTGTAATCTTCCAAAATTTACCGCCACCGCCGCCAATTAGGGGCTTTCTTCACTCGCACCGCCCGTCCTCCAGGAGGGCTCTGGGCTGCGGAGGCTGCTGAGAGCAGCAAACAAACGCCCCCCCCAGCGCTCCCCGTCCCACGCGGGAGCAGACAGAGGAGCTCTTTGTGCCGTAACCTGGCCGTGGCGCACGGCAGCACACTGCTGCTTTTTTTTTTTTTTTATGGAAGCAGGATCAGGGATTTAGATCTGGCGATAAGCGAGCAGAACTGGCTCCTTGTTGAGAGAGCCGGACCCTGAAAGAATTCCTTTGTAATTGGGATATGCCGCGAAAATCAGATTTCACCGCCCACGCCCCGAGAGATCCAACGCTTCCACCCAGGAAGAGCCGAGTGTTTCAGCCTCACTTCTGCAGTGTTTACTGCCCAGGACGCATTTGAGGAAGCAATGTTTTGGAGCAGCAGCACCCTCATTTCTCTGAATTTGGATAAGGTCACAGCGTTCAGCTGTCAGGAAGCAGGGATGTGGTGTGGGTCTGGGGGTTTTCAGGCTTCTGCAGGCTGCGTGGTTTTGCTGTGAACCCAAACATTTGTGATGTGAAATAGAAATCTGCTTGCAGCAACCTCTTGGTGCTCAGCTGCTCGCTCGGGACCCGCAGGATTGCTGCAATGCTCCTCGCTGCTTCCCTCCTCACCGCACAAACCCCAGGGAGCAAAGCGGGCACAGGGAAGCGAAAGTCCTGCTTGAACTTGACGCCTGCAGCTGGAGTGTCAGCAGAAACACCTCTCGTTCGAAGGATGTTGCAGGAGCAGAGGCTGGCAGCCCCCACCCCAAACCCACCCATGTGCAGGGGCTGCAAAACCAGCCACAAGCGCGGGCACCAGGAGGAGGCAAAGTTCACAGAGCACGTCGGGATCTGTGCAGGAACAAGAGGTTCATTTTGCTCTGTGCTGGTTCTCTGAGCAGATTACGGCTCTGACACATTCATCTGACTCAGGAGAGGGGAAAGGGAAGCCAGCCCTGAAAAAATCTGTTTTTAGGATTCAGGAGGGTTTTACAGCTCCTGCCTTTCACACAGCAACAGCTCCACCACGAACTGAAAATGACCGAGCCTTTAAATTAAAAGTCGTGGTCTCTGAAAAGCTGGTTCTGGTGACTTATTCTTCCCCCACCAAAAATGCTTTTGTAAGAGGCGACTTTTTATCTGAAATAAAAGCTAGTTTGGGCAGCTTTTGCAACAGCTGCCCTAACTGTCCTCCACAGAGCTTGCTGAGCCCTCAAACATCAAAGAGGCGCTGGGTAGCAATTAATGCTAATTGCTTTAAGTGAAGAGGCCACTTTCTTTTAAGCCCAGAGTTACTATGAGTGCTCAATCGCAGCTCTGCAGCAATGTTTGGGAACGTCGGTGGGTTTTTTGCCCAAGGCAGTGCAGCTCCACCCCGTGCCTTACACCTGCTGGCAGAGGGTCTCATCCTGCCAGCTCCAAACATGAAGAAGAGCGAGGAGGCAATGGCAGCAGGTCCCAGTTCCTCCTATTTAACCAAATCAATCGGGTGCACGTCGCACTTCCCCGAGCTGACTTTGCTGTCCCGAGTACGAGTTTTACCAGCACGGCCACCAGCAGCCGCTGGGTCTCCCCAGCTCCCCCCCACCTCCTGCGGCCACCCCGTCCCTTCCCCAGTGCCACCTCGGTGTGACAGCTCCGCCACCCTTTGCCTCCCAAAACAAAGCAGCCGTGAGGGTTCCCGCAGCCCCCGTGTCCCCCCAGGGTTAGAGGCGCCCAGCTCCTCACCACGGCCGCGTTCAGCAGGAAAAGGACAGAGAGCAGAGGGCGAGAAGGAACAGAGATCGTCGGGCTCTTTTACCAGGATGGCTGTCGTTCCGCGGTGCCCAAATCCTTGTCCTGGCCGTGCCTATCCCAGGACCTCTTTACTTTTCCGTGCTAACCAAACAGGGCCGGGTTACACATTAACTCGCCCTCCCAGCAGAGATAAGGCTGCGCGGGGCTCGCCGGGCACGCGTGGCAGCAGCCAGCTCCTCACCTGCAGCCACGCCAAGCCGAACTCATCCCCAGCACGGCGAGCTCCTTACTGCCGGGCGCTGCTGCAGCAGGAGGAGCAGCAGGGCCGGCTTGGGGTCACGGCCCAGCCCAGCACCGTGCTCAGCCCCGGAGGGGCGCGGTGGCTGCGTGCGTCGTAGCCCCGCGGGAGCAGCTCTGCCAGGGCACAGCGGCCACGCCAGCACCCCGTGCCCGGGAGGGCAGAGGCGGGCGAGCGGCTGCGGGTGCTCGGCACCACCCAGAGCCCTCCCTTTTTGGCTCCGGCTGCCGGCCTCGGCACGGGTTTCACCGGAGACTCCTTAATCTGACATCCTGTTCGGCTGCATAGTTGCTCGCTGACATCTGGAAGAGTCGCGCGCGCAGCCCTGACCCAAGCTCTTTTTGCACATGGTAATTAAATCCCGCGCTGGGTGCTGCCAAATGCGTTCCCTCGCAGCAGGTTGATTCCCTTCCCTCGTTTGGGTCCCTCAGCTCGGGGTTCCTTCAAGCTCCAAATGCACAGATTGTTGCCCAAACCAACGGAGAGTCGCGTATCACCAAAGCTATCCCAGAAACCCAACATTTGCCTGCTGCTGCTGCTTGCCACGATAAAAAGCCATTTTGGAAGGAAAGCTTCAGCAGTGCCCTGTATTTGCCTGTTAGAGGAGGGGTGAGGAGCCCAGGTATGTTCAGCTCACACAGACAGCTGCGGACCTGCAGCAGGGGCAGAGCGATGTGGAGCCCCTCTGCAGGCTCACCCCCAGCTCTCATACTGGAAATGTTTCCTTGCAAGGTGTTGTGAGAGAGAGTCCAAAAATAACCAAATATTCAAGCAGAATCCCTGCAGCAAACTCCCATATCTGAGAGAGCCACCAGATTCATTCACATTTTCATGCTTTAGTGATTTTTTTTTTTTAAATATCGTGTCGCAACATGTGCCCTGCTACACAGAACAGGGAAGTGGAAACATCAGTTATTTAAAGCTGCGGTAGGATGGATGGAAAGCGATGAGCCAGGAAGCCCCGAGATTGCCGCCAGCCCCATCAAGCTGCAGCTGTGCCTGGTTACAAAAGGGCCGGGTGGGATAAAAGGCAAATCACAGCAAATGGGGGGCTCCTGGGAGCCTTGTGCCAGCTCTGCTCTGCTCTGCTCTTCCCTTCCACCCTGGCCTGCAGCAAAGTTAAGAGGTGTGAACGTGTGTGGATGTGTCCAGAGCTGCAGCAGGGCACTGACCGGTTGTTGTTATAGAGCCAGGTGCCAGGCTTAGTCCAAATGCCACTGGAAGTGGTACCTGGTGTGGTGCTCGGTGGTGTGGTGGTTTAAGCGGTTGGGTTTCTAATGGTTTTTGTGAAGTTGTGTTTAGTTCTGAGCCTACTCGTAACAAGGGAGCAAATCAAACCCAGATATTTCCGTACTGTATGTACAGATACAGAGGGCAAGGAACGCCCCAGGGCAGGGCAAGTGTGTTCTGAGAGCATGATGCTGATAGCACCGGGACCTAAACCTATGCAATAGGATATGTGGAGCTGCTGTGTGGGCTTTATATAGATCAAGGAAAACATCCTGATCCATTCAGAGAAGCCTGGAGCTGCTGAGAAAGCTCAGCTTCTCTGAACTGGATGCCCGGAAAGAACCTGGTCTTTCTCTGTGTTCTTCCTCCAACAAACAAAAATAGCGACTACCCAAAATAAAGCATGAGTTCACGTACGTGGTATGAGACATATGCAAGTAGTCAAGTGATGCAAAGAAAACTCTCGGCAGGGCTACGGAAGGACTTTGGCATGCTGACAGGCCCCTGGAGCCTCACCCTCTGCATAAACACCAGGGCAGGCGTGATTCAGTCCTGGTGCTGAAGGAAGCGCATCCGTGCGGCGTCGCAGATAAGATCCCTGCTAGCACAGCCACGTCCATTTGTCTGTGTAGGGCTGCTGAACACTTCCCTCACACCGAGCTGTACGTACAGTGCTGTGTATGCTGATAAATTAATTATGAAAAACCCTGGGTGACCAATACCTCGTATTACGCAGCAGTGCGGAGCAGTAACTGCGTCTTGGGGAGGCTGTGAACCAAGCAGGGAGCCCTATTTATGATCCCCATCTTACAGGAGAGGGGCAGAGAGCCGAGGTGGTCTGGGTCTGTTTCCACAGCTTGGTTAGCACTAACTCTACCTGAGAAACCAGGAGCCAGGGCTTACTGTGTAACACAGCTTCCCCTAGGCTTTAATTAAAAATAATAGACAGGGGCACCGCGGTCCTGGACAACCTAATTTTGTGAACTCCCCTATTCTGTCATTACAGAATTCTGGTGCTCAGACTTGGAAAAGTAAAAAAGCAACCTTGATTTCCGCAAATTTAAAGTCATTTTATTCTGCCCTGTCCAGAGCAGAGCAAAACCCGACGGCAGGTCTGAGGCTGGAGGCATAGCTGCGTTCAAGGCACAGGCAGACGTTTAATTTGTAGGATACAGAGCTGTAATTTTCAAAAAACCAAGCTGAAAACTCTGTGCTCCTCTTATTAACGAGTTTCCCTGCCAGGGGGAGGGCTGCTGGGCTGCGCAGCCAAGACAGATGCCTTCATCAGCTCTGCGCCCAGGTCTGAAATCCCCAAAGTCCACCAACACCAGGGTTTCTGCGCTAAAGGCAGTCAGCAGAGACATTCTGCAAGGAATCAGAAGTTTCCTTCATTTGTGCCCGTGCCCTCGCCCCTGCTCCCTGCTTCCTCAATCCTAGAGCAAATAATGACATTGCCCAGGTCACAGGCGGTCAGAACAATGCCTGCTGTGTTCCTGGGCTGGGAGCGCAGTTTGACGAGGGCTTTGTCACCCCACAGCCGATCACGATCGCTGCACTGTGATAGCCCTGAACAGGTCGCTATGAAAGCTGGGGTGGGCACACGGGACACGCTTCCAAAAACACCACGAGCAAACCCTGCTGCGAGCGCACACGAGGAGATGAGAATGGAGGAACTGCTCCTGTACCACGTCACGAGATGGCCCTTTCCTCCTCTCCCCAGTCATCCTTTTTATGTAACTTCACTCAGGACTCAGGAATCCAATTTCTCTCTCTGCTGCTGTGTGTGCTTGTCGAGTTGATACGAAAACATTGCGGTCATTATCACGAACCGTGTGTAATTTCTGCTCTCAAAGAAAAAAATATGGGAGGCAGTCAGGAGCTATCAGCTCCGAGGATGTGCAGCATCCCTTGTGTTTCCCTGGGGTAACGGGCAGCACCCATGCTGTTCTGTTCCCTGGTGCTCTGCTGTTATATCCCTTGAAGTCTACAACAAAAATCCATTCCCAAATTCCTCTATTTTGCTTTAGCAGCATTTTTTCCCTTTCCCTGAAAGAAACATAAAGAACTGGTACTTGTTAAGGGCACGGCAAAGGAGCTGCTTCTAGAATCCAAGTTGCAGAGGCGCACAGGCAGCCAGCAACTCACCTGCTGGCAGCAGCGCCTGGGGAATTCAGAGCTGTGCCCACTTCCTCCTGTGGCTGGCCTTTTGGGCGATCGCTTCCATGAAATGCACGGGAATGTCACAAAGAGAAAATTCCTGAACTCTTGTTTAATGACTTATACACGTAACTGCGTGAATGACTGGGGAGGTATGTAAAACCTTCAGGAGTTGTTCTTCTTGATGCCTGACAGGGTACACAGAGGAAGTGTTTTACTGTTAAAAATAATGCTGTTGTTGAGCAAGTTGAAAGAGAAGAAGGCCTGAGCAGGCTGCGAGGCTGAGTCCCTCCTGATGTGACTGCCTCTCAGTGTCAAAGGATAAAAGGAACAAGACGGGGGAAAGCAGACGTAAATTACTCCAAGACTGCATTATATAGGGGTGAAGGCCTTAAATACACTGGTGAACAGGAGTGAGTAGGGCAAAACAACAAAATTCAAGAACTGAGACAGAGACTACACTAAACAAGTACGCATGCATCAGTCGTTTATTGGTGCATCAACAATTTCTGCAGTTCGGGGTATGTGTTTAAGGAAATCTGTTATTCCCAACGATCCGTGCTGATGACACACAGCAGAAGGTTATACCACTGGGTTACATCGGTAAGATTTGTAGGAACATTTGCTCACACCGCTCGCTGCTGCAATGGGAACACGCGCTACCAACACCAGTGAAAGTCCTTGCTCAACGTCTGCTAAACGTGTCAGCTCGGCCAGGCTTTTAAAGTGCTGTTAGGACCATGAGATGTGCATCTCTTCATACGATATAAAATGCTCGTGAAAGGCCACGTGATTCGAGTGTGTTAGGCTCCTCTTTAGTTGAAGAAGGAATTTAGTGCTGGTGAAAGGGCCAGATTAGCAGCAGGAAACTGAAATTCTTTATTTAGGCAAAAAAAACCACACCTGTATTGCCCAGTAAAGCAGCATTAATAACCCAGCTTTCAGCAAACCAACCCCCAAAGTAAAAATTCGTTTCCAGGGCCCATTTAATTATTGACCTATGTGCTGAAGTATTCAGCAAGGAAATTAGTGCTTGCTTTAAATTTTTTTGGGAATAAGTGGTAACAGTAAGGACAGAGCCATGTCTTGCAGGCTTTCTGGACTGAGCCTGTGCCCCACAAGGCGTCTGCTCTTAAACACCTGTAACTGAGACCTTGCTGCACAATTAGTAACTGTCCAGTGCCAATGTATTAGCGATGTTTAGAAATCCATCCTATTAGTACCAGGATGCTGCTTTTGTGACACTTCCATAACCGTACCGTTAAGGACAGGTAAATGCTGGTAAAGAGATATTAAAAAAATCCCTAACTTTCACAATCTTTTTTTAAAAAGGGGAGTTGTCCTTTAAATGCATTCTGTTCAGGAGAGTTCAGAACTACACAAGGTTTTCCAACTCCACCACTATCCCCTTGTTACTTGTCCTTCGGAACAGTGTGTCAGCCTGTAACAGCATCAGCTTTTACACAGATGAATTACAGCAGTTCAGTTGGTATTTTTTTAACCAAAGAGATTTTATTGGCTAGGCAACTAAGGAAAACATCCACGCAGTGATACTGACACATCGCCCTCAAATGGAACTCGCACTCTGTTAGTGGATTTGCTATGCAAATACAATAAAGCAAAGCTAAACACTCTGGATTAAATAAAACTAAGTTTAAAATTAAAAATACTGCAACTGAGAAATATCCCAAAAAATGTTTTTACACACTTTCAGAAATCCATCCAAGATACAAAGCTAAAAAAAATCTAAATGTTGCTCCCAAACGTCAACACATTTGCAAACATGGCAGACAATAAATACTTCCACTTCTACAGCACTTTTGTTTCAAAGACACCCAAAGATAGTCACCTTGTGCACCTCTCTGAGGTAGGTATTCTGTCCGTTTTACAGGTGGCAAGTGGTGAGGAACAGCTCCTTGTCCAAGGCGCCTCACCTCTTCAGTGTGAAAGCTGAGAACATGATTTAGGATTGATAGTCTCTTGGTCTCATTCCTAGACAGCATTGCATCTCAAGTAGTTTTAACACAGTGTAATCTTCAAGTTCCTTTGAACTGTCAGGTTATTTCTTTAGGTTCAAAAAAGCATCAGCTTCTACAGGTTGTTTTTTTTTTTTTCCTCATGATAGGCTAAAGCAAAGTGGGGTTTAACACTGGAAGCTAAGTGATTTTCTGTCGGGAACTCCCAACATTGTGAATATCTACTTTAATACTGAATTGAAAAGAAACTTGGTCCTCAGTGCTTTTGGCAATTAATCCTTAATTATTCATGATTCGCTTTAGCAAAGCACTTACATAATTACGTTCCATTTTCAGTAAGACCCCTTTGGTATTTTAAGGTATTTCAAGCTCAGCTGAGAACTTCAGTGGAACACGCTTCCTGCAGAAAGTAAGTTTTTGCTGCACCAGGAGTTTAGCTAGATGCCTTACCCAACAGAGGCCCTTAAAGCTAGCTAGGCTGATCCCATCAGGAAAGTGGGCTTATTTCTGCCTCAAAATGAAAACGAACCTCTTTGCTCCCCATTTGGAGAAGTGCAAGAGAGAGAACTCAAAACAGAGTGGCAAAGAATAGAAGGCTAAGAGTACTTTAAAATTCATTAAAAACAAGCACGTATTACAGGCATTAAAAAGAAAATCCCTTTCAGTAATATGCACCTTTACAGCACCTTTTAAAAGACCTCAAAGCACTTACTGTTAAGCCTCACAACCTTTCTGTGAGGTAAGATTTATTTAAACCAATTCCAACCTCCCTGATTCTGAGTAGTACGAGAAGTAGGGCAGTTTACCCAGCTTGTTTTGTTCTGGCAATTAAACTGCACCCTTCATTATCAGAATTAAAGTCTTGCTGCTGAACAGTCATCAGTGACAAATCAAACGCATTAAGGCAGAATGCAGATGAAGAAACCTTGAGCCTCCCTTCTGGATTAGCACTCTGCCCTTGTAAAAAGGGCAAAACGTCTTACCTGGAAAGAATGAGAACCATACCTTAAAGTGCTAATTTACAGTATTTGGAATCTGCTACAGCTCAGTAACACTGTGGCCGTGAGATCAGCTACACCCAAGCCAAATCTGTTTGAATGTATGTAACAGATGCAAATTAAGTTACTTCCCTAGCTACTCTATTGCCCTCTTGCCAGAAGTTGAGATATTATAAAGAAGAATCCAAGAATTTCAAGAAACATGCCTATGTTCCGATGCAGTGTAAACACCAAGGGGTTGATAGTTATTTTTCAAGCAACTAAAAACTACCTATGGAGGATTAATAAGTTTATTCAACACTTAACCAACTACTCGTTAATTTTAAGAAGGCTACCTTAAAGCTTAAAGGCCATTTCTCTCTCTAAAGCCATGACTTCACACAAACAATACATTCTACTTCTGATGGTACCTTAGCATAGGGCAGCTTTGGAGATGTTCTTTCCGCTAAAAACTGTGCACAAGGTGAGCAGTTTCCCCCGTGAGGTCTGCTTGTACGTGCAGAGTCTGTTTTTTGGCATAAACAATTCCGATAGATGTTTCCCAAACCCTTAGATCAATTTAATTACCCTGAAAACATAATGCAGAGAGATTAATTCTGTAACTGAGAGGCTACGTTGTTATGTTAGTGTTGAAGCCTGGTTTTGTGTGTCTGCTCAGAGCAGACACACAAAGGAAAGATTATTTCAGGAATCAGGTTTTAGCTGCCAGTGTATACCACCTGCCAGAGTACTATAAATTAGCATGCGAGAAGATACCTATTTCAAACCAGCTGGCAAAGTCACTAACCACAGCAAACCTGTGCACCTCAGCCATCGTTAAGTTAATGCTTTTCAAGCTCTGTGAACGGAATTTTATGATTACATACAGCTTATCTGGAAATCCAGAATTTTATTCCGGATCAGTGAGGTAGTAGCTGTACCCATCCTCATGCAGCTGTCACACTTCCCCGAAGTTGGTGTGTCCCGTCTCCTTGGCGTGTTCTCTGGCTTCCACTTGTCCTGTCAGTCCCTTCTGGCACACCATGCAGCGCAGCGTAAAGCGGTTCACATCGGTAAACTGCCTCTTCCGTCGGGCTTCATCTGCTAACTCCAAGGCTTGTGCAAGAACAACATCGTCAGTGGTAGAGAAAATGGTCTGGGGAGGAACGTCCGAGTCGGGGATCCTACGCTCAAGGGGATCGTAGTGAATCCCATCGTAAATCAACAGGACCCGCTTGGTGTAACCCGCATCCTCCCCAAAGCGGTCGATTCGGACGGTCTGCGTGTCCACCACGCAGATTTCACACTGGTAGAACTTGGATAAAATGGACACTTCGATGGCACCTCCCCAGGTTTCTTCTCTCCGGATCCAGTCGCAGTACTCCCTGTTGGTTTTCCCTAGCACGGCCTCACAGTAAGACTCGGGATCGCTCGCTACTATCTGCGCTATCAGGCTGCGCATCTCTGGAGCGCAGCCGGGGTCGTACACACCCCCCTCCACCACGTAGTACACGCTGGTGAACAGACAGGAGTTATCTGCCGGCACCACCCTCCGCGCCAGCACCGGCACCGCTTCCCTGACTGAGTTGGCCATGGGTCTTTTTGCAACTGCAGGTGGGTCAGCGCCGGGCTTGGATGGATCCTCCTCGACGATGAGAGTGTCCCCTGTCAGGGAGAGAGGGGAGTTGAGGACACACGGGTGGGAGCTAACGATGCTGCTGGGGGGACCCCAAGGGACGGGGGGGGACCCCAAGGGACCAGGGGGAGACCCAAGCAGCCCGTCACAGTGCTCTCTTGCCTCGTCCCCTCCGAAGGCACCTCGGCCACAGCCCGCCCGCCTTCCCTGGCCCCGCGGAGCCGCCCCGAAGGAAGAGGAGAGCCCGGCCCGGCCCGGCAGCAGCTCGGCCAGGCCCGCGGAGCCGAGGCGCCGCCGCCCGCTCTCACCCGAGTGGATGCCGAGGTCTCCGAGCCGCCGCTCGCCGTCGCTGAGGTCGAGGCTCCGCGGGGGGAAGCCGAGGAGGAGGCGCTGGGCCGGGGCGGGGACGCCGGTGAGGGCGGCGAGAGTGGCCTGCATGTCGCGGAGGCGGGAGTGGGCGGTGAGGCCGGGCAGCGGCTGGCTGCCGCCCCGGGCCTTGCAGCGCAGCCGCAGCATCGTGCGCGGGGCCGCCCCGCGCTGCCGCCGCCACCGCCTCCGCCGCCCCGACTGGCCGCCGCTTCCGCTTCCGGCCCGTTCCCCCCGCCCGCTCTCGCGAGATCTCCCTCCGCGCCCCGTCATTGGCCGCGGGGCGACGTCGGCACCCGGCCCCGCGCGGGGCTGCGGCCAATCAGGGCGCCGCCATCGCGGGGCCGGCGGGGAGGGGGGGGGAGGAGGGCGCGCGCGCGGCGGCCGAGCCTCGGTTTGGTCCGCGCGGCGGGCACGCCCTCCTTTGTGACGTCACGCGGGGCGCCTTCGCGCCGCCCGCTCGGCAGCGCGCGTTTCGCATGCCATTTGCATCTCATTTGCATGCGGCGCGCGGAGGGGCCATGGCGGCGGCGCGGGCGGGCGGCACCGTGCGGGGCAGCAGCGGGGCCCTGCGCGGCGGGGAGAAACAGTGCTGTGAGTGCGGGGGGAAATGGGGGGAAAAGGGGAAAAAGGGGGGAAAAGGGAAAAAAGGGAGGGGGGAAAAAAAAGGAAAAAGGGGAAAAAAATAAAAAAAATAGGGGATAAAATGAAAAAAAAAGGGAAAATGGGGGGGAAACGGAGAAAAATGCAAGAAAGAAAAAAAGAAAAAGGGGAGAAAAAGGGGAGAAAAAAGCAAAAAAAAAAGAAAGGATAAAAGGGGAAAAAAAAAGGGAAATGGGGGAAAAAAGGAAAAGGGAAAAAAGCCCTTTCCCTCCGCCGCGTGTCCCTGGCTGCAGCCCCCCACTGCCGGCCGCAGCCCCTCGGTGCTGGGGTCCCCTCGGTGCTGTGGGCAGGTGCAGCCCCGCTCTTCGCCTCCTGGGCTGCCGGCGGCGGCGTTAGCAGCGGGGGCACGGCCACTGGGTGTCCTGCAAGGGTCCGTCCGTCCATCCATCCGTCCGTCCATCCATCCGTCCGTCCATCTGTCTGTCGGTGCCCCGAGCCCCCCGCTGATGCGCTGCCCCCCTGCCGTCCCCGCAGCCTGGGCGTCCTACATGACCAACTCGCCCACCCTCATCGTGATGATCGGGCTGCCCGCCCGCGGCAAGACCTACGTCTCCAAGAAGCTGACGCGCTACCTCAACTGGATCGGGGTGCCCACGCGAGGTCAGGGGCTCGGGGGGCCGGGGGGGGGCCGGGGGCTGGTGGCCGAGCGCTGCCGCCCTCACCGGTGTGCCCTGTGTGTGTGTGAAGTGTTTAATTTAGGGGTGTACCGCCGGGAAGCGGTGAAGTCCTACAAGTCCTATGACTTCTTCAGGCACGATAACAAGGAGGCCATGGAGATCCGCAAGTAAGTCGGGGCGCTGCGCAGGTCTGGTTATTATCGGGTGTCAGCAGCCCGTGTGCGTGCACGAAGGAGCGGTTAGTGCCCACGAAATCATGCCAGGAGGCAGTGCAGCCCGTGCAGGGCTCCTGCCGAAGGGTCTCCTTGGGGGAATTTTGTCACCGACTTCAGGAAAAATAGGCAGACACGAAGAACAGGCTCTGAACACCCAGAGGTGCATGAAAAGTGAGGCTCTGGGCACCCAGAGGTGCATGAAATTCTGGGTACAACTCCCCTGTGGTCTCACCAGGCGTAGATTTGTGCCCTCAGGGTCTTTTGGGAGCTGGCCTCGTGAGGGCAGCCACGGCTTGGGCGCTGCGGGGAGCCTCGGCTGGCAGAGGGAGCGATGGGAGCGTTCCTAGAGCAGGGATGTGGGCATAGGAGGACGGGGATTTAAACAGGATTCAGCTCTGCAGAGCCCCAGGGACTCGGGAGGCAGCAGGGCTGCGAGCCCCACGCAGGGAGAGAGGTGTTTGGATCTCTCCCCGTATCGGTGCCAGAGCAGTGATTCAGAGGAGCCGAAATCTGAGTGCTGTACATCTGCTGTGGCAGCACGTGTTTCTCTCCTGCAGGCGCTGTGCCTTGGTGGCTCTGCAAGATGTGAAGGCTTACCTCCTGGAGGAGTGCGGGCAGATCGCTGTAAGGCTCTCCTCAGCTAAACACTCCTGGGGGGGTTATGTCTGTGCTGTTCGGAGCTGCCCAGGGCATTTGGGAACCCGGCTGTAATCCCGGCTCGTTTGGGGCTGGTTTCAAAGCCGTAGATAAACTTGCTCATTGCCATTTATTTTCCCCAGGTGTTTGATGCGACCAACACAACTCGAGAAAGACGGGACCTGATCTTAAATTTTGCTAAAGAAAACGCTTTCAAGGTAACTGGAACCGCTGTAGCGGAGCCGCTCCCGCTCCCTCGGGCGATCCCGGTTCGGGACAGAGCTCCCGGTTCTCGGAGCCACATCTCATCGCCTCCCTCACAGGTGTTCTTCGTGGAGTCCGTCTGTGACGACCCGGAGGTGATCGCTGCCAACATCCTGGTGCGTGTGGCTCTTCCCGGCCCTGCTCCCTGTGCCCGCAGGAGATCGGTGCAAGGCCAGCGGTGCCTTACGGGAACGCCGGCAGGCTGTCGGCATGAGGGGTGTGCCCAGCACCAGGGAGCTCTGTGTCCCGCTCGGGCTGGCAGCTTGCGAACATCCCCTCCGCCTCTGCTCGGGGCTGGGCAGCCGGTGCCTCCCTTGGAGGGCAGCCACAGGCCAAAGCCCTGCGGTTGTCACCTCGCCGCTGCAGCCTGTGGGAAGCGCGGGGAGGGCTGGTGCCTAAAAACGCTGGCGGTCTGGGTTCCTGCCTCCCACCTCGCAAATGAGCAGTTAAGGTTTGTGGGCTGGCGGAAACTAAAGGTGCAGTTCTTTAGCCCGGAAATCCAAGGGAGCTGAGAAATGTTTGACCTTGAGCGTGGCTGTATTGTCAGGGGAGGGCAGGCAGCGAGCGGCTCGGGGGGCCGGGTGGATGGCGAGCCAGCTGTGTTTGTACCGGGGCCAGGCGCTGCAGCGTGCCTCCAGAATCGCCTTTTGTTGCCTTGCCAGGAGCAGGTTTTTCCACAGGGCGGCCTGAGACAATGTTTACTTGTTTCAGAAGAGAAGAATAACGTTATTCAGCAGCGCTTTTGCTCCGTGTCAAGTTTGCTTGACTTTTCACGGAGTGGCACTGTCTGTTGGCCAGGAGGTGAAAGTTTCCAGCCCCGACTACCCGGAGAGAAACAGGGAGAACGTGATGGATGATTTCCTGAAGAGGATCGAGTGCTACAAGGTCACCTACCAGCCCCTGGATCCCGACGAGTACGACAAGTAAGGAGCAAGGCCCCGGGCTGCGTTTTGTCCTCGCGCTCCGGTGCACGAAGGCGTGAGCTGCTTTGCTTTGTCGCTTTTGTCCTCCGGCTCGAGGTGCTGCAGTGCTTGTGCTGAAGCCTCTGCTCTCCCAAAGCGAGGTTGCTCGCGTGAAGGTGATATCCTCGGGCCCCGAGGGATGATTTGAAAGCGCTGCTCCTTGTTTAGCACGGCAGCTCAGTGTCTCCTGCCTGCTGAGGCAGCCCAGCGGTAGCGCTGATGCCTTTAACACAGGGTAGATAGCTAGATTACACCCGCAGATGCACGTGTGTCATTTTTAAAACCAGTCGTGTGGGTGTTCTTATTTTATGTTGACTCCAGAGATCTTTCCTTCATTAAAGTGATCAATGTGGGACAGCGGTTCCTAGTAAACAGAGTCCAGGATTACATCCAGAGTAAAATCGTCTATTACCTAATGAACATTCATGTCCAGCCGCGTACCATCTACCTTTGCCGACACGGTGAGAGTGAATATAATCTTGTTGGCAAGATTGGTGGGGATTCTGGTCTGTCACCACGAGGGAAGCAGGTACGTTTTTTGGCACCAGCCGGATTGCTGTTTGTTTAAAGTGTCGTGCGAGCACGGTCTGAGGCTGGCACCTGGCTCTGCGCAGGTACGGCCCCGCGGCGCTGGATCTTGTCGCGGCAGCGGAGGGGTCGGCGGGCCCCAAAACGATGCTTCCTGCGCTCTGCTAACCTCCCCTGGCCTTTTCCAGTTTGCCCAGGCTCTGAAGAAGTTCATCGAGGAGCAGGAAATCGTCGACCTGAAGGTTTGGACGAGCCAGCTGAAGAGGACGATCCAGACGGCCGAGTCGCTGGGGGTGACGTACGAGCAGTGGAAGATCCTCAACGAGATCGATGCCGTGAGTGAGGGCACGGGGGGAGCTCAACGCTGCCAGCAGCCTTCAGCTTTCCCAGATGGAAAGTGATGTTAAAAACAAACCCACAGAGTGGGTTTATGCACTATTATACAGCTACAGCGCTGTATCACGTACTCAAGCCATTATTGGGAGGCTCAGGATCACTGGTGCAGGGCTGAAAATGTCTGGAAGCGTTAGACCTCGCTGCAGAGCAGCTGGTGTTGAGAAACAGAACAGCACCAAACATCCCACGCCTCTGTGGCCCTGGCTGTAAAGCTGTCCTGGGTGGACAAAGGTTAACACTCCCACTCCAGTTCTTTCAGGCAAAAGAAATTGCAAGATTGTTGCTGTGGAAATAAATGCTCATTTTCATCCTTTGCAAACAATTTGCAATAAAAACAAAGCCCACGGCCCTGAAATATCAGTATGTTATCTCAAATTAAAAATGAGGAAACGAGTGGTAATAATTTACAGCACATCTACCAGTTGTGCTGGGTGATTTCTTTGGCGTTTCCAGCTCCCTGAATTTGCTGGTGCTGTGCTCTCGGGCTGCTTGCTTCGTTCTGCACCTCGTGCTGGGGTCAGGGGGACAGAAACCGCCTTGCTCAGCTCTGGGACTCAGCAGAGTTTGGAGATTTCAATGTTTGCCAATACTGCAAGCACATCAGGTGTATGTGGTTTGCCATTTCTAAGCCACTGTGGACCCGTGATGCACAAACATGGTGTTGATTCTGAAATTCTCATCCCAAAACAGGATTTCTGATACCGGTCCCATGCTATTTGTGCATGTTTGCATGCTTTGTTTTGCTGTACTTCTGTTGAAACGAGCTGTGTTGTAACAAGTTGTGCTTCCTCCAGGGGGTGTGTGAAGAAATGACCTATGCAGAAATTGAAGCCAAGTATCCCGACGAGTTTGCCTTGAGGGATCAAGAAAAATACCTTTATCGCTATCCTGGAGGAGAGGTGAAAGCACTTAGGAAAAACAATGAGCTACAGTGTGTGCCCGACAAATACCTGATGTGTGAAGGGCTTTGCTTAGTTTCAGCTTTCTGTCCCCGCTGTTTGTGTTAGGAATTGAAACCACGGATCCCCAGATCTCTTGTAGAGGAGAGGTATTTTGGTGTGTTACAGCGCTGTGCTGATGATGCTGTACTAATGGGGCCGCTCGAGTCCCTCAGTGCTCGGTTTTAGTTCACAACCTTCGTTAAATGTATCATTTACTTTTTTTTTCTATTTTATTTTAATGGAGTTACCGGTAATCTGAATCTCCCAGTAACCTGAGGGTTGCTGACATCCATTTCACCTCGTGCTGTTTCCTTTTTTTTCCTCCCTGTATTTACTGGATCACTTCTGCAGTTTGTTTTAACTGATATTTTCCTAAATGCGAAGCCGTGCTAATTGCTACTTCTGCTTTCAGCGTCTGTTTATAAAACCCCTTGCAAAACTCCTGTTTTGTTTTTTCAGTCCTACCAGGACTTGGTTCAGCGCCTGGAGCCGGTAATTATGGAGCTGGAACGTCAAGGCAACGTCCTCGTTATCTGCCACCAGGCAGTTATGAGGTGCCTCTTGGCTTATTTTCTTGACAAGAGCGCAGGTACAAAAATAAGCGCGTGCTGTTAGGGGCTGGCTTCTATTTCTGCTTCCTTCTCAGAGTTTTTGGGAGGGTGGCTTGTAATTGCTGTTTTGATTTTTACGGCAGAGGAGTTGCTTAAAAAGGAAATAAAAACACTTGTGAAATGCTTTAACTGTTGCATTTCAGCAGGGCTTTGCAGGAACCTCTGGTTGCGATGGGTGCAGCGGCAGAAAGCTGTCCTTTTGATGCCTGCTTTTCTGCTCACCCCTTGTTTCTGCAGCTTTTTCAACCAGTAGCCTTCCCAAAATCTCAATGGGATTAATTTTTCATATAAGGACACAGTTTGCTGGTACATCAGTAGTCTGTGAGGGCTTGCCTCTGGTCCTGCACCTTGAGTGGTGCTGATCCAGCGCATGGTGTGCCGGAGACGAGGTGTTCTGTTAAAACTCAGTGAACCTGTAAAATTCAGTGCAAAACTCTCAGCACTGCTCATCCTTGCTTTGCAAACAGTGAAATGTACCGATTGGCTTGGAGATATAAATAGTGGGGGGGGGAAAGTACTATTTAACATTATTCAAAGCAAGAAAACGATCAGGCAGCTGAAACCCCAGCCCTTAAGAAATCAAGGCGTCGCTCGAGGCTGCTGCTGGCTGGGGGAGCGGAGGTTGCGTGCCCCCACTCTGTGATGCAGGCCAGAGCTGTGCTCTGCCGAGGCATTTCTCTGCGCTGCTGTTGGGGCAGGCTCCTCTGGATGGCAGTGTCCACTGCTCGGCGGCCGGGTGGCTGCGCTGAAATAGTTGTTACTGGAAAGAAAAGGGGATAAGGTGCGGGGCTGACGCCTGCCTCTCTCACAGATGAGCTGCCCTACCTGCGATGCCCCCTGCACACCATCCTCAAGCTCACCCCGGTTGCATATGGTACGTGCCTCCTGATATTTTTTTTCTTTTTTCCTTTGGTTTTATTTATTTATTATTATTATTATTATTTTTCCCTGGTTTATATGAACCTGATGGCGCTGTCTGTACGCACGCTCAGCAGGACAGGCTCTCAGTGCTTCTGGTGATGTTCTGAACACAAAAAGGCACTGAAGAGTGGGAGGTTTGGGGGGGCCAAGGGAAGGGGGGTGGATGGTTTGGGGGTTTTGTTTATCCATGTGGGGACACAAGTGGTCTCCCACAGCTTCTCTCTTAAATGAATTACAACTGTCTCTGGGCTTTATTTGTCGATGAAGAGGCCTGTTTGTCCCTCACGCTGGGATTTGCCTCTGGGTGCAGTGAGTTAACAGCAGCTTTGCTGGATAAGCCTGGAGTTCACTTGACATGTGGCTGCCTGCAGGGTGTCGCTGTGCTTTGACAGTGAAGGTCAAAGCCAGAGAGTGATTTAAGTGTAAATTCTCAGTTAATTTGGAATGAAATGCTTACGAGTTTTTGGCTGGTGTTTTGTTTTGTTTCTTTTAAACAAGTAACAAGCTTACTTCTGCTCACTTGACATGCTCTTTTTAATACGTTTTAAAAAGTAGAGTACAAAATAAATTACAGTTCCTTATGTAAACTTCTCTGTCTTTTTGGCAAAGGTTGTAAAGTGGAGACAATTAACCTGAACGTGGAAGCAGTGAACACCCACCGCGACAAACCTTCTCTGAACTCAGTAAGTCCTGGTGCAGAATTTTGGCTTTTGGTTCAGGCAGTCACCAAACACGTGCCTTCTCTGAATACAACTAAAGTGAGACAATAACTTCTTAAACTCTTAAGGTTCTTAAATACCTGCTAGAAGAGGCTGGCTGCTCTCAGTTACCAGAAAGACTTTCTTCAGAAATAGCCCCCAGAAGTAGGACTAATGGTTGGTAGAATCGCACGTGCTTCCCAAATGAGAGGGAGATATTTGTAAGAATTGTTCTAGGGAGCAGAACAGAGAAGCTGAAGTCAGTGTGGTCAGGATGTACTTTTTAATTTCCAGGTCTTGTTCTCGGTTTTTAATGAAGTGTTTGTTGACGTCTGTTTGTGTTGATTGCGGTAATTCCCAAAAGACATGTCAGAGTATTTAAAATGAATTCCTCTTGCTGTCTTCGTCAGCTTTGTCTCCTTCAGAGAGTCACAGGCGGCGTCAGGCTGGGCACAGAGGCTGGGCTGGTGCCTTGGGGTGGCTTTTGGTGGGGTTGGCCACCCTCAGGACAGGGTTGCTGCTGTGCATGCCGGTGGGAAGCACAGGATTCATCCCTCGGTTTGCGATGATGTTTGTGGTTTGCTGAGGGATGTGGGGATCTTTCTTTGCCTCGTCTCTGCAGCTCTCACTGCATTGCACAGGGTTCCCGTGCAGGTTACAGCTGTGCTGCTGCTAAACTTGTACGTGTGTCCAAAGCGTAGGGAGCCGAGCTGAGGTCCGTGCTGCCTCCCATGCTCTGTGGATCTTCTTGCAGCAGCAGCGGGAACGTGCAGTGCTTCCAGCCCAGTCAGTAGCTGGTTTTGTTGAGGAAGTCCTGCCTTTGCAGTGACTCGGGCAACTGTTCAGCCATCTGCCTGGCTCAGCAGAGCCCCCAAATATGTGCCAAATCTGTGGAGTTGCTGTTTTCGGTGCTCGCTTTTGCAGGCATGGTTTTGTTTTGCAGAGGGACTGAGCTCGGAGCACGCGCAGGTGTCAGGGAATGAAATTTAAGAATTGCTTACAATTGGGCTCCCCGGTTAAACACCAGAAACCAGCTCACTGCTATGAGTAGATCTGATTTAATTTGTCACGTTTTGCTTTCTTTTGGTGCATTTAGGCTTTTTGCTGCCTCTTGTTGTAGGAGGTTTTATAAAGATCTCTAAAGGTGAAAAGTTACTTGCCAGTTGACTCAAATACGGTTATTTTTGTGTCCTGGCATAAAAAGGGCAGAGTCAGGAGCTCCTGTATGCTAAAGGAATCCTAAACAATAGGTGGAAAACCTGGAAAATGCGTCTCTAGTTGGAGGGCTTGCAGAGCTAAGATGCCAAATGCAAAATGAGGATGTTCAGTGAGATTTTTGTGGTCCCATTCTGGTGGTGCCTCGTCAGGCATTTATTGCTTAGCTACTTCTGTGTGATTCCTGCGTTGCAGTCATTGATGCTTGCTCTGAGGAGCCGCAGGCTGTTCCTGGTGGTTTGTGCTTACTTGGGAGCGCAGCTGCTTCGAGGCCAGAAGTACAAATAAGGGAAGTTTTCTACTTGATTTTTTTTAACTGAAGTTGATGGTAAAAATAAGTAAGCAAAAAATAAAGAATCCCAGAGAGAAGTAAAACTGCTGAAATAGCAGACTGCTAGCAGACTTTGGGCTTGACCAGCCGACAAAGAGGTCGTTTCCTACCGCGTGCCCGGCGCTGTTTGGCCACCGTCTGCTCGTGGCAGTGGCTGGAGGCTCTCAGGTGCCTGCAGGTGCGTGACGTGGTTGTAAACTCTGCTTCCACTTTTCCATGCCTCGCAACATCCTCTGTCTCTGCTCAGAACAACCTCCCCGCCAGCCAAAGCCCGGCGAGGATGAGAAGGAGCAGCCTCACCCCGCGGGCCAGCGCGGACACAGAGCAGCGCCCGCGGCATCACAGCGTTGGGAGCAAGCCCCCTGACCCGCTGGGGCCCTTCCCCTTCTTGGAAGCTCGAGGTGGATCTGGTCGGCCACGGCTGCCAGCCTCTGTCCAGGTGGTACCTTGCCTCTGCTACCCCTCCCCGGCCACCCCCAGTGCCACCGCTGTCACCCCGCCATGGCGCTGGCCCTGGTTGGAATCCCCTGCTGGGGTCTGGGATGCTACCACTGATTCCCCTCAAAAATCATGCTGGATTAGGTGCCCTGTTTAAAATAATAATGATAATAAATCACCCCACGAAACTAGAATTGTGCTGTCAGAGGGTTACAAAATCAGGCTCCATGCAGGCGAGTTCCTGTCAGCACCACAGGGTTTTTGTAGGGTGGTTGGTTCTGGGTAGCATCTTGCTTTCCAGCAAGAACTTGTCTGGGAAGAGTTACAGATGAGGAGTTCTCTGTCCAGGTTTGGTAGGGTTTAACAGTGACAGCCGAGCGTTGCTCTAGCTGTAGCACCGCAGGTTGGGAAGGCTTTGTGTTCATAGTGATGGAGCCCGTTTTCCTACAGATCCCATCAGTAGGTGGTTAAGCAATGTTTGGGCTTCTGGTGTTTGGGGGCTGCTTGGTTTTTGGCAGCTGGCATTTCTTTTGGCTTGAAAGAACGATGGAGTCAGAATACCCTGAGCTGGAAGGGAGCCATGAGGATCATTGAGTCCAGCTCCTGGGCCCAGCACGTAAGACCTCATTGGGATTGTGTGTGAAGCCCTGTTTGCTTCTTTGCTCATTAAAAGTTGTCTCTCTTTGCTCAGTTAGGAGTCTTTGTGTGCCTGGGAGGCAGAACAGGCTGCACGCTGCCTCCCCTCACATGAGGCAGAGGATGCACGGGGCTCCTGGCTGGGTTCCCCTCGGTGCAGCTCCTTGCAGCAGGACAGCCTGGGGTGGCTCTTTTGTAAGGGGTTTTATTTAATTTTTAAGATAACGGAGAACAATTCTTATCTTGGATACTTTTCAGCTCGATGTTTTCCAAGCTATTCAGCCAGCCCTGCTTCTTGTTCTTCCTATTAGTAGAGTAAGTGGTCAGAGGGAAAAGGGCCAGGTTCCTTGGAGGTCCCCGCAGCTGCCCCTGCTCTGGCTGTCCGCTCTTGGCAGTCTTACAATCGTAGCACAGTGTTGAGAAAAAAAAACAAAAAACAAAAAACACAAAAAACGTTTCAAAGCCTTCTGGCGTCGGTGTGGGTGGGGATGGGGAGTGCTGTTCTGAGCCTCTCACCTGAATGGAGGCAGCTGGTGCCGCAGCAGGCGGCGTGCATGGCTTGTGGCAGCGGCTGTCCCACCAGGCCGCGGCGCCCTCTCTGCCCTGAGCCCCTCGGGTTGCTTCACTTCATTCCTCACCGGCTTCGGTGCTGTTCCTATTGCTCCCAAACCATCTTGAAAATGCACTACGAGCTCTCCTGTGCTGTTTCTTTTTCCTTTGCAGCCTCCAGTGGGAAATGGTTGCCTGTGAGTACCGCTGACAGCAGCTTGCGTGTTGTGGTTAGCGGGTAGGCCTCTGGACTCGAGGTGCATGGAAAGAGCTTTGGGGAAAGGTGCCTGCTTGGGGCAGGAGGTCTGGCTGTGTAAAAATTCCTCGTGGAGGGGGAACCACTGCTCTGCAGGGCTCCCACTGGTGCACGTGCATGGCCCCAGAGCAGGATGCTGGAATTTGCCCTGAGCACCCTGAGTCCTGTCTGTGTCCCGTCCCCGCTGTCAGCCTTGGGGTGCTGCCGTAACGGGGCCTCGCAGGAGGCATCTGGTGCTGCATGCCTGCGTCTCAAAGTGAGCTGCATGGCAAGGGGGCTCTGGTTTGTGCCGTGGGGAGCACGCTTGGAAAGCAGCTTCGTGAACGAGCCTCGCTGTGCCGGTGGCATCGCCACCGCCTCCTCGCTGTCACGACCCTGCGGGGGCACCTTTGGGGTGAGCAGGGCAGGGCTGGCTTCTCTCCCACCACAACGGGAGGATGTTCTCTTGTCTGTCGCCCCTCTCCAGGGAGCCAGCAGCCAGCATCACCCAGGAGACCCCGGGCTCGCTCTCGGCCTCCGAGTGAGGCGGGTGGAGGAGACCTTGTTGCTGCCGGGGGTGCCCGTGCCCCGCTGCGCGCCCGCTGGCCTCGAGGCCTTCCCTCGACACGACCCCTCTCTGGGCTTAGCAGATGCTTCTCCCCATGCAGGACGTGCAGCGTTGATGTTTCTATCTTATAGAAGTTTGTCGCCGTTTATTTCTGTGGACCTGACTGTACAGCGTGCTGTTTCCCCGTGGGATGGCTCTGGGCAGGCGCCGTGCCTGGCTTCCCTGCACAGTGCCATGCTGCTCCCCGTGTGCTCAGGATGCCCCCCAAGCTCCAGCCTGCTTTTACTTGTCCTTGGAAACATTGTGGCCCTGGGAGGTTTTGGGCTTTGCACCCATGCTGCCACAAAGGTGGGTGTTGGGTGTTGCTGCTCTGGGGCTGCCGGCAAATCCTCTTGGCCGCTGGTGCGTTGCCTTCAAATTCAGAGAAGAACTGAGTTTAGTGTAAAGAAAGTAAAGTGGTAGCCAGTCCCGTTTCCTGGCGAATCAAGAAAAGAAGATGAAGGTTCGGCTGGGAGATTGTGCCTGGGTTTTGCCTGGAGGCTGGGGGAACCCAGGCATGGCTTCTGCTGAGATGGAGGGAGAAAGGTTTCTGCCCGGGTGGTGTTCCTCCACGTCTCAGTACTCCTGCTGGAATGTAATTGGAGATTTGGATGAACAGATTTTGGTTTTACCAAAAGTCAGATTTTGCACTTTATCCTCAAAGTGAAGCTCTTCCAACTGTTCTTCAATGATACCCCCCGGCCTTTCTGCACAGCCAGTAACTGTATGCATTTCTTGGGATAAAAAGGGCCCATTTTGATCTGACGATTGATCTTAAATGTATCTTTCCTGTTCCCTGGCTTTATGACATCCTTAATCATGCTGCAGAGGAGCTGTCTTTATGATGAAGCAGCAGGACTGTCCTGCCAAAGCTGCAGAAGCGCACAAAACGTCAGCTCGGGTGTTGGGGTAGCGCCTCGCACAGTGCTGGGGCTTTCCCTGGAATTGCCCAGCGGGTCATGATGCGAGCTCTGGGACCTTCCTCCTGACCCTGCCTGTCTCCACGGGCTTCAGAGTTAATGGTGAAGACTGGGGGAAAAGCAGGAAGAACCTGGGTGGGGGGAGCCAGCAATAAATCTGATAAGTCATCAGATTGTTCCTATGCTGAGTAGCATTAATTTAGAATCGAATAAGAGAAAAATGCCTACAGGCCAAAAGTCGAGTCTTACTGACCCGCTCAGCTTTGCCTTTATACTCTGAACCGAAAAGAGCTGTGTTTAGAAAATGAATGTACATGCCAGCTTTGAAAAATTACTTTTCTAACTCTGTGCTTCAAGTGTTTGTTTTCCCTTTGTTAAAAAGAAGAAAAAAAAGATTCCTTGGAAGGGAGCTTGGTCCAACTTCCTTGATTCCTGTACAAATTCCGTCTTTATCTTGGTGTTTTGCTTGAGAAAACAGCATGTGAGCAGTTCTTGTGAATTAACTCTGAGGATGGTTTTGGGTGTTGCTGTCAGGAAAGCTGTTCAGATTTTTATTTATTTTTTTCCAATTGCAAATGGAAAGAATGTGGGGTCTGAGTTTCCTGAATGCTGGATCAAACTGCTGATGCTTATTGTTAATTGTCAGCGTGACAGCTGTGCTGTTTCCTTATTGCAAAACAGCGCTGGTTGGGTTACAAGACAAACTGCCCGTCCTGGCTGGCACATCCACTGCAGCCTCCAAAAACGCTGCAGCCGAGCAGAGCAGGCACTGAACGTTGTAGCTCAGCTCCCTTGAGATCATTTGCTTTGCTCCAAGCCATGGAGTGAGCAGCAGCTGCTTTAGGCCATCCTGGCTGCCAGGTTTTAATCTACGTGCTTGTGCGTTTGTACATATCCACCTCACTTGTACTGACACGAGTGTGCTCTCGTCTTCTCTCCGACCCTCAGGGAGGCAGTGGAAGGCATTTTATCAGAACTAGAAGTATTTATCGTGGCTAATATGCAAAGTTATTACTGTAATGTTTCTTACATCTGTCCTGGAAGTGTAATTTCCTGTGGGGAAGGTGAATAAAACCGAGTAACCTCCAGTACCAAGTGGCTTCGTTATTGCCTCGGGTAGATCTACCAGGTAGCAGGGCTGTGTGGTGCTGTCAGACTGCTGCAAAGTGCCTGTGTCCATCCTGGGCTCTTTAGCCGTGTGATAACCCGTACCACTTCTCTCTTATTCACAGAGGATGGCTGATTTAGCCATGTAGAGGCCAGTGGCTTCACCTCGAAGGCAGCCAGGAGGAGCACGGGGAGCCTGGAGCCGGCGGCACCGCGGGGAGCACAGTGAGCCCTGGGCGCTCTGGCCAGCGGTGTCCTCGCTCGTGTGCTTCGCAGCCTCTGTGTCCTGTCCTTCCAAATGCTGAAACGTCTACCAGTGACACTGGGGAGATTTTATCACGAAGATTTTTAAACCGCTTTTAATGTGCATGTGTGCGCGGGAGCGAGCGCGTCCCCGAGCCTGCTGGGAGAGGTGCGTGCTGCTCGGCCCCGCGGGGGTCGGGGTCATCCCCTGCACCTCTCCTCCCGTCGGATGCCGTGAGTATCTGCAGCGTGTGTGAGGACAAAGCTGTTTTCTGGACATTTCTGTACTTGCTGAAGTAGCTTTTATTGGAAGATGTTCTCAGCACGCCTAATCCCTTTTAACTTTGCTTTTGTGGCTGCTGATTTGAATCCCCAGACCTGAGCCTCTTCCTTTGGTTTGGGAACATTTTTTTTTTTTGCACGTGGCAATGCAGAAGGTGTGCATGGGGTCGGCTGATCCTAGGAGAAGCCCCCTATGGGGTGACAGAAGTGCCCGCTGCCCTCTGCAAACTGCCGAGCTGCCAGTGCTGCTGCCCCTGCTGCAAGCCTCGCCCCGTCCTGCTTTCTGCTGGGCTCTGTGGATGCTTTTCTCTCTTGCAACAGAAAATCCTCTCTCTGCCCTGCACTATCTTGCTCCTGCATTCCACATTTAATGTCCCGTTTCTTTTACCTTAGCCAAAACCTCTCAAAATAAGCTCGGATGTTTGTCCCTGCGTGCTCGCACACGAGCAGTGCATCCACGGGGCTTGCTTTGTAGACCAAGGTTGAGTAAGATTAATTCTGCAGAACATTTCCTATTTCTCAAGTTACTGTTGTTTTCAGAGGCTGTGGGTGAGGTGAGGAGGAGGCCATGCGTGCAGGGTTGTAAGCAGCACGTGGTTTTTTATTTGTTGTCTCTTGTACCAAGCTTTAGGCCCGCTGCACATTTCTAAACTTGCACACGATTAAGCTGTGAAAGTTACTGCTGGTTAACGCTGCCTTTCAGAGGGTTGAAGCTCTTTTAGTACCTAGGACATGGTGCAACTCCCGCGGCGCTGGCTGCCAGTTGCTGGAGCACCCTGCTGAGCTGGGGGGCACGCGACCCCCCAGATGTTCAGTTTTGTCCCACGAGCCTTGGCTGGTGTTTTGCCAAACTCCATTTGTCTCACTCCTGCTGCTCTCTGATTCCTGCTGTCTTTTATAACAAAGACAGAACTGTCAGGCTTGCAGTCCCGAGGTTAGGTGGAGAAATGAATGTTTAGGTATAAGCAGGAGGCTGTTACGGACCTGCTGCTTCCAGTAACTCCAGGATCTGTGTGAGCAACCTCTGGGACCCAGGCCACTTATTGTAAAGGTGTAAATAAATGCCAGGCACACCCCACCTGAGCCCCAGAAATGCAGGCTTTCTCTGCCCTTGCTGCCACAGAGCTCAGCAGCCCGAAGCCTGAGGTTTACCTGGGGATTTGGAGAGCTCAGAGCCAGTTGTTTTAAACATTCCCTGAGCTTTAATTCTCTAAAGCTGAGACAGAGAGGGCCACGGTTACGGTGCTTAGAAATACACCAGAAAAAAAGGGATGGATGGAAAGGGGGAGAAAAAAAAATGAAGGAAGAGGTTTATAGCCTGCATAGCATAGCAGCGCTCGCTGATGCTTTCTGCCCCTTTCTGCAGTAATAAACGCACAAAGTGGTGCCAGGACGGGCTGCCTGCCCCTGCAAACCTGCTGCACGGGAGGAGCCCGTGGAAACACTGTGAGACGTTACGCACAACACGCTGTCATTACACACGGTGATAAGGAGTTAATTCTGTTTGTATCAGTGAGTGGCTAATGAGTGTACCGAGACAGATGTCTCTCTTTACCTGCCAGAACTCACGAATGTAGCTGCTAATACATTGGCAGTCACAACTTTTAAATCACTGCTAAAAATCAGGATGGAGCCTCCCAGACCCACCCGCAGGAGTCAGGATGCGAGCCTCAGTGTTTTAAAGCCTAATTATAGCTTCTCCTCCTGCTTTTGCACTTGTAAAAGGTGTAAATATGTGTGTCTGTAAAGCAAGGCATTGGAAAATTTTGTGGAGACCACGTACAGGTGATGCCAGCAAGCGCATGCCTCTCCCCATGCCCAAACGGCCGGGTGGGTGCCAGGTATTTCCTTGAAACCACCTGATTTCCTTGGCACTATTCACGCAAATACCCCAGAATACACAAAGATTGCACAATTTACATGAATTTAAGATTAGCAGGGGCTTGTGCTGTTGGTCATAGCAGAGCTGTTGTGTTTGGCTGAGCAGATCCAAGCCCTGTTCAAAGCACTCCAGTAGCTCCCGAAGGGCTGAGTGTAGGTGTGTGGAAGTGGACTTGTCTGCTTCATGAGCGTTGCACCAAGACTAGATCTGTGATTCTGTGATTTTTCTGTATTTCCCTGTCTTTTTTCATCCATGGTCAGTGTCAGAGGTGGCAGTGAGCACTGCCTCAGTGAATGCCGTCCCTGCGCTCTGGGCACTTGCTGTCACAGCAGCGTTACGTCCTGGTTTTGAGAAAAATGTCATCACTCGTGCAAAATCTGTTCAATTTCTGCTGCCAGCTGGGCTGGGGCCCTGCCCCGTGCTGGTCTCGGGGTGCTGGCAGCGCTGCGCCTCGCTGCTGCTGCATCGCTGAGCGCCGCTCGCAAGCTGCATCTCTGCGTGGCGTGCATGGCGAGGTGGATGTTCCATGTTTCCTTGCCATTTTGCTACATTACTGCTTTCTAATGATTATTTTTTTTAAGCTTTTTAGGAAAAAAAAAAGCAGTGTATGCAAACCTGTGCTGTGTGTTGTGTATTCTTTGCATTTATGCAGAAATATCCCATGAGCGTTTATTTACAATAAAGAGATTAAAAACCAAACTGCTTCCTCCTGTGTTCCACTGATATTTGCTGTAACTACCTGTGGTGTGATGGTTTTGGGGAGATAGCACCGAGTTCAGGAATTCTGTGGGAAGCATTTGAAGGAAGAGGCTGCATAGGGAGCAAGGTCCCTCAGCCCTTGGGAGCAGGAGAGGTGGGCTGGGGGCAGTGGATGCTCTACCCTGGAACTGCTGCTGCTGCCAGCCCACTTTACTAAATAACCAATTTAAAGTGTTTTTTTAATTATTTTTATTTTATTTATTTTCTGTTGGATCAATTGAAATTCACATTTTCAGGTTTCTTATGGAGCTGTTATGGTAAGAACATATTTTTCCTTTTTTTTAATTCCTTAAAACACATCTGTCTTCCATCAGAAAGTTAACTGGTGTTATGAATCTCTGGTTTCCAGCCTCTGCAGCTGGAAGCCAGCCTGTCCAGCCATCCAGTCCCTCCACCTTTAATTTTAGCCAAAGCCTGAAGAGCAGCAGCAGCAAGGTGGTGTGTCATGGATGTGGTCAAGGAAAAAAACCTTTTATCCTGCTTACCCTGACTGTGCCTCGGAGCAGGGGGTGCCTCGGGTGCTGCTGCGTCCTGCCTGGTGCTCACAGTGGCTGAGAGCCCCCGGGGAGGTGACGGGCACGGAGCCGCTGAGCTTTCAGCATGCACGGGTGGGCTTGTTCTGAGCCGTCCAGGAGAAATAAATCAGGCAAGCCAGTGTTTGGGTTTGAGATTAACTGGGTTCTTGTAAATGGTTAGTGGAAGTCACTGCGTGCTCAGGGTACGCATCATGAGCAAGCCTCAGCTTGTGGTGCATGGGATGGCAGCGTTTGGGTGGGTTTTAGAGTCAAATCTGCCTTGTGTTATGGCCTGGGCTCAGGAGAAAGTTAGGAAGGTAACATAGATGTACATCACTGAAAGTGGGAATGCAGTAAATTTTCGGGGAGAAAAAAAAAGCCCAGATCCGACAGAACAAACAGCTAAGTGCAAGAAACGCAATGCAGGGTAATGGCCACTGTGGAGTTCGTGGTGGCAATGCAATCCTAAATGAAACTGTGCAGCCAAAGTGCAAAAGGAGCAAATGGTTGTGGCCTCTGCCAGGACTGTTACTGGAAAACGGGCTGGCAGCGGGGCTCAGCTGCTTCCCATCGCTGACCTGGGCACTCCCTGGGGCCCCGAGCGCTGCCGAGTCCGGTGCTGGCTCTTTGGCCACTGTGACTTCAGTGGGATGAGAGAGGGCTGAGGAAACCTTAATTCTGAGGCTGGCCGTGAGGCTTTTGGGTCAGGAGGCACGAGCCATGGTGGAGCTGGGGTGAGCCTCTCGAGGAGGCCGTGGAGCGGTGCCAGGCTCTGGGTGCCTTCACCTCCAGATCATTTCAGCGCAGCGCTGGCAGCTGGGCGCAGAAAGCAAACGATTTCACCATCCGAGTGGGCTGCATTCAGCTGCCTACAGTGCCTTTCGTTTCGTAGGCTGAACAAACGACTTCCTTCGTGCTTGGAAGAGTTAATAATTTATAGGCGAGCTGGCACAAGCCCGGTGTCTGCAGAGCTCGGCCCCGGCTGCGTGCGGCCGTCTCTGCGCGTGTAGGCGTAGCGCGACGCCTCCCGCAGCTCGGCACTGCCCGGTGTCAGGGGCAGCGGTGAGGAACTCGCTCCTCTGCCTCCAAGGAGCCCAGGCTGGTCGGCTCCCCCACTGACGGACCCCCAGGTAAGATGAGTTGAGCCACCCAGCTTCTGGTGCTGTTGCTCTCAGAGCTGTGTTGGAGTTTTGCTGCAGCTCCAGCGGGCACAAGGATGAAGGAATTCAGCCAAAAGCTGTGGTAAGGACGGAGGGAAAGCCAGAAGTGTCAGGTTTAGGGTGAAGGGGTGGAAAAAATAGGGGTGCAAGCTGATTAGAAAGAGGTGCTTTCCTTTCTTTTAGTTACTAATTGGTTGTAAGGGTCAGCTTTGGTCAAATTCTGTGCAATGTAGAAAGCATCAAGAAAGACTGCTTCGTTTGCAGAAGGAAGGCAGGCACTCACTGCACAGTGCTGGGAAGATTTAGGTTCATAAAGGATGATGCTGGGTAGTTAGAGATTAGAGAAAGTTAGAGAGGGTTCTGCCTGATCTCCAGCACAGCCAGGTTAGTCAAATTGCACTTAAATTCTGTTCCGTAAAGCAGTCTCCTGAATGACTTGCATGCTTCGGAGCCTTCCTTCAACTGGTAAAATGTGACAATCTGCGCAACCCTTTTGTGCATATACTTGTAGCTTTCTGCTTAGATATTTTTTCCTTTCTCTGCATGTAATTTGTTACTAGGAGATTGTATTGACTACAACAGGAGGATTTCTCCTGTGTGTGGATTTGCTTCCTGGAGATCTATTGCTAAAGCAAAATGTTTTGTCCTTAAGTTAAGTTTCAAGGTAATTTTTCTGGAAGGATAAATTAATTCAAACGACCCTGCAGGTATTAATTTGGCTGTTTGGCTGGGAAGAACTTCTTACTGGTTTTAGTGTTCTTAAGTAAACCCAACAAGCTATGAAGTATTTGTTACAATCAAAGTGGAGCTCTTTTTTTTTTTTTCCCTATCTTTTAAAAATTTTAATTAAAAGCTTCTCACACAATGTGAGTGAAGGACTAGCGGAGGAAAGCCTACGGGATGCTTAGCATCCACAATTGGTTTCCCTGTTCCCGTGCTGCCTCTTGGTCATGGGCCAGTGAGGGGCTGTTGCCAAGCTTCTTGTCCCCTGCTGGGGCATCTGCAGCTCCTCGTTCCCTCCTGCCCTATGGGCACTGCATGGAGACAGAACTTCGTTCCCCCCCTGCTATTTTTCACAGGTGGTTGGCCTAGAAAAAGAATGTGGTAACGTCTGCAGGCTGGGATGAGGATGATGCCAGCTCCAGGGGCAGGGAGGCTGAGGGGCCGTGCCGCTGTCCTCAGGCTGCTCCTCGCTGCTGCCCTCGTTGTGGCCGTGCAGGGTAAGTGAATGTAAGAGGGGAGAGAGCCCATCAGATAAACTGAGCTCCCTCAGAGGGAAATTGTTTCCCAAGGTTCACAGACCGTTGATGCTCCTCATTTCCTCGTTGTTTTGCATTTCAGGGATTTGGTCAGAAATCATCCTCCTCAGCCTTTTTTCCTTTCCTGTGCAGAATGGCTGTCAGGTTACTCTAGCTTAAAAAGGGGCACTGGTTTGGAGATAGGGAGCAGTTAGTCTGGACTTTGGCTACAGCCTTTCAAACTGCTGGATGAAGTGTGAGGAGCGAAGAACACCTGGGGTGATGCTCCTTCCCTTTCCCTTGTGGCTGTCCTGAGTCACAGACTCCCTTCCTCCTCTTTGCCTCTAGCTTTAAGGGGTGTTAAGGCCACCAAAGCCTCCTTGCCTGGACCTTCAGAGCAAGGCAGACCCGAACTCCCATTTTTTTTCCCCACATCTTTCTGAGGGTATTTCTGCTGGCAGGTTCCTGCAGTGCTCCGCCACGTATCCCATCCGCAGAACTGAAGGAGAGCTACCAGCACATCACCAAATTTTCCTACTCGGACAGGGTGGAATACACCTGCCGACCAGGTTACACTAAAAGTAAGCTCCGGGCCAGCCTTGTTTGTGGAGAGGATGGTAGGTGGAGAGGACCGACCGACTTCTGTTCACGTGAGTACATTTTCAGTTGATTTTGATTCTGTGCAGGTGCTGTCAGCATCCCAGGGGCTGTGTGGGGTGGCAGGAGCTGAGCGAGGGTGGCACAGCACCGGCAGTGCTCTGCTGAGCACCAGCAACGGTGGCAAGAGCTGAGATCTGCTGCCTTTGACCACTGACTCTGACTATATTCAAAGGCAGGTTCTTCTGCTCAGGCACTTAGTAACTCTTAGTTCAAAACAGGTTTTTTAAACTGTCCGTAAGAGAACCCTTTAGCTGTAAAGAAATGCTTGGCAGAGGTCCTGCAACCTCCCTTAGGCTGCAGGGGCTGACTGCAGGTCGTGATACAGGGTAGGATTTAGGGCATGAGGGTCGTCCATCCCCTTGTTAAATATTGGAGGGGTCTTCTGCTCTCCTGCTGGATTTTCCTGCTCCTTCAGGAGCCAAAGCCCTCACCCCGGTCCTGTTGTCCCTCAGCCAAGCCATGCAGCTACCCCGGAGACCTGGCCAACGGCAGACTTGTGGAAATGGAGCAGTTCACCTTTGGCTCAATAGCCAACTACAGCTGCGACATGGGGTAAGCCAGCAGTTGATGTTTTAGGCAAAATCAAAAAAATCATCACTGAGCTTGACAAGAAATTCCCTCCCCTCTATTTCACACAGGTACAGACTGATCGGAAATTCCCAACTTCATTGCGTGCTTAAAAATGGGCAAGTTACATGGGATGGAGACGTTCCCTTCTGTGAGCGTAAGTCGAGTCCCCCAGCTGAGCTGCTCTTTAGATGGTACTGGGGATGCAAAGAGAAGCAGTCACTTTACCCCGCGGAGGACTTTTGTAATTCATGGCCTGGTGAAGCCTGGAAAAACATTTTTTCTTGGTGTTTTTATTCCTGTGTCACCCTGTGAAAAAGTCGAAGCAAGGCAGCTGCGTGTAAGAGGGATTACCCCAAAGCCACCCAGTTGCGAGGCAGAGCTCTGCTGAGTAGGGCCTGGCATGTAGGGGACCTGCCTTGAACTTCTGACCCCTCACTCATTGTATTTCAACTTCTCTTTTACCAGACCTTTGATTAAAAGGAGTCTTTCACCTTTTTTTTTTTTTTTTTTTTTTAGCAATCCCATGTTCACCCCCTCCAAAAATAGAGAACGGAGAGCACAACGGAGGCGACGTTGCCGTCTTCAGCTACGGCTCCTCTGTCACCTATCAGTGCAACTCTGCTCGCAGGGGGGAGAGAGCCTTCTCGATGGTGGGGGATCCCTCGATTTTCTGCACGACTGTGGATAACATGAACGGCGTCTGGAACAAGCCAGCCCCGGAGTGCAAAGGTGAGCAGCAAAGTGCCCAGGCACCGCAGCAGCACCAGCTGGGGCTGGGGACTTTGGGGCTGGACCCGATGATCTCTTGAGGTCCCTTCCAACCCCTACAATTCTGTGATTCTGGGTCTTATCTGAGCTTTGGGAAGAAACAGGGTGTCAGCAAAGAATTCAGAAATCTGCTGTGGTGCCTGCTGCCTTTCCTTTGCTCTTGTGCTTTGCCTTAATAGATGTGTGGAAAAAATAAATAAATAAATATAAAATGCTGTAATATAGAATTAAGAGTTCAAAAATATCATGTCAGCCTGCTACCTTGTCCTGTCCATTTTCAGCCCTTTCCACAAATGTGCGCTACGAGAAATGCTTTTAATAACCTCCCCTGTAAGCGTGGCTGCCCGCGGGCTGAGCGCTGGCATTTCTCTGCAGTGGTGGGCTGCGAGCACCCCCGGATCGAGAACGGGAAGCTGCTGAGCGGGTACAGGGCCGAGTACACGTACCGTGACACCGTCATGTTCGACTGCGAGTTCCGCTACACCCTGCTGGGCAGCGACACCTCCACCTGCAGCGAGGCCGGGAGCTGGGAGCCGCCGCTGCCGCTCTGCCAGCGCAGTGAGTGCCCGACCCGCACAGCAGTGTGCAGGGCTGACAGCAGAGCCTCCAAGCATCAGCTGGCAGGACTTCATTTTTCATAGTTATTTGTTTTATTTTACTTCAGTTCACTTCACTTTAATTACCTTTACTTCACTTTATTTTTTATTTTATTCCTTAGCAAATCTGTTGTGCCACGGTGGCTTTTAATTTCCTCTTTCCTGGCAGCATGCTGGAGATGATACAGGAATGGGATATAGGAATGTAGGTGTAGGAATTTACAACTTCAGGCCATAAAAGCTGAAGTCTTGTCCCGCTCAAGCTGCTGAACATTTCTCAGTAGAATTCAAAGCGACTAAGCTGACCTTTCTATATTTAATATTTTTAAAGGTCATTGGCAGGTGAGGGCAGAGCCTCACACAGTATAAACTTCGTTAGAAATCTCACCTCATTATAACATAGTAGTGTAAATTACTGCATGGTCTGAAACTATTTGTACATTTTCATTTATTTCTGCTGCATTCACTCTCCAGCATCACTGAACTCAGGCAATTGCCTTAAGTGGATCTCAGAAAGAACAACGTGAGCCCCTGTTTTTCCCCAAATTCTCTTTTCTGCATGCTGTTACGGGCCTCACTGGTTTATCGCTGGCAACGTCCTCAAATGGCTGATTTCACTCCTAGGCAGCTGCGATGACCCTCCTGACGTGTTTAGGGCTGTTAAAGCGAGACTCGCGGGCAATTTGTTCCCTGCTGATACTGTGGTTACCTACGAGTGTGAGACGGGCTACGAGTTCAGCCCTGGAGAAAACACGCGGCACATTAAGTGCCTGCCAGACCTGACCTGGAGTGAGGCTCCCTCTTCTTGCAACAGTGAGTGCACGTCCCTTCAGCTTCATTTCCCATGTGGTTGGGCAAAGCCGTCCCCAAATAAATAGTCTGCAACCTGCTTCATTTACCACCACGTCTAAGGCATGGGCTGGCTTGGTGCTGCCCCACCAGCAGCTGCCAGGGCCCCCAGGAGAGGAGGAGGAGGAATGAGTGTCCAGGAGAGCTCCTGATGGGCCTGCCTTGCCCGTCAGCTATTGTGGGAGGATGTGATGACTTGTTGTGTATGCCCAGAAAATAAAACTTCCTCTAGGAGTGTCAGAAAATGGACATTTGTTTGTCTTACAGAGCCTTTGCTATGATTTCTCTCTTGCTAATATTCAGCATTTCTCAGAAATTAGTTGCCCGGATCCAGTAGTCGCGAACGCAAGGCATGTAAATGTGTGGTATAAACCCGTCAAATACATGTATGGAGACACCGTCAATATCAGGTGTAACGAAGGCTATGCTATCCAGAATTATGGCAGCAACGTTGTGCTTCAGTGCACAAACAAAGGCACGTGGGATCCGGCAGTAACAGAGTGCACCTCAGGTAGGCAGCGCTGGTGGGGCGTGTTGGCTGGCTGACTGCTGATTTCTGCCTTCTGCAAAGATTTGGGTCACTCTGTACGGTGTCCCTGTCTGCTACCAGCACTGGAAAAATGTGTGCAGAAATCTACAAGCCTTAGATGCTGATAGCTGTCTTTTCCATAGAAAGCTTCTTCGCTGGAGTTCTTTCTGAAAATATATGAAATCCTTTATTTTCTTCTGTTTCTAGAACCTCATTGCCCACAGCCCGTTACTGACCATGGGCGAGAGGTTTATAAGAGCAAAAACGACTACAGCGTCGGGACCCGCGTGAGGATGGCGTGTGATGAAGGCTACGTCCTCAGAGGCGATGAGCAGATCGAGTGCATGGCTGACCAGAACTGGACTCCCTCGGTGCCGTTTTGTGACAAAGGTACAAGCACAGCAGCAGCATCGCCAAGGAGAAATCGTGGGTGGTGGAAGGGGCTGCGCTGGGGCCTGACCCAGCAAGAAGCTGGGCAGTGACCCCACATGTGTTTTTGTTCTTACAAGCATGAAGTTGACCCCTGCACTGATTTCTGATTTGGTTCTCACCTGAATGCGACAATCACACATTTTTTTTTAAGTTTTATTTATTTTGTATCAATTCCCGTTGTTTCATAGGCTGTGACCCCCCTCCACAAATCACCAGCGGGCAGTACATGGGCTCAAGATCAGGGGCCTTCCCCTACGGATCGGAGGTGACGTACAGCTGTGCCGCGGGTCTGTCCCTCATCGGGGACAAGTCCATCTACTGCACCTCCACCGACGGGGAGAACCTGGTGTGGAGCGGCCCTGCCCCGGAGTGCAGGGGTGAGTCGCTTCCCTATGGGGTCACGCTGGGACCTGGGTGCACAGGGGGACCTGGAGCAGGGCTGCCGGCTCCTCCTGCTTCCCCTGCAGGCTGTGGCGTGAGCTCGGCACCTCGGGGCTAGTGTGGAGAAAGGAGACGCCGTTTCTCCTGCGTTGGGTGCCCCAAAGTGCTCAGGGCGAGCCCCGCTTTGTGTCCCAGGGCAGGGCGGCACCCGGCCTGACGCAGCCGTGCGCGCTCTGCCCGCAGTGGTTCGCTGCCCCAGGCCTGATGTCAAGCATGGAAGGATGGCTCCACTGAGACACACGTTCCCCTACGGGGTGTCCGTGCACTTCTCCTGTGATGAAGGCTTTGTGCTGCGTGGTGAAGCTGAGACCCAGTGTACAGCTGACAGCACCTGGCAGCCGCCGCTGCCCTCCTGTGTTGCAGGTGGGTCCGGCACCACGCATCCACCACCCTGGAGCTGGCAGGGCATTTTCTCCTCCTGTTACATCATTTTTGCCACCTGTTTTCCTTCCAGTTCAATGTTCCGTGCCACAGACTGAATGGCATATGAATTTGCCCTCCTATAAGCAAACGTACAAGGTGAATGACATCCTGTACAGCCCCTGCGGGAGTGATAGGTATCCTCCAAAAAATTTTCCAAGCACCTGCTCAGCTGATGGCACGTGGATACCACCACCCAAGTGTGTGAGTACCACTTTCTGCCCAGGCTTTGCATTTTGCCCCATTCGTAGCCTGGAACAGCACCGGTCTGACTTCATTAATGTGCCTCGTTACCATAGGGCTGGCACGGTGGCGGGGCTGCATTAGGAGGGGGATGCGTCCTGCATAGGTCCCTGCCGTGTAGCCTCACGCCCTCTGTCTTGGTTCTTTTAAAGAAAACGCTTCTCACGTGCCAGAAGATTCTGCAAATCAAAGAAACTTTCCTGTGCGGCGTTCCTCTGAATGAACTGAAAACTTTGCTGGAGGTGCAGAAGCTGTACCTGGAGATCCAGAAGCTGGAGAAGGAGCTGGGAAGCAGAAGCAGCAGCTGACTACTACAGCTGCTTGATTTCATGAGAACCTCCTCCTTTGCGTGACGAATAACGTGATGACTGAGGATTTTGTATGACCTTGTAATTCACCCTAATACTTAAGTAGCCAGAAAAAAAAAAAAAAAAAAAAAAAAAAAAAAAAAAAAAAGTTGGTGAAGGAATAGATTTTATTTTTTTTCCAGAAAAGGAGTCAGAAAGTCTTTTGGCTTGTTCTGCTACAGCTCACTGGGTTAGGTTTGTACATCACTTCATACACTTTAAAGCTTTACTTTTAGGTATGTTTGTTAGCCTCTGTTCACATACATTATGTGCATTGCTGTGAACAAGTGTTTAACTGCCCAGTTATCTACAGCCTTCAGAACTGCTACAATGAGGAAATCTTCATAGCCTGTTTTCTAGCAAAACAAGAAGCCCAAGCAGGACAGTTCTGATGGAGCAGAAGTGCCACTTGCTGCTTCTTTGTGTGTCCCCCCTTGCACCAAGAGCAGTTGTTGGAAATAATTTCAGCTGCTTCTTTCTTTACAGTTTAATTTCTGCACTGTCCAGCAAAGGGGAAGTGCTCCACTGACATGGATCTTGTGATCGGAGCAGTATTCCTTCTCTGACAGATTAAAATAAAGCTGCAGTTCTGATGACAACTGCGTCTTGTTTTCAATAACTCTGTCCTCTCTGCACTAAAGCAAGGGCACGTTCTGTACTCTCTGCTTGCTCAGACACAGTTCTGCTGTTTCCCAAGCACAGCGCTGCCTGGAACAGGGTGTGCGAGGCCATCTGCTGCCTGTCCCACTGCCCCTCCTGGGTCCAGGTGAAAAGACAAAGGGAACACACAGCTCTTCCCTGCATGCCCACCAGCAGCTCCTTCTGCTCCAGAAACGAGGCCAGCACGGTGCAGAGCAGCTCTAGCCACAAATTAGCTTTATTCCCTGTTGTGCCCACCGCGGAAGAAGGCAGAGCAGCGTTCCTTCCCTTACTACAGCCTCGCTGGAGGATGCAGGGTGGGCAGCCCTCACCCCGAGCAGGACAGAAGCACCGCTGTGCTGTTGGCGTGGCTGCCTGGCCTGGCCCCGACTTCCTACAGCTGCTTCCCCTTCCCCGGGGCTCCTCGCCTTCCCCGGCACAGTCGGTGCTCGCCCAGCAGCTCCTGCACCATGCGGGTGCTTCGCGGCTTGATGGGGCCACTGCTGGCAGTGGCAGTGCTCGTGCTGCAGCCCGCTGGGAGTCTCGGTGAGTGTCGCTCCCCTGCCCAATTCCAACGCTTCCATGGCTCAGCTTTGCTTTTCAGTCAAATGGGGAATCATCAGGCTGGGAAAGTTCAGCGGGAGACCTGCCTCTGGCTGGAGGTGCTGCTGATTTCTTTCTGATGTTCTGGCAAAGCTGCCCTGAGCCCAGTGCTCCTGCTAACTGCGCATTTCTCCCGCTCAGATGCGCCTCTGGATGCTCGCAAAGAGCCACCCAAAATTCCCAAATGCTTTCCTGTAGTCTGGCTCCCCCCAGCCCGCACCCTTGCGAAGTAAGGCAGCTCAGGGGCTATAAGCTTGTCTCTGGGGTAGCCCAGGGCCAGGTCCTTTGTCTGCTGAGCTTTTCACAGGCTGAAGCTCAGGGCTTTATTGCAGTGAGCACATCAGCCTGGGGCTCACTTATCTGTGTGGTAGCCGAGAAGTTGTTGCCAGGGTCAGAGGATGTCCTGATGTTCTGAGGCTCAAGATGAAGGTAAGTTGGGGAGACTCAAAAAGAAGTAATAGTCTGTATCATTTAATTACAAGGGTCATAGTTTGCAGTTTGAGCAGTGTCAGGAGCGAGGCTGATGCGTAAGCACGGAGGTAGCCTGCAGACATCCTGAAGGCAGCTGGCCCCTTGTTGTCGTGCATCCCACAGGCTGGCTGCAGGCGTGAGAAATGGAGGTTTGCTCGCTAATGACCCTCAGAAGAGGAATAACTCGCAGTTTCTGCCTGGAAGTTGACATTTGCTTTGAAAACAGGCTTTATAGGAAACTGCTCTGCTGTGCCAAGTGCTCCCCACTGCCTCCTCTGCCTTGTGCAGCTGCTGCCCCCAGCTGAGCACTGCTTTGCTCCTGTTTTCTTTAACTCGTGGTGATTCTCAGACGCCCCATGCCCCAGCCAAACCTTACCACTGGGGTGCAGATACCTAAGCTGAGATCTGGGGAAGAAACAAGCAGGTATGGGGACTTTCCACTGAGTGCAAGCCTGGGTAGGGTATCGAGGGCAGGTATGCTGGTGCATAAGGAACTCTAGGTTTATCCACCTTTAATTTTCCCCTGCTATTACAGTTTGTAACCAGCCCCAGGATGTTTCTCATGGCAGGTACAGTAGCCAAAGAAGGTTTTTGTTTGGGCACCAGTGATGGACACATGGGCTGGAGGTTAAGTGTTGTTTGTGAGCCTCTCATTTACCTTAAAGCTGGAGGCAGGGCTCCAGCACAGCAGGGTCGCCCACCCAGGGCATGCAGCGTGGTCATACCCCAAGCTGCCGGAGCAAGTGGTGTTAGGAACAGGCAGAAATAGAGATCGGTTGTCTGTGAGCAATGGAAGGGCTACACCTCTGCAGTCCTGGTGATGACAGCTTCTCAGGCATGCTCGTTAACGCTTAATCTCTCTGCCTCGATTGCTGCAGTTGTTACCCTGATCAGTTTACCAGGTGGGAGTGCAGTGACCGCAGGTCACCGCAGCTGCGATCAGTAAAAACACCCCCACAAAGTCCTTGTCTGTCCTCTGCTCTGCAGAGCTGCAGTGTCAGGTCCCACTTATCGCACACGGACGGCTGAGACCCGTGCAGAACTTCACCTCGGGCAGCGCGGCCATGGTCGAGTGCGACGCTGGCTACGTCCCCGCAGGCACCGGCACCGTGCGGTGCCTGTCCAGCGGCAGGTGGCAGCCACGGGTGCCCGCCTGTGTCCCAGGTACGTGCAGGTTCCTCTTCTCCTTAATCATCACCTGTGTGTCGTTTTGTGAGCTTATTTTGCTAAAAGTGTGTTGGGGTGGGATGGGTCCTGCCAGAGGCAGGGCTCAGCCCTATCCCCAGTGGGTCCCGGGGAGCCCCGGTGGCTCTGAGCGTCCTCCCTGCCCCGGCACCAGGTCGCTGCCCTTCGCCTCCTGCCCTCAGCTACGCCGACCGAAGCCCTCAGCGCGAGTTCCTGGTCGGTTCGACCGTCACCTACTTCTGCAGAAACGGGTACACTATGATCCCTGAAGTATCTCCGACAATTACTTGTCTCAAAAATTTCACCTGGTCCTCAATCCCAACGCTTTGCCAGAGTAAGTGCCCCGTTTTCTTTGCCTCACCAGCAAAGCAGCTATTTAATGATGGGGAATACCATCATTTTCTAAACATCCACCAGCAGTGCAGTGCCACAAGGCACAGCGCTATATAGCAGTGTTTTGGCTCTCAGTGATAATAATTTTGCCGTTCAATGGGTGGCATGGATGAAAAGGAATATCTGAATCTCATTCTAATCATTTAGTCTTTCAAACAATGACAGTAACATCGTTCCTCCAGTGCCATCTCTAGCTAATTGCGGGGTTCATACAGCTCTGCCTTCCAAGAGAAATGGCTGTTATCCCATAATTGCAGTCCCTGAGCACGCCAGGGCTGGCTGGGGACGTCTGGTAGGGTCCCTGGGTTAACAAGCCACCCCAATGGGGAACACCCCGGTGTGGATATGTCCTGTAAGCACTGTGTGACCCCATCCCTGGAACCTTTCTGATGCCGGTGTTCCTCAGTGGTGCAGTGCCCGAACCCCACCATCAGCCACGGGCAGGAGATCAACGTGAAGGACGCCAAGTATACCTTCGGGCGCCAGGCAGCGTTTCAGTGCGACCCTGGCTACGTGCTGTGGGGCAGCCGGAGGGCTCAGTGCGGGTCTGACGGGACGTGGAGCCCCCCCATTCCGTTCTGTGATAAGGGTGAGTCCGGGCGGTGTCTGCTTGGGGTGGAGCTGGGGACTGCATCTCCATAGCCTGGGGAAGAGCAGTTAGAAAAATGATATAAATCTGAAATCTCTGATCGGAAAGGGCCGTGTTAGAAGGGGTCCAAGTCACAGCATTAAATGGCTTTAATGTATTTGCTTTCTAATCAAGGTGCTGTGTAACGAGCCTGCAGCCACTTTCTTAGAGGACTGTTCAGGGGTTTATAATGCTGGAAAATCCCTGACCCAGTTTATGAGCAGGCTCTTTTATCATGAGGGAGTGGAGGGGATGGAGACCCACGCTGTGGTGTGGGGTTGGTGGGTGAGGGTGCGTGGCTGCTCCATGTGGGAGCACCGGCAGAGCTGGGGCTGAACCTGGCGAGGAGCTGGGAGACTTTGAGCAGAGCCTGGCCAAGCATAATACAGAGACCTGGCTCCTCCTAGTACTGCCGGCACTTCTCCACCTGGTGACAGACCAAAAAACAGCTTAACTTTTCTTTTCTCCTCTCTCTTGCAGTCTGTGACCCCCCTCCTCAAATCACCAGCGGGCAGCACACGGCCTCGAGATCGGACCTCTTCCCCTACGGCTACGAAGTGAAGTACAGCTGTGCCACGGGTCTGTCCCTCATCGGGGACGAGTCCATCTACTGCACCTCCACCGACGGGGAGAACCTGGTGTGGAGCGGCCCTGCCCCGGAGTGCAGGGGTGAGTCGCCTCCCCATGGGGTCACACTGGGACCTGGGTGCACAGAGGGACCTGGAGCAGGGCTGCCGGCTCCTCCTGCTTCCCCTGCAGGCTGTGGTGTGAGCTCGGCACCTTGGGGTTGGCATGGGGAGAGGAGACGCCGTTTCTCCCACGTTGGGTGCCCCAAAGTGCTCAGGGCGAGCCCCGCTTTGTGTCCCGGGGCAGGGCGGCACCCGGCCTGACGCAGCCGTGCGCGCTCTGCCCGCAGTGGTTCGCTGCCCCAGGCCTGATGTCAAGCATGGAAGGATGGCTCCGCCGAGACACACGTTCCCCTACGGGGTGTCCGTGCGCTTCTCCTGTGATAAAGGCTTCGTGCTGCACGGCGATGCTGAGACCTGGTGTGCGGCCGACAGCACCTGGCAGCCGCCGCTGCCCTCCTGCGTCCCAGGTGGGTTTGGCATCGGGGTGCAGCACGGCTTCGTCAACCCCTCCTGCACACCCTGGGGGTGTAACTTTGCCTTAATGTTTGGTTTTGTGACTCCGTAGACTTAAGTTCACCTGCACTGATTCATTCTTCACTAATTTCATATTTTTTTCCACCAACATAACGATGATCCCCTGGCTGTGCTGCCCTCTGCTGTGTGCTTTACTTTCAGTTCAGTGTCCGGAACCGCAAGTTGTCAATGGAAGGCTGAAAAACGCCCGTGACAGTAAAAAGTGGTACCCAGCAAACACGACTGTTACTTTCGAGTGCCTCCATGGGTACCGATTCTCTGATGGAGGACCTGCTGCTTTCGGAGACACCGAGACAGCCACGTGCCTGGCTGATGGCAACTGGACACCGCTGCCCAAGTGTGTAAGTGGCATGGTCTGAGTTTCTGGGTGAGTGCTGCCTGATTCCTGATATAAAAAAATTATGGTCTGAACCTCTTAAAGGCTTTGGCTTTATTGCCGTGATGTGGGATGCAGGCTGCATTAGGGCAATGCAAGGCAAATTGGGCAGACAGGCGGCCTCAGAGCTGCAGTGTTTGGCTCTCTGTCCACCGCCGTGCAATCATACACGCCTGTCTCTGCTTTTTGTTCCACTTTTTTACAGAAGAAGCAAGGAGAGGCTGATATTTGTGAAGAGGCTGGGCATATTAAAGCGGCCTTTGAGTGCGGTGTGCCTATGGAGGAAGTGAGAACTCTGCTGGAAGTACAAAAACTATTCCTGGAGATTCAAAAACTAAAGGTCGAACTCGGGCTCTCAAATAAGATCATCCTGTAACACACACTGTAATGAATCACCTTTCCTTTGGACACAGTTCACGCAGTCAGAGCATCTATAAGAAGACTCTTAGTGACTCCATAGTTCATGCTTGTATGCACAGAACCAGAGAAATAATAAATAGTGTTTGGGAGGTTGCTTTTGTCACGCTAGGTGCTAGAGCTCAGGGAGGGTTTTGCTCTGTTCCTTAAATCCACAGGCTTGATTTGCTCTATAACAAACCATTTTCACTTTTCATTTTAGCAAGCGTAATAAGGTGTTATGTTGACCTTCCTTGAGTCACGGAATAAACCGTGCTAGGCCAAGGGCAGTGGAACCGGAGCCCAGGGAAGCAAATTCCTGGCAGAGCCGAGCTGCCGGCCCCTGGAGGCGGCTCTGCAGCAAGCTGCTGCCCGGCAGCCCCTGCCCACTGCCCGGCGTTAGCACACCTCACCTGCCCAGAAATAGCCCGGGAGTGAATATTTAACTGCGTCATTTCCTGGTGACCCAGGTCACGGCTTCTACATGTATTCATCTAGCTAAGGGCAGTTATATTTAAGTGTGTTAGAGGAGGCTTGCAAAGCCTATTTGCTTATCCCTGGGATTTAAAAGAGGCAACAGGTTCTGGCAGGGTGCTGCTCTTGACAGATAGCTGGGTTGGTGTCATCTTCCACATCCCTGTGTTTGCAAGCAATTGCTAAGAATAGATGTTGTAAGTTTAAGTGGAACGAATCAGACAGCAATGATTTTTCTTATTCAATAAACGATCATCCTCTCGCTGTGCCCGCGTGGTGAAGGAATCAGGCTTTCTGTTCAGGTGTACGATAAAAATGGAGATGTAAGTGTGTGCGATTTGTAATCCCTCACAGCGGCCATAGGGCCGGCAGGGTTTTGCTGTGGCCAAGCAGTCCTGCTGGCTGAGAGCCGAGCCTTGGTGTCTGGGGAGGGCACGGGGCAGGCAGCAGGGCTCAGCGGGAGCCGGGAAGTGCTCAGCTCCTGCCCAAGAGATTTGCAGCGGTACATCCTGGTGAGTCGCACGCTTTTAGGAGTTACCAGCTCTGCTTTCAGGGTTACTAGAGCCCAATGCGCAATGCCCTGGGAGGAGATGGCGTCTCCCACAGCATGCACAGAAGGGTGCCTCGATCATACATCCTGTGCTTCACCGAGGTGGGGCGAGGGGACACGATAACGGGGGGCAGAGCCCGGTGTCAGCCGGAAAGCCATGCTGCGCCCCGGTGCTGCACCCTGCTCCTCCCACGCTCTGCACACCTCTGGCTGCAAACAAAGGTAGAGCATCGCCACGGGCGGTGCTCGAAACGCGTCAGCAGGAGGGAGCTGGGAGTTTCTAGCAACGTGCCGGAGTGCTCCTAACAGACGTCAGGGGATGTTTCGGAGCGTTAGTCAGTGCACAGATGTATCCGCTCACAGCCCATCCTAATTGCACAGCGCCTGACTCAGGCAGCTAGGAAAAAATATCAGATAATAAGATAACAGGAAAAAAAGGTAACACTTTTATTTTGCAGTTCGCCGACATGGAGGAGCTGTGCTGTGTTACCTGCCAGCAAATGACTAAGCAGGCATTTTTCTGCCTTAGTTACAGCAGGCGTGGAGGGCTTTTCTGTCCTGGTAGTGTTTGGTTTTGGTATATCCATGCTAGTCAGGGCTTAATGCAAGTCTTGGGACAAAGAAAAGGGCTGAATTACCCCCCCCCCCCCAGCCCCTGTGTGGGGCAGGAGGACCTGGAGGCTTTGCCTGGGCCCCCCGGGTGACTGCTGTTTGCCACCCCTGGCTGCACCCCTCGTCCCTGTGGGAGGGTTGAGCTCCCTGTGTGTTCTGGACACGTTTCCACTGCTCCACAGGCTTGGCTGCTGTTGCATCTCCTCCCAGCTTTTTTTTCTGAGCTGCTGGGAGCCAATAGTGCTTGGTGGAGCAGCGCAGGAATCGCTGCGATGAAGCCTGGAGAACCAGGGCAGGGGAAGCACCCGAGCACCTCGAGCTGCTGGGCTCCCACCATGCGGCAGGGATCTGGCTGCCCCACGCTGCTCCTGGCCTTGCTGGGGCTCCTGGGCACACCTGCAGCTCACGGTGAGTACGGGCACATAGGATGCACTGTGGGGAGCACTGAGACCTGCCCGGCTCCCCCCTCACTGTTTGGGGGCTGGGGAGGGCGATGGCACCACCCTCAAACCGTGGTGCTCCCAGGGATGCAGCCCAGCACGGTGCCTTTGCTCAGAGGGAAATCCAGAGCTGCCCTCCTGGGATGCTCGCTGGGGCTGGGGAATGGGGAATGGGATCCTCACCCAAAGAGGTTTTTCTCCTGCACAGGTGACTGTGGGCCCCCACCCCATATGACCCACTCCAAGCCGTCCGTGGCCGAGCAGCCCAGCAGCTTCCCGGTGGGATCCAGGGTCACCTACACGTGCCTCGAAGGCGCCATCAAAATCCCCGGGCGGGCAGACATGGTGCAGTGCCTGCCTGGGTCCCGCTGGTCCCAGCTGCCCGAGCCCTGTGGCCGTAAATATCCCTTCCTCCGAAGCAGCTTCAGCTTTCTTCTGCTTAATTAAAGCTTTCGTGCAGCTGCTCTGCAATGGCACCCTTAGGTGCAAAGCCGCCTCCGTTAGCTGCTGCTGATGGGTGCGGGGTCTGTGCCTGCTGGTGATGGGGTAAGGGGGGCCGCAGCCCCTGGGGCCGCTGTTTGTGCTGGCAGGGGCTGGCAGGGGCTGGCTTCACGGGGGGCTGCAGCACATGGCTTCTGACCTGCTGACGGCTCTGCCTGTGCAGTGTGAGCATCCTGAGCTGCACTTTGCTAAGGATGCATTCAGCGGAGTTGCAGCTGGTAAGAGAGAAGAGGCAATCTGCGATGAACACGCAGAGCTCTCCAAAAGCACCGTAGCAGGAGCATTTCTGCAATTACAAGCTCTGTTTTTCACGCCCCCTTGCTGGCCATCTCTCTCAGACCTGCTCTCCTTGATTGCCAGTGAGCTGCTCTACCCCGACAAGGTTACGCTTTGCTGCCCTGTCCGAGGTGGATGAGAGGATAAATTTCTTTCCTATTGGGTCCACTGTGAGCTACGTCTGCCACCCCGGCTACGAGAACATCTCGGAAAGCTCTCCCACCAGCACTTGTCTTGAAAACCTGACATGGTCGGAGGTTGCTGAGTTGTGCCGCAGTGAGTACCTCCGCCCCTGCCTGTCGGTGAGCAGCCCCCAGGGCTGGAGCCTGCAGCCAGGCACCTGCTCCTTGCCTGTGTGCTGCAATAAACCCCAACAGCCGCGTGCTTAACCCAAAAGCAGGTGGATATTCCTAGACATTCATCTGTAACACCCTGGGGGTGTTTGGGAAAGGTTGGACGTGGTGCTTAGGGACGTGGTTTAGCGGTGACATCGGTGGTAGGGGGGTGGCTGAATCAGGTGATCTTGGAGGGCTTTTCCAACCTTACTGAGTCTGTGATTCTATGATTTTAAGACTTTGCAGTGAGAGTATCAAGAGTGTTATTTATTTTCTGTTGGCATGAAAAGATCTGTTTCCATTTTCACATAACGTTCACATCTGGACACAGCCCATGCACAGGACAAACATCGGTTTGCAGGGAGTATTTCTAGCCTTGAACCTCAGAATGTAGACAAAGCATATTTCCTGATGAAATCTGTATCTCATTAAGACAGACGATGTGGCAGCAACGCACTTTTCACTTACTACCAAAGCATCGAGATGGAAATCTCCCTGCAAATATTCCTTTCTGCCATCCAGGGAAGTGTTTACAGGTGTCGGCTGTGAGCGTGGAGCCCTTCTGGGGCTGCACAGCTCGGCTCCCTCCGGGTGCAACCTTCTCAGTCTATCCCCGTTAGCATTCCTCGTCATGGCAGCAGCCGTGGCCACTCACTTTGGCCTTGCTCCCCTGCAGGGAAGTCCTGTGGGCAGCCACCAGCGCTGCCCAGGGGCAGGACCCTCGCCCTGACGGACTTTCTGTTCGGTGCCAGAGCGAGCGTGGTCTGCGATGAAGGGTGAGTCCCGGGGTGCTGATGCTGGGTTGCAGGCTCTGCTCTTACACATCAGATGTGTAACATCTTGTAACATGCTCAGGGCTCGGGCAATGAACCTGCTGGGTGCTCTTTCGCAATCTAACCCTGGTGCAGCGCTGCTCCAAGCGGAGAGCTGAGTGCTTTTCCCTTCAGTTCGAGCTTTGTGCTGGGAAGGAATGAGAGCACAGGGGTGGAGAGCTGAGTTTATGGCAGCCTTTTCCTTCAGGTGTCATCCAGGGGAAATTCAACTGCCCCAGGCTGTCTGTCCCAACAGGACTACTTGTGGCATCAGTTTGTACCTACAGATTTCAAAACAGGCTACATGAAATACTTCAACTTAACATATTCATGATATATTGAACAAGAAGGGGTTATGTATGAATTTTAAAACTTATTGGATTTTCAGCTAGAACACTGCAGTGAAGCACAGTTTCCATTAGTCAGTGCTCTGAGTCATGCTTTCTGCCTGCTCCCAATCAGGGCACACACGCACTGTTTGCAGACTTGCAAAATTAAGCTCCCAAACCCTTGACTAGTACTCAGCTAGGGCTGGAAAAGCTAGGGCTTTCCTCCCTAGCAAGAGCTTGCTGTCACCGTCTGGCTTGTTCCATCTCTCTGTGCAGCTGTTTCAATTACAGTAGAGATTTTTCTCCAAATACTCCCTTAGAGTGAACTTCGGAGAAATGACAGCACATTCCACCCTTCTGTGGTTCAGTTCATCTTTGGAAATACCCATCAGGGTGGAGGGATAGTGTTATTCATTGAAGCACTATCAGATGTCACCACTTGTATCCAAATGATGAATTACACCCTTGCATTCTGAAAATTCAGAGATCTGGGAAGGTGTCAGTGCTGTCAGGAAAAGATGTCTCACCTTCCAGCAAGCAAATCCAGAAGCCGCTGTAGTGAATTGTGGGTTCACGTTGCTCCCCACCTGTCCCTGCTGTGCGCAGAGGATGTGTTTGAATATTTGCAGAGATGAGCTGAGCAGGTTCTGCTTTTCTGGCAACACTCTAGCAAAACAGCTACAGCCTTATAATCCCAAAGCAATGTGCAGATGAGGAGGTGCCACTGCCAGTGGCAAGGATTTCAGCAGATCCAGTTACCCTCGGCAACAGCTCTGCCATGAGCAGGCAGGGGCTGAGCAGGCTTCAGGCTTCCCTGGTCTAACAAATCCCAGCCCAGTGCATCCGAGTGGGGATCCACGCCTGCCCACAGCCCTGCCCAACCTTCCCTGTGCTCACCTTGGGACGCTGGCCATGGTTTCTCCTTTCTTTGCACTGGGAGGAGTGCTCTGCATTGAGTCACCTACAAGCAGATTAGCGAGGATCCTAGCAGAGAGCAAGGTGAAGGAGCTCTGCTGTTACCCAGCTCGTATTTGCACGTCTGCTTGCTTTAAAGCTGCCTTTTCTCTGCTCCTGGTCACACTGGCACTGAGGGGGAAATGCTCTCAGTTTCTGGGTAGTTACACACGTTTCTCTCTTGTTGTGTTTTCACTCAGGTACAAACTAAATGGGAGGAATTTCATCCAATGTTGGCTGAAAGGAGATGACGTTGAGTGGAGTAAACTTCCAACCTGTGAATGTAAGACTGATTCTAGTACAAGCCTGCCTTCACGGGTGTTTGTCTTTGTATTATGTGGCAGATCTGTCACCCACACTGCAGCTGAGAAATATCCATTTTGCTGCTGACACTGCATTTCAGCAGTTTTCTTTCCACAAAATCAAAATATTTTCTCATGAGCTACGATTAGCAGTGAGGGTGATGGGATGAGATTTCTAGGGCTCTAGCCCATGAGAAGCTGCCTGTTTATTTCTGTGACAAGGGAAGAGAGAGGGAGAAGGAACTGGCAGGAGAAACGCTTCAGAAACAAAAGAGATGATCAGAACAGAAGGTAGTGCTAGTGACCCATCTTCACTCATCCAAAAGGTTTATTTTCTCCAAAAATCTTAGGTGAACTCTTAAGAAACGCTTTGCATTTCCATTGCTTTTAGCAACACTCATGTTGACCTTCTTTCATGCAGTAATTACCTGCTCTTCGCCTCCTCCAATTAGCAACGGGAAGCATGATGGTGAAGGTGTAGAAAAATTTGCTTACAACTCAACAGTGACTTACGGCTGTGACTCTGGCTTCCAACTCATCGGAAAAGCGAGCATCCACTGCACAAGTACAGACAAAACAAATGGGGTCTGGAGTGGAGCAGCGCCTAAATGTAAAGGTGACTTTCCCTGGAGTTTAGGACTTGTAATATGAGTTCAGTATTCAGTATACACCAGTTAAACATACCCTGATTGCTTAGTGTAAGATGTGTCAAGTGGGAGTCGTATTGCAACTTGAAAAAGAAAAAATGCAGTGCTGCTAAGTGAGTAGGGAGTGGACGGCCTGGAATGGAGAGCTTTTACCAATACTTATTCTTTTTACTACAGAGAAAAGCACATTTGTCAAACTTGGAGCAAAAGAAGTGGAAAAGAGCACTCCGCCCCAAAGTGAGTTGAGATGACTCTGCGTTGAATTAAGCCCCACATTTCCAGACTTAACTTGCCCCTTTATGACATTTCTATGAAAAAGCCATTCAAGGAGTTTCATGCTGTGATCTTCATTCTTTTCAGATTTCCAGGGAAATGGCATCCAAACAGATAAAAAGGTTTTCACAAAGGAAATGAAAATCAGCCTTTATAAGGAGTCACTCCAAAGCAGCAACTCCTTCTCCCATTCTGCTTCCTTCTCCTGGCCACGAGGTGAGTCCAGCACGTCTCCTGAGACTCGTCAGGAGTTCGGGGGAGCTCATTCATAGGGCTCAGAGTTTATTTTCAATCCCATATCTGGAGCTTTCACTCTTTCCCATGTTTCTCTTCCGTGGTAGGGAGCTGTGCTACCTCAGCATTCAGATTTGTTGTGCCTTTTTACAAAACCCAAAGCTACTACTCTCCTGGAACCAGCCGAGGACCACTGTGTCCTCCAAAGTACATGGGGATCTCTGGCATTCTCCCCCAAGCTGGCTGCTTTGAAAGCGTAAAGTGGTCTAAAGTTGCAGCACTTTGTGGAAGTGAGTGTTTTATTTGTCTTCTTGGCATCTTCTCTAAGTTTTCTTGGGGTAATTTGTATTTTTACTGGTTGGGCACCAGGTTCAAAGTTCAGGTCTGACTGCACTGACCTTCTCTTAAATAAGCTTTGTTTTGTTTGCGATGTATTCTCATGCGTCAGTCGTTTCCTTGCCCTGCTGTTAGAGATTTTGAGATTTTGCTTGACCCGTTTTTTTGTCGTATTGAAAACCAGCCGTGCTATACGGTGTAGCCTGAGGAGCGCTGGGTTTTCTGTCCCCGTTAGCAGCCAGCTAACGCTTACCTTGTTCCACGCCAGCACGGTCGTGGGCAGCCAGGAGAACCCGGACGTGGCAGAAGTGCTGCTACCACAGATTTCCCATTCGTTGCAAAGGAGTTTACCTGTAAAAAGGGTGAGTGTCGGCTGTGTTGGAAGCAGTGCCAGGGTGGGAGCCGTGAGCACAGAATTGGGAATGACGCAGCCATACAGGAGGGCTTCCTGCACAGCCAGCGGTGCGATGAGAAGCCTTTGTTGGGTGTGAACTTGGGCCGTCCTGGAGCTGTGTCCCTGGGGTCAAAAAAAAGGAAAATCTGTCCCCATTGCGGGGATTTTGTGCATGGCCCCACACATGCTGGGGCTGCTACAGGAACGTGGTGAGGCAGTTGGTGAAGCCTGGGTGTGGAAATTTCCCCTGTGCCGGCACAGCATGGCCAGGAGGGATCTGCACCTTGCTGTGTCATTTCCCAAAGGTGTGTTTTTTTTTTTTTTTTTTTTTTTTCTTCCATGCAGTGCTGCTCCATCCTGTTAGCATCGCCAGGCTGGTGGCTAGCTTTGACCAAAACCTCGGTGTATTTGCCTAGACTGCTAAACAGGGACCTGACCTATTGGGCTAACATGGGGAACTGGGCTGCATGGCTGGGTACTCGCAGAGGACAGAGATCCAAAGAAGGGCTCTGGAGCCCTTAACAGAGAGGAAGTTTGGGGGCACTGGGGCCTTGTAACCAAAAAAAAAAAGGCTGAAAGCCTCCTAAATAATGCAACGAGGAAGGAAAGGGGCAAGCTTTGTCCTGTTTATTTCCTAAAAATGTCTACGTTGTTCTATCATATGCCTTCAGAGGGAAGAGAGGTCTAAAAACCTCTTCCTGTTGGTTTTCCTTTTTTCTACTGTTTTGTCACTCTTGGCACTTCTCCAGGAGATTGTGTAAAAGCAGCAGCTTGACATACGCTCTAAACCTGGCTGCAATGTGGGAAAAGCTGCTTTGCTTTGTGCTTCAGGAGCTCGGCCCTCCTGCCCCAAAACAGGAGCCCTCTGCAGTCAGCCTGTCGGGGCCAGCAGGCAGGAGCAAGTGGTGAGACAGGGAAAGTGGCACAAAGCCTGCGAACAGCCTCTGATGTTCAAGGGAGGGGTTTGCTTTGGCTTTTCTAAAGGTGGCTTCGGTGTTCTTTAATGTTCTGGGCAAGAGTCACCAGGCAGAAAGCTTAAAGCTCAACTCTCCTTGCACCTCCAGCCAGGCCAGCCTTCATGTGAGCGTTTCCTTCCCTCAGGCTGCGCACATGGCCCATGGGAAGCACGATGGCAAGAGCACAGAAAGATTTTCCTGCAGCTTTGGAGCACTTTGTGGGATGTGGCTTCTCTCCTCCGGTGACACGGTGACAAAGGGACACCCAAGGCAGAAATCCCCTGCCAGCAGGCGTTTGCACCTTGTTTGCATGGTTGCACAGACAACTTTCTCATGCTGCTCTTCCTGATGCCTCACTGCAGACATAAACCACAGGCAGTTCAATGGGATGCCACTGTCTAAATATATTGTTTTCGTTTTGAAAGAAAATAACCCTGCTAAGTGCAAGCCACGCAAATCCATCACCGTGTTCTCAGAGTGCCTGCTGCAGTGGTTGTACTCATTAGGACTCCTTCACTTTGGTTTAAAACAAAGAATAAGCTATTTCAGACATGTCTTAGGTACGCGTACAAAATGTGTTTTTCTAAATTGTGATACGTTTTAACATTCTAAGAAACTCCATGAAAATTGCTTGTACAAGAGTTGGTCAATTCCCATAGCTGCTTTTCCCATCTGAGTTTTTCTCTTTCGCTAGTTTCCTTCTAATATCACAAATCCAGTTAGGAGTCCCTAGATCCTGATCTGACCAGCCTTTGCTCAGGCTCAGGGCGAGGCTGTGTCATTTTCCAACCCCCTTCAACCTTTCTGCAGAATTTTGCTCACGGTTCCGCAGTGTCACAATCGGTTACAGTAGGAGTTTCCACAACCGCATATTTCCTTTCTCACTTGCAGCACAGCCCTGCTGCCAGAGCAATCACCATAAACACAGAAACACCCAGTTAGGTTGTAAAGGAGACCCAAACATCTCTGCTGGGCTGAGCTGCTGCCTTAACTCCCAGGATTTTGTGGCTGTAGCAGTGGTTCAGCTGCAGATACGCCCCTGCTAGCTGTCAGCAGGGTTCTGCCGAAACCGAAATCCTGGCCTCCTTGTCCTGCAAAGCTGTGTGCTCATTTCTGTTAGGAAATCTTGACACATTAAACTGAACGTCGATCTTTAGATCTTCAGTACTGTTAGCACTGTCTTTAGCAAAAGTCTTTTTGTCTCAAACATAAATATTGGTTCTTTGCCGCTGGTATTTCTCTTGGGACTGAATGTAAGGCAACAGCCACAGAGGGTCTGCAGCTCAGCCCTGCTGCAGGCTCAGCAGGTTGGCTGTGCAGGGACGCATACGGCTGTTAAATGTGCTCTCAAGTGTTGTCATACTGCAACAGAGACACCAGAATTGTCCGTTTTATGTTGTTAGTTGACTATTATCTTAGGTCTGTCTATGCAGTACATTAATTGCCTTATGTTTAGGTGGCTTCCTGGGTCTTTATTTACATTTAATAATAAATGGCAATTGTTTCCAAAGGATCGCCTGTGAATTCAACTGCCTCCTGCTCCTTTTCTTCATCCTATGCTCTGTTTAGGAAGGTGTTGGCTTTTAGGGGTATCAACAATGTGACTTTATTCAGGTCTGCTGTGAAATCGGTTCCTTATAAGCACTCTTCCATATTTATTTTCTAAATGACCTCTTATGCAAGTTTAGTTTAAGAAAGAAAGAAAAACACTCCGTGCAGTAGCACTTGGGAATATGAGCACTTCCAGCAGGTGGTCTGAAAAAGAAAGGGGAGCAGTCTGGAGGGATGTGAACCTGTCTGAACCCCACCTGCCAGCCCCAGACCTGAGCCCTGCAGGGCCCTGGGGGAGCCGTGGCAAGGAGCCTGGCTGCCCTGGCCCTGGAGGAGTGGGGGCAGAGGGGATGCTGATGTGGGAGGCCATGAGAGGTGCTTGCAGTCCCACGCATGCTTTTTCTGTCTGGTTCCAGCCAGAGCCTGGTCGTGCTTCAGCCTCTGGCAGCATTGGAGCATGGCACGGCAGCAGCCGCGCTCACCACTGCGTGCTTTCACTTTGGCCTTTGCCATCTGCTTGGCCCGATTTCTGTCCTACAGGGAGGGGATGTCAGAGTGAGATAAAGCGAGCTGGCTGCAGCTGAGCAGAGGCCGTTCTGCTATCGCAGGGCTCAGCTGCCATCTGTGTGGGCACCTGGGGCAGCTCCTGCCTGGGACATCCCGATGCTCGGCCGGGTGCTGCGGCTGCACGAGGCAGAGCTGCAGAGGGACAGGGGTGGTGTGAGCCTGGTCTCAGCAGGGACAGGCTCCTCCTGCTTCTGCTGGATGCGGGCACAGCCTCAGGTAGGAGCACAGCCGGTTCAAGGGGTTGATCTGAGCTCTGTGAGCAAGGGGCATTTTTCTGAGTTAAAACTGCAGTGGTTTGTGCTTCTGATGGGTACGTGAGCCAGGCTGCTCCCCGGGGAGTCTGTCTGAGATAGCAACTCCTTGCCAAATACTTCTTAACACTTTATCTTGCACTGAGGTCACGGCTGTAATCTGTTAGGAGAGAATTCCCAGCATTGAAAGCATTTTTTTCCTGTTGGCAACACCCTTTTACCTTCTACACCCACCGTTCCCATTCACACCGCAGGCGACCAGTGGCCAAGTCATCTCCGTGTAGCGTCAACACTCACCAGCACGTACTGCAAAGCCACCCGCCATCCGGCTGCTTGGCTCCTCGCTTAAGAAAACACCTCTTGGCCTCGTCGCGGAATGCCTTTGATGGAGCTTAAATTGCATTGATAAGAGTAATAATGTGAAAAAGAAAGTAAAGATAATGGAAGATAACCGAGATGCTCAGTGGAAACACCACTGCTTTGTGGATGAGAGGGGCAGCGGGAGGCAGGAAGGTGCTGGCTGCCCTGCCCTGGGCTGGCTGACACCAGCCCCTCGCTGGCACTGCTGCCAGCAGCTGGGGACAGGCAGCACAGACTCCGTGCACATTGCCATCCACTTTTCCCCCCGAGCCCTGCGGGCAGGGCCTGGGCAGGAATCCCAAAGCAGCTCCACTTTCACACCCCCACCCCGAGCTGGGGCAAACAGCTCCCATCCCTGGCAGTGCCTCACGTGAAGGGATTGTGTTCAACTGGAGAGTTATGGTGGGAACTCTGGCATCCCCACCGTGTTGAGTTTTTTGCATAGGCATTAATCGAAGTGGCCCAATTAGTGACTTCCAGATTTACAGCCCTCTGGTCCCCCCTGCACCCCTCGGGCTGGAGGAAAGCCCCCTCTCCTTGCATGGAGGTCTGTCCCCATGGACAGGCTGGTGCCCTTCTGATGGGGGTGTGGGGATGCTGGCAGGGCCAGGTGCCACCACCGCACTGCTCCGTGCTCCCGGCAGCAGCCTGGGGCTGGGGGCTGTTGGTGAGGGCTGGGGGCACCCGCTGAGGGTGGGGACATCAGATCCTGCCCTGTCCCTCCCGGCTGCGGGGCACGCTGCAGGCTCCCAGCCAACAAAGCCTGCAGGCTGCACTTTTGGTTGTTTTTTTCTTTTTTCTTTTTCTTTTTCTTTTTCTTTTGTTTTGTTTGCTTTGGTTTTGTTTGTTTGTTTGTTGTTTGTTTGTTGTTGTTTGTTTTGTGTGTGTGTGTGTGTTATTTTTTGTCCCCGTTGGGGAGGCGATAGCTGCGGGAAGAGGTGTGCCCTTACTGGAAGGTGCCCAGGGGCCGAGGCGGGGGCTCCTGGTGCCGAGGGAGCCTCGGGGAGGGGGGAGTAAAACCCATTTTTGGCTTCCCGGCCAGCAAACCGCACTCGGGCGTGTCCCCCAACCCACCCCCCCGCCTGCCCACGCGTGGCCGTGGGCGAGCGCTGCCCGCCCCGGGGCGGTCCCGGCCCCCCCCCGGCGGAGGCGAGGAGCCCCCGGCAGCATCCCGGGGCCGGGAGGGGCCGGAGCCGGGCGCCCCTCGGCAGCGATGGGCTCCGGGCGGTGCCGCTGGCTGCTGGTGGTGCTGGGTGTACTGGTGGTACTGGTGGTGCTGGTGCCTGCGGCCCGCGGTGAGCTCCGGCTTGGGGAAGACGCGGGAGGGGGGTGGGGGGGTACGCCGGGGGGGTCTGAGTGTCTGTCTGTACCTGGGGGGTTGTGGCTGTCTGTCTGTCTGTCTGTAGCTGTGTCTGTGTGTCTGTACCCATATCTGTCTGCCTGTACCCGTGTATGTGTGTGTGTCCGTGTCCCTGTGCCTGTACCCGTCTGTGTGTCTGTGCCTGTGGCTGTTTGTCTGTCCTCTGCCCTGTGCCCTGCCAGGCTGCTCCCGAAGGCAGCAGGACCCTCCTGAATCCCTTCGTTTTGTTGCAGGGGACTGCGGGCCGCTGCCCGAGCTACCCGGGGCAGAGCCTCCAGAGGACTCCAAAGGTCAGCAAAGCTTCCCCATCGGAACCAAAATAACATACCGATGCGTGCTAGGCTTTGCTAAGGTCCCCTTGAAGTCTGACACAATACAGTGCCTGGAGAACGCCCTCTGGTCCGTCCTCCCGGAGTTTTGTGATCGTGAGTAGTGCACTTTCTCTGAAGTTGCTCGGAGATGCGGGCTGCTTGCAAAAGCATTTGCTGCTTTAGCAATTGCTGTTCAGGGGGTTTCCTCATCAGGGGTGAGGCGTGAGCAAGTTGTTTGTCAGAACCTTTCCCTGTCCCTTCTTCCTGACTTCCCTGGGCTGTGGAAGTGGCCAGGCTGACAGCGCTCACCTCGGGCGCAGTTCTAGGAGGGCAACGTTTACCATTAGAAATCTTTTCTATTACAGCTATAGAAATTATCAATCATCTTATTAAAAATATTTGTAATATTAGTATTGTGAGGGAGGCTTGCTTATTGCGACTTGTATTTATGGTTATACGTATCTGAGTGCAAAATACTGTCATTTTTGCTTTGGAACTGTCCATTTCAATTGTCCTTGTGATCACTAGGCAGCTGTTTAAGCCCACCTCGTGTGAGTTTCGCAAAAGTATCAGCGGAAGATGAAACCAAGAATTTTTATGCTGTTGGTGTCACGGTGAGCTACGTTTGTAACCCAGGCTACAAGAACAGCACTGACGAGCTTCCTACCAGCACTTGTCTTGAAAATTTAACGTGGTCAGAGGTTCCCGAGTTATGTGAAAGTGAGTGTCCCTGCATCAGCTGCTTTTTCTCCAGCATTGTACACCCTTAGCTCTGCGTTTGGAGTTCCACCTCAGATTTATACTCTAGAATGGCTTTTTTTAAACTATGTTTACCATCAGATGCCCAGTTTGACATTGCCGCACTGTTGTGAAAAGCATGTCAGTGGTTGGCTTGTTTGCTTTCCTGCCCTTGCAGCATCCTAAGGACAGTCTTCTTTTTTAGGGGAAACTTGTGGTCCTCCAAAAGTTCCAGAGCATGGTACACTTGTTACAACAGATTACCTGTTTGGCTCAAAGGCAGATGTTATTTGTGACGATGGGTGAGTGGAAGCAGGCTGCTGTGCTGGCTGGCCCACACCCCACCGTGTGGCACAGGACATGGGGCTCTGCCTGTCGAGTCTGTGGCACCCCTCTGGGGTGACAAGTTCTTGGCTGGTGACAGCAGACTGAGCTGGGGATGTGCCTTTTGCATCTTAGGTACGAGCTAACGCCAGGGCCACCCTCCATCCGGTGTTACATACACGACGATAGAGTTGCCTGGACTCCGCTTCCAACTTGTCACCGTATCCAGGGTAAGTGAGCTTATCCAGGGCTTGACTGGAAACACCGAATAGGCCTATTAAAAACCACTGAACTCTGTGTTGGTTGTAGCGAATTAAGTCAGGTGAAAAGTAGACACCAGGAGTAAAAACATAGGGCATACCTAGCAGCATTGGTGGTGCCTCCTGCAGGGCTCTTCCTGAGTGCAGGGCTGAGCGCTGCTGGAGGATGCTCGCTGCAGTCTTACATATGTTTTTTATAAATGGAATATTACGTAAAATACAATTGTGACTGTGTGGTGGTTTTACCGTGCTGGGCAGCTAGACCCCACGACCGCTCTCTCACTCCCCCTCTTTTAGGTGTTTCTCCTTTACCTTCGACCTCTACCGTTGGCGCTACAGCAGTGACAGACGCACCCAAACCGTTGGAAGAGAAGACATCAGAGTATCGCTACATCCTACGTAAGGGCTCAGGGAAGGCTTCCTGCATTGCAACCCCTGTAGTTGCTAGAATTACACCCATGTTGGGCAGCCCTGACTCCATGCACTGTTGGTTTTCTGCTTTCATTGTGTCTTTCTCAACCCTTTTGGTGGGCCCATCTTCCAGTTTCTGAGGGGTTTGCACAGCTTAGCTCACTGGCATCCCTCTGAGCATCTCAGCAGAATCTGCTGGTGTTACCTTGCCTGTGTTTGGACGTTGCTGGGGGGGGAACAGCTTGGAGCAACGGACCTCAGCTCTGGCAGTGGGGAAAGATGGGGTGAGGGGCTCACGAAGAGCATCACAACATGTTTACTAATCGACGATGATTGCTTTAGATTGCTTCTCAGCAGTGCTATGGTTATCTGGATTTGAATAACACCGTTGTGCAAGCATAGATTAAGGAGTTTTCCTCTTTATTTATCAGCATCATGGGTTTCATTTTTTTTAATACCAGTTTCGTTATTTTCTTCTCTAGCACTTATCATCATCCCTTGCATCATTGGTGAGTAATTTACAATTGAAAATATACTTCCCTAATGCAAAGCTGTTATTTACTGCTAAACATCTGGAGGCGGTGTTGTTGGCCTCTTCATTTTACAGCTCCTTGTGCTGAGTGTCTCCGGACAGGATTCCTGGGTTTCTCTGCTGCTGGATAATGCAGCAGCACCACAAGCATTATGGACGAATTGTCTTTGTTTTGGTAGAAAACATTATGTTAATTGTGGATGAAATGAAAGCCAAAGAGGCCGATGTAAGAAGCCAACCAAAAATTGTACATCCTGGCACTCCTTAATTGATGAAATTGGTTTAAAAGGCTTTGGCAGACTTTGAAATATAAGAGATTAATGAAACTTTTAACATCCGTGCTGCAAAAGAGATTGAGTACTAAAAACAGAGTGTCTAAAATACAAAATAAACAGCAGGCTGTCTATAAAAGTACCAAACACATGAGGATCATACTTTAGAGAAAGGTCAGCATGGCACTACACTTGGTGGTTTCTGGGCTCATTTTTCAGAACTACATGAGGGATTTTGCATTGTTCTGGCTGAGAAGGAGCCTCTAGGTGGGGACAGGCTGCCACAGAGCAGTGAATTTTGCTGTCAGTCTCTTACCAAACTGCTGTATTTCACTTACACTGCCAACCAAATATGCTGTTCATTTTTGTTTTTCCCTGTTTGTTTGCTTGCTTCCCAAGGAATTGTTGTAATTGTAATCTGGACCATCAAGAAGTGTGGTATAAAGCAAAAAGGGTAAGTGAGCCGAGCTGCTGCTCAGCATTCCTCAGCCATCGTCAGCTTTTTCTTAACTGGGTGTTTCCTTTTAAGCTCTGAGTGATGGTAATAACCTTTGGTACGTATTTGTGTGGCTTAGTACTGTCTTTCCGTGATGTTAAATTGTTGCTTATTCCATAGATTTTCTCCTTTCTTTTCCATGTCTTCAGGACATATAAGCCAAATCCTACAAATGCAGGAGATGAAGAACAGGGACCATCCTGCCAGGAGCGTAAAACTGGTCCGTGAGAAGGGACAGCTACTGCTAGCTCCTGACACCGTCAGTGATGAAGTTTTGAGTGCAGTAAGGCAATACGAAATCAAGTTTCTTACTTCATAATCAAGAATTTCTTTGTGAAGCACCAGGAGAAGCAAATCTACTTCGAATTCAGCTCCCTGTCATTTTAGTGCCTACATGTTTCTTATATTTTTTTTTTAGTACCGAAAACATTTTTGCAGTTCTTAAAGTGAGGCTTTTAACATTCAATAAACGTTTCTTTCCACTAGGAAAATGATTCTATAGAAAAGGCCCTGTTTGCACATCCTCCGAAGACCCACTTGTATTTTTTTAAAACCACTTTTTTTATTTTTTTATTTTTTTTTGCTAATTTTTTGCTAAGGTTCATTTCCTAGCATGCAGACAAGACTTTGACAACGACAGTATTTATAGCAAAACCGTTTTGTAAATAAAAGGCTCACGGGATAAGCGAGACTGGCGTGCTGGGATGCTTCCTCGGTCGTTGTTCCTGCTCAAACCTTCTCGCAGGGCGCTGCAAATGGCGCTGCGATTTCCTTATCTGCCCGGGGCTGGGCTGGGGCGATGGATTGCGGGGGTGACTGATTGCGGGGGATGATTGCGGGGGATGATTGCGGGGGATGATTGCGGGGGGTGATTGCGGAGGCGATGTCCGGGCTGTGCCCGGGGCAGGGGCGCGGCGCTTCCAAGGAACTGCGTCGGGGAGGCAGGGAGGAGGGAGGCGGGGAGGAGGCTGTGCGGGAAGGGAGGCCGTGCCCAGTGCCTTCATGTACTTGTTTTGCTTTCCCATTGACGCGGGGACACATTTACCGGGGGTACCGCGGGAGGCGCCCCCGGGCCGGGCGGAGCCGCTCGGGGGAGGCGGGCGCGGGGCGGGGGCTCCCGCAGCCGGCCCCGCACGCCCCCTTCTTGTTCATCCACGGAAGGAGGGCGAGAGGCTTCCCAGGTGACGGGGCTGGGCTCTGCCGAGCCCTTGATTTTCCTACGAAGCCGGAAAATTCCCCTGAGGCCGGCCCGGTGTCCGCCCACCCCGGAAAGGGCCGTGCCGGCGGGGTTCGTTTCGCATCGCTCCGACGGCACCGGGATCGGCACGGGCACGGGCACCGGCACCAGCACCAGCAGGGGAACGGGCACCGGGATGGGAACGGGCACCGGCACCGGCATGGGGCTGCTGTGGCTCTGCGCCGTGCTGCTGGCGCTGCCCGGAGCCTGGGGTGAGCGGGGCTGGGGTTGCCGGGGTGCTGGGGCTGGAGGTGGGGGGCTGCAGGTGGGGGGCTGCAGGTGAGGGCTCTCCTCGGTTTGCCCCCCGCTATCTCCCTGTCCCTCCCCAGGTGACTGCCAGGGTGTGCCGAGGTTCTCCTTCGCCGAGCCCCGCAGCCCCCCCAACGCGTCGTACCCCGTCGGGTCCCAGGTGCCCTACAGGTGCCGCCCCGGGTACGTGGGGGTCAGTGACAAGTCCTTCCTGGTCACCTGCCTCCCCAACTCCACCTGGACATGGGACCCCGACTTCTGTATCGGTGAGTGCCCCCCCCGGCCGGCTGCCGTGGGCTATAAGGGGGTCATGGTGAGGGGGTGCGGACCCCAGGCGCCGCTCGGGGCTCAGTGTGGGTTTGGGGGTGCTGCCTGGGGTGCTCTGTTTGGGGGTGCTGACAGCAAGCATCTTCCCAGGGTGTCTGCGTGAGGTTGCCCTTTGAGCTGAGGCACTATAATCTCTTGGAAATGATCTCTGTCCCACTTAATTGCTTTGCCACCTGGTCATACAGCACGTCTGCTGAGGCAGGTTTCCACAAAACCAAGGTACAGAGGGGGCAGCGGGATCACTCATCCCTTGTCACAGGGCTAACACGCTCGTGCTCCCCGCCCCTTCTCCTTTCTGTTGTTTTTCTCCCCAAAGCCTCATGTCTGTATTGGTTTCCTGCCTCGTTAAGAGTTCTTTCATTTGTCCTGAGCTGTTTAACCATTAGTTCCTCAGAAGTTAATGGGTAATTTGTGTCTTTTCTGAAAGTGCCGCTACTTGCTCTCAAGGAAGCGCAGGTGCTAGTGAAAGGGTTACCTCGTCCGTGACGGTTCCGAGCAGCACTGTCACCTGTGTTTCGTTATAATGCAATAAAATACAGCTAATGCTGAGTGCTTGCCCCCTCCCCCCCCAGGAAAGTTGTGCCGTGAACCAGAGATAGAAAATGGCAAATTTCACTACTCAACTGACCTGCGGTTTGGGGCGACGATAAATTTCACCTGTAACTTCGGGTAAGAGTTTGCGTGGGCTGCTGGTGAGTCAAAGGAGCTGAGGCTGGGAGACCCTGGGGACTCTTTTAATGCCTGGGGGCCGTTTCCTTGGCAAGCACGGGCCAGGTGGGAGGTGTTGAGAGCAGGCAGCCCTGGGGATCGGGCTCCCTCCTGTTCTTGTTATCAGAACAGGTTATTTTCTGGGTGTGAGATCATGTTCTTTGCAAGCTGCTTGCAACTTTGCTTTGAAAAGGAATTTGTTCATTCCTTGTCGCTCCTTATTAGTAATTATCAATGTTTCAGGTGTTTCCTGTACATTGGTTAATGCTTGGTGCACTTTCTATCTGAGGCCCAGTGGGTGCCCTGCAGGGGTGTTTGCTGTTGTGCAGGAGAAGGGGGGGGGGGGGAGGGAGAATTAAAAAAAAAAAAAAAAAAAAAAAAGGTTTAAAAAAAAATATATAGGTCTAGTGGCCTGGGTCTAAGCAGCCTGGGTATGCCAGTGACACCCTGCCCTGTTCGGGTCTGCTGCGCAGCCTCAGGATGAGGATGCTCCTGCGAGCTTGTACCCACCTGCTACAAGTATAAAGTCTCCATAAACTGCATCAAATAATGCATTTCTTTAGGTACTGAGAAAGTTGTATATCAAAGGATGGATGGCTCTTTTTCCCCTAGGTTTCACCTCCAGAGAATGCTACAAGAAACTGTTTCCTGGATTTCATTTTTTTTCAGTTTTTAAGAGATTCAATCTTCTCTTTTCTTAGGTACCGATTAGTTGGGATGCCATCTGCACAATGTGTACTTACTAACAATGACGTTACTTGGGATAATATTCCATTCTGTGAGAGTAAGTACATCTTAAATGTTCTGTGTCCATCTTTCTTGAAGCTATTGCATATCCCTCATAGTCCTGGGAGCAGCAGGTGGGTTCTGTCTTCCTGGCACCTGATGCAAATTACATCAGTCTCTAGAGACATTATCCCTTACCTCTCCCCCAGACAAGAGCTCACAGCGAAAGTGGGAATAAAAATTAAATACTAAGGAGGATCTGTGGATGTTGGCAGAAGCTTGTGAGTCAGATCTGCAGGGCGAGCAGCTTCTGGGGCTGTTTTTCCTGGCTTTTGGCCAGGCTGGTGTGGGCCCCACATTGCTTGTGTTGCACTTCTCATCAGCCGGGCACTGCTGAACTGCAAGCACAGCTTTTGATCAGCAGGGGATGGCTTTCGATGTGACAACATCCAAAATACGTGTTTTCAGAGGGGAAGATGAATTTCAAGAGTTTTCTTCATTTGGGCATTGTTCCTACCCAGTAGGCAACTGGCCGTCAGCTGCGGATAGCTTGGGTGGTTTGTGTCTGTCAGAAGTATTCTGGCCTCCTCCCAGCAAAAGCAGGGACTGGTATCACCAGTTGGTGAAGTTGCCAGGCTACTTAGCAAGACAATGTGTGGTGCATCCAGAAGGACTTGTCTTTAATGTCTCCTCTTGGACAATAGCTGCTGCTCTGCCGTTTTAATACCCATTAAAAAAAAGCTGAGAGTCTGAAGGGGCATTAGCATTCAATACTATAGGTTAAGATGATTGATATAGGGCCACTTACCCATTCTTTGTCTTTTCTTAGTAGTTTTTTTTTCCTGTTTAATAGATAGATGTCAGTTCCACATGTGATGGAAATGTTCTTGTATGTTTTGCTATTGCTTTCCCATGCAGTTATTCCCTGTGAACCACCTCCTGTAATTGCAAATGGGCAGTTCAGCAATACACAAACAGAGTACGTCTTCGGCTTAGCTGTAACTTACACCTGCGATGAAGGCTTTTCTCTCATTGGAAGCTCCACGATTTACTGTACGGCGGATGCTGAGTCCAATGGAATATGGAGTGGTCCAGCCCCTGAATGCAAAGGTAGATGTTTTCTTTCTCTCCTTACTCTTTTCACTTTGTTTCTTACTCCTCTCCCATGTGAATTATTTCTGGTAAGCTGCCAAGTATGAGAAGGTTGATTTGAGTATAAAATGATTCCCAGACTTAATGCAGTGGTTCTGAAGTCACAGTCAGAAGCAGGGCTTGGTTTAATGGATTCTTCAGCACATAGAAAGCCACTCTAATAACCTAGATTGAACGAGAATAAGCAACACTGCCTCATTCCACCAGATAAGGCTAAAAAGATAAAGTGGGAAACTACAGCTTGTGTGAAAGGGCCAAGAGGCTGTGTCTGCATTTTTCCTGGCAGCAGTAACCAGACTTATTTTCCTTTTGGTCTTCCACAAAGTGTAAATGAACATGAATCATTTGTTTGGGACTCTCAGAAGTCCTTGAGAAGCAGTCCTCTCTCTGCCTGTGCCCAGGGCTTTCTGCAAATGAAGCTCTGTGTGCAGTTTTTAATGGTGTCTCTGCTCACAGAGTACCTGTGGCATGCAGGGGACCTGCCTCTTGTAAAGCAGAAGGGTGGCAGTTGTTACCAGAGGCATTACACGAGAAACTTCTGTAGACACTGTAGGGCTTTTTTTTTTTTTTTTTTTTCTTATAACAAGTATTCTTACTGATTTGCCTTCACTTCCAGTGGTGAGATGTGAAAATCCAGTAGTGGAAAATGGGAAGAAGTTAACTGGTTTTGTTGAACAATACACGTATGGAGATACAGTGGCCTTTGAATGTCTTCCTGGTTATTTTATGAATGGTTCTCATACAGCTAAATGTGATGCAGACGGTAACTGGAATCCACCTCTGCCCAAGTGTGAAAAACGTGAGTACAAACTTAGATTTTTGAAGCAATTGCAGTGAATGATGCATTTGTGAACTACAAATGATCCAGAAGTGTATTGAAAAGAGAGATGAAGCTGCCTTCTGTGCTTGATGGGCTTGCTTCCTGGTGGGGATGTTTGGTTTCTGAGCTCAGCTGTGGCTGATGCTGCAAGTTGGGTGGGTGGCCACGGAAGTAGCATCAGAGAGGCATAGATGCTGTCGCATCTTCACCTTATCTCTGGCTAAGCAAACTGATATATAAGAGGTTTGAATGGAAACTGTATCCCAGGCACCACAACTCAAACAGGTGAAGACAGTGTGTGCTCCAAAGCGCAGTTGGCTAGCGTTACTGCTGGGCCTCTGGGCACTCTTCTGTAGCTGACTTTGCTTTTGTCTCCCATTGTTAGGCTACTGTGGTCGTCCTCCCAGCATCCCTTTTGCTGAGTTAGTGGGGACTGTGAGTAGCAGCTCTCCTGCTGGAACCACATTGGAGTACAGATGTAACCCGGGGTATGCTACAGGAGATGGAACGTCTTTGGAAGTCACTTGTCTGGAGAATACCACTTGGTCTGTAAGCTCCAAGTCATGTACACGTGCGTATCTCTGTTCCTCTCCTGGCTGAGCTGACTGTACAAGTGATCTTGGTGTGCTCAAAATGTTCTTTGCTCTGAAGTTTGGTTCATATCCAGCTCTGGGTTTGCAAACACACCTAGAGTTTTCTTGCTGAACTCGTTTGAAGTGTATGTGTGCAAATCTAGCATTTTGGTCTACTCTGAGGAACTGAGAACAGGCTCTGCATGCCTCAAAGTACGTTTATTACGTACATGGGCTGAGTGCTTTGTTTTCTGAACAAACTGAACAGCTGCGCTGTGCCTTCAGGCCCCCACAGGTCAGGCGGCTGTTCCCAGCGAGGCAGCTGGAATCGACTCTTCTGGTGGATCAGCTTTTCCTCATACTTTGTAATCAAACTCGTTTTGAGGACAGTCAGAGGAGTTGATCAGCCTGTGCCACGAGGTTTACTCCTTCCTGCTGCTTGCTCATAGCCTTTCTCGCTTGCTGTATGCCCCAGTGAGAGGCGCTTGCGTTGCAGTCCCCATCTCTCAGGAGCCAGGCATGCGGCTGGGCGTAGGCCGTGCTGTACCTGGCACAGGTCGGTGCCCTTCGTCTGCACTGGCTCGTGATGTGGAAGTCACTCGTGGTGCTAAAGCACAGGGCTGAGCCTCCTGCTGCCACAGAGGCGAGGTGGTCAAGTCCTTCCCAGGCTTCTCTCCTCACAGATGGGTTCTGGCAGGGTTGCAAAGCTCTGAGGCATTGGTAACATCAGACCAAGCTGAGACGTTACTGTTTGACAGCATCAGCACGTCAAAGCAGGTGAAATAACCTCTTTTTCTCTCTAGGACAGCAATGTACGCCCCCCGTGATAAAGAACGGGTTTGTAAAAGGGGAAGATTTCCTGTTTGGGGCAACTGTGGAGTTCTCCTGTCGTGATGGGTGAGTGGATCCCTGGTTAGAATTGCCGAAGCTGGGGGTCAGAAGACGTCCTCCTGCCCTGGTTTCCCAGTACAGCTGTGTATGAGCTGTGTGGTGAGATGAGCACATGGCAACGCACGCTGACTGGTAATGCAGCAACGTCTTCAGTTTGGCCTTGTGCCACCTACGTGCCCTTATCAAAGCAGCCTTTGGTGTGTTCAGACCCCATTTCATGGCAGTGGCAGCTTCTGGTTTACAACTTGTGTCCGTGCGATGGCCGGGAGGAGTGGGGAGAACCCTTTCTGGGGTGTTTTTGCGAAAGCACTCAAGTTCCTCTCTTTCTTTAGGTATAAATTACAGGGGTCATCTTCTGCCCAATGTGTGGCATCAGGAAATGGAGTTCATTGGAATGTGTCTCTCCCAACCTGTAAAAGTAAGAGGAAAAGCTCTGCACAAAGCCATTCAGACAACTCCTGATCTGCTCTGGTGGTGGGCGTGGGCTGCTCTTGTGTGCCATAACTCAAGTGACCGTAAAATTCAGGACTTCATTGCTAACTCTTGCTGTGAGGCCTGAGGTGCAATATTCTCATCCAGTTCAGAAACTATGCTGACAAACTTGTGGGTGCAAGGGAAGAGCAGAAAATCTATGAAATTATGGGAAAAATGTTGATGTGATCTGTAAGTGGAGTAAAACTTTCATTCTCTGTATTTACCAAATGATTGAACATTAGAGCTTTGCCTACTTAATTTGGTGTAATGCTAAAGTGCATAGTGTTATGGGAAGTTGGAGATGGTGGAAATGCTGCTTCTAGCCTGATTAGGCACTTCAGTGGCTTAGTTCATGGGGTGATGTGCCTGGAGCTGGGCTACCAGCAGTAGCTGAGGCCCGGTACCAAGTGAGAAAGCTCGAAGTTGCTTCTAGATGTGTGTTGGTTGGCTAGAGCTCCTCCTCTCCATGTACCTTGTGTAAATTTTCTGTTAGCAGAAGTACTGAGGCACTCTTGTTGATGTTCCAGCTGCAGGACAGCTGACTGTTCTGTGTGGAGAGCCACCTGCAGTTGCCAATGGGAGGCACAATGGCACAAAGGGGGAGTTTGCCCAGGGAGTTTATAAACTATTGTAGTTTATAAATGCAATCATGGTTTCATGCTGGCTGGAGGGTCCTCTATTCACTGTACAGTAAGAGATAAGTACCGTGGAGTCTGGAGCGAACTGTGGTATATAAGTGGGTAGAATGGAAGCTGTATCCCAAGCACCACAACTCAAACAGGTGAAGACAGTGTGTGCTCCAAAGCGCAGTTGGCTAGCGTTACTGCTGGGCCTCTGGGCACTCTTCTGTAGCTGACTTTGCTTTTGTCTCCCATTGTTAGGCTACTGTGGTCGTCCTCCCAGCATCCCTTTTGCTGAGTTAGTGGGGACTGTGAGTAGCAGCTCTCCTGCTGGAACCACATTGGAGTACAGATGTAACCCGGGGTATGCTACAGGAGATGGAACGTCTTTGGAAGTCACTTGTCTGGAGAATACCACTTGGTCTGTAAGCTCCAAGTCATGTACACGTGCGTATCTCTGTTCCTCTCCTGGCTGGGCTGACTGTACAAGTGATCTTGGTGTGCTCAAAATGTTCTTTGCTCTGAAGTTTGCAAACCCAAAGTTGGATATGAACCAAACACACCTAGAGTTTTCTTGCTGAACTCGTTTGAAGTGTATGTGTGCAAATCTAGCATTTTGGTCTACTCTGAGGAACTGAGAACAGGCTCTGCATGCCTCAAAGTACGTTTATTACGTACATGGGCTGAGTGCTTTGTTTTCTGAACAAACTGAACAGCTGCGCTGTGCCTTCAGGCCCCCACAGGTCAGGCGGCTGTTCCCAGCGAGGCAGCTGGAATCGACTCTTCTGGTGGATCAGCTTTTCCTCATACTTTGTAATCAAACTCGTTTTGAGGACAGTCAGAGGAGTTGATCAGCCTGTGCCACGAGGTTTACTCCTTCCTGCTGCTTGCTCATAGCCTTTCTCGCTGCTGTATGCCCCAGTGAGAGGCGCTTGCGTTGCAGTCCCCATCTCTCAGGAGCCAGGCATGCGGCTGGGCGTAGGCCGTGCTGTACCTGGCACAGGTCGGTGCCCTTCGTCTGCACTGGCTCGTGATGTGGAAGTCACTCGTGGTGCTAAAGCACAGGGCTGAGCCTCCTGCTGCCACAGAGGCGAGGTGGTCAAGTCCTTCCCAGGCTTCTCTCCTCACAGATGGGTTCTGGCAGGGTTGCAAAGCTCTGAGGCATTGGTAACATCAGACCAAGCTGAGACGTTACTGTTTGACAGCATCAGCACGTCAAAGCAGGTGAAATAACCTCTTTTTCTCTCTAGGACAGCAATGTACGCCCCCCGTGATAAAGAACGGGTTTGTAAAAGGGGAAGATTTCCTGTTTGGGGCAACTGTGGAGTTCTCCTGTCATGATGGGTGAGTGGATCCCTGGTTAGAATTGCCGAAGCTGGGGGTCAGAAGACGTCCTCCTGCCCTGGTTTCCCAGTACAGCTGTGTATGAGCTGTGTGGTGAGATGAGCACATGGCAACGCACGCTGACTGGTAATGCAGCAACGTCTTCAGTTTGGCCTTGTGCCACCTACGTGCCCTTATCAAAGCAGCCTTTGGTGTGTTCAGACCCCATTTCATGGCAGTGGCAGCTTCTGGTTTACAACTTGTATCCGTGCGATGGCCGGGAGGAGTGGGGAGAACCCTTTCTGGGGTGTTTTTGCGAAAGCACTCAAGTTCCTCTCTTTCTTTAGGTATAAATTACAGGGGTCATCTTCTGCCCAATGTGTGGCATCAGGAAATGGAGTTCATTGGAATGTGTCTCTCCCAACCTGTAAAAGTAAGAGGAAAAGCTCTGCACAAAGCCATTCAGACAACTCCTGATCTGCTCTGGTGGTGGGCGTGGGCTGCTCTTGTGTGCCATAACTCAAGTGACCGTAAAATTCAGGACTTCATTGCTAACTCTTGCTGTGAGGCCTGAGGTGCAATATTCTCATCCAGTTCAGAAACTATGCTGACAAACTTGTGGGTGCAAGGGAAGAGCAGAAAATCTATGAAATTATGGGAAAAATGTTGATGTGATCTGTAAGTGGAGTAAAACTTTCATTCTCTGTATTTACCAAATGATTGAACATTAGAGCTTTGCCTACTTAATTTGGTGTAATGCTAAAGTGCATAGTGTTATGGGAAGTTGGAGATGGTGGAAATGCTGCTTCTAGCCTGATTAGGCACTTCAGTGGCTTAGTTCATGGGGTGATGTGCCTGGAGCTGGGCTACCAGCAGTAGCTGAGGCCCGGTACCAAGTGAGAAAGCTCGAAGTTGCTTCTAGATGTGTGTTGGTTGGCTAGAGCTCCTCCTCTCCATGTACCTTGTGTAAATTTTCTGTTAGCAGAAGTACTGAGGCACTCTTGTTGATGTTCCAGCTGCAGGACAGCTGACTGTTCTGTGTGGAGAGCCACCTGCAGTTGCCAATGGGAGGCACAATGGCACAAAGGGGGAGTTTGCCCAGGGAGTTTATAAACTATTGTAGTTTATAAATGCAATCATGGTTTCATGCTGGCTGGAGGGTCCTCTATTCACTGTACAGTAAGAGATAAGTACCGTGGAGTCTGGAGCGAACTGTGGTATATAAGTGGGTAGAATGGAAGCTGTATCCCAAGCACCACAACTCAAACAGGTGAAGACAGTGTGTGCTCCAAAGCGCAGTTGGCTAGCGTTACTGCTGGGCCTCTGGGCACTCTTCTGTAGCTGACTTTGCTTTTGTCTCCCATTGTTAGGCTACTGTGGTCGTCCTCCCAGCATCCCTTTTGCTGAGTTAGTGGGGACTGTGAGTAGCAGCTCTCCTGCTGGAACCACATTGGAGTACAGATGTAACCCGGGGTATGCTACAGGAGATGGAACGTCTTTGGAAGTCACTTGTCTGGAGAATACCACTTGGTCTGTAAGCTCCAAGTCATGTACACGTGCGTATCTCTGTTCCTCTCCTGGCTGGGCTGACTGTACAAGTGATCTTGGTGTGCTCAAAATGTTCTTTGCTCTGAAGTTTGCAAACCCAAAGTTGGATATGAACCAAACACACCTAGAGTTTTCTTGCTGAACTCGTTTGAAGTGTATGTGTGCAAATCTAGCATTTTGGTCTACTCTGAGGAACTGAGAACAGGCTCTGCATGCCTCAAAGTACGTTTATTACGTACATGGGCTGAGTGCTTTGTTTTCTGAACAAACTGAACAGCTGCGCTGTGCCTTCAGGCCCCCACAGGTCAGGCGGCTGTTCCCAGCGAGGCAGCTGGAATCGACTCTTCTGGTGGATCAGCTTTTCCTCATACTTTGTAATCAAACTCGTTTTGAGGACAGTCAGAGGAGTTGATCAGCCTGTGCCACGAGGTTTACTCCTTCCTGCTGCTTGCTCATAGCCTTTCTCGCTTGCTGTATGCCCCAGTGAGAGGCGCTTGCGTTGCAGTCCCCATCTCTCAGGAGCCAGGCATGCGGCTGGGCGTAGGCCGTGCTGTACCTGGCACAGGTCGGTGCCCTTCGTCTGCACTGGCTCGTGATGTGGAAGTCACTCGTGGTGCTAAAGCACAGGGCTGAGCCTCCTGCTGCCACAGAGGCGAGGTGGTCAAGTCCTTCCCAGGCTTCTCTCCTCACAGATGGGTTCTGGCAGGGTTGCAAAGCTCTGAGGCATTGGTAACATCAGACCAAGCTGAGACGTTACTGTTTGACAGCATCAGCACGTCAAAGCAGGTGAAATAACCTCTTTTTCTCTCTAGGACAGCAATGTACTCCCCCCGTGATAAAGAACGGGTTTGTAAAAGGGGAAGATTTCCTGTTTGGGGCAACTGTGGAGTTCTCCTGTCGTGATGGGTGAGTGGATCCCTGGTTAGAATTGCCGAAGCTGGGGGTCAGAAGACGTCCTCCTGCCCTGGTTTCCCAGTACAGCTGTGTATGAGCTGTGTGGTGAGATGAGCACATGGCAACGCACGCTGACTGGTAATGCAGCAACGTCTTCAGTTTGGCCTTGTGCCACCTACGTGCCCTTATCAAAGCAGCCTTTGGTGTGTTCAGACCCCATTTCATGGCAGTGGCAGCTTCTGGTTTACAACTTGTGTCCGTGCGATGGCCGGGAGGAGTGGGGAGAACCCTTTCTGGGGTGTTTTTGCGAAAGCACTCAAGTTCCTCTCTTTCTTTAGGTATAAATTACAGGGGTCATCTTCTGCCCAATGTGTGGCATCAGGAAATGGAGTTCATTGGAATGTGTCTCTCCCAACCTGTAAAGGTAAGAGGAAAAGCTCTGCACAAAGCCATTCAGACAACTCCTGATCTGCTCTGGTGGTGGGCGTGGGCTGCTCTTGTGTGCCATAATCTTTTTATGTTGCCTGGTACAGCTTCTGTTAAAATCTCACGCCAGCAGTGTATGGTTGGGTTGTGGGTTGGGCTTACAGGCTGCTGCAACTGCTCCTCTGTTTAAACCCAGATGTATTTTCAGGGATACATCCATGGTGTAGGGCTATGCAGGGATTTCCAAGTGTTTGAATTGTCTCACATGTGCACTGGCTTTCATTTGAGATGCTTATTGTTGTATAGTCTGAACTGTGCTGCCTGGACATTCAGGTTCACATTTTGGCTTGCTTCCTTTCCAGATGGAGCGACCACCATCATTGTTGGTAGGTAACATGTACCCTGGATCTCTGTGCCCCCCTTTCTTGCCCATCTTTACATTACTGTCTCTTAATTATTCTGCTTAAACCTGAAAAAGGATTAAGAGCCTTTCACTACAGTCTGTCACGTTTATATTTTTGTTGATCTAAGATTATGTGAAAAAGAGGGGAGGAAGGTAAAGGTGCTCTGCCTGTGGCTGGGGAGGGAAAGGGCAAGTGAATGTGTTTGGAGCACAGACTGAAGTCTGTTGTGTCTCCTGCAGGTATCCTGCCCCTCCTCCTGGCGTTGCTGGTTATGAGCTTCTAGCTCAGGGTGCAGCCGCAGCAGGAATGCCCGGATCAGCTCCTCGGGGAGCTCTGAACTCCTACAGATGGTGGGACGTGATCGCACTGATCCCCGTGCTCTGCATTGCCCTCTGCTGAGATTGGCCTCACAATAGCAATCAACGAATCTTCAATGGAAAAAAAGATGAACTTTACTCCCAAATGCTCCCTCTCACTGCTCTGGACTGCTCACGCTTCTGTCTGCCAGAGCAGTGCGTTTTGCTGGCAGCTGGCTGCCACCCTGCCAGTTCTGTGTCTCGGAAACCGAGTGCAGTTATCCCCACGTGAAGTTGCAATAGTGCCAAAAACTTGTGTGCTGTGCTGCTCTGGACTCAAGGAAATTGGGCACTTTGGGTACCTCTGTGTGTTCTGCCACTGCCCCGCTGAGGTAACGTTGTGCCTGGCTCTGATCAGGGTTTTTGGGTGTCGTAAGTGAGCTGATGGGAAAAGGTGTGTGTGCCTTTGTGTGAGTGTGTGCTTGAAGAAATTAGATTTGATATGTATAGGTTGTGTAAGACAGGTGCTCCCTGTCAGTACTGAAAGCACTGAAAACATTCGTATAGAAGCACATGTTGTAGCATTTACTTCAAGGCAAGTGTGAACCACTGTGCAAACAGCCAGCCTCACAGATGGGCAATTTTACCAGAGAGAATAAAACTGTGAAAGGCTTCTTACAAAGAACAACTCCTCTGACTCTTCCTGTATGCACTAAAGTTAGTGCCACGGCAGATTCAAAAACTATCTCTGTGACACATCAAGGTTTTTCTCAGAGTGCCTTGCAGAAATACTCTTCCTGTCGGTGCAGTGACCCGGTGCTGCTGTGGAAGTGGTGAAGCAGTCGGGTGCCTGAAAGCCCCGTGAGGAACCGCAGCAGGGTGGGTGCTCAGCAGGGCAGGTGGCCTCAGGGCCGAATGCGGAACTTGCAGCTGTCCCTGCAGATGCCACCGAACGTCAGAAAGTTGCTGGGTGTGAACCTTTTCACTTTCTGCTCGAGTGCTGCCCGAATAGGAGGCCCTGGGGCTGCTGCGATGGTGAGGGAGGAAAAGCAGGTTAGGGCTTCTTGCTCTGCTGGCAGTGGGGCTGGTGCGCAGAGCAGCTGCTGCACCTGAAAGTTGGCACAGATGCACACCAAGCCAAAGCCTTAATTTACTCATCCATGGGGAACAAACGGTGCATATTTTGTGTGCTTTTCTGTCATCCTGTCGAACCTGTCCTGCCTGGTCCCTGTGCTGAGGAGGACTGATGAGGTTGCAGCTGAATGAGGCAGCGTGCTGCAGCTGGGCGTGCTGTGACCCCTGCTGTTGGCTTTGGCAGTGCCACAAGGACAGCGCTGGTGGTGTGGTGGAACCTCACCCGTTGTATAAACTGAGGATACAGGCTTAAGGTTGAGGGCTCTGATGCAGAGGGTTAAATGACCAGTCTGTGAGCTTTACACCGTGAGCAGGTGGAAAAGGGAAGCCTTCAAAATGTCTAGTACATGCTTTTTTGTTTCTGCATTCTTACCCGTGCTTCTCTACTAACAGGAACGTGCATCTAATTAGAGGGAAAAACACAAAGAACAATTTCCATCAGCGTGTTAGCCTCAAATAGAAAAGTTCCCCTTACCAGAAGAGCATCATCCTGCTCAGCTGTCACTGTGGCACAGCAGAATCCAATTTTCGGAAGTATATCTTACAAAATAAGCAGTTGCAGATTGTGTTTTCATTCATATTCATGCATTTTACATATATATATACATGTGAAATATATGTGTGAATATATATATTTCACTATACAGGTGTGTATATATATGAGAAACACTACTGTAAGCCACATGAATTGCCCAGGTGATCAAAACAAATTGAAAGCCTAGTACCTTAGTCATGTGTTTGGTTTTATTTTAATCTCAGCACAATTGTTTCTACTTCCTAGTCCAGAATGTGTCGTGCAAATGGTTTAGCTTCTGATTTTAAGGATCAGCTTGAAGTGACCTACCTTCAGCCCGATGGAAGGAACAGTAAATGCTGTCATATAGCTTACAGATGGGGTCACCAAATTTTACGGTTGAAGAGCACTTGTGTGCTGTGTTTATATGTGAATAGAATTAAGTTGTGTATAATTTAACTTTATGATTTCAATGTAAAGAATCTAATGCATACCCAGTATTTACGTGTCAAAATTGCATGTTGTGGAAGGTCTCTGTCAATAAAAAGGATAAGAAAGACTTGAGCAGTGGACATCTTGCTGCCTCTTCTAGGCTCGGAGAACATCTTCAGCTATGCTGGCCCTGGTCCCATGTGTGGGAGGAGGGGGAAATGCCCCCTCTGCCCTTCCCTTTCCGTATGTGAGGGCTCAGCTGGTTCCTAGGAAGGGCTGCTGGGGGTTTGGGGAAGAGCCAAGGCCACTTCCCATAACCAAGGATGCTCTGCAAGGGCCTCATCCAGCTCATGGCTCCCCTGGGTGCTCTGTCACAGCTGCCCTGGGCCCCGCAGTGGGTCCCAGGGGGCCACCCTCCCCTGCATGGGGCAGGAGGAGGTGGGAGCGAAAATAGCAGCAGCAGAAGCGCGTGGGGACCTGCACCACCCTGGGGCTGGTGCCCACGCTGTGCGGGGAGCCCACGGGTTCCTGTCCCATGGCCCCGGGAAGCCCCGCAGCTGCGGCTCCTTCCGCAAGCCTGGGGGAACTGGGGCGCCCATATCAGCCCGTGGGCCCCCAGGAGCTGCAGTCGGGACCGGAGCATGGTGCTCGCCTTCGCCCTCCGCCTCCTGGGCAGCTCCGCTCTGCTCCTGGCTGCCACGGCTGGGGCTCAAGGTAAGGCAGACTCACGGGGCTGTGCCTCTGTGCCCTTCCTTCTGCCACCCTCCTCTGCCTCCTCGCGTGTCCTGGATGTTCTGTGGGGCAGCATCGAGGCTGCCCCGTGCCCTTCAGCGGCATGGGAAAAAGGAGAGGGGGGAGATGGGGGTGACGGGGCTGCCAGAGGCTGTGGGAAGTCCTCGACAACCCACCCAGCTTCTTGGAACAAGGGGCTTGATCTGTGTGTTTGAAGTGCCATGGTAAAGCAGGCTATGACTGTCTTATGGAAATTGGGCGAGGAGCCTGTTGTAATAATAGCTCGTGTTTGGGATTTGTCAAGTTGAAACTTGCCACGTCAAATAGGAATGACTTGGGACGGGGCAGGTGAGGAGTGCAATGGCAAACACAGGCTGAGCTGCTCGGTGTGCTGGGTGCCCATGGGGTATGCGCAGCCTGGCAGGCAGCCCCACGTCCCCTCGGCGGGGACAGCACAGCCAAAACCCACAGAAACTCGGCTCCGTCTCTGCAGTGGGGCTTTGTTTGCCCCTTCCCGTCTTGTAAGTGTAGATGTTGTGACCTGGCTGCCCCGACAAGGCCTGGGAAGGGCTTTGGTGCTGTGTGGGGGTTCCTGCTGATGCCCTTGATCGTGTTTGTTATTCTCGGGCATCCTCAGATAGCAAAGGCTGAACCCTGCCTGTCTTTGCTGGCCAAGGTGGCTCAGTGCCAGGCTTGGAGCCGAGCATCAGCAACTGCAAAGGGTTTAAGGAAAAAAGGGAACTTATTGCTAAGTTAACACCTGGCAGTGCGTGGGGTGCAGGGGAGCAGATGGGGTAAGGGGCTGTGGTCCTCTGCTCGGCGATCCAGGGGGAATTACCAGTGAGAGGCATTTCACCTTCTTTCCACGTGCCCCTATCTAGTGCAAATATTTGCTCCGTGATCCAGGCAGCTTCCCTGCTGTTTTGATTCAAGAAGCTGCGTGGAGAGCAGCGACGCTGCACCCGTTGCAGGGAGGAAAGGCTGAAGGGCTGCAGCTGAGCGCCGTGCTCCTTGTCTGAACACCCTGCTCCCTGTCTCCTTTTTCCAGTTATCCGATGCCCGCCCCCATACATCCGGAATGGGAAGAGCAAGTCTGCTGCTCGCTACGTCTACAGGGCTGGGGCCAGCGTGAGCTTCATCTGCAACCCAGGCTACACCTTGCAGGGCTCCCCCACCAGCATCTGCCAAGCTGACTCCAGATGGAGCCCACCTGTGCCAGAGTGCAAAAAGGGCAAGTGTCCCTGCGGGTGTGCGAGTGGGGCGGCCGTGGGAGTCAGGAGGCATCTGTCCTTGCTGCCTTTCCCAAAGCAAGGTGCTTCCAGAGAGAGAGAAGCAGCTCAGGAGGATCTAGGGTGGGAAATGAGGCTGCTGCAGCCTGCCCTGGGCTCACAGGGGGATGGGAAGAAGCTGAGGATGGGGCTGCGATGCTCTGTGGCCAGTGACTGTAACCCCCAGGCACGCCAACGAGCCGTGGGGAATGGCACCAGCAGCCTCCCCTGGGGATTTCCCTGCTTCTGCTCACAGTCAGATCGGGGATGTTTCCTTCTTCCTCCTGGAACGGGAAGCAATCACAGCTTCCCACTCTTCTGCTGCTTCCGTGTTCACGTTCGTCTTCTACCAAATCTGTGGTGTGCACACGAGTTCCCCTTTCAGGGGTGTCCCTATTGTTAGTAATTCCCTCTGGCCACAATGTGATTGTAGTCTTGGCGCTGCTCTAATTTTGGTTAACTCATACTTTGGCCCAGCAAACAGAGCAGAGACTGAGCAGGATTCAGGACGTTACCCTGGGCAGCTGTCCTAGTGTGCAGAACGGGGAGCAGTGGATTTATGGGGTAATTTCTCCTCCCTGCAGAGGTGACGTGTCCTCAGCCGCCGAACATCGCCAACGGGCTGCACAGCGGCCAGTCCATGGACAGATTTACTCAGGGAGCCATCGTGTACTACGGCTGCAAGGACGGCTTCAAGTTGGTTGGGAACATCTCCATCAACTGCTCGGAGGCCGGGCTGTGGAGCCGGCCCCTGCCACGCTGCCAAGGTGGGTCGGGGCATCCCCATGGCACTGCAGGGCTCATGGCACTGCTGGGAAGGGAAGGAATGGGGCTGAGTGTGCAGGATGTGGTCCAGGCACTGATGTGTAAAGGCCACATCCATGTTCCTGCAGCAATCGGCTGTGAGAGACCCGAGGTGCAGAACGGGAGGGTGCGCAAGCACCCGAGCACCTACGAAGCCGGGGAGATCCTGCGCTTCGACTGTGATGCTGGCCATGCCACAGATGGTGCTCAGGAGGCTCGGTGCCAGCCGGGGGGCACTTGGGACCCACCAGTGCTGGCCTGCGAGAGAGGTGAGTGTGGGCAGGGGTGCTGAGATGGTCCCACGGGGGCTTTCACCCATCCCCTTGCCCTGCAGCCACTCATTCCCTTGTGCACTGCTCTCCCGCTAACCTGGACTTGCTGTCTCCCCCTTGCAGTCCAACCGTGCCCCACGCCTCCAAAAATCAGCAATGGAGATCACGATGGGCACGGCAAAGCAGAATTTACCATGGGGATGTTCGTGACCTACAGCTGCGATCCCGGCTACTACCTCACTGAGGACGTCTCGCACGTATTCTGCAAAGCCTCAGGGAACTGGAGCCAGCCCAGCCCGCGCTGCGAAGGTTCGTCCGTGCGCGGTGTCCTTGTGTGGTACTGGCACGGGGCAGGCCCTGCCCATTGCCCTGAGACCTTCAGTAAGGGACTAAGCTCTCCCCTGATTATGTATATATACAGTTTTATAACGTGCAAAGAGCGATCTTATAACCATGAACCCGGAGCTGGGTATTTATGAAGCCCACAGCCGGGCGCAATGCCCACAGCTGGCCCATGGTCAGCGTGCAATGCACACAGAGGGGCTGCAGGGCAGCAGCTCCTGCACAGCCTCAGGCGAGGCTGGTTGGGTTTCCTTGAATCAGTCAGCACCCATTTTGGCCAGAAAAGCCAGAGGAAAGGCAGAGCAGCCACAGAGGGCTGCCAGGAAATGGGCAGTACCTGGGGTACCAGCCCTCTGCCCCCCACCTCCACCTTCCCCACGTTGGGTGTTGTGCTGGTTTCAGTTGTGCCAGCTCCCCAGCATCACCTCCTCCAGACCCCTCATGAGCCTTTCTGACCCCCCTGCAGAGGTGACGTGTCCCCGGCCACCGAACATCGCCAACGGGCTGCACAGCGGCCAGTACATGGACAGGTTTCCCCAGGGCACGACTGTGTACTATGGCTGCAAGGACGGCTTCGCGCTGGTCGGGAACATCTCCATCAACTGCTCAGAGGCCGGGCTGTGGAGCCGGCCCCTGCCGCGCTGCCAAGGTCGGTTGGGGCATCCCCATGGCACTGCAGGGCTCACGGTACCGCTGGGAAGGGAAGGAAGGGGGCTGAGTGTGCAGGATGTGGTCCAGGCACTGATGTGTAAAGGCCACATCCATGTTCCTGCAGCAATCGGCTGCGAGAGACCCGAGGTGCGGAACGGGAAGGTGCACGGGCACGAGAGCACCTACGAAGCTGGGGAGATCCTGCGCTTCGACTGCGATGCTGGCCATGCCACAGAGGGCCCCCAGCGGGCTCAGTGCCAGCCAGGAGGCACCTGGGACCCACCAGTGCTGGCCTGCGAGAGAGGTGAGTGCGGGCAGGGGTGCTGAGCTGGTCCCACAGGGGCTTTCACCCATCCCCTTGCCCTGCAGCCACTCGTTGCCCTGTGCACTGCTCTCCTGCTCACCTGGACTTGCTGTCTCCCTCTTGCAGTCCGACCGTGCCCCATGCCCCCGAAGATCAGCAATGGACAACACGACGGGCACGGCAAAACCTTTTTTACCACGGGGATGTCTGTGATGTACAGCTGCGATCCCGGCTACTACCTCGTCGGAAATGCTCAGGTGGTCTGCAAAGCCTTGGGAAACTGGAGCCAGCCCATGCCACGCTGTGAAGGTGTGTCCGTGTGGTCACCTCATCACCAAATCCTGAAAGAAAAATAATCCCATGTAAAATGTCACATGGTAGAAATTAATATCAAGGCCTCCTGTCATGAAGGCGGGGATGGGGAAGTTTATATAGATTTCACGTAGATTTTGCTGTTGCAATATGAGCTGTCTGTTGTTTTTTTTTTTTTTTTTTTTTTTTTTTTCCTTGTTTTTACTCCTTTTGCACATCATTTCTGTGCATCTCCCTTTCCAGCAACAATCTGCATCAAGCCGGATATACTGAATGGCCGGGTAGTCGATGGTGAAGGGCTCATCTACGGCCCTGGGCAGACGGTGACGATTCAGTGCCAGGACGGTTACAGCCTGCAAGGTACAGCCACAATCCTCTGCCAGGAGGACGGCAGCTGGGAGCCTCCCGCACCCCTCTGCGACCTGCTCCATCACCAGATGCTGCCCATCAGACCCGAGCGTTCAGGTAAACGCTGACGGGGCCACCAAGGGCTTGCTGCTCCTTCATATCCCTTAACCCCCCTCCAAAAGGTGCCTAAATCCTGTAAGAGAGTAGGAGATTTAAGGTTGTTTTGGGAACAGGAACCTGATCCCCTGGAATCCTTTGGGGAAATACGTTGTTTTTGTTTAATAATGGCTGCGTTAATCAAAATAAACAATTTTTCAAGGCAAACCAAACCTCTTTCTTCACAACAGTGTTGTTTGTGTGCTTGCACCTGGCACGCCGGCCCTGTTTGACTCTCGTATCTCTTTTCTTTCCCAATAGGTGGTTGTGGTGCTCCTACAAGGTTGCCCTTTGCTGAGCTAAAGGAGGAGCATAGGAATGAGATTGATTTTTCTGTTGGGAAGACTGTGAAATACACTTGTCGGCCTGGATTTGCTAAACACCCAGGACTGTCACCTACTATTACATGCCTTGAGAGCGGAGTGTGGTCAGAAGCACTAGAGTTCTGTAAAAGTGAATAGCTCCTTGATTTGGTGTCCGTTGTTCGAGGAGGATTAGGTGCTAGGTTCTGTCCGTGCTGCACAAACCTTACCGTTATCCTGGTGTTCCAACAATATGTGACTAGTAAAGCCATGTACCTTTATGCTGTTCAAAACCCGTTTTGGGGCTAATTGGAGACGTGGGCAGATTGCTGGGGTTGTAGCTGTATCTGCCGGGCCGTGCTGGAGACAGATCCTACAGCGAGTTTCCGTCTCCCGCAGGGAAGCAGTGCAACCACCCCGGGGAACCCGAGAACGGCAGGATCACCTTCCTGGCAGATCTCTTCTTTGGGTCAACCGTGGTCTACAGCTGTGAAGAGGGGTAAGTGGTGCTAGGTCCTGGTTCTGCTGCTCCTTAAAAAGCCACGGAAAGATGCACGAGGTAAGGCTCCCTTTTCCCCTCCTGGTCATTCATTCCCAAAACGTGGGTTCTGTGCAGAAGCCATCACGTGGTTCTGTACCTCTGGGAGCACACGGGGTGTTCCCTTCCTTCTGTGTACACATTTATGCTGGGGAATTGGTACCGGGTGCTGAGCTGGGAGGGAACTTCTCCCAGAGGGTCAGGGCTCTGTGGCCAGCAGGGCTGCCTGCGCTGTCTGCTGGTGAGGAGGAGGTAACAGCTCAAACCGAGGCGACTCGGGATTAATGTGAACTCCTCCTAACCCCAGGCACAGGTTAATCGGACAGTCCAGCAGGCGCTGTGAGATCTCTGGTGGACGTGTCGCGTGGTCCGGCAAGATCCCCACCTGCCAGCGTAAGTAGCTTACAGCCCCGGGGGCTTCACGTGGCTCTGGTGAATAGTTCCCAGCACAGGCTGCCAAATCTTCCCAATCAAAGTTTTAACGGGGAATTTCTCTGCGCTGAGGGCATGCAAAATATCAGGAGGTTTTGATGTCATAAGAAAATATTCTGGGAAAAGGTACAAGACCTCAGAGCTTAATGGATTACAGAAAGCAAGGTCTCAGCCGGTGCTTTCTCAGTAGTGTTTGTGTGCCCTGGCTCTGACTAACAACACAACCCTGATGTAAGAGGAAAGGAAAATATTATGTTCAGCTCAGGGGGATTAACGTTAGACACAAAGAGACCAAGTCACTGCTGTAAGGAGACGCAGAGGGCTGCGGATCAGCCAGAAATGGGATCCCAACACCCCTCGGGCTCTCGCTTTCCCTGCATGCGCAGACAGCTCATTTGTGCCCAGCACTGCCGTAGCACACCTCAGCAATTAGAGCTTAGCGTGTCTCTGCTGGTTACGTAGAGGTTGGTGACTGTTTCCTGAGGACAGAAAGGAAACATTTACAGGCACCTTCATTTTAAAGCATTTTACAGACTCTCCTGGTGCACATTAACCTAACAGGTGACACGCAAATCACTGCCTGCACGAGCCTTTGCATTGTGTGCAGCTGAAAAAACAGCATTTTACGTGGGCGATACAAAAGAAATTTTTCTCTTTTTATTTCTTAAATGGTAGAAAGCACAAAGCATGTAGATGCTTCCTCTAAAGAGAGGCTTGTCCAACTGGTGTGCTTTTTGTCACAGAAATACTCAGGGACATGGGATCTGGCAGCCTACAAGGTCTTGCTGGGGAGGCCACATCATTGTGGTTACTCCGTCAGCAGGACAAGAGTTTGTGCCCCACAGACTGAGGGCCTTCGGGTACCTCGGTGCTGCAGTTGCGTTCAGCAGGCTCGTTCTGCACCGCTGCAGGTATCCCCTGCGCGCCCCCGCCCAACATTCCCCACGGGAAGCACACGGGGCGGCTGCTGGACGAATTCCACTACGGCACGTCGGTCACCTACAGCTGCGAGCCCGGCTACCCGCTGCAGGGAGAGGCTTCCATCTTCTGCACCACCAGGGACGGGATGAACGGGGAGTGGAGCGGGCCCCCCCCGCTGTGTGGAGGTAAGGGTGGGTGGGCGGCTGGGAGAGCTCGGGTGTGAGCCCCTGGCCTCGCTGCTTCATTTTTGGGATCAATGAGGGGACCTCAGGATGACTGTGCTTGTGCCTGGGTGCCCGCTGGGGCAGGAGCTGCTGCTCTGGGCATCTCCAGCCTCCCCGTCCAGGTGGATCTCCCCCACAGCTCTTGTAGGGTGGGCAATACAGCGTCTATAGGAAAGTTATCTTCAGGCTAGAGTCTTAAAAGTGATCACAGCTGGAAGCGGCTCGCAGCTGCAGAGCTGTTCTGAGGCCCTGCGCTTCCTTCCCAGAGGCGAGATGTCCCGTCCCACAGATCCGGAATGGGCGAGTAGTGTCAGCTCCCAGCGTCACCTACACGTACAAGGACACCGTCACCTTCGAGTGTGAGCCAGGCTACACCATGCGCGGGCACAGCGTGGTGCAGTGCCAGCTGAACAGCACCTGGGAGCCGCCCGTGCCATCCTGCGAGCAGGGCAAGTGTCCGGGCAGCGCCCTGCGTGCCAGCCCAACCCCGCACCCCCAGCCCTGCTTTTCCCCCTGATGTCCTTAACCAAGGGGCTGTTTTGTGTCTCCCCCAGCTGGCTGCAGTGCTCCCCCCAACCTGGTGTTTGCCGAGCTGAAGGAGGCGTTCAGGAACCAGAGCATCTTCCCCGTGGGCAGGGCGGTGGAGTACGTGTGCCGGCCCGGCTACAGCGCGCACGCGGGGATGTCGGCGACCGTTGTGTGCCTTGAGAACCAGACCTGGTCTGCGGCGCTGGAGTTCTGTAAAAGTGCGTCCTGCAGTGTCAGGCTTGGCTGGAAATTCACCCTTCTTGGGTGTGAAGCCCTCTGGCTTTATGGGTTTCGTTGTTTGGGGCAGCCTGCTGTCTGTGTGAGCATCCCCGGGGGATTTGTGCGCACCACGCCGGTGAGCAGCAGAGCTCTGAGGGTGGTGGTGTTCCCTTCCAGGGATGCAGTGTGAGAACCCCGAGGATCCGGAGAATGGCAGAGCCGTTGTCCTGACCGACCTCCTCCTTGGGTCCAAAGTGAATTACACGTGTGAAAAAGGGTGAGCCTTGCGACTGGCCAAGCAAGAGGAAAGCAGGTTTTAAGTGGCAAAATGGCTTTACGTGAAGGAACCTGGTTCCAAAGTCAGATATCTTGGCTGCCACTTACAAGGGCTGTAAAGGAATCTGAAGGTTCTTCCTATAAATAAATAATATTTCTGTGTGACCGCAGGTACAAGCTGTTGGGGCATTCTCAGAGGACGTGTGAGATCTCTGGCACCCGTGTCTCCTGGAGTGGAGCTGCTCCCGTCTGCCAGCGTAAGTAGGCCACCAGAGAAGGTCCTGGGGGGCGGCTTGCCCTGGTGCTGGCAACAGAATGGGGTGAAATCATTCAAGGCAAAGATTTTATTGCAAAATATTTCATTTTTCTTTTCTTTGTGTTTTGGATATTTATTGAAAATGTTTCCAAAGGTCTTTTATCTTGGCCCAACCTGGGAAAAATGTTGATATTTTAAACTCCCGGTTCCTGTAGCCTGCGTTTCTCACTGGTCACATGTAGGAACGTGTGGTCAGGCTCTGTCTGCATGTGTCAGCAGTGCTTATGGAAAGGGAGGTAAGATCAGTCCCACCACCTCCAGCCGTGGGCAGCGAGGAAGTGACTCACAGGAGGGCACAGGTTCCTTTCCCGGAGGACCTTATGTCTCAGGCCAATTCGGGTCACTTTATCATGTGAGCTGGGCCACGCGCTGGCCGGAGCCGCCTCCATCTTCTGCACCATGGCAGACGGGGAGCACGGGGAGTGGAGATAGGAAGGGAGCTGACATGGCAGGGGTTTATTAACAGGGCCAACAGGAGTCCGTCGTCTCCCTCCTTTGGTTTCTGAAGGTTGGCTTGTTCTGGTTTCCTTATTTCTTACCTCTCTCCACTCTGCAGAGGTGAGGTGTCCTCACCCTCCACGCATCGCCAACGGGCAGCACAGCGGCCAGCCCTCGGACACCTTCCCGGCAGGCTCGGTGGTTCAGTACAGATGCAAGGACGGATACTCCCTCGTCGAGAACGCAGCCCTCAACTGCACTGCTGAGGGAACCTGGAGCCGGCCCGTGCCACGCTGTGAAGGTGGGGTTGGGTTTGGGTTTGGGTTTGGGTTGTGTCAGCTGCCTTTTCCTGGGTCCTCACTCCCTTCTTGCCTTGGTTCGGTCACTGCAGACCAAATCCCCAGCGAAAGTCACGCAGGCAGAACAAGCTCCACGTGCCTCCCAGATTTCCCTTTCTCCCCCCCGCCAGTAAGGAGAGACCCACCAGCACAGCTGGATGATGATGTTTCTGGCTTTTTTTTTCATGCAAGAATAAGAATCAATAATTTTGGCATGCCCAGTGATGCCAAGGTTTGGCAGCAGGTACTGCCCCGGGTGGGTTTCATGTCCCAAACAGCACGTTGTGCTCCTGTCTTCCAGCAATCGGCTGCAAAAGACCAGAAATTGAGCACGGGAGAACAACCGGGCTGGAGGCCGTGTACAAGCTTGAGGCCATCGCTGTCTTCAAATGCGATTTTGGTTATGCCCTGAAGGGCTCTCAGGAGTCTCAGTGCCAGTTTGGGGGCACGTGGCACCCGCCTGTCCCCACCTGTGAAAAGAGTAAGTGTAAGCAGGGTGGGGGGGATTTCTTCTGAAGCCACCCTGGCAGGGTGCAACCGCCTCACATTGGAGGTAAAGGGATCCTAAAAGCCCCTCTCCAGGACTGGAAAGGAAATGCATGCAAATATCCATCCTCCCACCTTCATAATCCCATGCAGATCGTCGTTAGGTAGGGCTTTTGCCTCCTTAAACGAATCCAGAAAGGGAGAGCCAGGCTGCTGCATCAGCTTGTTCACAACCATGGGAGGGCCAGAGCCAGCTGCTAGTGCCAAATGTTAGTGCCACGTAACTGCTGCAAATGCCTAAATATGAGAAATGGCCACTCTTCATGTCAATAAGCTAGAAAAAAAAAATGAATGCAGGAAGATAGGTGTGGGCTGAAACACATTCCAGCACTGACATCCCTAGCTACTCGGGAAAAGGTAATGGGAAACAGGTTAAGATGCTGTCTTATCCCACAGGGGGTGGCTGTGGAACCTGCTTTTCACTAGGTTTGATGATTTTTTTCCCCTCTTTGTAGTGCTGCAGTGTCCTTCCCCTCCGACCATCAAAAACGGCCAGCACAGCAGCAAGGACGTGGCAGTGTTCGTCCCCGGGATGTCGGTGAAGTACGAGTGTGACCCCGGTTATGTCCTCACGGGGAAAACCACCGTTTCCTGTTTGCCATCTGGAACATGGAGCATCCCTTACCCCCGCTGCGAAGGTGAGCTATGAATGCCATCAGGGTGTCCCAAAAAGGCAGCAGAGAGGCTGCAGGCAGGGGCTGCACTCACCGGGGAGGAAACAGGCAGGGATTTGAAGGCTCCGAGCCCACGCGCTCCTCCTTGCATGGCTTCTCCCTGAATTTCAACCTCATAAAAACAACGGGGGAAGCCCTGGCTCTGGCAGCTGCTCCCCCAGCCCACACTTTGCTGCTCTCCACTTCCAGTTGTCACCTGCATGAGCCCCAGCATCCAGGATGGAGAAGTGGCTGAAGGGCAGCAAGCCAAGTACCTCCCTGGGGCTACTGTCACCTTCCGCTGCCACCTGGGCTACACGATGCAGGGCAGCCAGGAGGCCAGGTGCCATCCCGACGGCCGCTGGGTCCCCGCTGTCCCCAGCTGCAAGCCAGGTGAGCACGGGCATGGCTGCTCCTGGCACCGTGGGGACCCAGGGGCTGGGCACCCCCCAGCTGTGAGCATCCGAGGGGTCAGGGCACTGCCCCGGGGGGCAGAGGGGCACCCAGGGATCAGAAGGGGCAGCCTTGGGGCCGTGCTGCAGGGCTGGTGCTTTCTCCCTCGCTCACATCGCCCCAGATGTGGAGGTGTTTTGTTGTCTTCAAAGTGCTCCTCCGCTGGGCAAAACCTCTCCAACCCCGTTTTCTCCTCCAGCGCTGCCTTGCCCGCCGCCGCCCGTCATTGCCCACGCCACGCACAGCGCGGAGCTCGGGGCCAACTTCACCAGCGGCATGGCCGTGAACTACAGCTGCCAGCCCGGCTTCTCCCTGCTCGGGGCCTCCTCCATCTGGTGCACGGCCACGGGGAACTGGAGCCACCCATACCCACGCTGCGCAGGTGAGGGGCCACCGTGGATGCTGCTGGGGCCAGCGAGCTGCCCCATGGAGAGTTTTGGGGGGGACTGCACACCCAGAGACCCCCACGGGTCTAGGTTTGCTGCTGGCACACACCGGGTGCTGGCGTTGGTGGCGTTGGGAATAAGCTGGTGGCATTGCCAGAGCCTGTGTGTTCCCACTGGGAGATGGTCTCGGTGCTCTCACATCTGAGACAGCAGATTCCTGTGCTCCAAGGCCCACAAATGATCCCTCAGCATTTTGGGGATGTGTGGAGCTTGAAAACACCAAACTGGCTAAACTGAGGGTTTTTATAAATTGGGTGCATGTGTCCTTGCATGTGGTTATTAATGTAGGTAAATGTCAGAATACAAGCAAGATGAATATCCCAGCAGCAGTGCCTACCGATGCTCTTGTTTCTCTTTAGCCACATTTCACAGCCAGCACTGATTTCTCTCATGTCCCTTTTGTTTCTTGGCAGCTGGATGTGGGGCACCACCACCGTTATTGTTTGCTGAGCTAAACAAGGAGTATAAGAACTGGACTGAGTTTCCCGTTGGGTCAACAGTGAAGTACAGCTGCCGGCCAGGATACGCTAAACACCCGCAGATAACCCCCGCTGTTACATGCCTTGAGAATCAGACATGGTCAGAGGTCAAGAAGTTTTGCAAACGTATGTTGGGTGGATGCTTCTGTTCTGTTTAAATTGTGCTGTGGCAGCTGAAGCCTTGTAGCTCGGTGGAGGTTTCTCCCTTTCAGTTCCCTCCCCTAGGAACTTGGTCAGGCTCCTAGGATTTGTGCCACTTCTCCTACTGCACTGAGTTAGAGAAGCCTAAAACCAGATCTTGTTCTGTTCAGGGAGGAGGTGCAGTCATCCAGGAGAACCAGAAAACGGCAGAGTTATCGTTACAACAGACCTCTTCTTCGGGTCAACAGTGAATTACACGTGTGATAAAGGGTGAGTCCTCTGCCCATCTGCGGCTGAATCAGCTGTGCTTCTGCTCTTTGCAGCTCGCAGGCAGAGTGAGTGTTCCCTGGAGAGCAGAGCACCAGTGGCACCTGCACTGATGCTGGGGAGGAACCCAAATCCCCCGCTGCAGGTGCTGAGCAAAACCTGAAATGGTCCCCGTGGCCAGGGTGCACCTTGCAGCCCTTCAGGTGCTGTAAAGCAGTTCTGGGCTGAAGCAATTCTGGTCTTCACCATGGTCTGTTTCTAGTCTAACTGCTAGTCCAATTGGCAGCAGAAATGTGGAAAAGGGGATTTATTAATAAATTTAAGTGTCAGTTAGAGGGCACAACCACCTGAGTGCGCGAGGGGAAAAGGGACCTTCGTTTTGAAGGCTTTGGCTGACAACAGACTCCATCAAAGAGGGCATTTCTAGCCGTAAAGCGGCAGTATGCGATGGCAGATGAGGCTGTGCTTGGTGGCTGTGAGCTGCCACCTCCAGAGACAGTCCTGTAGTAACAGCAGCACCTTGGTGTAACCCCAGGCACCGGCTGGTCGGAGCCTCCCAGTGGCACTGCGTCATTTTGGACTCAGGGACACGCGTGGGCTGGACCGGAGACGTTCCCGTCTGCCAGAGTAAGTGCACTGAGCAGAGCAGAGGCTGGTGAGGAGCCAAACACAGCACAAAGAGATTCGCACGGGTGCTCTCCTTGGGAAGGATCTCCCAAGGCAACGACAGACAGCGTGATGCTGGGATGGGTTCACCCTCGCCCGCTCCATCCCGGCAGCGTGCGTCCTGCTCACACCCGCCTTGTGCGTGCCGCAGGTATCGTCTGCGAGCCGCCCCCGGACATCCCCCGCGGGACACACAGCGGGCACTCCCTGGACACCTTCCCCTACGCGGCCGTGGTCACCTACACGTGCGAGCCGGGCCACGCGCTGGCCGGAGCCGCCTCCATCTTCTGCACCACGGTGGACGGGGAGCACGGCGAGTGGAGCGGGCCGCCGCCACGCTGCGGAGGTAGGGCGTGTGGGGCACGGGGACGGCACTCGCAGGGGACAAGCGTCCCCTCTGTGCACCCAGATGAGCTGAGCCCCCCGGATGGGCTGCGGCAATGAGGGCAGCCAAGGGATACCCGGCACAGGCTGATGGCTTGGCTCTGATGTTTCTCCGCACCGAGTCCTTTCATTTTTCCCTTTTCCTTCTCTTTCTCGGCACTGATCTATGGCTTTGCCCTCTCCCACAGAGTCGCAGTGCTCTCCCCCTCCAGCCATTGCCAACGGAAGGCACAGTGGCCAAGGCCTGGCAGTTTTCAGCAGCGACATGTCCGTGAGCTACACCTGTGATCCCGGCTTTGTTCTGGTTGGAGAGGCGCACCTGGACTGTACCTCTGCCGGAGCTTGGAGTGCCCCTGCCCCGCGGTGTCAAGGTGCTTTTTTCACCTCTGGACCTGGCGGTGATATAAAGGGATTGGGGGAGAACTTAATCGAACTGACAGACTCTACTCTCTAGTAATAAATGGGAAACTAAACAGAAAAATCAAAATTCTTTCCCAGCAGGGCAGCTGTGTCCTCCCCCACCAGTGATCGACCATGGCCAGCACGACGGCAAGGCCATGGACGTGTTCAGCCCTGGGAAGTCCGTCAATTACAGCTGTGACCCCGGCTATTCTCTTGTTGGGAAATCCAGCCTGCACTGTACAGACAACGCGAGCTGGAGCACCCCGCACCCCCGGTGTGAAGGTGAGCTGCCAGCTGCGGTGCGCAGTGAGAGGGCAGAGACCATCACGGGGGCTCGACAAGAAGCACCCCGTGCAGAGGGGCTCCCGGCAGCAGCTGCAGCAACATTTCTTGGGCATGAGGGAGCAAATGGGCAGAGATTTAAAGGCTCCAAATCCAGGCATTCCTTGCATGTCTGCTCCTGGAGTCAGCAAATTGCCACCTGCAGAGTCGGGGGACTGCAAATCCAGCGTCCCCATGCATCCAAGCTTGCTTCCAGCACGTGCTGCATGCTCTGCTCACTTTGGTGGCATCGTGCGTGTAATCCTTGCTTCACATCACCCCATTCGTACTCTTTTCCAGTCTCTTCAGTCCTGCAATGCCCTTCACCTCCAAGCATTGAAGGAGGCAGTCACAACAGCCAGGAGGTGGAAGTTTTCATTCCCGGGATGGTCGTAAACTACAGCTGTGACCCTGGCTTCAGCCTCCTGGGGGAGGCATCGATTTACTGCACCGAGTCTGGAAACTGGAGCCTGCCTCCTCCTCAGTGTGCAGGTACGTGGGGTGGGCAGCTAAGGGCTGGGGTAAGGGTTGGCAACTTCTGCCACCAGCCCGTGGGACTGACCCTTTCCCTCACTCCTCCCAAAACGCTGAATCGCCTAGTCCTTCCCTTCTGCTGTCAGTTTTGCTTGCAAACTTTTATCTGTGCATACTCGATGCAAATTCTAACACAACCTGACGGAGCTGAAGGACATGTCCAACTTTCCCTGTGCTCTCTCCCCCCACAGGTGGCTGCGGCGCACCTCCAAGACTCAGCTTTGCTGAGCTCACTGAGGAGCACAGAAACCAGACGGCATTTCCCGTGGGGAGGACGGTGCGATACGCCTGCCGGCCGGGATACTCGCGGCACCCCACAGTGCCCCCAGCTCTGACGTGCCTCAGCAACCACACGTGGTCTGAAGCGCGGGCGTTCTGCAAAAGTGAATAGCTCAATCCGTTTGGTGGTGGTCTCTGAACACTGTCGCAATTGCGACAAATTTCTGGGTCTCTAAAAGCAATCTTTACAAAAAAAAAAAAAAAAATCATACATGGCTTCACTAGTCACATAGTTTGGGCAGCTGTTGTTTTGGTTTGGTTTTTATATGAATGCCTTCTTTACTGGTGTCTGAATGTGGACAGATCCTTAAGATATTTTCTCGTAGCGCATTACCAGACCGCAAGAGAGGAGTTTAAACTTGGCCTTGTTCTTTCCCAGGGAAACAATGCCATTATCCAGAAGCACCAAAGAATGGCAGAGTTGTTGTTCTGACAGATCTCCTCTTTGGGTCCATTGTGAACCACACGTGTGAAGAAGGGTGAGTCCCGCGCTGCCTTTGCTGACTCCATTTACTGAGCTCGGTGTTGGGTGACTTACAGCAAAGGGGCACAGCACACTCCTCGGCTCCTGCCATTCTCCACAGCAAGCCAGGATCTGCATTTTGGGTCCAGTTATGCCACTGGTGCCTGCTCAGAAAAGGGAGAAGCATCTCCTATTTTTCCCTGTCTGTGCTCAACCCGCTGCTTTGCAGACTTCATTTTCAGGCTGTCTTCTCAGACAGCCACCCAGCAGGAGCCGAGGGTGCAGGCAAACACATGGTGCAAGGAGGCTTGGGAATCCCTTGGGTCCGAGCCCTGGTTCGGCACCTGAACAAACTAATCCAGAGTCCTTTGGGATCACCGCTGTTCCTCTTGGGTCCAGGAAGAAGGAGCTTGGCATCCTTCATTCCCATGTGCCAAACCAAGAGGGACACCTCGGTGACCACAGGAGGCTGCAGAAGGAAGCTCTGGGGGCAGCGTGACGGAGGGAGTGCAAAATCCAGGCTGTGTGCCCCGGTGCCAGCTGGTGTTTCCTTCTGTGTGACTCCAGGCACCGACTGGTCGGGCTGTCTCTGAGGCGATGTGAGCTTTTTGGAGCAGACGTTGCATGGAGCGGAGATCTTCCCATTTGTCAGAGTAAGTGGGTCACGACCAGATCTGGTCCTTAGAATCAAAAAGTGCCATTTCCTTAACATAAGTAGAGCCTTGAGGAATAAGCCTTCTTAAGTGTAATATTCCTCTAGGATTGTTTTGCTTGCATATTTGTTTGGTTTCTTCTGAAAATCTTCCAGATGCTAGCTTGTGATCTTGCAGAGTTATGCAGAATGAAGAGTTGTCAGATGCCTCTAGGGACGTGTCCCCTTTGTTTCACAAACACAATAAAAGGAGGAGGAAACGTGTCTTGCAGGAGAAGAGTAGTAAAACTAAACTGGGACCTTCTGTATCCTGCACTGCTGTCCAAGCCACACGACTGTCTCGCAGGGGGTGGTCGGTGCAGTGTGGATGTGGTCCTCCCTTTGGGTGGAGTTGCTTTGGAAAGCAGGAGCTTGGTGTAGTAAAAGAGCCATGAGAACGCCCGACACTGCTTATGGATTCCTGCACCATTCAGTGTATTTACTGAATGTGTTTGCATTATTCTGCTTGCAGGCACAAAACTGTGTTTAAATATGCAATAAGGTGGTCATTAGCTAACACCTGCACACGGCTCCCTCTCTGAGATGAGGAATTTCTCTTTCAGAGGTGGTGTGTCCAGCCCCACAGATCCAGAACGGGAAGATATCTGGTATTAAACATCGCTACAGGTACAAGGACACCGTTAACTTTACCTGCCATGAAGGTTTCACCCTGCGAGGCCACAGCATGGCCCAGTGCTCAGCCAACAGGAGGTGGCACCCCCCTGTGCCCGTCTGTGAGCAGGGTGAGCATCACGCTGACCCGCTGACATCGCGCATCCTCCCTGATTGCTGCTGAAGCCAATTTTGCTTTTACATTTCCTGTTTGCTCTGAGTGCTCTAAGGAAAAAGCAGCTATGGTTCCTTTCACTTGTGACTCTCTTCTGACACAGGAGATGTGCCAGGTTGAAGGCCGTGCTCTGTGTTTTTTTCCTCTTTGCTCCCCCTGCTTGTTGCAGCCCATAATCCATGTTGTTATTCTTCCTTTTCTGAAAGTCAGGAACTTGGTAGCTACATGGCAGGACATTGCCTATCAGAGAGGAGTGATTTTTGCTGGAAGTATAAAGGAAAGATGATAGAAAATGAAGGTGCATTTGTGCATTGCATGTGTTCAACCAAATGTGTGTTTTCAACTCCTAATGCTGCATCTAGATGGGGTGGCAGAACGCTATCATCATCCTGATACCACGGTGAGGCCAGGTAGGTCTATGATGCAAGGCAAAATTTACTAAATGCTAACTGTTCTTCCCCCCGTCCTGCTTTTTGAGGGGAAGAGGAGTAATTGCACTGTTTTAGTCTTTCATTATCACTTTTTTCATGGTTTAACTTCACCTTCTCACCTTCCTCCTCTCTCCTCTGTCAGCAGTGATGTGTCTGCCTCCTCCGGGCATTGCTAATGGGGAGCACAGCAGCCCTTCCTCGGACATGTTTGGTGTGGGAGCACTCGTGCACTACCGCTGCAAACCTGGTTTTGTCCTTATTGGCAACGAGTCTGTCCGCTGCATGCCCAACAGAGCCTGGAGCCGTCCCCTTCCTCGCTGCGAAGGTGTGTTCGTGCGCTTGTCACTGGTTCTCCTCGCCTTGCTAAATATGCTAAGCATGTAGTGACATTTGGGTGAGGACTTGATGTGATTCAGCAAATTCTAAAGAAAGAATGAGGTCCCTGTGGCCAAATGCCCATCCCTATCCCACGCGAGCTTCACAGCCTAAAGGCTTCTTTCTGCCCTCCCTGTCCGCAGCTGGCTGTGTGAGACCGGGAGTCGGGAACGGAGAGGCGATCGGATTGGAGTCTCTCTACAGGCCTGGAGACATCATCACGATTGAGTGCAATGCTGTCAATGTCCCCAGAGGCCTCCACAAGTCCCAGTGCCAGCCTGGGGGCATGTGGGATCCTCCACTGCCTGCCTGTAGCAGAGGTAAGCGCCTGTGCTCAGACGCCTCTCCTTGCTGACCCTGCCACTCTTCGTAGCATGTAGCAGGATATTTAGGGGCTGAGAGGAGTCCTGGCATCTAGTGTTTAGCTCTGAAGATCCTAATTTTTCCCATTCTTATCGCTGGTGTCTCAGTTTCTCAGGACAAACTCCTTAAAAGCGAGCTCAGGCCAGCTGTGCCAGACGTAAGGGACCCGTGCGGATGTTGCAGTAAGGTGCTCTTACAAGCGGGCAGCTCCTATTATACACACAAACCTATCTGATGCCTCAGGGAAGATGCTGCTGGGCAGTATTCCCCTGCGTAAGAAGAAACTCGTGTGACACCACACTTTGTAGATGTTTCGGGGTGAAGTGAGCACACGGGGCTGGGCAGGGCTGGCTCCGTGTGTTGGTGCCAGTGGTGTGGTGATGGGCGTGCAGCCACACACGGGTGCTTGGAGCCTCTCCTCCTGCCTGTACGAGTTGTGTTTTAATCTGGGCTTCCCTCTCTTTAGTGAAGCGCTGTTCCAAGCCTCCAGCTATCCCCCACGGGTGGCACAGTGGCCTGGCAAAAGCGGTTTTTGCTCCTGGAACATCTGTAAGATACAGCTGTGAGCCCGGCTTCGCCCTCACTGGGATGGCATCCATTCATTGTACTGAATCTGGAGCCTGGAGCCACCCTTCTCCAGTCTGTCAAGGTGTGTGTTTGTTGCAGAGAGCTAAGAAGAAAGGACATTTAACACTCGGTGTGCCTTAGCGAAAGGCCTAAAGATTAAAAAAAAAAAAAAAAAGTTCTAAAAAAAATACTAAATAAAGACTAAATCTGAGTCCTTTACTACTGAATGGGTAATAAGATCAAGATAGTTTACACGCATTTCCAAAACCTGGTGGAGTTATAGGATTACAAAATCAGTTGCTGAGGCTAGGTAAAAAAAATTAAAAGGAAACGAACAAGGCTATAAAGGTACAGGGCCTTAGCTGTTCTCTGGAAGTCCACTACGATTCTCATTTCAACACTATCATTTGTCTCTCCCTGACTTTCCAGCTGTGAAGTGTCCTCTTCCTCCAAATATCACCAACGGGAAGCTCGAAGGCAACATTTCCGACACTTTCCCCTATGGAGCATCTGTATCCTACAGCTGTAATGCCGGCTATTCGCTCGCTGGGAACGCTTTCATCAACTGCACGGCACTAGGGACCTGGAGCCAGCCTCCCCCTCGGTGTGAAGGTGTGTGTGAGCTTCGTCTGCTCGTGCTGCTTGGAGGTTCTGGTGGGAGACATCCCCCAGAACTGGGCTGAGGAGCCATGTAGCCATGCTGACACACACGTTTTAGTTTGGGAAATGAAAGCTTCAGAGATACACGGGCCAAAATCAAAGTGGTAAAACGTTCTGCAGCTGCTAACACCGAATTCCACCCCCTTATTTCACTTGGGAACCACTTCCACATCAGAGCTAGTGATGTTAATTATCGATTTGCCCGCTTTTGGGATCACTGGGAAGAATATGATATTGTTATAGAGAAGTAGGATGGGAACCAGCTTGTGTTAATAGCCAGAAGGATACGAGTGCAGTAGGGGCAATTCTGGGAGGCAGTGTTAATTCTCGCATGTTCTGCATCTCTGCCCTTGTTGCTGTGAGTGAGCTATTTATTAACTTTCCCCCTTTAAGAGCTTTTTTCTCTTTGACAAGCAGAAATTTCCTTCCTCCCCTTCCCTTTCTGTGTCTCTCACTCCCCGTTATCACTAGAAGGAACAGAAGGAAGTGATTATGTCAGATGAATTTTCCCTGATGGACTACCTGTAAATTACATGTGAGCCTTTCTGTTCCTTTTCTGGAACATGCCCCTGTTCCTGTGACTTGGCACTTCTGTGCAGCATACAGTGAAGGTCGGCCATCAGGCAGACCTTGACTATCAGCTATTTCATGAATGTAACAAGATTCCTAGTGTGGGTGTCCCTGCACGGAAAAATGGGCATTCACTGGAATAAATTCACAGGGCACTTCCTCAGTGGAGTTGCACCACAACAGTGACTCAATTGAAACGCACTTGGGTAACAAAAGGAGGAAACAAACCAAATGCTTATGTAAATAAGTCAGTAGCTATTTAGAGAAAGCAGGCTCACGGAAAAAATTCTCCCTGTCATTTGACATTCTCATGGTTTTGAATTGTCCTTAGTAAGTATTACGCATGGTGAAAAATTTTACGAATGGTAAAAATAAGAAAGGCATAAAACAGAGGTCAAAATTTACATGTTGATGTTACCCCTCTGGTCTCGGCTCTTCCTTAGGAGTAGGAGTTATTCAGAAAGAATTCAAGAACAATGCCTTAAATAACTCCGTTGTACTTATAATATTTCCTGTTCCTTCTCATTTAATTCCCTTTTTTGTTATTTCTAATTTCAGAGATCAGATGTGTATTCCCAGAAGTTCAAGGTGTTAAGAAAGCCACAAGTGGCAACACTTACCGATTTGGGACTAACATTACTCTTGAATGTGATGATGGTTACATGTTGGAAGGCATCAGTCAGATTCAGTGCCAAGAGGACTTTAGCTGGGACCCTCCTGTGCCAGCCTGTAAACTAAGTAAGTGATACGTAAATGAAGCAGAGAATAAAAAGAAAAATGCAAGTGCATTTATGCAGCCTCTGTTCTGTTCTTAAAAGCTTGCAATACTTGGCTACTAGTCAGGCAGACAGGACAAGGTCTAGATCAATTCATTTTTTGCAGTGTGTTCATGAACCCTTCAGGTGAGAATAGAAGGAAATTCCATGAGCTTTAGATCCCCCCTAACAACAGAAAGATGATTTCTAACAACGGTGTCATTCTTCTACCCTAACTGTCTGTGCGACCTGCTCCCAGGGCCTCTTAGGTCTGTTTAAAGCCGATTTGACCAGGGAAATAGAAAACAGTAAGTAGCCATTTGTAGCAGGGCAGTTTCAAAACTATGTTCCTCCGTCTTTCTGCACTCCTCTTTTCTGGGTAAGATTGTTATTACCGTCAATCTCCCTTTTAAAAATGCAAATGTCCTTCTGTATGAAAAAAGTATATAAATGTATGTTTGTTTTTTTTTTTTTTTTAAAGAAATTCTGTATTGTAGGCCTTGGCAGCAAAAGTCATACATGTATTAATGAAGTGGTTAGCTACAGTTGAGAAACATTGCCTTTTATTTTTATTTTAGAATAGTTTACTGACTTTTGTTTCTCTCTTCCCTTCAGCTTCACGCAAGTCTGGTTCAGTAGGCCTAGGTAAGCAGCTCAGAAACATTTTTGTGGCCAGATCTTTAGCCTCAGGGTCACTATTTTCCTCTATGTACTTGAAGATATGCCTTGTTATGTCTGTTGGGCTGATATGTTTTAAAACATACAGTGAAAATAATACGTGCTCTTCCCTCTCAGGAGTCGCAGCTGCAGCAGTCCTGCTTCTCCTGGGTGCAGGCATTATCTGGAAAATTATTTCTAAGCAGAAGCAAGGGTAAGGCAGTCTGCTGGATCTTTCTTGCCCAGGTGTGACTCCTATGCAGTAAAAATGCTTAAATTTTGTGCCAGAGTGTGACTGGATCTTTTAATTTTGTGTCTTGAGCTCAGAGTTGCAAACTGTTCAATGCACACCAACCTGGAATCATGTGGTTGTTTCACTTCCAAAACTCTTCCTTAGGGGAAACCTGAGTGGTCTTTACAAACTGACTGAGTTTACTGTGTCCTGTTCTTTTTCATGTAGCTTTTATCATACATATGAAAACTACAACTACAAAACCGCTCTGGACCAGATAACTGAAAAGAAATGCTCATGTCTCGCATAGCAGGTATGGATTTTTATTAATTATATAAAATATCAGTTACAGTTGCAAATTTAAGTTGTCCCAGAATAATCATTCAAGTAGAAAATTCTCTTCCCTCAGACTTCTGGTAAGATGCTTTCCTTTGCCGAATATATAAAAGAGACAGTGTTTTAAACATGCTGTTTCTTTAAACGTGCTATTCTTGCTAACACCATGTAAAACTTATCTTAAATTTCACATATTTCCCTTGAAATCTGGAGAACTAAATCCAGATAATGTTCCAGACACTGTCCTTGATGTGTGCATTTCCTTTCCGTAATCCAAATAAATGGCGTTCATTGGTCAGGCTTTCAAGCTATGCCTTATGTCTTGCAGAAACTTGCTTTTCTTTGTAAGAATTATAGGAAAGTTTGCTCTCCAAACAACTGCTATAACAGCACTAGAGTAAGGAAAGGACTCTGAACTGGGCCTTTTTTCTTTTTTGTTTATTTATTTTGGCTTGTTTTTGCATTTACTGCGATGCCAGTTTTATTTACAGGTGAGTCTATTTTCCATGCTGAATCTATTGCAGATAATAATTAATATTCACTCTTAGTAGCAATCCGAATGCAATCATTTTGACTACAAAATGGCATCTGTAAATTTAGGTGCCTTTTTTTTTTTTTTTTCTTCTCCTTTTGTGAAGGCTGGTTTGCGATGATTTCCTCTTTCAAACAAAGCATTACCCAGAAGGGTATGCCCTCCTCCTTTCCTGAGTGATGACATAATCTCTAGACATTAGTATAAAGGCAGGGAAAATCTAATTTTAACACCATTATGTTGTCTTCTTCCTAGACTGGCGACCTGTGCTGCCTCTAGTAAGGCACGGGAGACATTCTTCCTCAAGCAGCAGCGGGTTGCACGGAAGCACTGCTCGTGTCGAGACTGAAATTGTGTGGAAAAAGGCACTTTACTGCAGAACCAAGGCTCACGCTGCTCCTGCTCCCATTAACCACCCCAAGGGCCTAACGAAGCTCAAGCTGCGCACAGTACAGAAGCTCATTAGAGGGACTTCTCTCCCACATGGCACCTCACAAAGATTATTTCCTTCTCTATTCGCAAACCCTGAGCTAAGCAGGCTCCACAGAGGCGTTCCTGCAGCATGCGGTCAGGATGTGTTGGCCCGCAGATCTCCTTTGTTAGCGGTAGCCGTGCCCATGCCTGCAGCATGGTTTGCTCTCTAATTTACACCAGGAACGCTCACGCGTGGCGTTCCCCTACAAACGCTTACCCTAATAAAAAAAAACGTGAACAAAAGACAAATGCTTTAGGTTTTGTCCCTCCTTTCGCCCCCCATTTCAACAGATCTCGGCTTATTAGTGTTCCCTTCTCTTAGACAAGCCCTACCCGCGGTTTATTTTTAACGGAAAAAAAAAAAAATCCGCACACGGAAGCGTTTATTTTCACTTTGTCACTTTGTTACTGAGCACGCTTTGAAGCCTTTCCTGAGGGGGAAGCGGGGCCCCCTCAGGCCGGGCAGCGGCACCGCCCTTCCCGGGGAGGGCCGGGCCCCGCCATGGCGGCCGCCCCCCTCCCGCCGCGCTGCGGGGACCGCGCAGGGCGCATGCGCCGCCAGCCCCGCGCTGCGTCTCCTGAGGCAGAGGCGCGGAGCGGGCGCTGCCGGGGCTGCGGCCATGGGGACGGGGACGAGAACGGGGTCGGGGACGGGGATCTGCCCGCCTGGCCTCGGGCTGCTGCTGGTCACGGTGGTCGTGGTGCTGCTCGGCGAGGCGCGGGCGGAGGGTGAGGAACGGGCGCTTTGTCCCTCAGCCCTCTCCGTGAGGCGCCATGGAGGGGGAGCGGCCGCGCTGAGGGGAACCGGGGGGGGGGAGCTGAGGGGAGCCGGGGGGGCGCTGAGGGGAACCGGGGAGGTCTCGGGGGGGTCCCGGGGGTCGTTCGTCGCCTCACAGGGCGAGGGGAGCTGAGGGGAGGGAGGGCGGGGGGCGAGACCTGGCTGCGAAGCGCAGCGTGGGGCCCCCTTGGTGCCGGTGGGTGCTGGCTCAGCCCCAGGGCTGGGGGTTACCTCACGGGGTGGGGGGGCGGTGGTTTTATTGTTTAACGCTGTTTTCTAGCTCGGTGGGTGAGTACAAAGGAGCACAAAGGGTTTTGTCCGAGGCGCTGCGGCAGCGGCCTTTTGTCCAGGGGAAGGGCAGCTGCCACCCTGCTGCTTTCCGCCCCTGCGGTTTCCCCACAGCCTGCCACGCGGGTGTTGTGCTCCCCGTGAGCACGCAGGGGGTTAAGTTTTCTGTATCTAACCGCAAGAATGAGGCAAACACAAAAAATAGCCGCTAGGAAGCAACGCGTTGCCTAGGCAGAACGCTAAAGAGCAAGGCGAGCAAACAAATGGTGGATTAACCGGTGCTAGCGTGGAGTTGGGCATTGGATGTGCTCTAAATACGAACTGAAAACCTGAAATCTCAATAAATAAGTAGTTCTGGCTTTTAAGAACGTTGTTGCTTTCATTTTTTGATGCATCCTTAAACCTACCACACTAGCCTGCCCTCAGCTTGTCTCCTTCCTTGTTGATAAATCTAAGTGTTGCTTTTTCTTCCCTTGTGCTCTGGCAGAGGAGTGTATGCCTCCAGAAAGACTGCAGTACGCGGAGCTGACGGAGAGTTCCAGCGCAAAGCAGAGCTTTCCCGTTGGAACCACAGTGACATACGTGTGTCGCCCCGGGTATATGAAAATCCCTGGGAAGTCGCCAGATCGAACGTGTGGTGAAGACTTAAGGTGGTCGCAAACAGAGGAATTCTGTACAGGTGACATGTGCTTAAACTCTTGCTTTTCTTCTTTGTGATTTGATGATTTCAGTTGTTTTCAAATGAGAATTAATGTTTTTTACAATTTAAAAGGAAGCTTGAAAAATACTAGTGATTTTAAGGACAGCATACGACAAAGACTTAGTCGTTGTATATAACTACAAAGATGTAGACTTATTTTTTTTTCCCCTCTCTCCCCAGCGAGAAAATGTACTCATCCAGGAGAACTGGAAAACGGTATTGTTCATGTGACAGATCTTACGTTTGGTTCACAAGCTACCTTTTCTTGTCACACAGGGTGAGTGTTTTGGTGAAGTTTTCATTTTTTTTTTTTCCTGTTTAGACCAGGATTGAACCAAAATCGAACTTTCTTATGTAGGTTTCATTCCAGTTCTGACTTGAAATATCTCCAGATTTATACCTTGGGCAAATAAAATGACATCTAAACTTAATTCCCTGGCTTTACTTGCTGTTTGCATCAACTGAGGCTTAAGGTTTTTAGCGAATACTACAGTGTTAACCACTAACAACCTTTTTTAATGTTCCTGTGGCACAGGGAGCAAACATCCACTCATTGTGCTTTATTGAATAACAACCCACCTGTCTGTATATAGCAAATGAACTCAAAAGTGCTAACCTCCTACAAGGATTTTTTCTTCCTTTCCTTTTACAATTTATTTAGTGTTAGTAACTTGAAGGTATTAGTATTAGAGGGTACATGGAAAGGTTTCCATCCGTTCCTGTAGTGACATCTCATTTGCTTCTCTCTCACTTTTAAAGTGGAGACTGTTAGCAAAATAGACTCTTTTAAGATACCATTTTCGTTACAACAGAAGTGTGGTATGTCACATCCCCATAGTCAGAATTATGGAATTACGCAAGCAAAGTTTCTTGCTCCTTCCTTGAGAAATGAGGTTTCTTATGTTTTACCTCTTTTAAATGTTTTTACCTGTCTAGGTTCAGAATACGTGGAAGTAGTGAAATTACCTGTGTAGTTAAAAATAAAGCTGTTGACTGGGATGGAGTTGTTCCTTTCTGTGAACGTAAGTAAATTAGGACCACATTTAAGTTTGTATTCAGATGGTGATAGCTTATTTTAAAGCACCTGTGCAGTACACTTTCATGTATGATCATGTATGAACATAGATGATCAAGGTAACAAAATTCTGTCAGCTAAAATGTGTGATTTATTTCTAGGAGTTCCTTGTGAACCACCACCAAGTATAGCCAACGGGTACTACACCGAAGCACCTGAGTATGTTTATCAAACAACAGTAACCTATAGGTGCAATGATGCACAGAGAGGTGAAGATCCCTACTCGCTGGTTGGTACACGTTCTATTTTCTGCACGCTTGATGGAGACTTAAATGGAGTTTGGAGTGGACCACCTCCACAATGTAAAGGTTGTTAGCTCTAAAATATATTTCTTTATTGTAGCCTGTCTGACTCCAAAGCTTCAGTATCTGACCTTTTTTGGAATTGAGTGAGGAGGTGAATGTTTTTTCTTATAGAAAAGGAGGAACTTCTATCTTCTGCTATAAATTGATGTAATTCTGATGGAGGTCGGATAAACTACATTGTGGGTATTGATTGATTTGATTGATTATGACACAAAATGGCTTAGAACTTAAGATAAAATTTTTTTATTATTTTTTTATTTTTATTATTATTTTTTTTTAAAAAAAAAAGGGCAAACCCATCAGTTTGTATGCAATTGGTAGAAGTGACAAGGATAAAGTGAAGAAACTCAGACCATAAAGCCTGAGTATCTGATAAAAGAATGTGTAAAGAGCAGGAATGGGGAAGCTAGGTTAGGACTAGCTGTGACTTGTAAAGATACTGTTAACAAATGTTTCAGAACTGGCTTTCCTCTTTCCTATTTCAGTGGTCAAATGTGAAAACCCAAAAGTTCAAAATGGAAAAAAAGTAACTGGATTTGGACCTCTGTACAGCTATGGGTACTCGGTTAGGTTTGAATGTGATCCAGGCTATTTCATGATCGGACAGGATGTAATTACCTGTCAAGAAGATAACACCTGGCATCCGCCAAAACCGACTTGTGAAAAAAGTAAGTCGTTACATAGACATAGCAATCCAACTTTTGTTGTAAGTTGAGAGTGCTGTAAGTCTTAGCTAAAATTTGAAGTCAGTATACTGTAGTTGGAAATCATAAGCTGAGGAAGTTGACATTGAGCCTCCTCTATGGACGCTGTTTTAGGTGTTCACATGGTTCTTAACAATTTTTGGGTGAGAATGAGTTGAATTGCAGATTTGCCTATAGAAGTTGCAGCATGGACTTACCCGTGATGCTACCACATCATTATAGCATCACGCTATTTGTTCAAGTGATTTCATACAGAAATACAGGAAGAGGTGTGTTTCTGAATCGTGATGGAAAATATGAGGGTTATGCACAATGAGGGAGTTCGTAATATCCTAGAGTAATCAGAATCATCACGTCTGAATGTGTTCTCACCCAGCCCTTCAACTCTTGCTTTCCAGGCACCTTGTATAGTGTGCAGTATGTTGTTAGATTTTTGAGAGGCAATTATTTTTAGGACTCATTTGCATGGGACATGGCAGAGGATTTTCTACAACTTTGTTCCTTTCTCTGTGCTAGAGAGAGGGGGAATGTTGCCACAGAGTACAGTGAGAGGATTTCCTACACGTATACTCTAGTAATGAGCTCTCAAGAACGAGAACCACTTTGGCAAAAGGTGTGCTTGAGTGTTGTTTAATGAATGGGTCTGACAAGGCATCCGGGGATGATTCTTAGGAAAATAATTAATCAACAGATATGGATTTCTCAGCTGCTATATCATGATCATACTACCCTAACAAATACCTACAGTGATGTTTCATTAAGTCTTCTAAAGGAAAAATTTGCATTTAAAATTGTGAAGGTATGCTAGAAGTTTTAGCAATTCAGGTATACTAATTTCTTTTTCTCAATGGCAATTTATATATACTGAGTGAGTTAATGAATAATAAAACATTTAAAGTGCGTTATCACTACGCTTTTAAATTTCAGTGCTAGCTACTGTGTGTATTTCAGTATGAGTTACTAATTAATACTTGTATTAGTTACTGAAGATAGCTGTGGTGCCCCAAAGATCTCACATGGACAAGTGATTCCACTGCAATCCGAATACAAACAAGGAGAGTCTGTTCAGTTAAGGTGTGATCTTCACTGTGCTTTTCCTGATGGTGCTGAAGAGATCACAGTAACGTGTGAAGGACAAAATAGATGGAGCTCTGTACAAAACTGTGCATGTGAGTAGAATTCATAATTAGTAAAATCAAGGATGGACAAGTTCCAAATGTCTGACGTAACAGTGTGCAGCCCCTGAAAGTCAGGTACCTGTCAGTGTGCCCAGCTGGGCACAGCTGGGTTCTGTTAATAGGTGGTGAGTGTCCTGGGCTGTGATCTGAGCAGGTGAGGAGAGTTCTGTGCCTGGTTGGAGTCCTAGTTTAGTCTTAGCTTTGTGTATAGAAATTGACAAAATTCAAAAGTCTGCTTGAAAGGTCTGGAGTGGGAGTGTTTTCTGAAGATTCTTCCTTTGATGACAAACTTTATGCTCATTTCACTCTGCATCATGTGATCACTCATACTATAAACGGAGAGGTTCTTACTTGGATGCAGCAGCTTGTCCTGATGGAGTTGGGATGTGTATTTCTGTTAATGTGTCTGAAACATGTCCATTAGCAAAAGTACCTACGGCTTATAGGAAGCAGGCAGCCTTTCCATGTAAAATGTCTTGAGGGTGACTGAGCTTCTTATATTTACACAACTCTAGGGGCTTCACGGGCTTTTTGTTGGCAACATCATTGATCTGTTCCATGTACCAGCTCTATTCTTAATTTTTTTTTTATTATTTTTTTTTTTCAGGTAAGCCTGTACATCATGATTCCTCTCCAGTCATTAGTCATGGCAGAGTAATTTATGGACAAAAACCTGAGTATGCTGTAGGGGATACTATTACAATTGAATGTTACGCAGGCTACACGTTACACGGTGCAGATCATATTGTGTATATGGGAGAAGGCAAATGGAGTCCTGAAGTCCCAACTTGCCACTTAAGTAAGTATGAACTGCAAGAATTTCTCACAGGATAAAAGTATATGTAACAGAAAACTTACTTCTTGGGAACATACCTTTATATTCAGGAGAAGTCATTTAATGCAAACTTCCATCTTTATTTTGACGTAAGAAAACAAGGTTTCGGTAAAAGTCCATTCAAGAATAGGAATATTTTAAAATAAATAGAAGTTGCCATGTAAACAGACCTGCTGCAAGGCTTGTCTTGGCAAAAATGCTTGACCTGTTTGAAATACCCTAATGAGTATTTGTATAAGATACATTTGTGTAACATCTTCAACAAGATGTGTTCCTCATAACACTCCTTTGTTTTGTTTTAGGTGCCTATGTTATCGCCATCATCTGTGGTAAGTATCATTTAGAACCTGAACAATACACAATGTGAATTTTATTTTTTTTTTGTGGAATTGATATTGTCATCTTCATCTCTGACTAGAGTAATGTTAAATGATTTTACAGGTTTGATTGTTTTAAAATTATTTTAGTGTTTAAAATTTTAGAAATGTCTACTGAAGTTGCAGAATTCAAAAAAAGTTAAGGTTACTTAGCAATTATAAGTCATTTTTTTTGTAAAATGTTTTTTCATATATGTAATTAGATTTCAAAGGCAGTGTTCCACGACTTTGTCACTTTCATAAACTCTTCAACATTTGGGTGTACTGAAAGCATGAACAGATAAATAACTGCCAGTGAACTGAAGTGCTTACTCCATCTTTCTGTCCTTGTGCTTAGAAAAGTGGATAACAAACACATTTTTACAAATGTGGTTTTCTACCACTGATTCCTTGTAAACTATTTCTAAAAAGTAGAGTTAGGCTGTTGTGACATCTGTTTTAATGTTCCTGAACTGGTGGTATTTTGCCATCTTGATGATCACTGTTCTTGAGCAGATCTACCTTGAAGAGTCCTGAGTAAAGCATCAAACACATGTGAAATAAGCCATGAAAATTTAAGTGTTGTAAGAAGAGGGAGTTGTACAGGACTCTGGGTGAAGACAGTGCTAATTTTTGAGGCTGTATTTTTTTTGTGAGTTAGTGACTGTCACTCTAAAGCTTTTTTTTTTTTTTTTTTTTTTTTTCCTGAAGTGATTACAGTAGTTCTGGTGTTCCTGGCAGCCTTCTGGGTCTATAAGAAATGCTTTTCACAAGAAGGGTGAGTAAGCCTGCTTTTTTTTTTTTTTTTTTTTATTGCCAATTTCTGTGACTGAGCAAAAGCAATGCTAACATATATTTAAGTTTCTTGAGCTTTATCTGCCTTTTCTGTTTCAAATGCCTAATGTTTATACGTAAGCTTAGCAGCTGATGGGAAGCTAAAGTGCCTAACAACATATTTGACTTTGTTTTTGTATCTTTTATTCAAATAAGCTGCTAATTAACGCTTGTGCTATTTTTAGGGAAGGAAAAACTGTGCTTGGGTTTATATTTAACATAGGTACACTTACCAAGAAAGTAATTTTGCATCTGCTTTAAAACATGCCACTTTCTCTTAAAAACAGTGGTAGTATTGGCTTGGGTGGGCTTCACCTGCTTTATTTTCTTGCCTGAGTAAGCATCTGGCATCACTAGAGGTCTCCATAGGCTTTAAGAGCTAGAGGGGTTGAAATGAGCTTGGAAGCCTTGGAGGTGAGCTAAGGGGCTTCCTTGCTTCTACAGATGTATCAATGGTAGTGAGGGGACCTGGACAACCACTGTGTTTTGGATCAGAAACACCTTAAAATAACACAGGCTTAATTACAATGAAAAAAAAAAAGCACATGAAATTGACCTAAAATGGTCCTCCTGTACTGTTTGAAAAAGCAAATAGCTGGCTTTGCAACTGGAATGTATAATGTGTAGATCCACTTCAGTTTTTCCTTCTGCAGCAGCAGTGATTGGTATCCCTACATTACAGACTTGTAAAATATCAAATGCATAAATAGTAGTATTTTGTTTTTAGTGGAACGCAGGGCATTTTAAATTTCATCTTCAAAGCGGGTAGTTGTTAATGTATGCTTTTTCATAGGGGGTTGGCAGGAGATTTGAATGCCTCACTGTGCATTGCTTCTTGTAGTGATTTCTTATCTTACCTTCTTCAAAAAAAAGTGGAGGAATAGTTTGTAACAGGCAAAATACTGAAAATACAGAGCAAGTTGGGTGGTACGCATACTATATGCATCTCATCTGAACTGACTTAAATTCCAGCAGATCTTGTTAAAAGATTTTTGGGGTATGTGAGATGAAGGAAGGGATTCTTATAATAAAGCCCACCAGAGGAAATATTCCTGCAGTTTGTGTTCATAGTACAGTACACACAGTCCTACCTGGGAGACCCCTGAAGCCAGGTGACATCCAGCAAGGTTTTAGCCTTAGTGTCTTCCACGTAGGCAATGTGGCATCTTTACAAGGGCCGCAGTGGCCCTGTAAGCAGAGTGGCAGAGGCTGCGTACCTGCACACTGCTGAGCACTGCGGTGCTTTTGAGTAATTGCTTTTCACCACCCATTGCTTGGATAATTTGCAACCCGGATAGTCCGAGGGGGAGTTAAGAGTGTTAGGGCAGCACTTTGTGTTCTTCATGTGTGGAGAGACTTCTCAGTGTGGAGAACGAAGAAGGGATCATCAAAAATGAAAGAATGCTGTATTCTTGAAAATCCCACGCCGTGAAACATCCTACTACACCTAGTGCTTTCCTTAAGCTTCATCGCTGTGAGCATCTATTAAATCGCATTCTTGTCTGAAAGCCCAACCTGACCTCCTTTTACTAAGGCCTAGATCTCACTGTTTAGTTTCCTGGATTCCTGACGTGGTCGAGCCTTTCTGACCCATTGTGCTTCTAGTACCTCACACTGACTGGGTTTGTCTTCAAACTGCAGCACAAATCTTTTCTCACCCTCTGTCGCTTGTATGTCCAGTCTGTCAGTTTTATAGGATATATTCAATTAGACCTTTTTCCCCTTCTGCTGTTCAGCTCCTATACAGTTGATGAGAATTGCAAGGAAACATGTATTTTAAAAACTAATGTGCCAGCTGAGATGGAAGAAACTGCACAAATGACTTAATTGAATCTTAAAAGGTACATGCTTTCCGTTTCATTTGGACATTTGCTTTAAGCTTAAGTGTCTTTTTTACAGTTTACTCAATTTCAGGGGAAGCATGGAATCCAGTACACCTCAGTTTCCTATAGGAAAGGTTATACTTTGTTCATTTTGTGAGAACAGGACGTGTTACCGGAAGAACTGTCATTCAGTGCCATAAATGGTAGCTTCCGCTGATCGCATATCACAAATCTTAATTTTGGGTTGGCTTCAAAGAATTAGTAATGTTTTTCTCTGTGATTGAAGCCACGTACGGACTCAGTGGAACATTGTGCCTCTTTCAGTAACATGAAATGGGCTACAACAGTGCATTACAAAAAGTGCAAACGATCTTTTTAGACCTTTTATAAAAAGGCAGTTTCTCTTTTCAAATTTAGAGTTCTGTGGGCCTGAAAAGTGCCAAAATACAGTCGCTTGTTTGGAGTTGAGTTTTCTCTCATGTTTTAAACTAGCACTTAGTCTTGTAGTCAGGTGCATTTGACGATGGCTGGAATTGCACTTGTCTGGAGTCCAAACGAGCTCTTTTAAAAATCTGACTCTTTAAACCTTGTTGCAGTAGGACAGATTTAAGACAGGAGAGATTAATTTGACTGGTATTTATTGGCATTTTGTCATTACTATATTAATGGCTAGAATTTGCTCTACAAATGGTTTTATAAACTTGTGTATTTGTGTTGATTTTTTTCCATTGCACAAATTCTGAGAAGGTAATGATTGAAAAAATGTCTGTTTTAATGTGAAGGTCTTCTCAAATGAATGGCCTTTTTAAATTATTTTTTTAAAGACCAAGTGACTTTTGAGTATTTGTCATAAGTTTGAGATGGTGCACACGAATAAATACTATATTTACCTATGAAATAAGATGTACGTAATAGAGATGAGATTAGTTTTCTGGGTTAGTCGGCCTTCTTTTTGTAGAGAGAAAAAAGGAATCAAGTTCTTATTTCTGGTCTTCCCTTTTGTTCATGGCAATAGGAGAAATTAATGTTCTGCCATACCAGCTGGTATGTGTACACGCTGTTAGCTCCCAAGTTTTTCTTCCTGTATCTACAACTCCTTGGAGACCTCAAGCGATAGTGCAGAGGTTTGTTGCTTTTGGTTGAGTTTTGTTGTTCTTTTTTTTTCTGTAAAAGAAGAGATGAGTTACTCAAGAATGTGAAAATACACGCATATGGGTATAACTAGTTGTGGATGTGACTATAAATTTTAATCCTCATGTTTAAAGATTGTATATTTGCTGTTAGCAGGCTACAGAATCAAAATTCTCACTAATACTTGGCTTCTGGTTATAAAATAAGTACTAACCATCATACTGTGCATAAAATAGTATAAGGGTTGCACATGGCGCAGCTTCCAAATGAGTTAGGAATCCTGTACCTGTTCTAAGCTCCTGATAATACTCGGGCATGGTCTCTTCATCGCTTGAAATGATCCAATTGGATCAAATGCTTTTCATTCAGGTCATTCTTAGTAGCCTAGTGGCTGAAAATGAAGCAAAAATCTCATAGTTTGTCGGTTGCTGAGTAAAAGGAGGACAAATGATTTAGTTTCATGATTTTACGTGCTGATTTAATAAAACTAAGGCTGTGCTTTCAGAATAAATGTAAGAACTATTTACATGTAAACTCTCTGATTTGCCTTGTTTTTTTGTTTGTAGGAAGAGTGACAGCACTGCATGTACTGCCAAATATACGAGCTGTAAAGCATGAATGACCCTTTCTGAGGGTGGGAGGGGAACTTGCAGTTGAATGTGCCTATCAGAAATGGAAAATGAGTGCGTTAACTTCCTGCAGATAAATCTCTCTTGTACTGTTATATACTACTGATTAACTGTAGTAGGAGATCATTAATAGGATTTAAAAAAAAAAAAAAAAAATCAGAATATCCATCCTTGCTGTCCTTTGTGGGTCACTCCTATCATCTTTTCTGTGCATGTGAAATGGACTTAAAGGCACCTCGTGTAGCATGCACCAGTGTCTGTGTCGGCGGGAGTGCTGCGAGCAGGACTGTCACAGTACCGGCTGCTGCTGCCCGCCGCCTGCAGTGCTTCTCTTTCCGTACGGAAGACTATGCAATGTTAGTTCTGCTCGCTAAAATTCTCATGTGCTTCTCATTCATTTTCACGGTCAAGGGGGGTATAAATGATGATTATTGTATTCTGAAATGTTTTAATTATTTCCTGAAGAGATAAGTACCGTTTAAGGCTCTGTCCGCTTGAAATGATCAGTTTAGATCTTGTATATGCTATTTTTTTTTGTTTGCCCAAGGTCGTTTCTGTATATCTAATGGATTAAAATGTGCCTTTGAATCGGTTTTATAGCTTTTCTATTGCCTTTTAAGAAGGAAAAAAGCCATTTGTATTCCTGGCTCCTTGGCTTAGTCCCAGAAACACCATAATGGACTTGTTGCAATGGGAAACTGAAGGAAACTTGAATTCCATAGCGGAGCATCCCCTGATTTTGAATTCGTTGGCCTGTTGACAGAAGGTGCCTAACCATAAACTGCTTTGAAATCTGTGGTAGCCATCCTCTAAGATCATTGCGATGCTTGATTTTTTTTTTTAATTTTTATTTTTTTGATCTGTTTCTGAGATAATTATGTTGTTTCTTAGGATAGAAAGGGTGCCGTGTGGGTTTAGCTTCCTTGTTGTTTTTTTTTTTTTTTTTTTTTTTTAAATTACTATTTATAATCATATATTCCATATAACAGCATTTCAAATCCCTGTAGACAGACTACTATGCTGAGTCGAGCTCTGTAATGCAGGTGGTGTGGATATCTGTTGAGACACGAGCCTGTCCCTGTCTGGCTCCCTTCCCTTTTCACGGTAAGGGAAGACCAAGCCACCTTAGTTGCAGGAGCGAAGGAACGGGTATGTTGGTGATGTGGGAAGACGTGCTCTGTCTTTAGGTAGCCAGCCATGCTATGAAAGGGTTTGGTCGAGATGGTGACTCCAGGAGCTCCCATCACAGAACTTGCCTTGAACCGAGGCTCAGACACGCACTGCTGGCTGTTACTTTAAATGCCTACTGGCTATTTCAGATCATTATGAAAATCAAAAGCTAAATTAGGGCAGGTTTTGGCTTTGTGAATCTGTGGGAAAAAGAACCAGTTTTCCCAGGGAAAAAAAAAAAAAAAAAAATGCCTCACTGCAGATGGCCGAGGCAGCATTAAACTGTTCTCGGCTGTGGTAGATTGACGCTGCTGTCCCCGGTGGTGAACGGATTGTCTCAACATCATCAAACTATTTAGGGTTTCTTAGGCTCTTTGGGTCGATCCCAGCAGTTGTATTGCTAGAGTTTGTAACAGTGTCGGGTTATTTAAAGAGGGCTTTTGGCTGCACTTGTTTGTAGTCGTTTGAATAGCTGATACCTAGCTTGATAATTGTTTGTAATTACTCTGATATTATAATATATTGGGAATTGAGCGTGCCGGTTGTTAGCCAGCTTCTGTGTGGCATCTCCAATATTAAAATACGCTGAAACGCACTTATCGCTAAAGTGAAATAACTGTAAAAGGTGGCTTTATTTTTATATTTTCCCCAATGTAAAGACTAGTGATGGTTTGTAATATTGCAAATAAAAAAAAATGTATTTTTAGCCGTGTTTGTCTTTCATTCATCGTGTGGTACACAGCTGCTTTCCATTTTTCTAGAAGATAATTTTTCATGTACCAAATTTGCAGTAGGTGGTAACTGTTGAGATGGAAGTTTGCACTTTGTATGGAAAACTACTTAAAACACCTGGATGCATAGTATAGAGAATGTGTGTTAATTTCCTGAGCAGTTTGTGGTCTTTTTATCCTCTTTTGGAAGAGCAGAGGGTTTCCTAGAACCTCCAAAACCGAAGTGTTCACTCGTGAACCTCAATTTTTACCAAACTTGATGGGGAAGAGGCAGCTTATTGTGTGGCTGTTCTGATGTAACCCTGCGTCAGGAGCAAAGCCCGTGGAGGGCCCTGGCACTTCTGTCCAGGGGGTGATAGCTGTAATCTTTAGGGAAATATTGCTTGGGTGTTTTTAAGTAAAATATTAAGTAGAATGTGATTATTTTTAGCTGTGTGAGGTTCACGCTTGAAATGAACTTTATTTTCTTTGCAAAGAAATGTGTAGTCAGCTGCCTTGTAAAGGCACAAACTTGCAGAGGATGGGCTAGAAAAATGATTTGCTCTATCTTTTAATTTGTGCTTCTCCAGTTGGTACGGACTGCAAGCAATGACAGTGTGTAGACTATACAGCTTTAGAAGCTATATATAAAGTTTGGGGATTCCCGTGTGCAGGGGTAGGAGGATAGGCAGCTACTGGGCAATTTGACATCAATACTAGAAGTGATTTTGTCCCGATTGTCATGAATTCTCTATCACTTTCTAAAATGTGATTTGTTTTAGAATTGAACTGGCAATAGCAAGGCACGTTGCACTGTGAGCACGTGAACTTTGTGCTAACAAACAGGCCGGGTGTAACAAAGCCCTCGTGTTGCCATCTGCTGGTAAATGCAGCTCTGCGTGGTGGTTGGGAGGCTTCTCGGGGCTACAGAATCGGTGTGAATGCTCGCCTCTGAGCGTGGTTCGTGCAGTGTGCTGGGTGTGAACCTGGGGACTGAAATACGTGAAGCAACTGGATCTCGTCCAGCAGGGAAGCACGTAATCTGTCTACCTGAGACAGAGCCCAATACCAAGTAGCACACAAGTTTATTTAAAAGAAAAGAAGTCTGAGTAAATAACAGGTTAAGGCAAACATAGCACAAGGAATATCGCTGGTCGCAAGGGCCCTGGCTTGCTTGAGTTGAAGAATCTTTGTTAGGTGTTTGAACAGATGCTTGGCTTTCTCTTTAAGCACCCGTCCCAGTTGAACGGGATGCTGACTGTCCTCCTGTTGTGCGGGTGGTTCGGCCTGGAGGTGTAACTTCAGGTCAGAGAACAGAAGAGCATAACAGTCGTGTTTGTGAAGCACGAGCAGCCTTCGGATGGCGTTTATTTATAAGGACTCTGGGGGCGGGGGGAATGAAGTTTTCCATTATTGTTGCTTTTCCCCCTACATCATAACCGATTTCAAATGGTGCTAGACAAAAACTGAGACTCTGAACACCAAGAGAAATCGGTCAGCCTGTGTAAGAGACATTTTCCTGGCTCAGAGAAGAATCCTCTTGCAGATGACATCTACGCATTCTTTAAAGAAGACTATTCAGTGGTCTGATCAAGTGCTTCATCCACACAGCGAGCATCCTTTTGTGTATGTGAGCATGTTTGTGCAGGTGAGGTCAGGCAAAAATAGTTCAGCTTCAGTTTAGTGGTTTGGATGCAAAGGTATAGAAGTCTAACAAAACATTACTGGAAGGCAACAACGGTAAACTTCAAAAAAATTTTGGAAAAGGAGTGGATTGTGTGTGCACTGGTGTGACCAGCACGATTACTGAAGTCACGTTTGGTTTGTTAACTGCTGAGATCAAACTGTCAGAGTAACTTACATGGTGGGGTCCTAGCGACTGTACAGGAAGGGGATGTGCTCCTTGCCTCTCGACAGGCAAGAAGCGCTGCGTTGGTTTCCATGCAACCTTTGGATGACTTTACTCTGGACAACTTTAACTCACAGCCATTGTTTATTAAGTAAAATACATTTGAAGGAAGACTTTGCTGCTGTGGCCCTAGCTTGAGAGGGTGCGTACAGTGATTGCATAGTGTCTAGAAGTCAGGTGATGTTACAAAATGGATGGGTGTCGAACAATTAATGATTGGAAAAGTGCTGTTTTAAGGAGTAAAGGCTGTCAGTGAAGTTAGCAGCTGCTTGATCTCCTCCCACGCTGTAATTCTTGCTCCTAGAACACTGATTTCAAATGGTGCTAGATACAAAGTGGGAAAATCTAAGCCACCATGTGAAACCAGCTTCCAGAGGAAGACAGATCTTGTGCATGGCTGCAGGTTGAAAGAGCAAATCCTCCATCTCCAGCGTACCTAGAGAAAAATTAATTGATTTCATTTTATTAGAAAGTGAGACAGTGAACTTCAGGATAGGTATTTTATTGACACATTTTTTGGCATTAGTTGAGGCTGATATAGGAGCAATGAGACGTGATGAAGGAGCCTACTGCTGTAGCAGTGAGTGCAATTTCCTCTGGTAGCCAGGTAAAGCAAAGCTCTTAGCAGCTAGGGGCAAAAAAAGGGCTGACTTTGTAGCGTAGAGAATGCTACTGGTTTGGGAGGAGGAATAAAAAGTTTGTGTTGTACAGGAGCAATGTTTGATGTTATTGCAGTCACAGCCAGGCTATAACCTCCATGCCATCAGAGAGGACGGTTAGATGAAGAGAAGTTGGGTGCTTTTGTGATAGGGAAAGGAAATTGACTGTCACTGTGGCACTTTGTCAGCTTTATCCCGTGGCTCTTAAGAAGCATGCTTTTAATTAGCAAGGAGATGCAGATTTTTGTGAGGAGTTCTAAATCCTGCGAGCACAAAATAACATTTAATGAAAATAAATGACATGGAAACAACTTTGAGCTGTGGGCCAGAACGAAGCCTAAAAAGGGAGCAGTTGCAAATATAACCACAACTGGTTCAACAAAAGTTGCCAGGGAGGTAGGAGAGTGTGAAAATGAGCGGCTGACGGTTATTGGGAAGGGAATAGGTGTGAGCAGCACCGTAGCACGGCGCAGCTGTGGTGGTTAACCTGCAGCGAGTGCGTGGGAGCATACAGGGTGTCTTCAGGCCTGTGAACAACTACACACGGGTCATTTGGGAGCTATCAGAGCCTGGCCGCCGTGTGTGACCTGTGCTGATGCAGAAGCTGCTGCGACACGGAATGAAGTTGGGCAGGAGCGGAGTTGTGAGCTTTTACTTATCGATGCCCTGGGTTTTTGGCAACTCCTTGCATCGGTTTTGTAACCGGATCCAAGAATCTGCTTCAGTGCCTACATCTAATGCACACCCACGGACAGCAGAGGAAAGCTCAGGGAACACAGCGCGTCCTTCCAAGAAGGGGCGGGGGGAGAACTGCACTAGATTGCTGTCTGGGTATTTACTGGAGTTTCTAAATCCATTAACTAGGGCAGCAGGGTGAAAGAGAAGTGGAAAGCAGGTTCCCTCCCCAGTGTTCATCTTGCTGGCACGGTTATTTATGAGGCACCCTATATTATCAGCATAAAGATTTACTACTGAAAAGCCGGACTGAGAGTTACTGCTGGCTAGAGGTTCGTTGCGGCACAGATAGAGTACCCCAGCAGCATCCTTTGGAAACAGGCTCCAAGTGAGGGTTGCTTTGTATTTTTTCTTCTTCTTCTCAGTATTAAGCACATGCCTGAACAGTAAACAGGAATCTTTATATAAGGTTTTCAAGGAAGTTGCTGGGAATGTCAGGTGTGTTTGTGCTGCGGAAAATGCAAGCTGCCCTGGAGGTGCAAGGCCTGGAGAGCCCCCGAGTGCCTCTGAGGAGCTGGGTCTGAGCACCTTCCCCTCCACCCTCCAGAGCAGAGCAATCTTTCCAGAAATATCGTGCAGCAGTTGAAGACCAGCGGCTCATTCATTATTTATAGTTTGATTAAAAACAGATTTCCTTTCAGCGTGATTAAGATGATGATGCTGCCCCTCCTGCAGGCTACCTGCAGATCCTGCTCTGCCTTAGCAAGCTCCCCTGCCCTCCCAGCAGCCAGAAGGTGTCAGCCCTTGCTGCTGAACTGCAGATCCACCTCTCACGAGGGACACATCCCTGACAGCATATGCTCTTCTTTCCAAACCTAGTGGCATGCCGGGGCAGGCAGCGTGCAGAAGGAAGGAGAAAAAAGAGAGCAGTTCAGGACCATGTGATAGGCAGTGCTCGACTGGTAATGTGCATGCAGGGGGGAAGAAAAAAACCTGCTTGTCTCAAGCATTTGCTGCGTGTGTTGAACATGTACCTGTGGGGACACACACGTGTACAGAGACAGGCGCATCCTGTCAGCTACAGCTGGCCTTGCCAAAATGTCCCGGGGTTTTTGGTAAGTAATAGCAGAGCAAATGCAGCCCTATCACTCTGTTTTTTTCTCCTTTTCAGACACATTTTAGCAGCAGTACAGTTCTATAGCTTCTTTCTGAGGAGCATCTCAAAGCCTTTCATGGACTTCACACTGCTTTATGCCCTCTAGACAAGTCAAAAAAGGGAAGAAATCCCTGCCTCCCCCATGAAAGGGAGCCTCCTCCCTGGCTGCCGACCTTTAATCCAGTCTGCACGAACCAGACAAGCCCAGGTGCTGCAGACCTGGTTTTCAGAGCCCACAGCTTGTACATTAAGGCACTTTCTGGGGCTTCTACAGTGAGCTAAGCCCTCTGCATGACCCTGTGTGCATCGTAAATTTTTTCTTCCATTTTGAAAAGCCGGAATGAAACTCGTGGTTCATCGGCCTCCGGTCTCCCCGGAGGAAATGCTCCCATTTTGCATTCGGATCTGAGGCAGAGAGGCTCGATGCATCATCCCCCAGTCGAGGAATGAGTCAGACCAGGGCCAGGTGCAGGACAGAGGGGTGTGACAGTGCAAGTGGTGACCTGTAAGGGGAATTGAAGTGAGTGAACTTCTAAGGTTTCAAAAAAAAAAAAAGCTTCCTCAGCTCGGGGGAGCGTGTAACTGCATCTGTTTGTTGTGCTGCTCTGTTACTGCGCGGTATTGCGTAGGTCAGGTATGGACAAATGTGCCCTGACTTGCAGCCTGAGCTCATCGCTGAGCAGCGATTTCTGGAGCTGCAGCAGCGCTGACCGAGGCCGAGGAGAGGCAGGGTCGCTGCTGCTGCTGCTGCTGCCTGGGTTTGGTGCTCGGGACTGCAGGGTGGCTCTGGAGATGCTACTGCTGTTCGGGGCAGCGCCAACACGCGCGTCCCCTGGGAGCTTAGAGCACAACAGAGACTTTTTCTCTGTCATTAGGAACAGAATAAAACCTCCAGATGACGTTCCTGAGCGAACGTAGTCTGTTCCTTTAATCTATTAATGCTACTGCAGCCGGAGAATTGCAGTATAAACGGTACAGTGAAAACCCAGGCCCTCTGGGTCTATGAGCCTTCTGCTGTCTGTGCCCCACCACCAACAGAAAAGAGCAGTTTGGACCCTGAGCTACAGCGCGTTGGGGGTAGGAGCCTGTGGGGCCTTGGGGCACAGGCTGTGTGAGCCCTGCCTGCCTTTGGGGCACTGATTTCCAGTCCCATAACAGCGATGGCAGAGCGCTTGCTGCGTTTGTCTAACTGCGGAAGGGACAACGAGCTGCCCATCGTCCTGATCCTTTTTTTTTTTTTTTTTTAACAGCCTGAGTGTTGGAGACTTTGGGATAGGGAAAGACCATTTTTATGCTTGCCTGTTTGACATACGTAGCTCTTTTCCAGGTTATTTAGGGCAGGCCAGCTGACAGCAGCAGCAGTGATGGCCAAAGCGTGGTTTGCGATCAGGCCTGAGGGGTGCACCGCTGCCCTTCCTCTTCGCAGGGGCCCTCGCTGGGATGTGCTGGTGTGTGGCTGGGGTGAGCTTTGGAGCTGGCTCCCAGCAGGGTTTGGGGAGAACCTGGGTTCTCCTAAATGGTGCTGAGCGGTCAGTGGGGCATCGCCCTGGTGCTTTGCTGCGGCTGATCTCAGTTTGAGGGCTGAGCCAGGCACTCCGGCTGTCGGGGTGGGCTGTACCAGCCTTCGTTTCATGCTTCTGCCTTACTGATCTGCTGTTCTGTGCTTCGGTCTAATGAAGTAAGCTTAAAAAAATGCAAGAAACCTTTAATTTGCAGATCTCTTGGAACATCTTGTGGATTCTTAACAGTGCAATGCCACTAAGAGAGTTAGGATTTACTTGCAAGACTTTTTTTTTTTTAATCCCAGAACTTTGTTTCAGACTGTTAAGTGAAAGGTAGTACTTGCTATTCTTTGGAATTACTTTCCCATAAGCTAACTGAAAGGAACTGCTCTAGCTCAGTGACCATTCTGGGAGCACAAGCCATTAGGGCTACAGTTTCTAATCTGCTTCCTGTCTGCAAATCTGAAATTGCTTCGACTTGCCTGGAGCCAGGCAGGTTTTTTTCCACCTTTGCTTTCATGAGAGTTCCTAGGCAAAGCCACAGCCTGTTCGGAGGGCACGGGAAGTACTGAACCACTGAGCGCTATTGAGGATTTCAGATCTCACAAGGAACGAGGAGGTGAAATTGGGCAAACTCACCCAAGGGAAGGGAAGGCTGGCACCTCCGTGACCTGGGTCATGGGAGAGCGGTAGGAGAGTGCAGCGCTGAGAGCTCATCAGCTTTAGCTACACACAGCTTGTTTGAGCAGCACGTTACAGCACTAACTACCTTAAAATATTCCCCACCGAGGCAGCTGAAACCAGGAAAGTAATTTTCTGTTCCTAACTTCTGTACATAAGCATCACCTCGGAATATAAAGTATTGATTGCAGGTCTCGAACGAAGTCACAGGGAGGTTATTGTTGTGATTTGTATAGGCAGTGCAGGAACATGGTGTTTCCCCACCACTGCAGTTCTAGGTAATGTCAAGGGAAGTCACGCTTCTCGTTGTCATTGAAAAGAGAAAACAATGTCCTGTGCCAGTGAGGAGCATAAGGACGCGGATACTGCCAGATGTTTACAGAAGTGTAACCTGCCCTTAAACCTGACATTTGAAAGCGTGCTCGGTACCCACAGCAGAAGGCCCTGGCAAAAAAAGCTGGAGAAAAGCACGGACCCGGCTCCCCCAGCACCTGAGCTGTTTGGTTTGTGTCTGCTCCCACAATTTCCATCATCCTTCCTCTCACAGCAGCTTCGCTGTGTTTGGGAGCCCTCCTCGGTGTTCAGGAAGCGTTTGGGCTGTACGGCCAAATGCAAACCCCTCGGCTGCTGGTGGACACGCACTGTGCACCATTTGCACTGGGTAGAGATTGTTTGTGTGGGGAGCTGAAGAGATGTGCTTAACTCAGAAATAGCTCTCTTCCTTGGAAAGCTGAAGGTCTGAATCACACTGTGTTGGCTCAGTTTTTAGCAGACAAGCTATCACATATGCCTCCCTGTAGGCGAAGAGTCGTCACTGGCATCAGGATTAGCAGCCAGGTTCTTTTCCTTTGGAAACTAGAGAGAAACTAGAGAATAATGCCACCGGAGGCTGGAGCAGGCTGTAAGCACGGTTGGGGCAGGATTTCTGGGGAGGGGGCCGGCAAAATTGCCAGGGGGAAGGGTCCCCCTGCAGCCCTGCTGGGCCTCTGCTGGAGCCCCGTGTTCCTCTCCTTGTAACAGGACCTGAGAACGTGCCCCTGAGCTGAACTTTGTTACTGCAAAGGTGGCGCAAAGTTATTCTGCCCTAGATCCTCCAGGCGTTGGCCGCGCGGTGCTGCCCGCAGCACACCCAGGGCTGGTGCTGCCCTGCGCCCGCTGAAAATGCTAGCGATGTGGACAGATAGAAACCTCTGAGAAAATGGGGAAATCTGGCAGGGAAAAAGGCAGCCGTGGAGCTGTGGTGCCTGAAACTAAAAGCCCAGGAGAGACAGACACCGGGGAGCTCCGAGCAGCCTGCGGAGTCCACCTGATAAAGACTGCGGGAACAGAAATTCGGATATATGCAGAGACTTTTTTTTTTTTTTTTCTCGTCTGGAACATGGTGTGAGTTGATGCGTAGTCCTTAAAAATATGCTACTCCCAACTCCCAGCAGGCCAGAGGAAGCCTTTTCAAGCAAGTTTCTGTAGTTTGCTCAAGAAGCAAATTACAGATCTGAACTTCAAATGCTTCTGAGATCCAGGATTTTTCTGGATCTATACTTTCAGACCCGGTGTACCCCCTCCCGCAGCAGCATTAATTTTCAAGCCTCACTTCCAGGTTCAGGGCTCCGGTACTGCCACTGTTTTAAGAACCAGGGAGCTGGAGTTCCAGGACCAAGTGGTCAGTGACGAGGAGGCAGGGGAGTGACCTTGCAGCGAGCCTGTCCCTCTCCCGGAGCCGTGCCAGTATAAACGGCGCGTGCCTCCCAGCGCTGCTGAAACCATTTTGTGAGATTCCCAGGTTGGCCATTTCTATGCTGGCTTTGCACCAAAACTTTTGAGTGCGTGAGAACAGGGTAGGGTATTCCTTCCTGTGCTATAACAAGGGCAGCTTTGTCACCTGGGCTTGGGACTCTCTGGATCCATGGACAGGTATATGGAGAATAGCAGCAATTCGGCTAGCTCTTGTATACAACTCTCTGTTAGCATCGGTAATACCGATACTGAACTGATGCAGCTTAAAGCTCAGCCTCCCCCCCAGCCACACCCTTATTAAACTGTAAGAAAATGCCATGAACAAGTTTTAGAAAACATGCAAGGCAGCCGTGAATTTTCTGAGTAGGTCTGGAAGTGATTTGTAAGAGGAGTGAGGATGCAATACTTGGCATCTGGACGTTCTAGCGAATTTTCCCAAATAAGAAAAGAGAAACGTTTCCTCATAGATTGCAAGCTTTTCACAGCATCAGTAAAGCTCCTGACACAGAGCCCAGCGCTGTATTTGTATGACATGGAAATTAACAGCAGCAGCAGCACTGCAGGCTTAGAGTCTACTCTGCGTGCAACAAAATGGCTAGGGGTGCTGTCGCGTTCATCTGAATTCCTTCACCGATCGTGGGTGGTAAAATAGGTGGATGCCGAAATCCCTGCCACGTCAGGTAGGGCTGCAAACTTTAACATCGGTATTAAATTAATGTTTCTAACCGTCTTCTTGCCTGTGCCCTGATCAGCTCAACTCCACAGAGCAGAGACAGGAACGAGCAGCAAAAACGGACTGCGTCACAGCTGTAACATGACCATCGGCAAAACAAGTGCAGAAAGATATCATGGCTGTCTCATCGCTCCGACAGCTTTCTCTCAGTATCGCAGAAGAATAAGCTGGTAATGCTTTCCTGCTTTTAAATTTATGTCCCGAGCATTTGCAATTCTTAACTTTACCAAATTTTGCATCCTTGAACAGTCTAAACTCCCAGGAAAATTGCACGTATTTTGCCAGCAGACCCAAAGCACTAACGATCACTGCGTCACAATGCCGCACCAAGGCTGGGAGATAGAATAAACCCTACTGTACAAAGGAAGGGAACCAAAATACTGAGAAATGAATCAGCTTACACAATATCACACACTCGAGTGTCAGAGGGAGTAAGAAATCATAGCTTTTCCAAGTCCTTTCGAGGCAATACACAGAAAAACATTACGGAACAGTTTGCCACGTAGACCTCACATACAGTATCACATGCACAAAATCGCTTCTGTCCTACAGAAATATGCCGTGTCCCCTTCTTAGCCTTGTTTCTTGCAAGTCCCCCAGATTTACCTGCTGACAGTAACCTCAATTCCCGAATAATGACATTTACAGCTAAAGTTTAACATTGAAATACCTCTCGTCTCTCGGTCTCCTTTTCCTGCCTGTGCTTAGTCACAATTAAACTATCACCGTGGCCAAAAGATGGTAGCAAAAGGAGCAAAAATAAACACATCCCTACGCCGAACACTGATACTCAAATTATGCGTGTGCCTGGCTGCCAGTTGCACCTACATCCAAAGGGCTGAGAACTGCCATTACGCAGCGCTACCTTTGCAAACTAACGGGGCCTCCACCACGCAGCTGTGGTGGGGAGGAATGCAAAGGGCTGTCCGCTCGGACCCACTTAACCCTCCGCTCTCCCGGGAAAAGCAAGCATCGTTTCTTAGGCCAGCTCCTGGCCGTGCACACTGACCTCCGCGGCTGCCTTGCACTGCTCCTGTGTAACTGTGTCTTTCTGCCTGTCCGTCTTGCTGCAGGGACCACCGCTGTTGCTGCTGTTCCCGTTGTTCCCCTGCTCTGCGGAACTGGCGCTGCAGGAGGCGAGGATGCTCCGAGGGAGCCAGCTACAGCCAGCGAGGGCTCTGAGTCAGTAGGGGTTGTGACGACTGCAGCAAGAGCCTGAAACTCCCCGCGGAATCCGGCAGGAAAGGAGGGGAAGCAAGGAAGGTAGAGATGGGAAAGAGGAAAGATCTGGGGAGTGGCACCTACTGTCTGTTTGCTTCTTCCCTCCCTGTTCCTGCCACCGCACTGCCGTTGGAAACGGTATCCTCCCCTCTGGGTTACTGCGCAAAGAAACGGTCGGGGATAAAACTGCAACGCGTACGGCCTTTATAGCAGCCAAAATTCGGTCGGGGCGGGTGTCCGTGTGTCAACACGGCCTCTCTCCCCTCTCCGCCTGCCGTTCAGAGGACAGGCTCCTGCCGGAGTAACCGAGACACCCGCAGTTCGTTTGAGCTGGTTCTAAACCCAGTGGTTGTTGCTAAACAACCAGACCTGACGCCTGCGATGTCAGTGAGTGAGTAATATAGATTAAATGCTTATGCTAGCACGGCCTTAAACTTGTTTAAGCCTTGGTATGATGAAAGGCTGTGGAATAATGTTCCCTGCTATATGAGAAAGCAAAGTTACCACTCCACTGCATAACCGGGCGACTTCCTCAGCCAGAGGGACCAAGCTCAAAGCTGGTTGTGTCCTCAGAACTTCCAGGCACAGTTGCCCATCTTCATTGTTGGTCACTTAAGAAGAGAGGTGGAAAAAATAGTATAGTAAATGGTTAAGAGAGAAAAACGTCCTCCTCCTCATCTTCATTTCCTCATCCTTGCCGGAGCCGCTGTCTGTCTACGGTCTCCCATCCCTCCTTCCCCAGCCTGTCCCAGTTGTCCTTTCTGCCTGCCTTCTTCCTAACGCTCTGGTTCCTTTTGCAGACCTTGCAGAGCCCCGGCTCGGGGCTGCCGGCAGCGCTCCCTCGCCTCGCCCACATCAACCAACTCCTGCCCGGGCAGCATGACGGCGTTTGGGCAGGAGCCTTCTCCGCTTCGTTAATCCCGCCACGCGATTGCCACATTCGGTCCCTGCCCCGAGCGGCTCACAGCGCGACCAGCACTCAACTCCCACCGACAGAAGAGAGAAAACAGGAGAGAAAGGAGAAAAACAAAAGCCCCAAACCCGAGCAAGTTCCCCTGGCCGAGGTTGGCAGCTCTGACACGTCATCGCCACAGCCGCGCAGCAAAGCGAAACCACACCGGCACCGGCACGGGGTGACGCGGGGCGCGTGGGCGGGCAGGGCCCTGTGCCTGGCCCCATACCCGCACCCATCCCAGCACCTATCCCTGCACCTATACCCGCACCTATCCCTCCACCTATACCTGCACCCGTACCCGGATCTATACCTGTACCCTGTACCCGTACCCAGACCCACACCCATTCCGCACCTATACCCGCACCCATTCCTGCAGCCGTACTTGCACCCATACCCACACCTATACTTGGACCTATACCTGCACCCATAACCTCCCCCATACCCGCACCTATACTCACACCTATACCTGCACCTATACCCTCACCCATACTCTCACCCGTAGCCACACCCATACTCGCACTTAGATTCTCCCCCATACCCGCACCTATACCCACACCCATACTTGCACCCCTACCCTCACCCCTACCTGCCCCTATACCTGCCCCTATACCCTTCCCTATGTCCTCCCCCTGCCCCCCCCTCCCCGCAGCCGGCCGCCCCGCTCGCAGCCTCGCAGCCAACATTCAGATTTGACACCCCGGCGCCGTCCAATCCGCGAGGGCTTTTCACCTGCCAGCCCTTCCCTCCGCCAATCGCGGGGCTCCTCGGCGCCCAGAGCCCTCCCCCGGCCAATGGGGAGCCGGCCCCGGCCCCCGGTTCATGATGCAGCAGTCCGGGGCAGGACGATCACATGCGAGCTGGGCGGCTGCCAGCACGGAGACACGGCGCGAGCAAGGTAAACAACTCCCCAACGCCAAAATGATGACATTCAATCCCCGAGCGCTGCCTTCCCGGCTCGACTCGGCCCCTTAACCCCTTTCGGCCGGCGTGGAAGCGTCTGGAAGGCAGCGCCTACCTGTGTGCCCCCCCCCCGGGGGCTGGGGGAAGCCGCCCGGCGTGCCCTGCAATGCTCACTGCGTCAGCGCTCCCCGCTCGGCGAGCTGCGCAGTGACAGAGCTGCGAGCTGGGGAGCGCAGGGCGGCTGTTAACCCCCGCGCCAAATCCTCGCCGGCACGCCAGCCCTCGGGGAGACGGGAGGGAATAAAAAGCCCGAGCAGCGCAGGGAAGCAGCAGTCTTTGCAAAGTTGTCATCTCTTCCCCCACGACTACTTCCCTCCTCTGCATTACGGCAATGCCGGCGAGAGTGGCGTTAGTACAACCTGCGCCGTCGCTCCATTGAGAAAACAGCTCTGACGCAGAGCAGAGCAGTCGTACCCAGCCAAAATAATAATAAAGGCACTCGGGGAGCCGAAGTGAGGGACGAGGGGGGAAGGGGACACCCAGCAAACAATCACAAAACGCAGATGCAGCTCGAGCCCCATCCTGATCAAAGGGTACGTACGTGGGAAAGACGAACCGGACCGAAGAGCTCTGCCCGTGCACCATCTGCGCAGTCTTCAGCCCTCCGCTTGCTGTGTAGCGCCGCAGAATAGAAGGTTCCAGAAATTTCCTTTCCGTTAACCCTTTCGGTGTCTGCCCACTCTCCCTCCCCGTGGGATTAAGCGCGCCGGGTCTCCAGCATCGTCAACGGGCGAAGCCTCCTACGCCAACCGAGCCCAAATATGCTTTCTAAATGACTCCGGATGGTGACAGGAGCCCAGTCCCTGGTGTTGGTGTTACTTCTCTTTCTTGAGCCCTTTCTCCCTCTCTGGCTGCCTCTCTCCCCTCTTGCTGCAGCAGGGCTGTTGCTGGTAGACCTATCGACGGAGCTTGCTCTCTCGCTCTCTCGCTGAGCTCTGTGACGCAGCTCTAAATTCTCCAGCCTGCTCCCTGTGTTATAACAGCGGAACTGCAGCCTTCCAGGGAGCCCGTGCCAGCAGTGCCAGGGCCAGGCACACCGAGGGGAGCGTCGCTCCTGGACTCTGCACCTTTTTTTTTGGTAATTATTATGTTCCTCACCTCTGCTTCTGTGCTGCCTTCCGAGCCGCTCAGCCTCACATCTCCTTCTCTGTTTCTGAGTCACGCTCGCTAGATTAACTCTTTTAGGATTGGTAGTCAGCAGGACAAATCTCGAACAAGCGCAGCTGAAACCACAGCCAACTTTGTGGTGGTTTCTGCTTTAAAAAACCCAAAGCAAATCATCTTGGCTCTAAAAAACAAAAACACACACACACACACACACGTTCCAGTAGAGAGTTAGTGCTTCGCAATTAACTGTTTCGGTGACAGGAACCACTGCCTCACCTCCTAAAATAAAGTGATCTAGGCCCACGTCCTGCAGGTACTCGGCTGGCAGTTGCCTGGTAGCACCACGCGACTTAAAAGGAGCTGCTCACACCAGGACACGCTTTTCTGGACCTAAAAGCACGAAACTGCTGTGGGATCCACACGCCCCTGCTCTGCTGGCCACAAGACATTGATCAGAATGTGGTTCAGCCGCTGGGCAGATGCATTGTGTCAGATAAGGTACTGAAAGTGCTGGAAAGGTATAGGCTCCTCTTAATCTGGACGGTATTAATAAGTGTTATCACACACACAGATTCAAAACGCTCAGTGTGGGCAGGGGAACTAATAGCTGCGTTCTGGGAGTCGCCAGAATCCAGTCATCTCTGCCACAGAAAGTTCCCCAGCAGCTCCGTATTTCAGCGCAGCAGAGCCAGGCACACAGACGATGCCACTGAGCCCCCTCCGCCTGCCCTTGCCCCACAGGACAATCCCTCGCATCGATCCGGGGCAGGCACCTGCAGCACGAGGCAGGGGAAGCTCCCGGAGCCTCGAAACCGGAAAATGTGGAGGAGGATCGGTGGTAGATGGAGCAGCTGGGACTCAAAGCGCAGCTAATGGAAAGCCGGCGCTGTACGAGGGAGTTCATGCGTCAGCCTGCACATACAGCACGGCGAGAGAGCCAGCAGGCCATCCGAGGGACAGCATCAGGAGAGGGATTGCTGCTCCACAGACGCATCTGCCATTTTAATTCTGGACTCCGGAGCTGGCTGGGAGCTTCGGGTGTTTCACTACAACCAAAGCTGAAGTAACCACTATTTTTTTTTCTCTTCACAGCGTCTGAAGAGCCTGAGCTATTTTGGGATTTGTCTGTACTACACTGAAAATGACACCTGTTACACGCAGGCACAAATGAGGAGAATTGCAGGCTCCCGGTTTCTCAGATCGGATTCTACCGAAAAGAAAAAAAATAAATCGTATGAGCCAGGGATGTGGGAGAGCAGCGCAGGCTCTCAGCGGGGGTGAAGAGGCTGACCCTTGTGCATTGAGCAGTCAGACACGGATAGAAGAAATGTAAACGGTTTGTTCTGTCTGATGCAAGAGGAAATCAGACCTCTGTGTGACCAAGAGAAGCAGTGCTCGATCGACTCGGTGCCACAAGACAGGGTTCCTTATGCAACCAAGCACATGGGACTTCGAGCCTCACGTACATGTTCTGCAGCCAAAGCCGCAAGCATTAACTCTTTCAGTTAACGAAGGTAAAACTGTGACAGTGCCACGGCTACTTAAATGAGTCACTCGGCAGCGATGCTCTAAAGTAGGCCAGGGTTTGGGTGCTGTTACGCAGCCTGCTGGTTTCAGTTACCCCTCGGTTATCTCAGAGGCTCCACCACCATGCGGCATCGGAGCGGATTTTCCCCGTTCCCCGTGTGCCCCTCGCGTGCTGCTGCTTTCACCAGGGGACAGAGGCAGGACAGAGACAGGGCAGCGGCCACACGGCTGGACCCAGCAGAGCGCCGAGGGCGGCCGTGAGCTGCGCTGGCAGCGGGCTGAAAGACGAGGAGCCTCGGAAGTGGGACACGCGGCTGGTGCTGTCAGCGCCCAGCGGCTGTGTCAGTCCCAGGGTATATGAAGAAAGTAAAACAGAGCTTTGATTTGTTTAAAACACTGTACTTTGGGGTGTTTTCAGGGGAAAGGCAGCGTTTGTTTTATGGTTTACTTTTGTTTGGAAATTACCAGCCAAATTTACCAGCTGTCTTTACCTGATCATAAGTATTTACTTTATGGCAGCACTTAAGCTCCCAAGAAGAATCAAAGCCGCGCTGCCCTGGGAAGCACTCAGGGACGTAACGGAAAAAAACAGAACATAAGGGAAAGCTTCATCAGTCGGAACCGAACAGTGGGGCCCAGAAAAAATAAAGTCATCTGCTCACGTAGTTGAATTTGTTAACCTTTGGTTAGAATTTGGCATGGTCTCTGAGCTGAAGCAAGCAAAGGGCTGAAATACAAACTATGATTCCGTGGTAGAAATCAATGCTCCTGGTTTAAGTGGAGCCTGTGTACGTATTTTGTTACTGTTTGTTTTGTTTTGTTTTGTTTTGTTTGTTTTTTTTTGTTGTTTGTTTGTTTGTTTGTGGTTTTTGTTTGTTTGTTTTTTCTTCACTATTTCCTTTCTTTTTCCCCCTCCCCAAGCAGGAGGCAGAACTTTGGTTTTGGAAGAAAAAGAAATAAGCAAAGTCCCAGGGTAGCAAGCAAGCCTGGGAGATGGAAATAGTCCGCAGGGGTGATGGGAGGTAGGGGAGAAGAGTCTCTGCACGCACACGGTTGTGTCAGTGTCCACTCTAAAGCGGGGTGGGTGTGTGGGGACCCCAGCAGCATGAAAGGGTCAGGAAGCAACTCGTCAGTGAACGGAGGAGCGCAGGCTTGCTGTTGCTTGTATGCAAGCAGTACATAAATGTGCATCCCCGGTTCCCTGGCACCTACCGTGTTATTCTCTGCTGTCATGCTACAATGACCTTAATAGGGATAACATACCGAGTCTGGAGTTACGAAAATCTAACACTCACGAACGTCATCTAATGCCTTGTGGTATTGTGGGTGATAAAATAACTCTGGCTGGCCACAGAGGAATCTCCTTGGTGTTTTTAGTGACGAATGAAGCCCCGGTGGTACTACACGGCCCTCTCGGCTTCCTGCTGGTGAAGTCTTGGCTCCGGCTCCGGTTTAAATGCCATCAGCCACACCTTCCTCCTGACTGCAGGAAACTGCGATTGTTAAAATCAGGGCATGTTCCTGTTTAACTAAAAGGCTGAGATCAAATAAGCCAAAGGCCTCGGCAATGCCAAACGAATTCCTGCCCAGGACTTTGCAAGTCTGCACAGCTGTGGATCTGTGTAACGCCCCGACCTCGATCGTGTAAGTGACATCTCAGCGTGTCACCCTGGGGAGCAGCTGGTTATAAGCTGATGACGCAAAGACTCAGGCAAATGTGGACAGGTAAATGCCAAATTTACTGACTAGTATCACTTAGCACAAAGGTCTTCAGTTTACCAACCATTGTACTGAAAGCAAACCGGTAACGTTTTTCATATACCTACACGGGATCCTGGCTACTTCAAAAGCTTTTTTTCCAAATGTGAAATTTGTCAAAGCTGCTGCTTCTTCTCAAAATGCTAAACCCTCAGCAAGATGTTTTCCAACAAAAGTCTATTTCAGCACAGAATTCCCAGCCAGCTTGATTCAAGAAATACCCCCTTAAACAATACCACGATAGCTCATCTGCTGGGACTGCTTCCCCTAACCTTCACCAACCAGAGGGTGATTCATTAAAATTCTTTTAATCTGCTTGTTGTAAATCAGCCTTAAAATCATCAGCAACGACAAAACTACTTAATTCTTTGCTGTAGTAAAACAATTCTCTAAGTTAACTGCAAGTGAAGTAATGGTAGTTGTTAGCCTAGGGAAACTGGCAAGTTTTTAATGTTTGCTTATTTAAAATCAATACAATTTTGCATATGGGAAGGCTGAATTAAGTACAGGCTTAATAATTTGACCCAGATTGTACGTGGAATAAAGCTGGTACAGAAATTCGGGATTTCCTTGCTCCCAGATTTTACTCAAGCTGTGCCTCTTGCTTAATTACACTCCTTATTGCCCAGAAGGCCCCCAGTCAATTAGCGAGACTTAATCGCCATCTGAAAGAGGAGCTGCCGGAGCAGCGTGGCTTTGGGAGGAAATTGGTAGGAAACAATTATTTAGAGGAGGTACTTCCTTAGTTTCTGGAAGAAAAGCAGAAATACATCTTTGACGCCGACAGACAAGCTGCAGTCCTGCAGCGCCGTCCCAGTGAGCCCCAAAACTTGCAGGATTTTGGGAAGCTGGCAGCGTGCAGCTCCCTAACAGGGGTGATTTCTGCTAACACAGCCACCAAAGTTCGCGAGGGAATATTCTCCACATGCACAGTGCATTGTTTTATGCTGTGACAATAATAGAAAAGCTACTGAGTCACAACAAACATTTAAGTTCAGTGTGTGTATTTTTTTTTTCCTGAAAGGTTTATTGTTACCCAGACAAGTTTCATTAGTAATGCCAGGGAAATGGCTTCTGCGGTAGTTTCAGTAACTCCTCGCTTTGAGAGGCTCGAACACCCTCACACACCTCTGCCAGCCCAGCACATGCACGTGCTGATCCTCTCGCTGTGGTCCCTGCCGGCAGGAGGAAGAACGGGCAGGCATAAAAATGGCAATAAAACCCCTTTCTGGAGCAGTTTTAATCTTGGTTCTGACCTGCTCAGGTGCGCCCAGCTGACTGCTCACAAGTCCCCTCTGCTCTCCCCCTGCTGCGGGGCCGTTCAGCTGCTGGGGTGGGTGCCCAGTCCCCAGGGGTGGCCCAGGGGAAGGAGCTGGCACTGAGATCAAAAACGAGAGGCGTGGATTAGTTCCCAACAACCGTCAGGGATGTACCGGTGTTGAGTAGTCGGATTTGCATAAAATACTTGCATGCTCTGTAGCAATCCAGCCCACACAAAAAGCAGGCACCGAAATGGAAACCTGCAGGTGAAAAACCTGGCTGCCCCTCCGGAGAGCTGCAGTCCTGGCATTTTCCCTGCGAAGTCTAAGAAAATCCCAGCTGGAAGAACCGAGCTCCTTTTCAGAGGGGTGGCACCGTGTCAGCGTGCAAGCTGCTTCCAAGCAGAGCGTGTGCCCCACGCTGAAGCTGGGTTCAAGGAATTTGGCATCCTGACCCCAGCTCTGCCTTGTAGCCCTCCCGGGGAAGGGAGGCTGCTGAGGTCCGGGCAGGGGCGAGCGGGCAGGCTCCTGAGCTGCAGGTTGTGCTCGGTTCCAAAGCGAAGGAGCTGAGACAAAAGTAATTATTTCAGCTATTAGCTGCTAAGAATAGAGCCCGCGGGGGTGCTGTGCATGGCTGAGGTGCACTGACAGCACAGTTGGAGGTAGCAGGGATGGCGGTGGAAGCCCAGAAATAGCCGCTCTCCACGCTCAGCACTCTGAAGCTGCGTGAGTCACCAAAATACATGGTGGGGGGACAGGCAGGGGGGAGAGGAAATTACCCCCGGCCCATACATGCGGAGCAGAACATGCCCCTGGGCTGAACGCTGGGTTTTCTGGGGGGAGAGCAGCGTTTCTGACCAAGGAGGGCATCCTCCTGCCCCAGCAGATGTCCAGCACGAGCCCACCCAAGGGGCAGCCCGGCCCTAGCCCTGTGTGGCCCCCCCAGGTCTCAGCCCTGTGCCCGGGCTCCGTCTCTCGGTGGTTCTCGAATATTTGCAAAAGCCAAACATTACCGGGGAAGGGGTGGCGGGGCGGGGGAATCGAGTGATCTCGGTCCAGCTGCGTTTCATTGTGTTTTCCCAACTGCTAATCTCACTTAAAGTTCCCTTTACAAATACCTGATAAATGGTTAAACACACGAATGGCAGGTATTTAAATACAGGACTGGTAAATGACCAGGTGCTGGGCTGGCGGCTCACACACACCTTTACCGTCATGTCCCGGTGCTGCTCAGGACAAACCGTGGCGATACCACTTCGTGTTTTTCCTCAATATAGTTTGTAAGAGGCAATTTTCCTTTCGTGCTGTTTGTGCAGCTCTGGGTACAACACATTCCTGATCTATGACTAGGATTCCAAACTGCATAGTAAAATGAATAATAACGATAGTAAAAGTTGTACAACTGTTTTTATGCGGCAATCTTTGTGTTGCTTTAGTGCTGGGTTTTCCCAGCCTTTGTACATGGAATTAAAAAAGAAAAAAAAAAAAATCTGTTTTGTAAAAAACACCATACCCAACCCAAACCAAGACAAAACAACAACAACAAAAACCAACAAAACCCCACAAACTCAAATTTAAAAGATTTCTTTCGTATCAGTCCCGGGTGCAACTGCAGAAAGTCAAGCTGGGCAGAATTAAACATCGCAGCTGGAGCACGGACAGGGCAGCAGACAGACTTGCTAAAAATAGATTAATCCTAATTACAGCCACACTTCTACTTTTTCAGGGTTTCCCGTTTCACATGGGGACACGAGGCTGTGAATGGACGGGGGGCCGGGGTCGCACGGTGCCAGGTCGTGCCGGGCTCCAGCCGGGCGCCGTCCTCGGGGGGCAGCGGGTGTTGGTGGCAGCCCCCTCCTTGCCCACCTCGGGCTGCCCCGGCTCGGGACGGGCTGACACGGTCTGGCCTCAGCCTCCTGCCCTGGAAATCCGGCTCTCCGCAGTTGGCAAAAGCAGGAGAAACAGCCCAAGCAAACCGCTGGAAAATAGGGTCAGGTAACATGCGGGTTTGGGGTTGGAAATGTAAAAGATCACAGCCTGCCTGCAGGCTTCTTGTGCTGCCCGCAGCCCCCCGAGGATTACGCTCCTGGGACGGGTTGCACGGCGTGGTTAAAGCCCCGAGGAGGGTCCCTGGTGCCAGTGCATCCCATAGGACTCCAGAGGAATGTCCGTAAATCCCTGCTTGTTTATTTATGACAGCAGGCATATAGAGAGCCGAGCTACTACCTCATAAGCAGAATCACAAAATATTTAGATAAAAATACACATACTTAAGACTCTGCTTTCCAAACAACAGGAGTTCTTTTCTCACATAAAGCCAATGAAACTATGGAAAACAACTATTTTCCTATCCTGAAGATGTCTGCTAATTACCAATTTAAATATTTAGCCAGAAAATGTATTGCTATAATTACGTAGTTTTATCAGAAAGCAGGATTTAATGCAGTAATCACTAGGTGAGCAGGAGGGATGCATTTGGGTCTGCACAGATCGCCTCTGTGGTGACAGTCAGCAACTGAAAGCCCTTCTGGGCTACTAAAACAAGGGAAAACTTCATCAAACATTTCCTCAATATCTAGGATTTACATAACTGAGAAACAAAGCTCCCACAACTACAGGGGAAACACCGAGGATTCCATTCAAAGCACCTAACTGAGCTTGTTTGGATGCCATAGAAAAAATAGAGCAAGTCCTGACAAATTTTAGGACGCAGCCATCAAAGCGGGCAGGATCCGAGCGCTGTCAGCACCACGCCGAGGTCGGCCGGGCAGGCGGCACCGGGGCGGAGAGAAATTCTGGTGGGGAAGGAGGCAGGCATCTGTCTGGGAAAACCTCCCTTGTTTTGAGCATTGGTAAATATTATTTTTCTTAACAGCTTTTGAGAGATTTCATTATACATTTTTGGCACTCATCTCCCCACTGAAGCGAAGATCTGGGATTCAGGGCTGCTTTGTCACATTTTTCATTAAATGGGAAATACCCACTCCAGAACGGCCGTATCGCTGGGCTTAGGGCTGCTCACCTGGGCTGACAGAAATTCATCTGCACGTCCCTGGTTTGATTCTCACACAAGATGGCCACACGCATTGAGTCTGCCATGTCCCGGCTGCCCTTGTAGCAGTTTTTGGCTGTTCTGCAGCCCAGGGCTGTCAGTCCTGCTGCCTCCTCCCAACTTGCTGAGGCTACGTCCTGTATGCCTATTAAAAGTTTAACCAACCTTCATGACAAAGCAAAACTTTCCAGTTGGGAGAAAAAGAAAAAAAAAAAAAAAAAAAAAAAAAAAAAAAAAAAAGGAGGGGGAGGGGGGGGGAACCTCTGATTAAGGACTTTCCCAGGCAGCTTTCTCAGCACCACTGTCCCTCACCTGAAGCAAGACCTCTGCCTCCTGCCTGTGCTTTGCAGGATACCCAAGCAGAAAGGCAGCTCGAGTGAAAAGCAGCCTGGTGGTGGCTTAGAGACCCACAAACACGAGGGCTCCTCTCACTGAATATGCCAGCCCCTGCCTGGAATGAAATTGTGATATTCAGAGTGGTTTCATTCAGCTCAGCTGAATAAACCCTCACCATCACTAACCGGGGCGTTTTTGCCTTTCATGCTGGTTCAGATGGTGGCAAGTCCTGCCTGAGTTTTGTAGCTTCCTGCTGTCTCGTCCTTGAAACTGGGATTGTAAATTATTTTGGCTGGTGATAAACTGTCTTTGCTTGTACAGCACTGAGCCACTCTGGCCCCTGGGTCCCGGCTGAGGCTTCTCACCGCTTCTAAAAATAAGTAATTATAAGGTATTATCTCTTAAAAATACTTGTTAAAAAGAGGAAGCAAGAAGAGACTCATTTCCCATCTGTTCTCTCCCCCAACTACCAACACATTTTTAAAAATCTGCTTCTAAATTGTCTTTTTGGTCAGTTCTTTTCTGTAGCCTTTCTTAAAATAAGGGTGCACAAAAGTTTAAAAGTTAGGATGGGTACTTTGCACTTAGAAAACAAGATTCATTTGGATACCACCATTAAGTTCTAAAATCCAAATTACCATTAACAGAATAAAAATAAATCACAAAAATATTTTTGTGCAAGAGCTGGTTATTTTTCCCAGCCCAGAACTATTTTGCAAACCACTCTTGATTAGAAGTTGAATTTTCTAATTTTTTCTTCCTAAGAAAAAATAGATATAGTATTTTTCAGTATATTTTCATTATTCGTATTTGACCAATTCTGATTAGCCATATCAGTCTGCCTGTAGATTTTTTTCCCTTTCCAGAACGGGATACCTTTGCTTTGAGTGTTTTGGATAATTTGTAAAGTAGAAAAAAAGAAAAAAAAAATTAAACATTACAAAACAAAACAGATGAAAACACTTTCAGTTTTGCTCATGTCCCTGCCAACTATTTTTCTTTTTAAAGAAAACAAAAAACAAACCAGCCCCTTCTCAGCCCGTACAGGACTGTATCATTTTACTGCTTTAAAGGGGAAAGCACGGCCGAGGATGAGTGGTCAGCCTGCTGGCAGCGCCAGCACCAACAGGACAGCAAGGACAGGGTTTAAGCCTCTGAGCCAGCCTCTAATGCTATTTCTCCCCCCAAAAATAAAGCATTAAGAATATATTGTAACTAATATATTAAGTTTGAAGCCTTTTTTAAACAACTATTTTGAACAGCACAAAGATCAACCATATTATTAAGAGATTAATGGCGTGAACACGATTTATTTGCCTGTTGGCTGTGCTGGACACAGGCCACCACTTTTTAATTTTTTTCCCACACTGTCATTTTGTGTTCCTCACAACCGGGCCTGGAAAAGGAGGCATTTAATACTTCAAAAAGACAAGAGTAGTATTTCTAGCAGGCCTTTACCTCCTTTTCATTTATACCTGTGCTGAGCAGTTTCTCTCTTTGGAAGTCAGCAATAGCTCGGTGCACTTTAACACACTGAAACCAGCCTGGCAGAAACTCGCCTTGTGAGGCTTTTGTGCTGCCATCCACTGCCGCATTCTCTGAGCAGGTTACTGTGAAAGATAAATAGCCGAGTCCTGACGTGATTTAATGGAGTTTCCAAAACTTTCTGTCAGTAAAAGCTCTGCTTGGTGTAGGAACTTTACACTTTTTTTTTTTTTTTTTTTTTTTTTTTAAACTGTAGCTCACTCCAGGCTTCATTTGCCCCTTTTTTTATGGGTTTTTCTCCAACAGGAAGGTATTTCACCAAGTCGTTGAGATGATTGTGTTCCAGGTACGCTCAGGGCTGCCAGAAGCGTTGCATCACTTGCGGGTTGGGCAGATCCCATGGGTTGCGTTGGCTCCATCCCTCCAGGGAAGGTGGGGACCATTTTCTGCACAGCATCACCTCGAGCTCTCCTGAGTCCAGCTGAAGCCATCTGTTTTGCCTCCAGCACACAGCTCATATCAGCAGTCACACAAACACTGTCTTTCCGCACTACTAAAGCCGTTTCTAGATGCTATATTCATCCTGGGTTTTCTGTCATAGGTTGTTGAAGCTTGCTACAGTACTGAGGGCCAGCAGATGCCCATGGGCTGATAGTTTATGAGGGCTTCAGAGTTCAGCTGAAGGAACTCTATTTTGGAGGAATAGGTGAGCTTTCTCTTTTCCCACAGCAATAGCAAACATACCCCTCTGATCTATGTGCTGTGGTTTCGAACATTTCCAGCAGACTTGGACCCTGGCTCTCAACACACAGACCTCGGTGCTGCAGCATGGACCTTCCTGCTCAGGTCCCCATGCTGCACATGGAGGCCAGGGAGCCACCTGGGGGTCACTTGGGAGCCCATAGAGGGTCCCTTGCCCCTGGCCAGCTCCTCAATACAGGCCGATATGGGCCGGGAAGCCTGGGGGAGTTGCCGCAGGCTGCAGGCCAGAAGATGGCCGCCGCTCGGCCTCCATCACCTCAGTGTGCTGTGAGGCGAGGGCTCGCCACGGCGTGAGGTGCGCTTCATGCGCTGCTGTCCTGGGTTCACCCACAGCCCTATTTTCCACACGTAACCATGGTAACCCGAATTATCTCGCAGAGGTGTGCATTAGCCCTGTTTGCCGCAACCGCACATCGAAGCCCACCGCTGGGCACGCTCTGCTCACCGGCGGATCCGAGGTGCCTGAAGCCGTGCGGAATGGGAGGTCGCCTTTGCCATTACAACACGATCCCAGCCAGGGCAGAGCGGGAGGTGGGCAGAAGGAAGAGGAAGAGTAGGAATGCCAGAGCGGTTCAGGCACAATGCTGGCTCTCAGCAATATGATTAGTTACTTGGCAACGAGAGCAAGGTGTGTCAGAGGGGATGGGACACAAACACGCCAGCCCCAGCAACAGCTCCAGAAGAGAGGAAACTCACGGCCAGTACGGCTCGCCTGGTTTTGCCATGGAGCACATAAAAGGCAAGAATTAAGTAACACCTGGAAGCAACCTCCCACCGAGCACGTTATAAAACAGCGTCAGGTCCCTTGCTGCCCATTCTCAGAAAATGTTTTTCAAGCAACAGCACTTGGTTCACCAGAAAGAAAGTTGCCTGTCCTGACCCTCTGCCTACACAGAGCCGTCTCACCCAGCCAGGGACAGCACAGATGCCTCCATCGTTTAGGCTGTCCTAAGGGATTTCATGCTTGCCACAGCTCTGGAGGTGCTGCGGATCGGCTGGATCCTAACAAATGGTATTCCTCAAAAGAGGACAAGACCTCCAGATTTCCTGAGACCTAAATCATTGGAAAGTCTGCTGCATTGTACACAAAATTATCAGCCCCAAAAAGTTAAAAGGCAAAGTCAAAACCAAAGAGAGACTTAAAAAGTTTTCCTCATAAATTCTTTTAAATCAAGATAAAGGGAAGAGACACACACACGTCTTAAATAATGAAAAGAAAATGGATTCTAAAATTATTATTGAGTGGATTCTAACTCAGTAGTAATATTAGAAGAAAAGTCATTTCTGAGCAGTCAGGGACTGCTGAGCTGACAGTCTTACACTGCAACTGTCCTGGTTGCATTGAGGCACCAAGACTTGAATTCCAATTTGCTTTAAATTGAATATTTCACCTTACTCAAGAAGGAGGACAAAAAACACACCTATATTCTTTTGTAAACATATAAACATAGTTTCCATACTCGTTTCTTTGTTGCACAACAGTACTAGAGGGGTTGGTTTCATCTCTGAGGCAAAGGATTGCACAGAAAAGCAAAGCCTGATGTAAATGAGCTATTGAGCATCACCTACACACCAGCAGAGCTGCCCAGGAGATGCGATGGGCACCCAGACCAGGCTATTAACTCTGAAGGACTGGCAGCCAAAGCAAGCAATGCCTGGGGAAACAGTGTGCTGGATGAGGCACGCAAGAGTGGCATGTCAGCATATGGTGGTAATTCTGCCTCCCAGTGCAAAGACACAAGGAAATTCTGCATGCTTCGGGGCAGCGAGGGAAGCTGTGACTCCAACAACAGCATCTGCATTAACCTTGCTGCTCTGTTTTGATCATTTTCCTACAGTCCCCAAACGACCACAGCCTAGTAACAGAGGTTCTCTCCTTTTGGAAAAACTGTCTCACTTTACTGCCCACATCTGTAGGACAGTTAGCTTTCAAAGAGGTAAATCTACAGCAGGGTAAAAGGTCCAGGGTATTTATAAAAAGTCAAGGAGTCTGTGAAATGGAAGCTTGTGCAGGAAACTGTCTTCTGGCATTTAGCATACCCTGTTTCCATCAGTAATAAGCCTTGGGTGAGAAGAGGGAGATGCTGAAGGGGAATATAGGGAAACAGCTTGGATATGACAGGTGAAAATAAGGCCATCAGAGCTGCACATCAACGAGCCAAGAATGAGCGAGACCTAAGTCTCAGCCTTCCCTCTGACACACGCTCTTTCAACAAGGCTACCTGGGGGATCCCCGGGCTCCCCGAGGGTTTGCTTTTCAGCTGCTAAGAGCCTCCCTCCTTAGCAGTGCCCTCCCCGAGATGCAGCGAATGCTTTCTGCAATGTCAGCCTGGAGACCTGCGGTTGCCGTGCTGGAGCTGGGAGCTGGAGGCTTCTTCCAGCAGCTGGGAGGGGGCACATGGGCAAGGGCAGCAGCAGAAGGCGCCCATTTTGCCCTGACTCCTGCAAGTGCGCATTTGATTCTGCACAGCCTCACTACCAAACCCGCTGAAATCCAGGTTATATAATGCCACTGCTGCCTCGAAACGGGGAGGTTAAAATGAGGTCGTCCAAGATGAGAGCTGACTGTGGCCTGCAGCCGGCTCTGAAGGACAATCTGGTGCTTGGACCGGACCCTGGGCAGAGGGGAAAACCGAAATGCTGGGTGCTGGAGTGTGCATTAACACGCAGCCAGGATGCTGAAAGTCACTTGAGCATTCAGGGTGTGGAGAATGAGCTGGCAGCATTTAGAGATGGTACAAAACCAGCGGGGCTCATCCACAATAAAACAAGGAGGAGTAAAGGAAGGATCTCACGATAGGCAGTGTGCTGGGGAAAAAAAACGAACTGATTGACTTCAGAATTTGTAGGAATGCTCAAAGGGATAGGTTAAAAAATGTACCCCTAACTGAAGGCTTCCAAGTGGGATGTGGGAATGACGGTAGATAGGTAGATAAACGCTGTGCCTGCCGGCTTCCCGAGGTGCTCCCTGCCAGGCAGGGGAAAAGGCCAGCTCTTGGCATGATGGATTTGTGCAGCCCCAGCAGGGCAGGGCTAACTCTTGCCTTTGCATCATTCTGTTTACGTGACGAACTGTACTGAGCAGGCAGCGTGACAGTCCACGGCCACAGGGCACCGTGAAACTGCAGGACGCTGGATAAACACTCCAGAGAGCAGCTTTGTGTTGCATCCAGCCCCAGGTCTTACTCATTTCACAGTCCAGCGTAGCCAGCACCATTAAAACATTTTAAAGGGTGCAAGTTGTACTTTCTCTCCATCAATGTTGTACAACTGGTATGCAGTGGAAAGGCCACCACATGAAAGTGGACCCAGGTAAGAAAGCATAGGACCATAATAGAAATGTGAAGTCCTGCTTTAAAGGCAGATATTTATTTCCCAGAAAACTAGTGTAATTCCTACGGAACAAAGAACAAAAGCTTCCTTCTGTAAACCCATTTCACAGCGACCACGAGGTGGGGAAATCTATCACGCTTAGGTAACTGGTATTTGAAGGGAGCTACTTTGAGTAGCGCAGGGTTAGTGTGTCAGTGAGCTTCAGCACTGCACATTTAGTCGTTCAATGACTGGAGAGCCCTAAAAACAACATGCAGATGCCTTACAACTTTGGACCATTGCAAAGAAAAAGAGACAGAAGTCATGTTATCAAGGGCATGAAAGTTTGATTGAGAAAGACCTACTGCCTTCTAATAGAATGTGAAAAAAATACCTGGCTTCCATTTCCATGGTAACTCCTTCCTTCAAAGCACTTTTAAGTTGTTTCCTGTTCCTCTAGCTTCTTTGCAGGCTTTAGAACAGAACAATCAAGGCTGGAGAGCTGGTAGCACACCTGCAGCAGGATGGCAGATGAGAAACTACATCTTCGTCTCTGACAGCACGTGATGAGCTGAGCTTCTGTCCCACCAGGGAGACATCTGTGTTACCATCTCTAAACTGAATGTTTACCGACTGCAGAAAAAAGCAAACTACTTTTCTGCAGAAGACAGCAAGAAGGGATCAACGCTGCTCCAGCCTCTCTCCTTGCAGGAGCCGGTGCATATGAGTTACACAAGTCGCTTCTAGTAGAGGTCCCATCTCAGGAAGGAGTCCTGTGGTTATACTCCAAAGGATGCTGGTTTGTAAGGGTAATATTTTTATAGGCAACCATCCGTGTCAGCCTTTGCTGCTCTTAGCATTAGCACACCCTTCTGTGTTACTTGCCTTTTGTTTTTCAAAGGAGGTAGGCAGGCTGAGAACTCAGAAGGGCCAGCCAGGGCCATGCAGTCCTCTAAGCCCTGCTCCAGTCTGACAGCGATCCTAAGGCAAGGAATTATCTCAAGTAAAATACTCGCTCAAATGGACCATGAACACAGCTGCAGGATACTTTGTTAGCAGCTGATAATGTAGGTAAGAAGTGTTTTGTCAGATGGGCACCGTATGAAAATAAGTCTGAGCAAAAGAAACTTAAGCCTCTTAAATATTAAAGTTCCAAAATTAAACCCTTGTTTATATAACGATTGGGTCACTGCAGCAGAACACGGGAGTTGGCAGCATTGTACCAAAAAAGGCACTGCGAAGCGCAGACCTTTCCACAGGGCACCGAGTCTCCTGCAGAAGCAGCCTCTGCAGTGGGGGATTTCTGCTCATTTCTGTCTCTCCCGGGCCCCCTGCCCCGTTAATATCCACACCTGATCCACTCGCTCAGCCTGCACAGCGTGGTCTCATACAGCAACCCCGTGAGCTCCAACGCCGGCCGGGCTCTGCGCAGGCAGGGAGCTGCTCCGGAGCCACCTCCAAACACAAATCCAGCTGGTTTCGGCTGCCCTCCACCTCTGCAGGGCGGGGATCCAGGTCTTCTGGGTACCTGCAAACAAAGGGCTGCCTTGAGAATTAACCCTAAAACCGATCCTCATCCTTGCTGCTCATTAAAACCTCCACTGGGGTGAATGGGTTGGAAAAGCAGGCGTGCTGCTGCTAAAGGTGCTAAGTGCAGTTCCTTCTCAGCGCCTTTCTCAAATCTGTCCTGTTGCACTGTCCTCTTCTATCGAGCAGGTCAATTTGTAGACCACAAGTTCAATTTTGTGGATTTAAACAATGATGCAAGCTATATTTTTTTTTTTTCTTTTCAGAATAAGGAATGAAACTGGTAATGAAGTCTCTAGAAACACTCCAGAAAACAACACAATAATGTGAGAAATGCAGCTTGGCATAACTTTAGGAGAAAAAGTAGGCAGGAATCAAATACCCCTGCTACTTTAGCTTGGCTAATTGCAAATGGTACCACAACAAACTACAAGTAAGAAAAATATAGAAAATAACTTTATGAAGCTCTTCTATTGCAGAGTATCTTTAAAAAGCCTTCTAGAAAGCCCTTTATCATGTTACTAAGCACACCTTTATTTATTATTTTGTAAGAAAAAAGCACAGAAGAACTTAATCCAAACTAAATATTTAGCCAAACAGCAATTAACTAACAATGATGAATGGTAAACAGTCCTAGTCCCAGGCTAAACCGGGACTTTAAAGCCTGTTTATCTGGGCTAAAGCTGCCCGAGGGAAAGGCAACTTTATTGAGTAAAGTTTGTCTCTGCCACCTCGCTATTAAAATAGTCTACAAACAGAAACGACATCATACGTTCTGAAAGGAAAAAAAAAAAAAAAAAAAGAACATAACAACCCATTGCCTAGAACATACAATGCTTTATGGAACAATTATCCCTAAATAGAAAAGCAGAGAAAGCACAAAGCTGCAAAGCAGCCACTTTCAACCTCCGTGGCCTTCCGTTAAAGCAGAAATGAGTGAGAGACCCCTTCAAGCCCTCCTCCTGCTCCCATTTAGCCCCAGATGGACGGTCCCACTGATCCGGTAGGAAGGAGTGAGCCTGGGCAGAGTTGTCCGAGACTTCTTCTGTGCAGGTCCACGTGTTTAAACGCAACATAATTAGCTTTTATTATTATTATTATTATATATTATTCTTATGCATATCTATTCTTCTTATATATATTATGTATACCTATTATTCTTATATATAATTGTTATTATTATATTAAATGCAAGATAATTAGCTTTTTATTATTATTCTTATATATATATATTATTCTTATGCATTACTTGCATTCTTATGTATATTATGTATATCTGTTATTATTATTGCTGTTATGGGATGGGATGGGATGGGACGTGCAGGGGGTGGGCTGGGACTGGATGTGCGCGGGCTGTGCACACCCGGGATGCTCCCGGGCTGTGCCGTGCCGCAGCCGCCCTCCCCGCAGCCCCATTCCCCCTCGTGCACCCCCTGCATCCCCCCCACATCCCCCCAATGCCCCCCCGGTACCTGCCTGGCTGCTCGCAGCATCCCCACGGCTCCGGGAGGGGGGGGGACCAGCAGCGGCTGCCCCTGGCCGTGCAGGATGCAGCCGGAGTAGGAACGGAGGCGGGGGGGCGGTAGCGGGACCCCCCCCCGGGGCCCCCGGGGCCCCCCCAACCCCGGCTCGATGCGGCCAAGGTGACCCCGCGCCGCCTGCAGCTCCCGGGAGGCGCCGGGCATCGCCCCCCCCCCGGGCCCGGCTCGATGGGGGGGCCGGGGGGGCCGTCGGACGGGCGGAGGCAGAGCTCCTCGCTGCCCGGGGTGCTCCTTCTCGGCCGCATTTTCCTATTCTTGCACATAGGACCCGGGGTGTCCTGGCCCAGGAATGCCTGAGAAAGCTTTAAAAATCCGGAGCGGGAGAGGCAAACCTATTTTGGGATCTTCTTCAATAAATACGTTAAAAAAAAAAAAATAAATAAAAGAGCAGCAGGAGGAGGAATCCGTTTGTGAAGGTTGGTTTTGAAGCGCTGCTCGCTCTCTCCAGTTCTGCAGCTACTCCGTGTGTCACCGCGCGTCTCCGTGGCCACCTTCCAGCACCTCCACAGTCATTAGTGGGTATTATTCGCGCTCCCTCCTAGGAAGCAGGGGGATAATCATTCCCCATTTAACGGATGGGAAACTTGGCACAGCACAGATTAAGTGATTTGCTGACAGGCACATAAGAAAATTGCGCTAGTCAAGCATTCTCTCAATTATGCCATCCTTGTAACTGCATAATTTCCCTCTGTGATTCCAAACACGGAGCAAACTCCCCGTGTCGGGCTGCAGTTTTGCCTGCAAAGCGTGCGGACAGCGTTGGCACCCATGCATTCACGGCAGGACGGGTTACACCACGCTGCATATTCAGCACAGAATAGCAGTCTTGGTGATCCCCCAGGCTGTGTCAAAGCATCTCGGGTCTGTCCCATGCAGGTGTGGAGCCAGGGGACCGAGGGATGCTCAGCTGCGTGGGTGCTGCACAGCCCCCTGCCAATACTCATGGCAGAGCCGAGCGCTGCTTCACGCCTGGCAATTCACATGGAAGCACGCGAGGGTCCCTCAGCTCCTTCGACAGCCCTGCAAAAATCCTAGAGGGGAGAACAAACCAGGCTCCGGGATCCTTGGGGTTTGGGTGCTGCAGCCCCCACACAGCAAGCCCCCGGTGTTCCCACCCAGCCTCCTGCAGCACCCGCTGCCGCCTGGCCTGCGGGCTCTTCGGGCTCCCCTGCCCTCGTTTGAATTGGCCCGGCCTGCCCGGCCTCGTAATCTGCTGCTAAGTGGGACTGCCGATGAACGGCGAGATAAATTTAGAAAGAAATCTTTGTGTGGGTCAGAGGAAAAACACCGCGGCCGCTGGAATCTGAGCTGCGGCGCCGCGGCCTGGTTCCCTTCGGTGCTCCTGCCTTCTGCCAGGGCTTCGTGCTGAGCTCCTTGCTGGGAAAGCAGGAGGGCCCTCAGGGCTTTCAGGTTTTCCTAAACTCCTCTGGAGATGGCAAACCAAGGAGTTCTGCAGGTACAAATGATTACTTTTAATGCATATTTGTGGAGAAGGTTGAGAGGGCTGGGGAGAGCCGTGGGCTCCACGCTGCCCCAGCTCCAACCCTTCAGCCTCTTCCAGAGCAAGTTTACTTCCCCCGGGATTTGTTTGTACGCCGCAGTAGGGAGGGCAGTTTTACTTAATTCCTCTCTCAGAAGCATCAGACTTCTGCCAGCCATGCCAGAGCAGCATTGTTCCTTCAGAATTGGTTCTGTTAATCTGTTAAATTGTTTTCAAACAAGAAAAAATAATGGAATTAGTGGTGCAAAATCCCCCGTGAAATCTGGAATCCAGTGCCACTTTCCTTACTGAAAGTCTGAACACCGTTCAAAACCATTTTATCATTTGCTCATAAATTATAGTGTACCAACACAAGGAAAGAAAAATAATTTTCCGAATGATTTTCCTTTAATAAGCTATTAGGACCTTGTACTGTTAATTAAACTATTAATTAGATGTCTTATCATTCCTAAACACGTTAACATGTTGCCAAAGCAGCAATGAGCCTCTGGGGCAGGCAAAAGATAAGAAAAGAAGGAAGATGCAAACATAAAAATTAAAAAAAATGAAGTAATAATAATCACAATTAAAAGAACCAGAAATAGCAAATAAATAATGCAGGCTAAGTAAAGCATTGTTTAATTTACAGGAATAAAATAAAAAAAGTGCAACCTGAAAACAAACTTGCCTTGTAGAGGCCCTCGGGACAGCTTTTATGCAAGACAAAAGAAGCGTAGCTGTCTTCAGGCTGTTTGTTTTCTACAAGTAGAGTGAGAAGACAGAGCTAGGCTCCTTTTTCCAAAACAAAATATCTTTCTATTAAAAAATAACAGATAAACTTTCAACAATTTTTTTCCAAGAAGCCCTGTCCCGTGCCCTGTTCTGTCCCCGCTCGGGGGGGGTGATGCACGCCTTACACCGATCTGTGCTCAGCTGCGGCTCCGTGCCGGGGCTCACAGCAACAGTGTGCTAAAGTGGTTTTAAAGCCCAACTCTTCAGCGTTCGTCTTTGACAGTTTATCTCGAGGGACAGATAATCTCATTTATGTCTGCTACTACAAATCAAAACACCGGCAAATTAAATGGATCTGAAGGCTAAGATTAAAGCCTTAGAATTAAAACACCTGTGAGGCGCTTGCAACACCAATAGTTGTAAATATAATAATTATTTTTTTTCCTAGGGGATGGAAAAGCTCCACACAAACGCTTCTCCTGAAGGTGAAGGCAGAGCTGCTGTCTCACCACACGCAGGTCCTCACGGCACTGCACGGCTCAACCATGGTGTAACACAGGGCACCCAGGGGCTGCAGCGCTGTGCCCAGGGCTGGTCGGTCACAGGAACCTCCACGCTCCTCTTTGGCTGGCTCCTTGTTTTTTTCTGTCAGGCGCCTGGAGTTGGACCCAGGACGTTTTGGGAAGCCGCCTGCATTTCTGCCTTCACGGTGCTGGGGCTGCAAAGCTCGCGGGGCCCGTCGCAGACCTCCCACGCCACTCCTGCAGAACACGGCTCACAACAAGCAGGTGTAAAAATGCATCGATGGGAAATTCATTTTAGAAATTTCATCTCAGGTGTTTGCAGCTCCTAGAACATCATCTTCAAAGCCTGTTGTATGTGTGTATTTCTTGCATGATTTCATATGCTACAGCCACCTCTGGGGGGAATGTGCTGCTCCCCGGGGCACAGCAGACAGTGGAGCAGGAGCGGGTGCTGCTTCTGCCTGGGCCCAAGTACCAAGTACACCATTGCCCAAGTACCAGCCCCATTAGAGAGCAAGGCGTTAAATGTTTTAGCAAAGCACAGCCAGCAGATAGCAGCATTGCTATACATATGTATGTATATACCTCAGGCTGCTCCTGCTGCGGTTTCAAAGTCATGCAGGAACTTCAGTGATGGCCTGAGCCCTGGCTCCGCTCTGTGGTGGGCAGCCACACAGCAAGCATCCGATCTGGCTGCAGCATGTGCTGGGGCTTCAAACGCTTACCTGTTAAAATTAATGAGGAATAGTACTTCTGCACCCTCTAAACTAAATTGCCTCGAACAGAGGAATGTGCATTCCCAGGGGGAGAAAATCTGCACACGAGTTTTGCCCTAGATCTTGGGCATTTTCCTAGCGGTGCCTGGGAATTTTCCCAGGATCTGGCTTTGGTTTTGGTGGCTGCCACAGTGCAATGGGCATGGGAGGCTCCTACCCTTAACCAGGAACTTCAGCACAAGATGCAGGCGAGTGCTTGGTGGGTGCTGCAGGACAGCACCATGAGGACGTGCTTCTGCATGACAGATCCTGCCACTGAGGGGCCTCTGCCGCCAGGACGGGTCTTCCCCATGCTACATCAATGAAAAAGAAATAAAGAACCAGCAGCAGAGAAAGGAAGATGATTTTCCATGGCCTGGGACTTTCTGCTTTGCTGTGAAGGGTTTGCGGTGCTGATGGGCAGGAGTCTGCTCACCTGAGAGGGTTGTGCTGTTTTTACTGTGCTCGACCTGGAAGATATAGTTAATAATACAATTACAGAGTTACAGAATCATTTAGGTTGGAAAAGACGTCAAAGATCATCAAGTCCAACTGTTAAATTAAAGCTTGTTTGCTCTGATAAATTTGATTGCTTTCAGCAATGCACAGAGCAAGCTATAAAGTTCTCAGTAGCACTTTACAGCCATTCCTATACAAAGGTGTTCCTTTACTCCTGAAAAAAGTCTGCGATTTCAGCCTCGGGAAGGACTTGGGGCTGCCTGGATGGGTGCCAGAGCCTCTGGTTCAGGCTGGGACACGGACATGACATTTAATGGCTGTGTCACTGCTGAGCCACCCATAAATGGGGGAGTATCTCCATCTATACTCAGCAGAAGTTCTGTGAGGCTTAAAGCACTTCAAAGCACTAGGACGGAGGTAATACACGTAGAATAAAACAAAGAAAAAACTCAACTTGCACCCAGTTTTTAATGCTCCCTCCCTATGTTGCTGGCACTTGCTCATGTTGTTCATGTCACTCCAGCTGACACTGAAATGCAGCCACCATTAAGCTGCAACATGAGATATTTATATTTGTATTTAACACCTTGTATTTACATTTGCCACCCCTCTTTCCCAGAGGATGCTTTCATGCCGATTATTTTCAGCGGGGCACTTGATGCCGCTAGGAGAGCTCCCAGCAGCTACAGAGACCGTGCACACACCGGAGATGAGCAGGACAAGAGCACGAAGCAGGGACAGCCCTGAACCCTGCTCTTTGGTGGCCGAGCGAGGTGCTGGGGGAAGCCAAGGCAGATTTGGCGACTGCTAACAGAAGAAAAGCCGGCGGCAGCGCAGCAGCTGCATGGCCCTGCAAGGGCTGGCGGCGGGGCCGGCAAGGAAGGGATGCGAGGGGGTTGATAAGGAAGGAATAACAACAAGCCCTCGGTTTGGCCGGGGCTGAGCCTGCCTGTGTTTGCACATGGGCAGAAAGCTTCCTGAGCCGTTGTGCAGCCCTTTCCGCCGGGCTCGCTCCCTCGCTCCCTGCCCGGCCACGGCGCACTCAGCATTTCCTCCCGTCAGGATGTTTTAGAGAATGCTTTTGTTTCGCCACATCAATTGACCGCGGTTTTATTGTCTCGGTTTGGCTGTCGGACATACCCTGAGCTGTGAAAAATGCACCTGACTTTTGATTAGATCTCTCACTTGTGATGCAGCAAATAGTGCTGATTAGATAAACAGCTGCCAAAAGGGAAAAGAAAAAAAAAAAGCAACACAGCAACACATCTCACATACAAAAAGTGCACGCCTACCCCTGTTCTGTGCTGCAGCAACAATGAAGCCTCCAGGAGAGTGTCCCCTGTGCTCTGTGGGGGCCGGGGCTCGCAGGAAAGTCCTTTCATTTCCCCACAGCCCATCGCTGGGACATCGCATGACCCTGGCCAGCCCTACCAGTACCTTTGAGGGCACTGCCTGCATAGCAATTAGAAGTATTTGGTGTAAAAACTGTGAGAAAAAAATGTGAGAAGGCATGGGAGCTGCAGGAAGAAGGGATTTAAGTGACCACCGTGCATGCTCTTTGCTGGGGCAGGGTGTGCAGGGACCCAGCCAGCTCCTCCTGCAGCCAGACACCGAGCATCAGACAGCAGCTCTCGGGGCCACAAAGAGCAATTCCAAATAACAGAGCCTCCTAACTCTATACTGAGAGAAAAAAAAAAAAAAAAAAGAAAAAAAAAACACTGCTTCTGTGGGACTTCTTCCCTCTCAGTGCACAGGGAGGAGCTAGCCCTTCTTCCTCCCCTGCTGGCAGAGCCAGGGCCAGGGGCTGAGCGCCTCTGTTTGCCCTGCTCTGTTTCTCTCCAGCCCTTGCAGGGCACCACCAAACAAACAGAGCTGCTCAGCTCAACCGAGTCAAAGCTGCAGTGCTTCCAGGTCTGAGCTGGGATCATTAGACAAATCACCCACCAAGTGTTAACTCTGGAAATAATTAGCCAGCAGCCCCCCTGCACCAGCACCCTACAGCCTGGTCACTGCCCATGGGTCTGCCCCAGGTGCTCAGCCCCTCTGCCCGCATAGAGGAGGGATGGAGGTGGAAAACCCAGTGAAATCACAACTCCCTGAGTGCCCAGAGGAAGCCTCCACCTTCACCTTCACCTTCACTCACACACACACATGCACAGCCCTGCTGCCAGGTCAGCCCCCAGCCAGGGGATCATGCCGTGAGACTGCAGCCTCGTTTATTTATCCAGGAATTAGCAGCACATCGTAAACATCAGAAAATCAAACAAACGAGGTTTAATAATTCGATGTCCTGCAAATGTGTTTGTTGAAAGACGGGGAGAAGGCGCACAGAACAAGCCACAGCTTTTAGTCATCGCGCTGCTGCTGGAAAACAAGGTCTCCGAGAGGCGTTGTCCGCTTGCCGTGCTGGCACACGGCGCAGCCAGAGCCACGCGTCCCAGGGGGATAAACACGCTGTTGTTCCAAGGACACGGCCGAGAAGTTCATTTAAAACACTCACTTTTTTTTTTTTTTTTTCCTTTTCCCCACTGAGATTATGAACAATTAGGTTTGAGAGGAGCAACTTGCAGAGAAGCGGAACCAGGGAGGACTCGCTCCCGCTGTTGGCATTTCAGCATTGGCCTTTTGTTACCAAAGTGAAAATACTTCTCTCTTTTTTTTTTCCCCCCACCTACCCGCTGCCAAATGCAGAAGGAGAAACATCCGCAGCAGAACCAGGGTTTCTGTCTAGCACTTGTCAGACAGAGCCCTTTGGTGTTTTTTATTCCCAATGTCCTATACGCAAGGGTTGTGCCCGGGTGAGGGCGATGCCCCTGGGCACGGGCAGAGCTGTCCAGAGCCATTTCAGCTGCTCGCACCTCCCCTGCACCCCAGGGATGGGATACTTGCTGGGTCTTGTCAAACGCTGTCTCCAAGCCGGGAGATGAGGAGACCGGGGAAGGCGTCACTCTAAAACAACTACCTGCACAGTGGTAGGACTAACAAAAACAAGTTCAAGGTCTGGTCACACTTCAGCCTCCAATTCCCCATGGAAAGTTTTACACAGAGCTTCAGCAGATTTTACAGGAGAAGGAAATGCTAAAGAAGGCACAAAGCACAAGGAGGGGATTAAATGCCTGATGTTCTTGAAAGAGGAAGAAGTCCTGCACTTAAAGATGAGATAAAAACAACTCTGTTAACCATAATTCCTTGAAACCTGAGAGGTTTGTGTCACTGAAATCCCGATTTAACTACTTTAATCAGCCTATCACTCTGCCACCAAAAACCGTGGCTGTTTGGAGCCTGGATCAAGGCCTCAGCCTGCCTCTGCTGAGAAGCTGCTCGGGGGCTAAGTGCACTTGCGTTTCTCATTATGTGCTTTTAACAACAAAAGCAGAGAACGGCAGTAAAAAAGTTTCCTGTGTGGTCATCAGGAGAAGTGGGAGGCAGCAGAGCAGCAGCGCTTGGGTAGCGCTGGAGTTTAACGTGCTTTAGGCGGATTTGAAAGTTCTTCACAGAAATTGCATAGATAAAAAAAAAAAAAAAAAAAAAAAAAGTCTGCAGTCCCTCGCTGTCCACAGAAAACTCCTGCCCCCCCCTTTGCCCCCCGGCACCCCCCGGAGCCCCTGTCCACGGGGTCACATCGGGGTGTCGGCGAGGCCGCGCTGCGCGGCGGAGCGGCCGTTGCGGGAGGCGCCGTTCTCCTGCGCCCCGTTCAGGCTGGGCTTCTCCTGCGGCTCGGGGCCGGCCACTGTCAGCGCGGGGCTTCCCTGGCTGCCGTCCTCCATGTCGTACTGGTCTTCGTCCTAAACGGGGGCATCGATAAGAAAGGCAGCGTTAGAGGAGGATGAGGGCCGGCAGCACCCAGCTCTGCTGCCGAGCTGTGGCTTCCCATGGGCACGGGGATGGGAGCAGAGGGCCCAAGCCACGCCGTGCTCCAAGCCAGAATGCCAGCCACGAGCTGCTTTGTCTTTTTCTCCTGGACCTGAAAAGAGAAGCCGTCAGGTTATTTTGGGGTAACCAGGCTTTGGACCTGCCTCAGGACTGCAGGGCTACCTGCTACAGACCTGCTCTGCTTTCACCTTGGCCAAGACTTGCCATGGAATTAAAGCTGAGGGAACTTCCTAGTTTCCTTTCCCTGTCCTTCTGTCCTTCAGACTGCAATTCGCAGCAGCACGCTAGCAGTTCAGGACTGCTCTCCAGCAGCCGAAGGCTGGAGATGCGTGCAGGCCTGTAAATGCAAAGCTGTGCTCTGCAGCTCGTTACCCACACAGCCGTGATGCTGCAGCAGGCACTGGTGGCCCTGGACTGTGGGTGAAGATCACGGCCGGCAGCAGAGAAGAACAGGGAGCTGGGTGCCAGCCCCACACACCCCACTTGCATCTCCCAGCCCTTCATTAACTCTTCATCTCCTCTGCAGCGAGGGGGAGCAGCAGCAGGGCCCTTGGCTGAGGCTCATGCCCGTGGCAGCGAGGTCTTTGTGCTGGGAACCGGACTGACACTGCCACGCATTTACACAGGCAGCTCCCAGCCACGTGCACGCCTTGGCTCCGGCATCCAGGGGACCACGGCCCAGGCTGTGCTGCTCACATCTTGCACATGTGCTCGACTCCACGGCTGCACATTGGATCAAGTCCCTCCTGGCAATTATTTTTTCTTTCTTTCTTGATATATTTTATTACCATTTCTTGTGATGTGAGGGGAGAGATAGCCTTTATTACAGCATCGGTACAAGACAGACACACAACTCAAAAGCAGCAAATGGAAAGTTAAAGTGTGTCACTTTTAATGACAAATTCATAAGGTTTCGGTGTCTCTGGAGGGGTCTTGCTGGATGAGTTCTGACTGCTGAGCAAAAGCAAGTGTTAGACCTAGAGGCACGGGAGGGAAGGGGCGGTTTTCCCAAGCAGGGAGCTCCTTCCTGAAGGGCAGAGCGGGTTCCCTTCGCCCTGCATCTCACTCCCGTCCCCGTGCCCAGGCTGACCCAGCCTCGAGCCACCATCCCCAGGTGGCAGACAGCCGGGGCTGGCTCGGTGGCTGTCCTGCCACGCTGGGGACACGCAGGGGCTGAAGGAAAGGAACCGCAGGGTGCAGGGCCACCCAGGGGCACCCTGCCGGCTCCTCGCTATCGGGCATTTTGCCACCTGTAAGCACTAACCAGCCTCTGTCCCGCAGGGCTCCAGCTCCGCCGCTTCATCAGGAAGTATCCGGCCATGCCCAGGAACGCCAGCAAGAGGCCAGAAGTGACCAAAGCAGTCAGGGTCTTCCGAGAAAAGTCCTGGTGGCTCCTCACACTCCCTCGCTGAAGGGATTTTATTCCGAACTGGAAAAACACCAAAGAGAGCCAAGAGTCTCCCAAACAGGAAGCGTGTGCATCTGGTCCACAGGCACCAGGCCCTCAAACAATGCTGCTCTTCACCTCCCTTGTAAACTGCACATAAACAGAGCCGGGCTTCGCTGCCCGAGAGAAGAGCTTTGCCCTTGTGCTGTGAGCTCGTGCATCCTCAGCTGGGGGGGCTGCGTGGGCTCACCCCCATCCCAGCACCTGCTGCAGCACACCCAGGCTTTCTGCCTTGGACAGGAGCGCTCAGGCCCGGAGATTTAGGGCATGCATCTGCACAGGGGAACTCTCTCTGTGCACTGCTGGTGCAGTTCTGTTGGCTGCCATTTCTATAGGCACCTGGAGTTCAGCTTTACAAGCCGATGGCAGCCTCACTGCAGTGTTGAGAGAAGGAATTAATTAACGTCAGCGTGGTACTTTGAAGATGCAGAGTGCCAATTACATCCTAAGAGTTATCGTTGGGAACCAGTCCTGTTTAAAAAAAGTACTACAGAATTTGATGGCAACTATTTCTAGCATTTCTGCCTTCAGTGCTTGTACCAGTGGTATGAGAGCACTGCTGTGTGCAGAAATTTAGGATGGCATGTCCTGATCAGCAGGCTCAGCCCTGCCCAGAACAGGGACGAATGCTGCCTGCTCGTGGCGGGCACCAGCAACCTGCCCTGTGCTCAACTTGCAGCCTCAAGGTCTCCTTTCCCCAGCCTCTCAGACCACCCAGCCCCTCCAGCCAGATACACCCCTAGAATCTACCTTTTCCCAGTGAGACTCCTGGAGCATATCTGTAGCAGGATCTGCAATTTTTAACACAGGAGAAGCACGTTATGCCAAAGGTAACACCGCAGGTAACGTCAGCCTTGGACAGCCTGGCTGGTGCTGAGCACAGCGGAGCTCTGAGCCCCTTCACCGTGCTGGAGGCAATGCCACAGCTCTGTGGCTTTAGCAAAACCCAGGAAGAAAGATCTGTGGCTGCAGAGAGACATCTCCTCGCAGGCTGCGAGTGAGGATTTGTGTCCTGCAGAGACCACCAGCCCCTTCCCACAAACCACCCCCTCTCCCACGGCCCACGCAGCAGCACCACCAGCCAAAGGAATTACCACCACTCACTTGTCTCATTGACGAGGATGAGGAGCAGACAGTCGTGGTCCACCTCAGACTTAGCGAGTTTAATGTGGCAGGGGGAGGGAACGGGGTGGGTGCTCTCCTCACATATTGCACTCCACAAGTCCGACCCCTTCATCTCTAAAAATTGTTTCTGCAAAATTTTCAAGCACACAGCCATTAAACCAGCCACGCGACTACGCCTCCATCCCACCCACACTTGTGATGTGCCTCCGCGTTGTAAGGCGCATTCACCCTCTGTGTTTTGGTGGCTTATCTGTGCTGTGCACAGCTGAGCAGAGGCAGTCACAGGTGTCAAACAGCACCGGGGTGGCAGACCTTCAAATCCCACCTCAACGCTGCTTCGTGCCCCAATACCGACAGCCAAAAAAATAGAGATGTTTATATCCTGATTCCTAACTTAATGAGAATAAATGAAATTAAGACATTAATAGCAATCCTCCAAGCGGCATTTAAGCAAAGCTAAATTTAGGATCTGTGTTGCAAGGCAAGTCCCTCCAGTTTTTGGACAGAGCAAGCAGCCTGAAGAGCCCTATTGTTTCAGAATCCCAGGCAGGGGCTGGGAAAGGAGGGAAATAACAAAGAAGCATTTAGCCTTCCTGTTTAGGAAATGTCTTCAGTGTTTTTGCTAGGTTGCTGATCAAAGGCTAGGCAAAAAAAAAATAATACAAATTTCTCACTTTTTAGAGCTGAACCGACTCTGGGGTGGAAGAGGAAGAGGGGAGCGGAGCTGCAGGGGCAGTCCCTGCCTCAGACAGGACAGGCCTTCTCCTCGCATCTATTTTCAGAGGCACAGCCCCCAGCTGCTAAGAGAGCAGCCGAACCCCCTGCCCTGCCCTGGCCTCGACCTGCCCAGCGATGGGGGGCTTCGCAGCCCCTGCTGCCCCGCAGCTCCGTGCCCCCCGGGTTGGCCTCGGGATCCCCTGCCGGCACGCATGCGTAGCATGCAGAACTGCAGAGACCTATCTGGGGGAGAATAACAAGCAAATCAGTTTCAGCTGTCTCTGTGAAGCTTGGCTTGGAGCTAGGCAGGCCAAGATGGAACAAGAGGCTCGGGCGCGTTTTCCTTTCTCCGCTGTGGAAAGAACTCATCCGCGTGTCAGAATTTCCCTTTGCAATTAGCACCGCTGGGTGCCAGCTCATTGCTCATTTGCTTTGGGAAAGGCCAGCAGGAAAGAGACACACGGCCGGTCCCTCTTATCTGCCCCCTTCTCAGACGCTCTTATCAGTTTCCCAGGTCCAGAGGCCACCTCCACAGCTGGGGCACGAGCTGGGGGGCACCGGGAGGTGGGCTGCGGGCGAGGGCTGCCCCGCACGCATGGATTTAGCGGGGCTGCTGGGCTCCCTGAGCACAGAAGGAGGGCTAAGAGCTCGTGGTGACAGGAGACACGGTGACACGGGACATTCTGCATGGTATGTGCGCACCCATCTCTGCCTCTGCCACCCACAAGGCTGAGCCAGGAGGTGCCGTTGCCACTAGATGGCAGCTGAGATCGGGCCGCTCCCTCCCGCTGGGGTTTCCATACGAATCCTCGCTAAACCGCAGCCACCATAAACACGAGCAAGCCGAAACGGCCTTTATTTAACAGGCCATTTACGGAGAGAGGGCAAGTAGGAATTCACTCATCCTAAGCGGTCGCAGCACGGCTGGCCAGCAGAAGTAAAATTAATCACTGCTGTTCCACACCCAGAGCATCGCCAAGTCCAACAAGGTCCAACGCCATCTGGCCCCTGCTGCGGGTTCCACCTCCTGCACCAAAGGTTTCTCTCCTCCCACCCTCAGCAGCACCTCAGCCAACCCTGCCTCGCTTTTAGAAATGGTTTGGGTTTGTGCAAAAAGCCAAGGGCAGTTCAGAGCGCCCGGGATTCCCTTGGGAAGGAGCACGGATGGGGACGCTGCGCTGCTAGCTGTGCTCCTTCAGATGGCCTGGTCACCTTCCTAGGGCAGCTGGCAAGACAAAAAACAGCAACTGCGTTCCCAACGGGGAAGAGGAAGAACAACAACAAAGGCGATTTCCCGTTGAACATGGTTGAAGAGACTTCAGAAGCTAAATCGTCCCCAGAGCTTAACGATGAAAAAGGAGGCTTTATGCAACCTGGAGGCTGTATTCCCCTGGGACTGCTGCGATTGTCCCCTTGGGATCCTCCTGAGACTGCTGCAGTCATCCCCATCTCAGTCAGCTGGGCACAGCCCAAATAATGGGGTAAGCACTCCACCCCAGACCGACTCCCAGGTATGGTGACCCCACTGCTACCAGCCTAAGAGCATTGCAGGACCCTGCCCTTGGTGCCTGCTTGCCCCCTATCTCCTCCTGCTCACCACCCCCTTGGAAACACGGGGCTGAACTCACGCAGGTGTTGGACTCGTTGAGGCGCAAGCAGATGGCTCCAGTGTCACTCACATCTTTGACATTGTGGCATGTGATGGGCTGGAAGGCAAAAAGCAGTGCTAGGCTTAGTGAACTGCTGGGGTTTTGCATGATGTCCAAAACGCACAGCTGCATGCTTTTAAAGACAGACCCTCCAGAAAGCCTGTGCCTGTCTCACCCCCGCTCAACAGCTGCAAGCCCCAGCTCATGCAAGTCCCCGGTTACCTCCTGCATGCAGGGTGCTGCCGGCTGCAGGGCTCTGCGGTGCCCGCTGGTCCAAGCCGGGCTGCACAAGCTCCATCACTGGCTTTCACCGAGGTTCAGCCCCACCTAACCACGCAGCCTACACCACACATCCAGACAGGGCTGGGAGCAAGGCTTCTTAATCACTTACAGCCCTGAGGCAAAGCCACCCACCCTCCCTGCTGCGCGGGAGCACCAGTCAGGACCAGTGCAAGAGGTGCAAGCGAGCTGCAGCTCCAGCCACCTCCTCTCACCTTGGGGACACCGCTTGCCACGTGTGGCTCTGTGCTGGCCTCCGAGACAGGCATCAGCTCAGAGGTGGCCGTAGAGCTCAGCGGGGCCAGTGTGCCTTCTTGGGTGGCTTCTGTTGTGTTGGCATCAACCTCTGGGGTCGGTGTCGTGGGCACCCCTATGCTTGCGGCCTCTGGGGAGGTGGCCGGCACCTGCGTGGGGGCTTTGCTGGGCTGTGAGCTCTGCTGCGGGCTCGTCTGAACAGTGCTGAGCCCTGGGGAGCTGGGGGTGGCTGTTGCGGGTCTGGCCGTGTCTGCAGTTTGGAAGAAATGCAGTGAAAAAAGATGCAGGGGAAAGCTTAAGTCCTGTACAATCAGTGCGTGGCATTGCGATGACTGAAGTACAATATCGATTTGTCATAGCCAGCAGCACCAGAACATGTTATTGGCTGTATAAGAAACACACATTAGACTTGCTTCAGTTACCTAATTGTTACATGCACTTTGTAATCTGTTTACAATTGCCTAATTTCCTGGGCACACGCTGCAACACAGCAAAGATGCCATTGCCTGACCTCCCTGCTTTCCCCCCCAACCCTCTTGACCCAGAGTCCTCAAAGAGCTGCTCCAATTTCTGACATCACAGTGACAGACAACATTCAGCTGTTTGAGGGTCTCTGCTTCACGCCCGCCACAGCATTGGCTTCTCATCAGCAAGGCTGGCAGGCCTCTTACAGGTGCCATTTGCTGAGCGTGTTGTAGGTATGCTGGGATAAAAGATTAACCAGCACTTCATCCCATCACCTCCTGGCTGCTTAGTGAAGGGAATGGGTCTAAGCCACCACCAGGCCTGAAGACAGACAACGCCAGACTGCCCAGGTGTGATTTTTGTATGGCAATAAAGCATTGCACATTCCTAGCAGCCTCTTTTTGAGAGCACAACCCACGCCCTGACCGCACAGTTGCTTAGGGCTTGCTGCACCTGTGCACTAAATAAACCTGATCAACACCACAGCTGCTATGGGGAATGCAGGGGTGCAATTACCAAGGCTCTCCGACGTTGGCAGGGTGCTGCCCAGGGCGCCGGTGGCTGCCAAGCTGCCAGTTCCGCTCAGTTCTGTCTCTGTGGATGGGGATGTTGGAGCCGGGGCCTCCATCAGGCTGTCAGCAGTGGTGCCTAGAGGAGAGGGAGAGTTATAGGGGCTGCAGCCGGCCCCCACCCAGCCCCTGGGTGCCTGCAGCACAGGGAGGGGTCAGCTGCTTTCACAGATTCACTTTCTTCTTGCCCCAAAATGGCAGGCTGCCTTCAGCTCGCATGGGGGAAGTCCAGAGACTAAACAGGTCAGCGGGGCGAGCATCAAAGGCTCAGCACAGCCCCTGCAGAGGCTCCGGGGGCAGCACTGGAGGAGGGCAGGATCGTTTCTGGCCCTGGCCTGTGCATCCTCGGCCTTATCAAGGGATGCACAAGCGAGCAGAGCTCAGCACAAAGCTGGATTGTACAGCAGTTGGAGTTTATAATCCTTGGAGGGAAGACTCAGGTCTTGGAAGAGATCACTTGTGTGCCTCAGGAAAAATAAGTTGGATTTGCAGTTGCAGGCACAGTCTCAAAGTAAATAGAAACATTCCCATTGGCTTGGGATCAGGCTCTGACTCATGAGCAAAAACATCTTTGGAGGTAAAAGCTGAATGTTTGGAGAATCGCTTGTTGCTCTAACTTAAAGTTTATATATTGCTTCCTGGTATGTTACAAAGATGACACTTCCAGGTTTCCCTTCTGCCTTGAACTTTATGAGTCAGTGAAAATGCATCTGTTAACCTTTTACATTCCCGAGATCTACTCCCACTTTTCACAAGCAGCTTCGATCCCTACTCCAGGGCTGTTTCTGCTTAAGACTCTTATCCGGACGCTAAAGAGAAAATAATATAAAACGCGTTGTTTCACTTGTATCCCTGCCCAGCGGCCCGCGCTCCAAGGAGCGTTACCTCACCCTTCCCGACAGCGAGCGGCACCAGCCCGGCCAGCGCCAGGCCGAAGGCCCCGCACGCGCCTTTGGGTGCTGGGCACCTCGGCACCAGGCACCTCAGCAGCACCCTGGCTGCTGTGTTTCTACGTGGAGATATCAGCAATGTGCTGGCGGAGGCCCAAAGGAGCCGGGGGTGTGCGAGAAGCCCGTACGCTGCTGTGGGGCTGCAGCGCGGGGCCCTGCCGAGGGCCGGTGCAGGTGGGCTGGAGCTGGGATTCGGGGCTCTGGCAGGGCTCTTGTTTAAGGGAGGGGTCTCTCTCCCCTCCACAGGCAGTTCAGTTCCAGCCGGTTAAGTCACCACGTTTTTCTGATGAATTTTAACAAATCAAAACCAGGAGGCATGACTGCGTGCCCAGAACTGTAAGTAGCACGAAGTGAAATCCACTCTTTGCATACGGCTTTGTGTTTGCATGGACATTAGCCGGAAACTTTACATCATTGGAACTGGACTTGACCTCCCAAAGAGCCACAGCCACCCAAGCACCTTTGAACTATTCCAGATGTTTGCACAGAACCAGAGGTATTTCTAATCAAAGCCTTTTCACCACTGAATATCATAAATTGAAGCCTGGATTACTGCTCGGTGCAATTTGCAAGAAGACTTGTTGCATAGCATTTCTTTTTCTTCCCTTTATTGTAGCATATGCAGGCAATTTTATAGAAAACAGGGCTAAGTTTTTTTTTCAAGCCTTAGGACTCATGAGATAAATAATGATCCAGATGTGAGCTGGATAATCCACATGGTGCTCCACTAAAGTGGATCATTTATTGCACCATACATTTTTACTAGCTTTGCTAAACTTTGTCAATTTGTTAGTATTAAGGGTTTGAGAGGTTAAGCCAAGCCATTTATTAACCTCAGAGAAATCATCACCTGGTAGTGCTAGCACATGCACGAACAAAAGGTTGTACGTATGTGGAAGAAAACCATACTTCATAGTATCTAATTTACCTCTTAGTAAAATAAGTTAATAAATAAATAAATAAATAAATGCTTCTGATGTACATCACTGTTGTTAATGATATGCTAATAATGGGGTTTAGGAATGATCCCAGCTCAAATCAACTGAAAAAAGGCAACATTATAGATGTTAAAGCAGATGACTGGGTCCAGTACTCATCCCCATGTGCTATACCACTGTAGAAGGCAAAACTCCACAATGGCAAAAACTCAGAAAACACAAGACAAGTTTCCATACTTTGTGCCTTACTTAGCACCCCCAGCAAACTAACGGCAGCGTTTTCTCCCCTGCACCTGCATCCCACAAGGCAGAAGGGGCAGCTCCCGGGACATTCCCCAGACTCTGTGCCGAGAGCGGCTGCTCCGCGCCGCCACCAGCTCTCCTGGTGAACCTGCTGCTGGTGGGGTGCCTACTTCAGTGCTCTGACACAGAATTCCTGGCACGGTCGCTTCTCAAGCTCTGTGTTTAACAAAGACTTTGAGAAAGCCATCCCCAGGGCAGGGCTGCAGCTGAGCATCCCCGACGCAGCAAGCCAGCGCCGTGGGATCCAGTGGGGCACGGAGCAGGGCACAGCTCTCAGAGCCGCTGCTCGGAGGGCTCCAGCCTGCATTACTCACACGTTTCCAGCTTCACTGCTCCCAGCCATGTGGCAGGAACTCAGGCGGGCGGAGCCCTCTTCCCTCTGGAAATATCTGATAAAATCCCTTCCCGCCCCCGTTCCCTTCGCCGGCAGCCCCAGACAGGATATGGGTGTGGGGCCGAGGCACGGAGGGGCTGTGGGGAGCTGGGGGCTCCCCCCACGGCCTCCCCATGAGCAGCCTGGGTCTGGTTCTCGCTTGGTGCCCACTGCTACCCCTGCCTGGCACGGCCGTGGTGTGCAGCCCTCCGCAGGGCATGGTGCTTGCATGACTGGGGCTTCAAAAATCCCTTTTGCTTCCCTGATTTTCAACGCTTTTCTAGTTCTTGCAAAAGAAAATAAGGAAAGAAAGAACGCTTCACAGTGACAGGAGACTTAAGAAGGAAAAACATCAAGCCTGGCAGAAATAAATAAAAATGACATGGGCCAAAAGTGCTCATATTGGAACAAGTAGAACACAGTTTTCTTCTCCATACAGGCATCAAGCCAAGCCATGTGGTTTATCAGCACCCTATTTCCAGTGGCTCCAGTCCTGTGGCACCTTCCCTCCTTCTCTGCAGCTTCAGTGCAGCTCAGAAGCTCCCCGAAGGACCAGGCAGAGCCCAGCACTGAGCATTTCACAGGCAATTTGCTCCCATTGAGGCTCGGCAAGGCTGCTTGTTGCTCTGGAGCCGAACTGCACCTGGCAGATGTTAGGCACAGGGCTTCATCCTCCTCGCTCCACACCTACAGAGGTGTTTGTAGAAGACCCGCAGCAGCCCCGGGTTGGCAAAGGGCTTTTTCTTCCGTAAAAAGAAGCAGCATCAGCCAGAGCTGTGCTGGAGGGCATCCCAGGGACAGGGCCACCCTCAGAGGTGCTGCCAGGAGCCGCCCTGAGCACAGAATCCCCAGAATCAGGGTTTCCATCGGGAGCTGCACAACTGAAACCTTCACTGAATTCCCTCGGGCTCCCCAAAGGGGTGAGGAGCCCGCACAGCTCCTGGGATGAGCTTCCTCATTTCCCTTGCTCTGCATTGCAGTTATACCGGGCAGAAATCAACCTCCCTGACTTGCCGGAGAGCTGGAAGTGTTAATAAAGCAATGCCATAACCTATAGAAATGTAGAACATTGCCTGTGCCAGCAAGAAGAATGACATTTTGCAGCATTAAACCAACCCCCTGTCGCCCAGTAGCTCTGTCTTTGCAAAGACAAAGCTTTTTATCACTATTGTATCACTTCTGCTTTGTACTACAAGCAACTCAGATTTCTCATTTCAGGTAAACACTTTTGTCTCACACCTCGCTCACTGCAGACCACCAGATATTCCTGAATTTCACCTGAGAGGCTTTGTTTTTCCCTTCCTGTAAAATTAACATAGACTGGCAGGTCAGGCACAATGGCTGGGTGAGCAATCCACCCTGGCAGCAAAGGGAACATGAAAGGAGCGCCACGAAACAGAAGAACAGAATATAGCAAATTCTTTCAATAGAGCCAGTCACTCACATTCACGGGAGTAAGGAAAAATTGCATTTGACGAGACACCCGCAGGTTCTTGGCTCCTGTCCCAGCACACTATGCAGCGCATGGAGTGCTGCTTCACATTTTAGTCCCTTTTTATTACTTCATGGTTGTTGGGTTTGGGACAAAAATGATAATATTTCCATAAAATATAGCCCTTTATTCATTTATTTTTTTTTCATATGATGAATATTTGAAGAGCTGAAATAGGAGATTTTAATATTTATAGAGACTCATCTAATTTTCAGAAAATGTTTAGTTCCCACCACAAAACAAAAGCAAAGCTAATTTTACACCAATGCAGACTGAGGAATGACTTGAACTGTGGATGCACTCCACAGCTTCGCACGCTGCGCCTGCATCCCCTCGTGTTATCTTGAATATGTCTCCTTTTAGGGAGATCTCATATCTTGATTGCTCTCCTTTTCAAATCAGCAGCATTCTGTTTGCAGCACATTGCTGTAAATGTGTTGGGCAGGATGTCTAATGCAGCGTTGCTCTGTAAAATGTCATTACAGAGTTCTTTATGTGAAATTGCAATCTGCTCCAGTCCCACTAAGCACTCATTAAAATGCATTCCCCCCAACTTGCTCTTTCAGAAGTTACAAAGCAGTTGCCCCATGCACTATCCCCATGCTGTGCTATTCCTCGGTGACTGTAACCCTGATTATTTTCTGCGGTCCATACTCACCAGACAACTTCACAACACAGAATGCAATCCAGAAAAGCTGCTTCCACTTCATTATTTTAAAACTTCCCCAGAACAGCATTCCTGCTCGCAGTTCCCAGTACAACTGGAGGTTGCTTTGACAGCACTTGGATTTTCAGCTCTGCAGCAGCTCTGCTGAGCTCATATAGCTTGGTTTGAGTTCAAGTCCTTGAGATCACTCAGTGCTGGGGTGGGTTTCTCTTCAGGGGTTGTGCTTCTGGTTCAAGACTGCGAGGTGGAGTTTTGTCTGATTTGATTTCACAGTTTTATATAGTTCATGGCAACCTCACTATCACTTAGGTAATTTTCTCCTCCCCGCTTTCCTGCCAGCACTTCCAAATAAACAAACGAGCAACCGTCTCCCCCAGCAAAGGAGCCCAAAGCCCTGGCCGTGCTTAACCCTTTCCTGAGAGCTGCTGCCCCACTCCTGAGAGCCCCAGCCCCAGGGAGCAGCCACCAGGCACCAGCCGTGCCATGGGAAGAGGGGAACTCCAAAAACTGGCTTTTGAATCCAAGATTTTCTCAGCAAATTAAGCAAGGAACTCAAGGATGTGAAATCACCACTGACCTGGAGAGAAGTAACTCCATTAGCTTCACTAAATTTACTTTGGTCAAACAGAGAGCGTGAGTGGGGTGGTTTAGGGGAGGTCTGGGGGAGAGCAGGATTCACAGGCAAAAACCTCTGCGTAAAACCTGGAGCAGAAGAGGGACTTGAGACTAATAAATAACTTCCTGGGGCTCATCCCCATTAAGCACACGTTATAGAAACATGAGTGCCAGTACAGAAACACCGAATTCTCCCTTCTTACCAGGCTGAACATCACTGTGTGCAAGCAGCCAGTCCTGGCCCTGTGCTGCAGTGGCCGCACCACTGGGGGGAACTGGGACCAGTGCTGGGAGCGGTACTGGTGTGGGAACCGCTCCTGCCCCGGGAGGAGGCAGCTCTGCCCAGCCTGGCACTGCCTGACCCATGGGTTTGTGCAACAGGCAACAGAACGTGGCCTTGGAAGCATGACTGTGTCCAAAATGATCAATTTTCACATTAAAAATGCTTTGATGTTTTCATTTCTTGATTTTTAAATCCAAAGACAATGGAAATGTCTGGGTAATTGTTTCAGCCTTTGGGGGAAAAAGGAAAGGTTTGGTCATTTGAGGAATCAAACCCTGGTTAAGTCAGAATTCTTCCTTTCCTTGTACAGTTAAACGGTGCAGTCACTGTGGGAGTCACTGCCGGCAGGAAATCGAAAACGAGGTGGCTGGGAGAACAGCCACGGGAGGAAGGGCAATAAAACTCTGTGTTATCTTTTTGTGGATGCCCCACTACACTCTGCAGTCACATGGCTCCAGTCAGAAAAAGGGATTAAACGGAAGAAAAAGAAAGAAATGATGATATTATTGGAAATCCCCAAATAGCACTTCCATTATATGCATTTATTGGTATGACAAAATTCCAGTAGCTTTTGTTTTTAGACAGGAAAAAGTCTCTTGGAAGGAAACATCTGTAGCTAAGAAATGTGCTCCAACCTCTATATAAAGATTCCTGCTACACTGTCTAACTTTTTCTTTCTATTATTATTACCATTTAAGTGAGCATTTGGCTTGAGTGGTACAACTGAAAATAAAAACTTGAAGTTTCAAAGTACCAGCCTCTAGGAAGAGAGATGATCTGGTGAGGACCAGAATCCCACTACACTGAAAAGCGTCAAGAAAAGCTGCTGAGCTGCCTTTGGCAGAGCAGGGCTCGGGACCACTCTTGTGCAATGAAGGAAAAAAAAAAAAAAAACAACCCAGAACTGCACACACCCACACAGCAAACACTCAGAAATGCACAGAAAGTACACACAAAAAAATAATGAACTGTAGGGAAAGAGTAAAACAAAGCAGCATTCTTCCACGCTGCAATAAAGTTAAATTGAATTAATGTGATTAAGCAGTGCCGCCAGCCAGGGGCAGCCCCCCGGCGCCCCCCGTCCCGCCGAGCCCCCGGCAGCCCCTTCCTGCCCAGCACGGGGCTCTCCCATCCGCCCGGCCCCGCTTCCTGCCATTCTCCTCCAGCGCAGCTCGGGGCTCGTCAATGAAAGAAACCAACAGCATCATCTGGGCTCGGCTGCCGGTTTTATCTCACCTTTCACAAACAAACTAAAAATAGCGAGCGGGGCTAAAAATAGGCGACGGCCGGGGCAGCCAGACAGCGAGCTTGGGAACCACCGACCTGAGCCTGCTCGGCTTCCAGTGGAAGCCAGGCTGCGTTCAAATGAAATTTCCCGTGACAAAGATGTAGGTTTTTGTTAATCCCCACTGCCACTGCGTGCACCGAGTGTGTCAGATCACGCCGTACAACTCATTTCAGGGCAGTGACTCAGCTTTGTGTGGCACAACGGCTAAACCGAGCACATCCTGGCAAGGAGGAACCAAAGAAAAAGCTGACGTGCTTGGGAAGGGCTCTCTGTAATCGAGAGCACCATCCTGGGAGGGTTTTAGATGGGCTACCTAGGGATGCTTCCACCCATCCAGGCTGCCGAGACACTGAAGACAAGTAAATTCTTGGGGAAGAGTCAGCTAAAAACTCAATTTTCAGAAGTCTGGTTTTATAACACAGCACAGAAATAGGGCCTGCAGGTGGGCATCACCGTGTGCACCCACTGGGCACCCACACAGCACCACCAGCTGGAGCAGGGACAGGCCAGGTCAAGGTGTCTGCTGTCCCTTCCCATGGCATGGGCAAGCTCCTTGGTTGTGGTTTGGGTTGTGCACACCCCCAAGCACACGCTGAGTATTCAGAATATCCAGCTGTAACCCCCTGCTTCAGCTATTTCCCTCTGTTTACTCAATGAGCAGAATGTAATATTTTTTCTCATTAACATGACTCCCCATTTAAACCTCTGCTTAAAGGGGCTTGAGCACATTGCAAACGAATAGTGCGAAACTATTTCCTCCTTTCAGACCTATAACGTTTTTACAGTTGAAAATTTAAGGACCAAAATGGGGAACGTGCACTTGAATTATCTTGAAGTAGTCAGCATCAGCTGTCTAAGGTTAACAATGGCTGAGGCAATTTGACCTAACCATTTATAGGATCAAGTGTCCAAATTTCAAACATCTCAGTGATGAAGACTTGTTCACATAGGCTGGGAATCTGTCCAAATATTTAAGGGTGATTTAATTTAATTGTGAATGATGCAATAGACATATGGCTAGGAAGTTATATGCCAGGAAGCATGTTTTCTATAAGTATTTTAACAGGCAGATGGCACACAATAGTTTTGGTGTAGTCATTTCCCCACCTCTTAAAAGTTGCTATTTTGGACAGAAGAAATAATTAAATTCCCACCATCCTCCCAAGACACCAGCACTACTGACCCAGAGGATGCTCAGTGTTAGAGAACTATTTCTGTACAAAAACCCATCAAAGGAACCAAGCCTTACCCTCACCTATGCATTCCCATTGAAGAGTTTCAAAGCACTTCAACAACTTTCCCACTTAAATCACCAGCAGGCGAGTGTCAGCACCTCACGGCATTCTCCCTGCTCAGGCAGAACAGAGACACGTGGAAGCACCTGGAGCAGCGCCACACCACAGCCAAAACCCCAAATTTTTGCCTCTCAGTCCTCAGCCTCAGCAACCCAACCACTGCTCTGCCCAGACAGAGCTGTGCTTTGGGGAAATTGCACCCCAACTCCTGCACTGGAGGGGTGCTGAGCAGAGCACCCTGCACCCCTACTGGGTGGGATACCAGAGCAGTGTAAAAAGGTGCAAATGAAATGGTATTTGAGTGAAGCCTGGGGTATTTCTCCTAGTAAAGCTTCCAAGATGCTGCTGGAACAACCACTGCCTTTGTGTTAACAGGAGGCACGGGGCAGCCTTGTCCATGAGTACAGGATGTAAGCACACTGCTCTGAGCAGACAGCCCTGAGTGCAATTGTGATCTGAAGGGCAAAGAGCCCAAATGCTTCCCTAGTACTGATCACCCTCATCACTATTTCCTTAAAATCTTGTCATCTATTTGTTTTATCTCTGATTTCACACATACATTTATTCTGTAACTCTTGGTGCAGGAAATGCTTCCTTGATTAGCGTTTCAGCTAGAGACTGAGAGTTTTAGCAGGGCACCCTTTGTGCAAGGGCTGCTCGAGAGATTACTGCCTGAATTTCCACATCAGAGCTTCACCCAAACCCCTGGAGTCCCCGGTGTCCCCCAGTCTTGTAGGAGCTGCTCACCCTTGAAGAGACACCCCTGCGGCTGCGTGGGATGCTGCCCTCCATTAGCAGAGGGTGCTGGACAACACCTCCATTGCCCCTTCACCTCACCTTTCCCTACAACCTTAAATGAAGGTTCCTCCTCTCCTCCCTTCTTTGTAACCTCAGAAGAAAACTTCCTGCTTCAGCAAGAAGTGCTCGGCTTGTCTGTGCTCCTAGATTCACTTCCAGAGTCCACAGAGCTGTTAAAAACCATCATTTGCAAAAGAACACTGCCTTGCTACACCACCATTTATCTATATATTTATCTGTGTTTGCGTTCTTTTCCCAAGTCTTAAGTACAGTTTTCAGAATTAAAGCCCATATAAAAATATATATAGTATGTGTGCATGTATATATGTATATATTTTAACTCATGCAAAGCCCTGCCTCTTCATAAACCCTGCAACTACATTTAATGGGTGCCTTTGTTATTTATTATGCCCTTGCACAGCTACTGCTTATTCATTTACACTCAGCAGAGCTATTCCTCAGAGAGACAGCTGAAAAAAAATAAACAAACACCAAGAAGTGTTTTGATTCATTGATCATCTATTTTCTTTTAAAAAGCTTTTGGAAATCTGAAAAAATAAGATTCATGGTTGTTTTAACTATAACATACTGCTTACAAAAATGGTGTATTAAAACAAATCACTTAGTATGATTACTCCACTAAAAATCAATATCTTCAAGTAATAACTGGATATGAGGCATACACATGACTACATTTCAACAAACCATATGGCAAATACATTGTTTAACAGTTTTATGCCTCAAACTTTTACTTCAAGATTGTTGGTTCAAATCTAATCAAGGCTACGCTCATTTACTACCTTCTGTCTGCTCAGCGCTTTGCAGGGTATTACTAGGTCCTTAATCTAGTTTTAAGGGGCAGGCTACAATGTAAATCAAGACACTTAAGCATTTTCCATGAAAACCGCTCCCTAGATGCATATTTTCCACAGCAATACGGGAGGTTGAACGAGTCAGAAAGAATTGTTATGGAAAACAAGGCGAGGACCTGCAAAACCAAAATGCTGTAGCTCTCCTCAGCTGCAAGAGCAGGGGCCTGACCGGGAGGAAAGCAATTCTCCAGCACAGGATGGGCAAAGGGCCAGCAGGGCCTTGGCCGGAGCTGCTGCCGTGACCTGGAAACCGTGAGCACCGCAGGCAGAAACCCTGCAACCGCCTCAGCACTGCCCCGGCAGAAGTGCTAAATAAAAACCTTTGTATTTGAGTGTAAATCCTCCCGGTTCCGTGACGGAACAACCAGAGGCACGGAGCTTGCACCTCGCCACCGGCCGGACAGAAGCAGCAGTGCAGGGTCCCCGCAGCACCCTCGGGCCCTGCCTGCAAGGGAAAGCAGCCAGCGGTCAGGGAGCCTCCGAGAGCCAGCAGGGCAAAGAAAATCCACCAGCGGCCACGAAACCTAGCTAAAAACTCTTGGTAACACCGGGTTTGTCAGTCAAAGAGGACTTGCTTTCACTAACGTCATGACAATGACTCAGAAAGAGAACATTAGCTCATTACATGCCTGCCCAGGACACTGCTGTTCCCCTTCTCTGAGCTAGGTGCAGCCTAACGCACAGAAATATGCATTTAGGTGCCTACTGCCTGTGCTGTGAAGCAATGAGATGTCCTCAAGGTCTGATTTTTGTATTTCTGGAAAAGGGTGGAAAGAAAGGGGCCGAGGGGCATTTCTTGCAGCAATGCAAGAGAAGGAACAGGAGAAGACAGAGATGAACTAGTCATGTTCCTATTACTATCCATCACTACTTTGGGGCTGAATCAGAGTCTCATTAACCTGGCTGCTTTCATTGACTGCTTTTCATTGTGGCACCATCCAAGGTACTTAACTATAATAAACAACAGCACCACAAAACACCAATAAAAATCATTAAAGCATAAGTCTCGCAATTTAGTACAAAGATTAGCTTCTCCATCCAGATCTACACATTGCTGATTGCAATTTATTTCTCCCATTTATGGATGTCATATAAACATGTGAGCCGGATTCATTGCTCAGGCCTTCCATCCATCACCAGGGCTGCGAGCCAGTCCTGCTGATGATCCGAGTGATGAGCACCAGGGACAGATGTGATGCTTGGAGTGAGCTTTGAGTCCGAACAAGCACTGCGGTCCTACCATGGAGCCCTCAGCCCCACCATGGGTGGCTCCTGGCCATGGAACAGGGAATGGGGGGCACTGGGCTGGAGACACAGGGAGGGGGCTAGAGCTCTGCATCGCCTCTGTGTCCAGGGAGAGCAGCCCCTCCAGCCTAAAAACTAGGATGGTATTTCTCCGAGAAGAAACCCAAACTGTAATTATGAAATAAAGGATTGGCTTTTACTGAGTAAATATCAGGTTAGAGCCAGGTGTTACTGAAGCATCAGATGAGATGTAAAACTCATCAGTGGCAGCGATGAAAGGCAGCTTTAAAAGCACCAGGGGAAAAGGACTGGAAAGGGTTCTCATCTCCACCCTGGCAATTGCTGATAATAAAGTGCTGCTGTTTTCTACCTGGGAAATGAGGTCCCAGAGGTACGAGTCTTTCCATTTTTCAAAGGAGGGTTTGTTCAAATACACAGACAGGAGCATCCCCAGTCATTACCAACTCCTGCTGCTACTGACCCACCGCACGGGAAGCAGTAACAGCCCTCCTCCAAAACAGCCTTTTGTTCTGATTTTAAAGTCGTCTCCATGGTCTTGGAGGGATAAATAAAATGAAACAGAAATCTAAGAGCCACTTCTTTGGTTGTCTCCTGAAGAGAAGGATGCAACAGCAAAACTATTTCAACTTCTGTGCTAGATGACCTGAAAAAATGACAGGGCTCTGCTAACAGTTCCGAGCACACAGCTAAATTCAGACACCACTTATTTATTGATGTGTTTGTACAATAGGAGTGGCTGGGAAGGCTGCAGACTCCTAGGTACCTTCTGATGGCACATAATAAGCACAGACAACACAGACCTACAGTGAATAATAGAACAAAAAGCTTCCAGTATCACTGAAAATCAAAGCGCATATGCAATCAGATGCTATCCAGTTAAACCTCCTGGGAAGGGGAGTGAGGGGCATCTTATGAGCCTGGCTCTTGCCAAAGGAGGAGATGGATATTACAGGACAGTTGCATTAAAATCTAAGCAGCCAACAATATTAGATCTTAAAATTATATGTGCTATTTCACCATATTTCACCACACAAACTGTAGATTATCTGACACAGTGCTATGGATAAGGTCCAGCTGAGGATGAGGCACAGGGAAGACATCCGAATTGTGGGTACAAACCCAAACCTGCATTCCCAGTACTATGATGATCTAGGGGAAAAAATATCTACTTATGAGGCAATGAAAGATGTATTAGAAATAAGCAAGATGAAGAAACTTCCTGGAGTAAGAGAGGTAACGAGCCTGGTTTATCCCAGAGCTGCGGGAAGGATTTCAGCCCCGGGCGGAGTTTCCAGGCACAGCACCTTTGTCCTGCCCATGCTCAGGATGGCACCTCCTTGGCCTCTTTCCTTTTCCACAGCTGGGGTTCTGCTGGGAACAGCCTCCTGCAGGACCGACCCGTTTCTCTGTGGTTTGAGCCCAAGCAGAACAGCAGTGCCATACATCTGGGGGTGAGGCTGTGCTGCACCATGCGCCCTGGCAGCGGCACTTGGCCGCACGCAGCCAAGCCAACTGCCGGGCTGCGCTTAAACTAGCAGCACCACAAGCCTCTCCTGTCAATATAACCCACCAGCTGGCCTTTTCCTTCCAGCAGAGCGTGGCTGGCTCACAACAGGCCCCTGATCCATCAGTTCTTAATGCTGGGGACCGCTGAGATCCAACACGTGTGCATTTTCATGCCTGACTGGCATTACAGGAGGTCCACACTGGGACCCTGACCCAGGTGGGCTGCCTCCTTCCACCCTGTCACTAATACCAGACCCTCTGTTTTTTCCAGTTACATTTTCCTTCAGATATTTTCTTCCTAGCCCCATCAAATGCATTTCTCCTGTAGTACCACCCAGGCCTTACTCCTGCTGAAGGTCCTGGCACGATGCAGAACAGCCTTTGTCAGCTGCTTTGTGAGGAGCAGGACTCTCCAATGGGCAAATATTTCTGCTCTGTGCTTACAGAAAGTCTTTTCTGCAAGGATCTCAAGCAATTATTAGGAAGGAGAATTTTATACACGCAGAAGACAGGGCTCTGCTTGGAGGGGACAAAGGGAGGCCCTGGGGGACACTGTGGTTAGAGCTGGGGAGATGCCACCATGGGAATGAGAGGAGCAGGATGGCTCATGCATGATGTGGAGACATGAGAGCAAACATCAGCTTCGTGAGGAGCCCGGTAGCATGCAGAACCTCCCATAAGGACCAGGAACTGCTTTGCCATCACACCCCATGGGGAGGATCACAATGGGCACAGCTTTCAGTGCTGCTCAGGACGGCATTGGGGCAGTGAGAAGACCAAAGCGATTCACCCTGTTTGTTTGGATGAGGAATACCAGAAGTCTACTTTTTTTTCCCCCACTGCCAAAAACTTCTGACCCTTCGGGACGTGGCCCCTTCAGCAGCATTTGTAATCTTCGGGAGAGCATCGGAGATGAGAAGTGACGCCGCATCATTTAGCTAAAGCGCTCCAGCGACACGGGGCACACGATCGATACACGGAGGCCGAGGCTCCATTACTTATAAGAAGTGCTTCAGAGAGCGCTTTGGAAATGCGAGCCCTCTCCTGAGACCTCTCCTAGATGGTTTCAGATTAATTGTTACAGGTTTGTTGGTTTGTTTTTATGGAGGAAAGGAGATTTGTGTTTTTTTCCCAACCCTGGAGTTTTACCATCATCTTTTCTCATTAGGACAGTGGCAGGAGGTCAATAGAGTCCCCTGTCTGAGCGAGATTTGTCCGTAATTTGAAAGGGAAACTTTGGGATGTGCAGTGTTCAGGGTCCATTCCCGAGCTCACCGCTGTTCCTCTGCCTTTCAAAGTGCACTATGGAGCACGCAGCCACCTCCCTCTGCCAGCCTCCTCCTCAAGCACAAAAGCTTTCTACTAAATATCAAGGCCTAATGGACAGATTTGGGCTCTGCTGCTCTCCAGCCTCAGGATTTCTAGCTAAATGCTCTCCGAACCATGCTTCTGATGACATTTTGTTCCCAAGGACAGGAACAAAGAGAAGCAGAAACCTCTGCGCCCCAGGCTGCTTTGCTGAGGTTAGTCATACAGAGAGGGCAGGTCAAGAGCCTGCTCCCCTCCCTCTCCCCATCCTTCTCGTCTCCACTCTCTCTGGTGTTCGGTTTTGTTAATTATTTTGGAATCTAGAGAATAATCTGTTGTCAAATCCCGCAGAGCAAATTGAACGTCAGGTTTTCAACCCGCTCTAATAAAGCAGATGGTATCACAAGCCTGTAAATCTCCTCCCAACTTCAATGCATCTAAACGCTGACAGATTATCCATTAATGGGCAGATTAATCCTGAACAGCAAAAACAGTGGGAAGGAAAATACATGCTTTTGTCTCCATAACAGGGAAAATGAACACGCTAATATGTACAACTCACAGGAGAGGTGAAGCTATGTCTGTGATGAGCGTGGAGAACAAGCAGCAGAGCTTGGAGGCACTGGGAGGACGTGCACAGCCAAAAAGAACAAACACCACATGCAAACAAGAAATACTCCGTCTGGAATGACCACGTGCCAATGGAGAATTCAACGGCAAATCGCACCCCAGGTACCATATGCTGTGAACTAGATCAAATGCCTGTGGTTTGTCAGCTAGGCTTCTTCCTGGTGTAGAACCTCAGATATTTCTGAAGGGCTGCAGGAGAATCCTGCTCGCGCCTGTTTAAGAGCAGCGGTGAAGGTGCTGCCCACACTTGCCAGGCAGTTGGCTCTGTGCTGCCAGCTGAGAAAGCTTTCAACCCGTTTTCCCACATAAACCAAGTTACTGTTGAGGTTTTGATTACGTCTTTCCCTTTCCTTTCCTGCCCTGGGACTGGGCATGGGGTTCCTGCAGGGCTCAGGCTCCTCTCTGCCCACACCAGATTTGTCCAGCTCCTCTTTGCAAGTCTCACAGCAGTGAGCGCTCCTTCACCAGCCACCATACACCCAAGTAAAGGATTTTTGGTCTGTGTCAAAAGCTGCGGCCCCCGCCAGCACAGCAGCCCCTTTTCAATGCCATCCCCTCCTCTCCCCACCGCTGATTTGCTTGGCAGGTGTGAAATATTAATTGCCTCACATGGGAGCTTGGCTCACTGTCTGTCGCATTTGACTGAAATATCATTCTCTGCCGCAAATATAATTACTGGGGGTCTGGGTTTTAAAAATAGCCTCTCGCCTGTCTGTTAATTAGGAGCCATGCTTTGCTACACAACGAGATATTTTGGTTAATTATAAAAGAGAAAAGGACAAATTTGTCACGTCTTTTGTTTTCGTTCCACCGCGTCTCCCGGTGGCAGCGGCGCGGTGACGGACTGCTCAGCCGCCAGCACCAGCTGCTGCCTCCCGCTGGAGGGGCTGCTCCCGCCCCCTCGCCGTGCTCAGGTTTGAACAAAGGAAAGGAAAATTCTTTTCTGTCAAAGCTGAGACCCTCCCGAATCCGAAGCAGTGAGGCGTCGTTGCAAAACCTACTGCTGGAAGCGCTGCCCACAGCTGAGCTGGCAGCGGAGCCTCCTTTCCCCCACTGTTCCCAAATTCACAACTCCTCTTTTAAGGCTTGCTAAACGCTCACCCATACATCTGTTTGGTTTAAAAATTATATAATAATAATAATAATAAAAAAAAGCCATTTCTTAAGTGCCAGTGCAAATAGAGGAGAGTGATGACAAGCTTAGAAATGGCAGCTGGAAGTGCTAACAAACCTCCCCTTGGCCTCGTGTGCTAATTAATAATGTGTTAATAAACCTCCAGAAGAACACAGATCAATAAGACTGCTGTGTTTCCAGGCCCTGCCCAACGCCCTGCAGCACCAGGTCCAACACAGCGCTCTGCTGAGCGCACTCGCTGGAGCAGGGGACCCGGCCACAAGCTGACACCCAGCGGTTTTGGGGACACACTTTGTCAGCAGCACAGGAGCTGGCACAGCCCACAGCCCCCACCCAGGGCTCCCACTGCCCCCAGGACCACCACCAGCACAGCAGTGAGTTTGGCATGCTGCTCAGAGTCCCCCTTGCCACCTCAATAATCAGCTTTGGAGAGAAGAGACCAACCAGACAAACCGTTCAACCCACGGGGTGATGCCCAACAGCCTCTGAAGGTGGGGAAGCAATCTTCAGCAAGAGCCATGGGTGGCTCTTGGCTATGTACCTGGGCAGCAGCAGTAAAAAAAACCTGAAACTTTATTTTTAAAAGTGCAGAGAGGGGAAGCAGGAGCAGAGATAGCATTTTGTCCGTAGCTGATGCTGGAATCGCCTGGTATTCAGATAGGTGCACGAGGGAAACAACCCACTCGGCACGGCGCCACAGATTCCCTCTCCCTTTCACAAATGCAATTTGTATTTCTGGGTCTATAAATGATCAACAACAATACTTTGCATTAAGATGCATTGATAGAATGTTTTATAATTATTTATGTAATTATCCAGCATTTCAAAGAACCCATGATAACAGCTTAAATTGATGTATTAAAACAGGCATAATAATTATTCCAACAATATTGAATGTTGTTCTGTCAAATAATAATTTCATATGTATTAAGAAAGCTTTCAGAAACAGCACCATAATTCAAGATGCTACCAGATTAATGACAATAAAATTCCATACCCTTTTCCTGAAAAGAGACAGAACTTTATATATGGAAATTTATATATGGAAAATTAAATATGTATGTCCTGAGCATATATGGACGTATTGTACATCAAAATTGCTAAGAAATGGAAGTGGGATAGAAAAACTCTTTAGCCTAGAAAAATTGTGCAAGGATTACAGTGCGTCAGAAACTTCTCCAGCTAGCAAAGTAACCAGGAATACAAAAAGCCTCTAAACCAGTAGCCTTGATGGCATCTTTGTGGCCCAGATCTCACAGTAAGCCACATCCATATTTGTCTTCCCAGACTTAGTCATAGCTCCTACTGGGGGGAACAATAACAGCAGAAAATTCAGAGGTGTTCCAATATATAAGAAAATCCCTCTAACTGAACTGCAGCAAAGTTGTGCTTGCCTTCTCCTTCTGCCACTGCTTCAGTAATACTTAGAGTGGCACAGATTTTATAACCTTGTGATGAAGATTAAAAAATAAAGCCCAGTAAAAATCCTTGTGAATTATTGAAATTGTAGCTCATTATAATAGTAGAAGCGAGTCTTTATTTTCAGTAAGTGACATGGGAGCAGAAAAATGGCAGGATAATGATGCTCAGGCAGAACAATTATTTCATTGTGATAGAGAAGCGTAAAGTTTATCGCTTTGATTACTACCCTGACGTTTTTTGTGCATCCAGCTTGGAAGCCAATAAATCTCCGTGGGGGTTTCTGGTGCTCTGTCTCTGCCCCTGGATGCAAAAACCTGGATCTGACCAGGTGGTGCTTGGTGCCCCAGCACGCTGCCGCAGCCTCTGCCCTGCATCGTGCGCCCGGTTCTGCCCAACACACCGAATTCATGCCAGCCTCTACTCCTCAATTAGCAACAGAGAGCTCTGACACAAAGACGTCGGGCTCGGACAAAAGGCAAGCTGAGGATTTATGAGGTGGGGTCCCACCACTGGGCAATGCCAAGCTCAGGGAGTGATGCTGTGGATAATTGTCAGACCCAGCTGCCAAGTGCCTGAGGGGGAGCAGAAAGGGATTTTTTATTTTTTTTTATTTTTTTTTTTGTGGCCTGCTTTCTTACATTCAAGGAAAAACCCAGGGGACCCGAGAGGCTTCCACCTGCGGGAGCTGCCAGTCCCGAGCAGGGAGCAGGTTACCTCCCCGCCTGCTCCTCCTGCAGCACTGCTGTTTATGCTGGCATTTCCTCTCCTTTGGGTATGTTTGCATGACACTTTGCCCACAAAACATGTCAGTATGATGCACGGTGGAAGAATGACATAACTTTTATCAAGGGGAAATTTAAGGCTTAAGTGCCTTTAAAATGCTGGCATCACTCACCATATGTGCTAGCTCTCTTAGAATATTACACCCATTATATGTAATTCTTTCTCCTCTTGGAGAAATATTAGCATGTACTTTTCTCCCCGTCAATCACTTTTTTGACCTTTGCATCATCAGCTGTCTTTAAGATGGTCACATTTACGCTGATGTCTGTGCCTCTCAGAGCCTCTGCTAATAACACACCACGAAGCCAGGCTCGAAATAGGATTCTTGTACATTTATGCAGCATGTTCCCTTCAGGGAATTCAAGCTGCTTCAGACTCAGTTCTGAGGCTCACATCTCTCAGTAGAGAGAAGCAGCCATCACCAGGGCAGACTTGAGCCAAACCTTCCCCGTGCTCAGCCTGCTCCCTGGGGACCCTGGTGCCCCAACACACGCTTACCCCACCGCTTGGACATGTCTCACTCGTGCTGCAGCAGCCATCACTTCTTGTGATGTCCCAGCCTTGTTCCCAGCTTGCATTAAACACAGCACAAGCCTTTCACAGAGAAAAATTCAAATACTTCTAAAGCCAGTTTATTTATGATCCTTTGCCCCTCCGCATGATGTTTTGGTTTCATTTACTGTTTGCCCTGGTGCGCAGCTACAAGTCAGACCCCAAGCATCTTGCAAAGACAGCATCTCGGGTCACAGGAGTGAACACAGCCCCCTTCATCTCCGTGACTCTTTCAAAGAAAGAACGGGAAGGAGAGGGTAGAGAATACTGCAATTTTCAGCATTATTCAAGTTAGCCATTCTTTTGTCAGACATTTAAGCAAACAGGCACTCATCTATATACAGAGAAGCATGAGGAAAGCATGGTCAGATCAAACTTCTTTATCTGGGGATGTAGAAGCAGAAGTGTTTGGTTTGCTTGTTTTCCACAAAGTCCCTCATATACACCTCCCTTCTCGTTATTTGAGGGGACTGCCAAATTCAGGCTATTATTATTATTTTAATCTTTGGGATTATCAGGATTAAAGCCATGGCACGCGGCTTGCTCTGCATGAATCCCTGAGCCCATCATTAACATCTCCTTACCCGCACAGAAGGGGCTGTGCAAGGATTGTGTTTCATTGTCTGCAGGCAGGGGGGGCAGACACACGGCCAAGGCGGGCACAAACCGGGGAAAAGCAGAGCTGGACAACGGCAAACATCCTGCAGCAACGTGCTTTAGGAATAGAGGTCCCATTTCACCCCGCAAAACACGAACCCTGCGCCAGCTGCTGTTTATCCGCCTGGTTCAGGCAGGGAGCGACTGCAGGGCTGCGGGAACCTCTCGGGGGGCCGCGAGAGGGCGGTGGGGAGCAGGAGGAGGAAGAGGAGGAGGAGGAGAAGGAGGAGCAGGAGGAGCACCACCAGCAGCAGCAGTACGAGCAGCAGCAGCCGCCGCCAGGCCGCGCTGCCCCGCGCTCCCCTTGCCCGGTGCCTGCGCTCGCAGCGCCCCCGGGGCTCGGTTCCCTCTGCAAAGCGCCCGGGACTCCCCAGGAACGGCTGAGCCGGGCCCTGGGAACCCCAGAACAGCAGCAAGCAGGCTGGGCAGTTACCAGCTGCATGCACCGGTTAACCCATCATTGCTCCAGAGGTGAAGCACCCCACAACACCGCCCACCATCACCCGGCCCCCGGACACAGCTCCCCAGTGGGGCTGGAGGTGGCCCCGCTGAGAAATCCCATTCCTTGCCCTGAATGGGAGGCTCTGGCGAGAGCCATATGGCTTAATGAGGCTCTTTGTGCAGGTGTGTGTGTTGTGTGGCTGCTGCTGCGTTTCTGGGTTGTGATTGCGGTAACAGATGCTGGAGGAGAGAAAAGTTTTAATCCTGGACCTCGTCCTGCTCATTACGGCCTCTGCGAGCTGCCACTTGCACCCCAAAGCTGCTGCTTAATGAGCCTCACTCAGCAGCAAGAATCAATTAATACTCAAGCACCTTGGCTCAGCCCTGGTGAATGCAAAGCCACAGAATTAAAGCAAAAACAAGCAGAAAGTGAACCCAGTGAACTCCTCCAGCCACAGCAAACCTCAAGCTGTGCTCCTCAGCCCTGCCGTGTCCCACACCCTGCCCCTGTCCTGGCCATCTGCAATATTTCAGGTGGCTTATTTGTGAAACACACGGTGAGAAGGAAATTAAAAGCCCCACTGTATGCAAATGGCAACCCAGGCAAATGTTCTGCTGAGCTCTGGGGAAGGAGCAGCTGTGATTTGCCAAACCAACCAGAAAATTAAAAAAAAAAATGTTTTACAACAGGCAGAGGGCATGTGCCTGCGTGCACACAGGTGTGTGGGGAGGGGTGGCTTTGGGCAGGTGGCAGGTCCCCTCCGTCCCTCCCAGGGTGACCCGTGGTACTTGTCCGTGAGGATCTGCAGCCCCTCGGTGCTCCTGTCCCCTCTGCCAGAGAGCGCTTCTGTCCTGACAGCCAGGAAGGGTGACTGAGGGAGATGTGGCCTGTAGCTTTGAGCTGCGGGACAGGGAACCAGGCAGCTGGAGGGCTCCTTCCCTTCTAGGGGGCTAGCTGCAGGTTTAAGCACCTTTTGATGCCAGGAGGACACCCTCAGCTGCAGGGCTCAACAGAGATGGGAAAACACAACCCATCGGAGGTGCGTGTGGGTGCGTTTTTGTCAAGACTGGTGACTGCAAACTTCTTTCCTGAGCGGGCAGCTCTGCTGCATCCTTATTAATCCAAAGATCGTATCCATATTAATCACTCCACAGATTATTACTCAACTCAGAGTCATTACCAAGCAGCTAATCCTCCAGCCCATGCACAGGGGTATCAGCTCCCCCCAGCCAGCTCCTCGCTGCTCCCTTGCAGATGGAGGAGGACTTTGCACCGTTTCAGAGGTGAGGCCTTGGGAGCCAGCTCCTGGCAGAGCCCCCGTTTGGCAGCTCCGTATCAAAAGGCAGTGGATGTATTGTGTGCCTGAATGATGGCTTTGGCTGATGCTTGCAATTAGCACAGCGCTGAGACCACTGTGGATGCTGTGCCAGTGCGCACCAAGCCCCAGCAGCACCCGGCTGGTCCGGCCCCAGTGGGACACCCAAGGCTCTCGTGTGCCAGACAGGGATCTGCAGCAGCACCAGAGGGTGATTCAGCTCAGCAGAGGTGGCTTTATCTTCTCGAAGCACTGAGCTCTTTTATATGGCTGTAGTGGGAGAGGTGAACCCAGGAGCTGCTGGCCAGGGCCGTAATTTCAGTGCCAGCCTCGCAGCCAGCACAGCGCTGCTGCAGCCACGGGGCATCCTCCTGCTGCTACCTGTGTTGGCAGGAAGACCAGACAACGAACAAAGCAATCCTTTGATTTATCTGTCAAAGTGGATTTGAGTATTTCTGGGGCTTGATCTCCTTGCTTGCTTTACTTGCTGTGTGTGACTAGCCCTGAGCCACTTCCCTCCCGGGCAGGGTGCTCGCACTCTGACCTGCGCTTCTCAAAGGCTAAAATGCGACCTGCGCGCACATAAAATATGCATGAGGTCTGTGACCTAGTCTATAAACTCTGGTACAGCCTGAGGCAATGCCTTTGTGGTGAGCTCAGAGAGAGTGCACGTTCCCGCAGCAGAAATCAAATGAACGCCAAAAGAAAGCTTCAAACCTTGTGCAAGAGCAGCTCCCGCCCCGAGATCATCCCGGTGCTTCCCTCTGTGAAAGCCGAACACGGAAAAAAAAAAAAAAAAAAAAAAAAAAAAGAACTTTCAGGCATTTATATCAGCCCCTCAAAGCTCAGGCTAATTGCCAACAAAGGAGAAAACGCCTCCCCTTCTCCAGGCAGCGGCGGTGGCTGGAGCAGAGCAATGGAGGTGGCAGGAGGCAGGCGGCCCCTGGGCACTGCAGTGTGGCTGGAGCCGAGCAGCAGGGATGTGGCTAATGAGGGCGGTGGTGCCCGGTGCCTCTCATCTTAGGCGCTCTGAATTTAATTAGATCGCCCAGCTCCTGCACACAGGATGGGAAGGGAACGCCGTTATGGTTTTTGGAGGGGAAAAGGGCAGGTAGGTTGTTCACATGGCGAGTCAGCAGCGATGCTGGGGGTGGACCACAGGGAGGATAATTTTCTCCACTGCAGGAGTAAATGGAGGGCATTTATTGCTTTGAAACATCAGGAGGCTGCAGCGTCTCCAGCATCAGTGTCTGTGGATGTGGAGGTCCTGGTGTTGGGCTCTTGGCTCAGGGCAGCAGCTGGTGAGGGCAGCCCTGCCGAGCTGCGGGGATGTGGAGGGGCTGGTGGGGCTCTGCAGCGCTGCAAGAGGAGCACAGCGAATCCCTGCAGCTCTTCTTGAGGCAGAGCAAAGCAAAGCAAACACACTGAAGGTGTGATGTCAGGTTGTATGAAAACTCATGGCTCATGTTTCGGACTCCCAAGGGAGCCTCCTGCTCCCTTCCCAGCCCTGCTCAGAGACAGAGGTGGTGTGGGACGAGCTGGGAGCACCGGGCAGGACACACACACATCCACATGGACCCGGTGACAGGGCTCCAAAACGTGCCTTGAAGGAAGCCTGGATGAAAAGAACAGCAGAGCTTTAGTAGGGAGAGGATGGGATCTGTTTGTAAATCCCCAACCATTACTCCTGGCGCTCAGTCCTCAGACTGGAAAGCCTATTTTCAGAAGCATTAAGGGCGAAATGGCAGTCATAAAACTCCAGTAATCAAATGTGAAAAGAACAGCCCAATTCATTAATACCTAGACAAGCTGATAGAGACATTCTTAATTATCAAATATTACCAGGGAGTTAATTTTTACCTGAGTTGTTTAAGCCTGGCCGTCCTTCTCTTTTCTTAGACATTTTGCCATAGGGCAGCATCGAACATTTGTAATTAGATTCATTTGCTGGAGTTAATTACGAAGCAACAATAAAAGCCGAGTGCTTTCCATTTTTGTAAGTATTATTTTGAGCTAAAAACAAATCCTTTGTTTTGGCACTGATATTTGTAATTTCAAGCTTTACATGAACCCTGGGATATGAGCAGACACATTCATTCTGCATTACGCTGCACATCCATCTTACACTGGGTTATAAAACATCCTCATTATTTTATATGCATGTTTGCACCAACAACTCTGCAACTGGAGCAGCTCCGTGCTGACCCCTCCCAGGACCAGCACTGGTCCCTAAAGACAAGGACTGGCCGAAGTTCTGGGCTTGGTATTTGTTGAATACGTTTAACCGCCTGCCACACACAACTCAAAATAAATTTCCATTACAAATGAGCTAACCACTTCAATATAACACCACCACGCATGCTTTTTGGAATAAAAAGCAATAGATTTTTGTGGGTTTTATTGTCAGTTTAGGATAACTGTCTGATTATATACAATTCTATGTCACCCTCTAGCTAAGCAATCACAGAAGTGAAAAGATGCTGGAATTTAAACAGGTCAAAATTAATGTCACGATTGCATTTGATAATTAAAAGTGTCACCTCCATTAGCTCATTTTGATAACTAGGCTTGAAAAGCCGGCACCGGGATGTCCAAAATGCTCTCTGATATTTACAGAGAGAGAATGATCTGTAAGCAACAGGCGAATGCTGAATGGGGACATAGTGGCTGGCCTGGGGCACGCAGCAGGTGAGCACAAAGCTGGGATGGGGACACCAGGGGGAACTCGGTCCTGTTCTGCTGCTGTTTCAAAGCCCTGGTTGATGTGGGGTCACCAGAGACGTTGCTGGTCCCAGAGAAGATCCTGCTGCAGGGTCCGGGGTCGGGAGGAAGGCTCTGGGCTCCGCAGAGGAGGACCAAGGCATCGCAGCCTCACCCCGGCCCCTCAGAGGACCACAAGGCCAGAGGTGCTGCTTCAGCGATGCCTTCATTTGTTTGTGGCTCTTCACTTCTCTACCTCGGACACGGGAAATGATTGAGGGCTCCAAGCCATCTGCGTATCCTATAACCTTTATTAAGCATCACTTGACCTTGTCAGTGCTGATAAAGCCCTGTGAAGTGCATGCCAGATAAAATGTAATTTTAATTGAGTATACTTATTATATTAAGTATATTAACAAAGCACAGATGAATACAAATGACCCCCTGTTTAATGCTTTCGATTCACGCTGGAATTTCTTTTGACTTTGCTGAGCTGAAGGAGTCAATCACCTCTCCGGGGCTTCATGTGGGGTGGAAATGTGCCCTGCTGCCTCCAGCACCTCTGCCAAGGATCTCAGCATCCCTGGCTGCTCACTGCAAAATGTCACACCCCTCTCCTGCAGCCTTTTGGAGAGCTCTGGGAACCTCAGTTCAGTTCTTGTTTTCTCCTTGGTATAAATTCAGGCCAACCCAAAGCACAAGTGAAAAACAAACACCTCCTCTTTTATTCTCTGGCTCCAAAAGTCATGCAAAAAGTCACCCTGTGGTGGGCCGATGCTCAGCACGGGACTGGTCTGCAGAGCCCCAGATCTGCTGGCTTCAAGCAGGAGAGAGCAGGATGTGGCCCAGCTGCCTTCCTAGGGCTCATGTCAAGCTTTTGCTCTCAATCTGAGGGAAATAAGATAAAATGACCCGCCTGAGGAGCAGGCTGCCTCACTGACATATTTGCATTAGCTTCAAATAGGAGAAGCTTCACATCAGCCTGTTAGCACTGCGCTAAAACAAGCCGGCTTGGTGTCAAATGGCTGCGTAAAAACCACATCTTGGGGCAGCTCTGAACTCCCTGCTGAGATCCACAGCTCCTCGTGCCTTCCCCTTCCAGCTCCGATTTATCCTTGCTAATACCTAATTTAAAAAGAAAAAACTAGGATCCTTCAGAAAGAGCACTGAGACCTCTTGTTCCAGATCCCATGTTTCTTTTTTAATGCTTCCTTAAGGGTCTCCATTTTTCTGTCACTTATCATCATCCGGAGTAATTTGGGGCTGTTAGAGAAAGTTCATTGCTGTAATTGCAACCATATTGGTCATTAAAGTTGACAGACAGCTGCTGGAGAAGTCACTTGCTGATTCCTACCACTCAGCAGATGCCTCTCAGCATTTGCTCAAATGTTGGCTTGAATTTCTGAAATGGAAGCAAAGGCGCCGCACCTTGAGGACTGATGGGTGCAAGGAGGGGAGAAACGAGGAACCCACCCAGGCCTGGTGTTTGTGAGCAGAGCTCGCTCGCTCCTTCCCGGTGCTCTTTCCGAGATGACAAATGAGCAATTCTCACTGGACCTGTCTGAGCTTGAGGACATCTAGCAAAGATGCCAAAACCCTGCATCGAGGGACCTGAAAACGCAGAGGGGGAGCCCCAGCCTCACCTTCCCTGCACCCCAGGGGAAGGGCCCTGCGCCCCTGGAGCATCCAACAGCAGCACCTCAGGGAGCGCTGAGCTTTGCAGTTGTTGGGAAGAAAAGTTTCCTGCTGCAAAGGCAGGAGGTGCTTGCTGAAGGCTGGAGGCTCGTCCAGCCCTGCCCAGATTTCCAGCCAACCCCTTTTTGTTGCTGTGATTCGGTAAGTGAATATTTCTCAGCGGTGTCCTCAGCTTTTCCACTAAGTGCTCCACACCGCGTTAGAAAATAAGGCCCCACTCAGGAGGGTTTTTTTAACCAGTAAACTTTATTTATATATAACAACAGTACAAAGTGAGTCCTTGGCTTGCAAAATAGGAGTGTTTCATATTTACAATAGGTACACAATAATATATTAGAATAATAACAAAACCCCCTTTTTCCTTGGAACATTTTTAAATACTTAAACTTTCTTACATTTTTTTTCCACAACACTTGTAAAAACAACAACAAAAAAAAACAGACAATCATCTTAAAAAAAATATAATACAGAACTCCAGTGTGTCAAGTATAATGGGGAGGGGAGGAGCCAGAGAACAATAGGGTGAATGGGTACGGGTAAGAATCCATTTGTTATTCCTGCCAATACACAACCCCTAGAAGTGGCATTATTAATTTTAAGGAGTGGGGCAGAAAAAATAAGAATCTGTTGCACAACCGATACCTCTACATTCTGTGACATCACGGGGCCTCCTTTTGGGGGATATCCCAGAAGTTTTAGTACCTGTTTTCCCTCCCGCTTGCTGCTTCCCACCCCTTCTCGCACCAGCCCCGAGGTGCCGTCAGCACAAACTCATCGGCACGCGAGGGACATTTTGCTGCAGCCCCTCCTGCAGCGAGGAAGCCACAGAGCACAGCCAGAAGCCAGCCGAGCACTCGGTCGTTCCCCAGCTCCTCTTCCAGGCACCTCTCTGCTGTCCCGTGGCGAGGTGGAGACGTCTGATGCAGGAGCTGCTGCGCAAACTTCCAAGCTTATTCCAAATGGAGGCATTAAAAATCCCAAAGGAAAGGCCATAAAGGAGATTTGGTGTTTGAGTTGGCAGCCTCAGGAGGCCCAGAGAGTTTGGGGTACTGTCCGTGAGACTGATGGTCCCTGCAGATCTTCTGAGCACGTTCTTACTGCAGGGGTGTTCACGTTGCCACTCATATTCCACTTTCACAAAGGAAGAAGAAGGGGATAACACGAGGGCACACGGGGATCGGAAAGAATGAGCACACAGAGCACAGCCACAACCCTTCTGCTGCGTTTGAGCCGAGCCGCCTGGGCTGCTCCTGGTGCAACCACGGCACCCGCAGACACCGGTCCCTGCCACCCCGTGTCACCCCGTGCCACCCCGTGCCACCAGGCTGCCCCCAAGGGCTGCTGCCCTCACATCCCCATCCCAATGCAGCTCCGCAGCTGCAGCATCGCCCTTCCCACCCAGAACACGAGCACCAGGCACAGCCACGTGCTTCCAGCAGAGCCTTCCAGGAGGAGAACATCGGGTCAAGGACTTCCCTCCTGTTCCCCCATAAAACCAATCTGACCGACCGACATTTAACCCACGCATTCAGGGTTGCTCAGCCCAGCAGATCCTGAGCAGCATCTTCTTTGCAGTGCACGCCGGCACCTTTTACTCTGATTATTATCCCCACTGAATGTCTAATTAAATAAAAAAAAGCGTCCTGTCCATGTGGGTGCTGGGTGGCCTGGAAGCTGTCGGCAGAGCTTTGCCTCCGGCCCCCAACCTGCTGCTCCTGGGGGCCTCGGGCAAAGGCTGGGAGGAGCTGGGGGTGACCAGGGGGGGTTTCACCGAAGACACGTTCACGACACAGACCGGCCGGCTCGCCGAGCTCTACCTAGCACGCAACTATATACAAGGTCGCAGTTCCCTGCGTTATTGGCTTGCGGTTTATGGTACAAATGCAATTCTGAAACAGGATGGCTGAAGCTTTGCGGCATCGCAAGGTGCCTTTGATGTCAGTTATTTAGCCTTCGCTGAATGTTTTTTTCCTTCTCGCCAGGGTACAGTCGCTCCCGACTTTGCCCTGATGTCTCAGCTCGCTCACGTCAGGCTCTTTGCGTCTCCTTCAGGCTGGTGAGCTGAGTCCCTGTGGCAGGTGAGCTGTGACAGCGCTGGGGATGGGGTGGAGAGGAGCCAGCAGCAGGTGGGCACGTGGCCGGGATGCTGCCGGGAGAGGCCCAGGAGCATCCCACGCTGCCCGAGGTGCTCCTCGACCCCGCTGCCTGCCCACCACTGCTGGAAGCCAGACCTTGTCCGTCTGGCCACGGGAGGAAGGACATATTGCTCCAAGCCTTTGGGCACAGGCACAAGGGACTTGCACCGAGGTGCTCAGAGCCAGCATCACGCAGGAACACACCCCAAGAGCGTTAAGTCCTCTTGCTTTAGTCCTCCAACTGAAGCGTTGGTGTATCGTGATATTTTTGGTGAAGTCTGTTTAAAGGTAGGGCAGTCAGCCTGGGTGGGGGCGGGCCGGTAGGATTTTAAGACAGTGTGTTGAAGGCACTGCTGTGATGAAGGTCTCTGTGGCCACCCCCGGGTGTCCCAGCACCACGAGCACAGGAGGGCACGGCCACGCTGCGCATCCATCCTGCTCCTCAGCACTGGCTCCTGCAGGTCTTCGTGAGACTCTGGACCAGTCCAGGCAGGAGCTGGCAGAGCCTCTCCGTGCTTCTCTCTCCTTTAAACACAAACTCATCCTTTACGGCAAAGCACGGGCCACTTGGTGTCCGCGTCCTCTGTACGTCGGTGGCTGCAGTGTCGTGGTGCTCCACAGCAGGGCTCATGCAGAGACAAGCTTGCCTAGAAGTTAGACTCGTGTATGTGGGTTTTTAATAAAGGCTTTCAAGGTGGAGAAGCGTTTGATTAGCACCTTGCTCCCCCTTGGAGTGGGTGCTTTGATAGCTTATGAGCAGAAGATTAAATGGAATTATTTAAGCAGTGACACCAGACAGAGAGATTCCAGAAAGTGACGTCTCCCACTTTGATGTCAAAATACCTGAAACGAAGGGAGCTGGAGAATCGCAACACCGATCGGCCTTGCAGGAGGAAGGGGGCAAGGAGAGGGAGGTGAAATCATTTCATCTAAGGCAAAGTCATTGCCCCCTCCTGACCAAAGCTCGAGTCCAGTTTGCTGCAAGTGTGGCACAAATGCCGTGCTGGGCTTCTGAGCTCCCTCCTCCCAAAGGGGCAACTGGAAAGTCGGCTGCAAGCAGGGCAATAGATCACAAGTGCTTTGCCCCAAGGGGATATGTTGCTTCATTCCGTGTAATTGCCTGTAAGGATCCATAATTCATGTCAACCACCACAAGTAGATGCTTGGTAGATTATTTATGGGCCACCCCTTCAAGTCAGCCCCGTGCCGTTCCCTACGCCATCCTTCTGAGCCTTTTTGGATGATGGAAGAAGAGCTGTTTCTGCTGCTTCCCTTGGAAGCCAGTCAAACCTCAATCACCTACTGTTCTGCAAAGTGCTCCTGTTGGTTTCCCTTTCCTCCTCTGCTTAACTTCCTTCAGCAACACAGAAAATAAACTTAATTGTCCACTTCCCCCCTTGGCGCTCACGTGTATTCACGGAATACAGACCTCTTTTTAGCCAGCTCGGCCACGGTTGATTCTTTTGATCCTTGCTCATGTATCAGCCCCTCCGGGCTCCGCAGTTCCTTTTACTTTTTCCCCTCACCTTCACCTTCCAGCACAACCCCAGGTGTGCCCCCCAGCACCTCGAGCAGGTCATTGCTTTGGGCAGCATTCATATTTTGTGGGTCCTGTGGAAATAACTACTCAGATCAGCAGAAGTGTTTGGAAACCATTTTGAGTCCTCTCTTTGGGTTTCGGAGTACCATAAAAATTTGGTGAACAACCTGAATATGAATACTCAAAACAAGGACCACAACTAGAACATCTATCATATATTTCTGTTAAATCACCCATGGAAACCTCGTGCCGGATCTCTGTCAGTAACAGAAACCTGTGAAAAATTCAGACCTCCCGGAGGATTTCATAATAGCAGCAGCTCCACAATGACGGTGTGTGCAGCTGGGCTCGGGCTGGGACAACCTGGGCTTTTCCTCCTTTCCTGCCTCTGGAGCTAGGTTCCCTGTGCAGCGGAGGGATCCCTGGAAGGGAATTCTCCCTGTGACAGGCAGGCTCAGCCTGCTTTGTCTCCTATGGTCTGTGCCAGCTCTCTCCCTGTCTCAGTACACCACAGCCCTCCGGTCACACAGCTCAGGCTGTTGGAAATGTTGGGAGCTTATTGCACGAGGCTGATCGTTAGTACTGCTCCCACACTGGTGATAGGGCCCACAAAAGTGGATTACCATGAAAAACAAGTGGGCTTGGCATGGCTTTCAGTGAAAGGTAATTGCAACAGCAAGTTTCCTGAGACATCTCGATGCTCTTCACCATGCTGCCTCCCCTTGGGACCACACTCCTGGTGTCCTCCCGGCTCCTCGAGCAGTTGTTGGGAAGGAGGGGTGCTTAAAAAATTGGTTTTCCTTCATACACGCGGGCTGCAGACTGAGGTCTGGGCTGGGACCGGCCAGCAGGCACCGTGGCCATCCCACCTGGTGGCCAGGAGGTCCTGCTCCCCCGGCACTGAGTTCCCATCCCCTCACAGCCCAGATATTCACCCCGCTGGCACCCAGGAGCAATGGTCCCGGTGCTGAGCGGAGCCCAGGAGCAGCTTTGCTGCCTCTGCCCAGCTCCCATGGTCAATGCCTCCGCCTCCATCGGGTCTAACGGCCCTGTCCTCCCTGCTGCAGCCTTCGCAAACATCAATATTTATTACAGAGAGAAATATTTACAGCGTTCCTTCCCCTCCTGGCACTCTACAAAGGGACACATAAGCTTTGGTGTCTTTGAAAGAAATAACACTCAGACATCTGCCTGTCACTGGCCACAAGAACACGTGCCAGCAGGCCAGCTAGGAACTGAAGGTAACAACGAGACGCTCGGACAGACACACAGACAGCAGCGCTAGCTGGCACTTGCAGTGCTGGTTATGGTTTTCCCTTGCCTAGAGCAAAGATTTCTTTCCCCTCTCTCATGGAAATGAAAGTCCTGGCCCGCGGGCGACGTCGCGTGCGCTGAGACCGAGGAACTCGGCCAGAGCCTGCGCTGCTCTGCGAGTCGAAGAGGAGAACAATAAACACGTCACCTCGCTGCCTCAAGCCTCTTCAAGTATCGCTCACTGTAAACATCGGGTTCGTGGTTGTTTTTACTGCAAGAAGTCGGGGCGGCTGCCACCAGGCAGCGTGGGCAGCCCCGACCCTGCCTCGCTGCCGGAGCACCGCCGCGCCGGGGATGGGGAAGGGGAAAGCACTTACATCACGTCCCTCCTCATTCAACAGCAAATGGGATTTAAAAAAAATATATATATATATTGACACTATATAAATACATAGATAAAGCTGGATTTCAAGACAGGTTGGATGATTGGGTAGATTTTAAATTCATGTAAAGTTCCTTCTAGTGCCTATAGGTTACTCAGCCGCTGAACCGTTTCTGGCTAAATTGTTATTTCACTTGTGTAGAAAGGTGTGGTGCAAACTTGTGCTCATAATTATTTTTTTTTATAAGATCCCAAAAAGAAGAAGATTTCAGTTTTCCAGACTTTCCGATTGGTGTAAGAGTCCATCCGCAGAATGCCTGTGCCTCATCCTCGGGGGTCGGGCGAGGACAGGATTCAGGACTGAACCTTGCTGCCAGGATAATCTCTGTGGCCTCTGTGGTTTTTCCCCTGTTCCTTTTTCCTTTTTTTCTTCTTTTTCTTTATTTTTTTTCTCTTTATTTTCTAAAAAAAAAAAAAAAAAAATTAAATAAAGTTTTATCTCCTAATATACATCAAATGATTCTCATGCAAAGCAGCAGTCATGGAGACGTCCAGACTTTCCAGGTTCCTTCTTTCCATGAATAATGGAAAAAAATAATCCGTCTTGATTTGACTTTGATAGAGATGCTTTGTCTGTTTTTATCTTCCTGCCTTTTCGAACCGGATCCTACGTGATTTTGAATGCAGTCAGTCCTTGGGCCAGTCTCTGCTCTCTCTGGATGAGCCTCGGTATTTCCGTGTGCCTTTCTTGCTTGTTCTCCCTCTCGAGCCCCGAGCGTCCGTGCAGTACTCTTGCCCCTTGCTGTCTGTGAGCATCGCAGCCTTTCTTCAGCTCTCAATAGACATGGCACCGATAAGTTGCTCTACTTTGTATGCCAGACGCTGCCTACGTGCCTGCTCATCCTGTTCCAAAGCTCCAATGAGCTGGTACGGGGAAAAAAAAAGGAGAAAAGAGAAAGAAGTCAGTGTGAGGGAGAAGGGGTGGGCAGGGGTGGGTGGCAGCAAGATGCGAGCAACTCGAAATGCAGATGTGTGTTTCAAGGGACAGACAGAAAGCCAGTGAAAAACATGGGATAAATCAGGTCTGAGGATAGCCTGGGAACATTTCTGGGCTGGATGCACAGCACAGCACAAAACAGCCGGTATTTCCCCAGGAGCAGCAGGCAGTGACAGAGCAGTACCGACAATGCCTTCTCATGACACGAAGTGCTGAGGTTTTCCAGTGACAATAAATCCCCTCCCTCAGCTTTGCCCCTGTGAAGAATCTGGAGTAACAAATGGCAAAGCAACGCAATGAGCGCTTCCCCTCTGCACAGCCGTGCTCGTTCATTTGCTGGCCAGCTCGGAGCATGCAGCCAGCACCGCACGGTCGGTCCTGCTCTTGTACCTTGAGCTCCACATTTCTTGTCTCATTTAGCATGAAAGTTATCAGATTTTAAACCCTAATCGGAAAATAGCTGTGGCATTGTATCACAAATGCATACATGCAATTAAATTACAAAACCCTTCCTTTTAACGGACATAATTGCAAAATAGGTTTTTCTTACGCTGAAATGAAGGGGTGGAACAGATGGCGAGAACTTGGTTTCAAGTGATGCATTCATTAAAGGCGCTCAGGCTGCCAGGGAATCTTTGCAAATAGGAGCCTGCACCACTGCACCAGGGGAGTTGTACTGTGCTGTTCCCAAAAAACAGGAATGTTTCTGGGGGGGTTCACTGGGCCATGATGATTTTCTGCTGTTACTAGGACCGATCTGCACTTGGCATGTGCCGAGGCTGAGGAATTCAGCTGCTCACACGGTGTTTGAGCTCTCAGTCCTTCAGGGAAGCACCCTACAGAGCAGGACCTGAACCTGGCTGTGCAGGATCAGAGCTGATGTGGGCGGCAGCAGCACAAGAAGCGGCCGTGCTGCACCAAGGGCGAGATGGGACGAAGCAGGAGCCGTGCTGCACGCGTGGAGGTGGCCGGCAAGGGGACCAGCACGGCGCTGCCCGTGGGCACCCACCTCCTCGCTGTACTTGCTGACGTAGGAGTAGATCTCGTTGAGCGCGCTCAGCATGTTGAACTCGGCCGAGTGCAGGCGCGACTGCTCGGCGAGGTAGGCATTCATGTCCTGGTCGCTGATGGCCGGCAGCTTGGCGATGTCTGCGTAATACCTGCAGGGGCGAAAGGCGAGGGGCCCGTGAGGAATGCAGAGGGTTAAAATGCCCCTTTTCTCAGATTAAACTCATTGGGGAAGAGGATGCCAGTTTGCTTTATGCCTACATCTAGCAAAATGGGATCCTGGGCTGTGAAAATAAAAGCAGCAATGCTAGGAGCCGTGCCACCAGATTGCTGCAGGAGCCACGGGTGCTGCAGCACCTGCCATCGAGAGCAGAGGCAGCCCGCAGGTCCTGGGGCAGGAGCTCAGCAGGATCACGCCGCCACTGACCTCTCCACCCAGCTCTTGTAGCTGGGGATGTCCTTGGCGTACAGCAGCTTGTTGGAGGGGGAGTCCTTGCCCAGGCGGTGCTCGGAGGTGGAGCAGGAGTCCATGAAGGTCTGAGCCACGACGGAGAGGCAGGCGTCCGTGATGCTGCCCTTGTGGATGTCAAACACGAACTGGGGGTTTTTGATGACGTTCACCCAGAAACGCAGAGGGAGGCTGCGGAGAAATGAAGAAATAAAACCAAATGTTGAAACAAAGGCTGGGAACGGGCCCTTCCTGCGCTGTGTGTTCCCACTGGGAACCTGGGACAGGTTCGTGCTGTGTGCCCCACGTCTCATCCTGCAGCAGCAAGGTGAAGGAGGCGAGAGCTGGGCAAGCAGCGGGTGCTGAGGGTGCGATGCTTGCACCAGGGCTGGGCTGAGCAGCTCCACAAGGGCTCGCTGGAGGAGGTGGCCCTGCTATGGGGCATCTCCATGTCCCCGCACCCCCCAGCCGCTGCCCGGCCACTCGCCGTCCATCCCCTGCGAGCAGGGCAGCAGGCTTCAGAGGCTCCATCCCCGAATCCCAAGGCCTTTGCAATCAAAGGGGAATTATTATTCCTTTTTTCTTTGGCTGTATAGCAGGATCAAACAACCAGCTGCTGCTTTCTATTACCTTTCAAGTCTGGGCTCTCTCCATCCAGCTAGCTGCACCGAAGGCTTCGGCATTAACTCTTGCTGCACTGCAGGCCAGCAGCTCGGCAGCATCCCCTGCAATGCCAGCTCCTGACCCCCAGTTCTCCAGCTCTGCCTTACAAACCCCAATTTGCTTTGACCTGCTCCAGCAGCCTAAGCCTCTCCTGATTCTCCAGTGAAATTCCCTTTCTGGGCATGCCGTGTGCCCCATTCCCCGTACAGCCCCAGGGATGCCAGGGTGCTGCCCTCAGTGCTGCAGCATCCTCTGGAGGATTGGAGCCATCGCTGCTCGGGCTTAACCTGCCCTGGGTTCCCCCAGCACCACAAGCAGCATCCAGCTTGCAGAGGGCATGGTGAGAGCCGAGCAGAGCGCCCAGCACAACCACTGGCTCACAGACTGAATTTTCCCCCTGCTCTTTCTTTTTTTTTGCTTTAAGAAGTCTCATCTCTACTTGTGATTCAAGCGTTTTTATCCTAATAACTCCTTCTTCTAAGGCTTTCAATAAATTGTTTTTAGCTTCCCACTGCCTTAGCGGGGAATCCAGCTTTTGCAGACGTGGTGATTAGAGGCTTTTAAAACCACGCGGGACTTGGGGGAAAATACAAAATCTTCAGGGAGCAGCCATTTGTTGTGCTTTTTTTCCCCTCTCTCGCAGAGGTAAATTTCTAACCCACAGAGCTTTTAATCCTAAAATAACGGCAGAGGCAGAGACGTAATAGCTCCATTGTTTGGAGAAGGCTGAGCCCTCGCTGCTGTCGGCGGGGGCTGCGTGTGGGGCTGACCCCCTCCTGCCCAATCCTCCTGCCCCCTGCTCCTGCAGCTGCCCCAGAGCCCCCTTGCAGGTAGCTCCGCACACCCCACCATCGCCAACGCCATCGGTGCGGGCAGATCTGACCCATGCAGAAGGCTTGGAGATGGCCTCAGGGTTTAGCACAGCACTGGGGTTTCCTCCTGTGTGTGCACAGAGTGGGGGCAGGATCCAGAATCAACACCCACTGCATGGGGCACTGGGTAGCAGAGGTGCTGGGGGGAAGCACGAGCACGATTCTCTGCCATGTTTCACGTGCTGGGGCTATGGAGCTGGGTTGCTCCCAGCCCTTCTTGCAGCTCTCCCCCATCTCTGTTTGTTTTTTTTTTTTTCCCCAGCTCAGCAGCCAGCTCTGGTCACCCTCCCACCCTTTCCTCCGTTCTCACCAGTTGCTCTTCCACGTGTGCCGCACATCCGTGTCGTGGATGCCGTGCTTATCTGCTTGCTCATCCAGGAAATCGAACATGTACTTGATGGCCAGCGGGAGCGCGCTGCCGCGGTGCACGGTGCTGAACAGCGTCTCAAACAAGTCGTCCACAAACTTCTGCAGCGTACCCTAAAGGGAGCAGCAGCCAGCAAGGTGAAGGAGGGGTGGAGGCACACGCGTGCTCTGCACAGCCCCATGAAGCACAGCCACAGATCCCAGATCCCGCAGGAACAAGCAAGGTCAGGAGCTTTGCAAACACTGCCCTCGCTGCAGGAGGACTGGGGGCTGCAGCTACCCAGGGCTGTGCTTCCTCTCTACTTCTAGCAGAAACCAATTCCTTTGCTTTCAAAATCATATCCGTGTCAGCCACAGTGATGAACATACATTGAAATGAAGGAAAATTTTGGCAAAAAAAACACAAACAGTTAAGTATCTACAGATACTGCTGTCTGTAAAACTCTTCATGTTTTAATATCATGTAGAAGAACGAACTACACAGCAATCATGGTGAGCATGAGTCTATCTCTGTTGCTGCTCCAGGCGCCACCCAACCCCTGGGGCATTACAGGGACAGTCCCACCTTGGTGCTGAGCATCACTAGTGACTGCACAGCACCCTCCCAAGGGCCTGGACAGACCTGCCTATGAGTTTCCCAAGCAAATTTAGCACACGGCAGTTACCTTAGTAGCCAGTAGCCTGGTCAGGTAGATCTCAGACACCATCTTGCTGCCCCGGTCCCCTTCCTTCTGGTCTCCGTGGTCGTGGTTTTTGACCAAGTGCCAGACTTTGACGCCGCTCTCCAGGTCCGGGGTGATCATGGGGGCCCGGGAGCGCAGGCTATCGGGGCTGCCGGTGTACCTGAAGGTGGAGTCTGAGCAGTGGGAGGAGAGGTCAGCCACACTCCAAGCAGACACTTGGAATTTTGATGAATGAAATCATCAGGATGAAATCCTTTCCTTTTCCTGCCTCATCTTGGTGACACCACTGTGCTCGTTCATGCCCAAATCACCTGCTTGGATTTTATTTTTTATTTTTTTTTGCAGGGCGGTGGAATGCAACACCACACAGACACCCCGAAAATGGAAACGTGTGCCAAAACAGACCACGTACTTAAAAACGATACGTCTTGCTCTTCACCCAACACAGAGCCCCCAGCCTTGAACCTTTCCCTTTTTGCACTCAGACGGGGAACCTCTCCCTCTTCACTCACACCCTGCACTTACACGGCCATGGCACGACAGGTCCCTGCAGGACGCTTCCGTGCGCTCCAGCTCACACACATCAACCCTGTGCCCCGACACCAGCACCATCCCAGTACAGTACCAGTACACATAAATAATAACAAGCTGCCAGCTCTGCTGCCCGATGGGCACAGGGAGCTCATAGCAGAGGAACCAAAGGGTTCTTCCAATTGCACGGACACCATGCGGGGATGTGAGATATATTTAACTTCCCAAGCAATGCGTGCCCTGGATCCCACCCACGGCCTCTTCAAGCCAAAACATGGCTCAAAGAAGCCAACACCTATCGTGCCTTGCTCATTTTCTTCCTCTCACTACGTTTCTTTGTTCTCCAGGAACCTCTTGTGTTTTCTCAAATTTAGCCTTCCGATTCGCTTCTCACCCTTCTCAGCAAGAGGAAGGAGATCAATCATAAATCAGCCGAGGGAAGTACGCAAGTCATTACAAAACTAGCTAGATTTTCATCCCTGATTAGGGCTTAGATAAATGAGTACTCCAACTGATATAATTAAGGAGACAGACAGGGGGATGGCTAGGAAAGCATCTACTAATTCTATTTTTAAGCATAGCTCTGCGCTGATATATCATGGGGAAAGTAAATAAGTATCTCATTTAAATTCTGTCGGCACAATTAAAAGTATTAATCTTAACGTGAGCGATGATTCATACTGGTGGTTCGCAAAGGCTTTTGCATCTGGCATAGATCAATGAGCACCGAAGGCTCCTGTTGTGTCACCCAGGCTCGGCTTTTCCTTCACCTGAAGGGCAGGGGCACGGGGCACAGTGAGAAATGACATTTCTCCCATCCACAGAGCCCGGCGAGGCTTTTACCTAAGGAATCCTGCCATGAGAAGGGCTCCTCAGAGAGAATTGCTTTGGGAGCTAGGAGCAGGAGGAGAGGGGTCTGTCAGGAGCCCTCTCGCCTGTAAAACACGCCGTACAACGGAAGATAATGAAAGATCAGTGCACTAGAGATTTTGCCACTGCTGCCTTTTATGGAAGTCTATGATTACTCTGATTGTGGATTTAGTGCTATAAATGCACACCTGGCACCTAACGGGCTCATTTATTCAGGCTGGGGAGCCTTTAGGGACCATCTGCAAAGTGCCTGGCGGTGCTATTATGCAAATACCGAATTCCCAGGTGTGTGAATCCTGGCACACTGAGTTAAGAGTGCTGTTACCCGTTTTTGACCCATTAGCTACGAATCCAGGATCCTCCACTTACAGGAGAAATAGATGAAGGAGCCGGGTTGTTCTCGTGTTCCCACGGGGTGCACAAAGCTGCTTTCCTGCAGCAGCAGCCAGGAGGGGCCTTGCAGCACCTGGCCCCGCCGAGCCAAAAGCCTTTCCCTGGCCCTTTCCAGACCCACGTTCCCAAAGGCTGCTCACGCGGTGCTTGGCATCTTTCGGGTCTTTTTTGCTGTTCAGCTCATAGATGCAAAAGCCTTTGCAATAAATAGGTAGCCAAGCACCCTTTTCTGTTTGGCACGTGCACATAACGTCATTTTAGACAACGTGCTGTGGTTCTCTGGCGGAAGCTGCTGCTTTTTTCCACTTAATTCCCTTCAGGTGCTGCCCTCCTACGACAAAGGCAGCTTCAATCCCAGCTCACCCAGACACATCCTCAATCAGGACACGAGCTGGCCCCATGGCTCTCAGTGGCAGAGCAGCACTTGGCCACCTCCTGCGAGCCTTCCCCCCCCAGCACACGGCTGCTTCTTACCATATCTGCTGATGGACGTGCGGGATATACTGGCAGAGGCAGGAATGTTGTACGAGGAGGTCTGCTTGGGAACAAGAGCCACGACCGAGCGGTCCGATACCTGGGGAGGAGACAGAGGGGGAGACATCAGCAAGGGCTGCTTTCTGCACTGGGTGCTTATCTGCTAATGCAGCCAGGAGAAATCCTCAGGGCCCAGGCTTGGCAAGGAGCTGATGACTTGGTGCTCGGGCCCTTGGTCAGGGGGGAAGGAGCCCATGGCCTTCTCGAGGGGAAAGGTGCTCCTCATCCAGCTGAGCTCTAATCAGGAGCAGCTTAACAGCAAGGGACTGAAGGAAAGGCATGTAAATCAAAAGACATATTGAAGATGGTTTGGGTTGCTCTGATTTAAGATTACATTTTATCCAATAAAAATGAGAATCTCAAGAATTGTTGTGATCCAATTAAAGTAACAATGCAGAGGGAATAAAACAGCTATAATAACGTTATGGACCATAAAACATCCCTATTAAACCATTTTTTATTTTAACAATTTTTATGAACTTTAAAAGTTTGATTTACAGCCTGGCACGTCATAAAGCCATCTTTCAAGGGTATTAAATTGTCTGTCCCTCTGCTGCACCAGAGAAGGAATTAAACGCTGGGAAGTCAAACTATAAATGAACATTAGTGCTAACAAGGTTTTGTTATAGCAGACGTTAGTGGCCATGTTTAATTTTACCCACCCTATAAATCTAATAGGCACTGGATGTTTTTTAGCTTATTTCCCACAATTAGGGATCCACAGGTTGCCAGGGGTCCTTTTGGCTGTGACCTCAGGGTGCTGCGGTGTCCCCAGGGGACGGGAGCTGCCGGGGGGGCTGCGACCTGTGCCCAGCACCTCCCTCAGCACCAGCACACGCGGCACGGAGCCGCACAGCCAGCTCGCTCCCTTCCAGGCTTGGCAGTCCACTAAGATGAAAGGTTTCATGCAAATGTGAGTTGTTATTATCGCTAGCGATAGTGGAAATAATAGCACTTGCGTTTCACAGCACAAAAGTGAGATATTCCCAAGCAAAACACTTCAAACACCTCTGTTATTTCCTCCTCTGCTCCTGCCTCACTTCATCCAATTTATTAAGTCAATGGAAGGAGCGATCAGCGGTGATATTATTTTCCTAGGCTGTTATTAGCTGCCACTTCAGCTCAGTTTCAAGACGGGTGAAGCTGAGCGCTGGCGCTGGGTGCTGCAGCTTCACCGGAGCCACACGGACCTGGGCGAGAGGCGTTGGGAACTGCACACACACCAACAGCTCTCACTCTCTAAATTTTGGGTCGAATGGCTCTTGTCAGCTAGAAAGTACCAGCGTACAAATTAGCATCAGATGTAAGATGCATTTCTTCCCCATCTCGCTCTGCTGTTGCCACACTCCCGTAAAGCCCAGGAGACGCCCGAGAAGCTGGCTGGCTGCTTTACAACTTTATAAATATTCTGATTCTTCTACCAGCTGGAAAAGTGCTGCACAAAACACCTTAAAGAGAGGAAAAATGAAAACGGGGCCGGAGGGAGCCACGGTCTGGCAGCGCCGACACCTCCCCGCGACCTGGGCCAGCGAGGACACAGCCTGAGCAGCTCCACCGCCAGATCCTGGCTGTCATTTTCTACACAAATCTTCCCTCTCTGCTTCTAATTTTTCATTTAAAATAGTTTCCTAATCTCTCAGCCCTTCCAGGCTCCCAGTGGCTGACAGGTATTCATGCTCTGCTGCCTCCCAGTTAACCCTGCACGAGCCGCCGTAAATCATTTGATATTGAATTCGGTGCCTCGTTTTCCCCGAGTAAAGCCACGCGGGGTGAGACTCTCCCGTGGAGTTTAATAGGCATGAAACCAAAAGGACACCACACAAATGTAACACAATTCCTTACAACTTGGCTTAAAAGCTCCGGAGACTTTAACAAAGCATTACAGCCATTTAACCTATACTTCTATTTTAAAAATGAAGAAATAAGCAGCAGGCATGCAGTTCTCCATATAATTCTCTAATGTGGCTCAAAAATATTACAGAAAGGTGAATATTTCCTTTCAAATCTAACTTGGCTTTTGACAAGGCTTCCTATGAAAAATACATTTTACCCACCGTTGCAGACATATGCTGTATTTTTATCACCCTAAACACGTTCAAAACAAAATAATGTCAAAATCTGGCAGGCAGGTGTGGGGCTGCACAAGTGCCCCGGCCTTGGCAGAGCACGGCGAGCAGGAGGATGGCTGCTGGGTGCTTGGCAGGGCACGGTGCTGAGCCCTGAGGAGCTGCAGGGCTCAGCACAGCAGCAGGATGGTGGGGACCAGGCGCTGCTGGTCCTTGATTCAGCGCCGGCTCCGAGGCAGCAGTGCCTCCCCAAAATGCACAGAGCTTTATCGGAGGAAATCATACGCTGGGCATCTCCAGCGACTGCGTGCAGATCCACAGAGATCGCTCAAATCGGCAGATAAAGGTGTGTGACAAAGAGAAAGCCACCCGGCTGAAAATAAAGCCAGCTCTGAATGAAAGGGGGAGGTAGCTTTACAGAGCCGGATCTCATATCTATAGAAATCCAGAAACCATCTCGTCAGTCCTCCTCTAGCTGGAGGAAATCTACACGTCATGTTTATGGTTGAACCACAGCTGTTTCGTACGGATGGTTTCCTTTCCCTGCCTTCCTGCAGATCGCAGAATTCCCCCCGCGCTCCTCTGCCAGGCACTTTCTCTGTGCTTCAACAACCCTGGTTAAAGCAGTGAGAGCAGCGCCTGGGGCGCGGCTGATTTTATGCCCTCTTCTAAGCCGTGCCTCTGCCCAACAGATTTGTTTTACTGTGCAGTCCTGGAGCACCTGTATTTCTGATACCTAATAAAAACATTTATTACCCAAACAGAAAAAAATACTGGTAGAAATACAGAAAATCATTGCTGTTTGTTTTTGGCAAAAGCCCTGCCTTGACAAGATTTCTGCTGCAGCGCAGAGAACTTGGCTTCTTTTTATGGCTGCAACAGCTCCACTCGGGCTGCGCAGAGCTGTGGCCAGAGCCATGTGCAACTGCTACCTATTTAGATACTTGGCAGCAAACTTCCACTTTGTTCCAGAGCAAAACTGACACTCGAGTGGCAGGAATAGCTGCCGTGTCTTGAGTGCTGTCAGGATTTTGTTTATTTTAAGGGTAAACTTATGGCTCAGATTTCCCCCAGGCACCGAAGTGAAAATACTTGTTCCCCTAGCACCCAGCACACATCAGAGCAACACGAAATTCACTTGCGACTTCCCTAGATGACTTTTAAAGATCAAGGCACAGTAAAATCTCCCTGCTTCCCTGCGTGTTGGTTAATCCCTTGCAACTGTCAGGTAGGAGAGGTTTTAAAAACAACGCAATTCACCTGCACGACTCCCACGGCATTTTGCGGTGAGCTGCGTAATCCCTCGGGCTGCCTGGGGAAGCTGACCCTCGAGCAGCTTTTTTACAGGCACTTTGTGTGTTTCTGCCACCCAGCACCCCGCTCCCTGATGCTGTGGCTCCTGTCAACACTGGCTGGTGCTCAGCTTACACGGTGTGAGTCCCACTGATGGACTCGCGATGGTGTACGGACAGGGAGGGATGCCAGATTGAATACTGAGCACTGCTGCGTAGTTACTGATGGACAGCAGTAGGTTGCAGGTCCCAATTAATGCAGTTATCCTCTGCTGCAGCCAGACTCAGAGGAAAAGCCTCTGATTCCTCCCTCAGACTCCCCCAGCCCCGTCTGTACCTCTCTGGACACCTCGCACACCCTAAGCAGTCCTTTCCCACCGCCACACGTGCTGCAAAAGCTAAGGATGGCAAAAATTGCTTAGCTCACCTTGGCCAACGCAAAACAGAGCCTCCTCATTGCCTGGCTTGGTTTTACACGGCTTCAGGGGCAAAACTCCTGGGACTTGGCTCAGAACTAGGTCTGGGAGATGGAAGGAAGGCACAAACTCCTCTTCCTCCCCCGGCTGCTCTCCTGCTTGTCCCGCTCTGTGCCATCCCCGCCCGGCCCCGCGGCTCCAGCAGCAGCAGCTCAGCCCTCTCCCAGCTCCGTCTATCTCACCAGCACGGCTGGCGGTTTTAATTTAGCCAATTTTCACCTCTGCTAGTTTCTTTAAGATCCATGTCAAGGTTGCTTTCCTGTCTAATGCAAAAGCACATTGAAGCAGTCAGGTTTATCATACAAATGCGACCTCCCCGCCTGCCTCGGTAGGCGAGACACTTGGAAAATTAAATTTCGGCTTTTTTTTTTTTTCTCCTTCCTCCTGGCAGCTTCCTGGAAGCCGCCTGCAAAGGCTGCTTTCTCACCTGATAATGCATCAGGGTGTTCAGGCGCTTCCAGTCTCCTTCAATCTTGGTGGTGATGTCTTCATCCTGCAGGACCACCCGCGCGATCCGGCCCTGCCGCCACTCTGCAGGAGAGACAAAAGCCATGCAGTTGGGGAACGGAAGGACACCTGTGGGCTCAATCCGCTCTGATAACAACATCTAACCAACCTCTGGGCAGTGAAACCTGCTGAGGATCACTGCTAACACCCCCCTAAACCATCCCCTCCAGCAGGTGGGGGGTTCCTACCCAAGTCCATGTCAACAGCTCTCGGTCTCTGGGAGTAGGGGACGTTCTTGTACACAGCATCGAGGATCTTCTCTTTGACCTGAGTGATGGTATCACAGTTCAGCACCTTCACCGGGATCTCTGGGCTGTTCTCGTTGTCCGGGTTCACGCAGTTCAGGATCTGGAAAGGAAGGGGAACCACACCGTTCCCTGAGGGGCTTCGGGCCAGAGTCCAGCTGCCCTCCCTTTGCTACAGGGAGGCCAATGGTTGATACATGGGGAGGTAAAATGCTCCCCTCAAACCCTGCCTTTCAAAACCATAGCTCAGCTAGGGACACCGCTGCCTCAGGCCTGGGTCTGGCAGCACGAGGCCTTCCTGCAGGGGAACACCGCTGCTTCACGGCAGTGCCCATACCCACTGCCAACGTCCAAGCGGGGAGGACAGGAGCAGCAATTCACGGCCACATCCCCAGGGATCACTCACCAGAGTCTTGTACTCAATTTGCTGCCGGATCAGCTTGTCCTCACTGAGGGAGTAGCGGGCCTCGCCCGTGATGGCGTCGATCGGGCCCTTCTCCATCTGCTGCTTGATGGCACAGTAGAGCATGAAGAGCGGCTCCCCGGCACACTCCTACCAACGAGACAGACAGCAGAACTGACACGGAGGTGAAGGTGCATCTCCTCCGGGGCCACTGGCCCACAGACCGACTTCACACGGGACTGATTTCGGCAGAGGCACGGTCCCGTTGCCCTAATTGCCAGCACGTGTGCAATCCAGGCTCAGCCCCCAGCAGCTCCTGGGGAGGGCGGCCAAAACCGCGAGCTCCGCTGCTTGTTGGGACTGTTGTCCTTGGCTTGGGAGCTCTGCTGAGTCTGTATGGCTGTAAAACGGGGATCTGAGATCGTGATCTTGTTGTTTGTCCTCATAAAGTCAGTTCTGGGGGGGCTTCCGAAACCGAAAATAAAGTTAAAAATATGAAAGCCCAGGCATGGAGGTGTAAGTGGGAATTGCCCCTAAGTACTAACAAGGTGCAAGCCCTCAAGAGGGGACAGATCAGGGTACTCTGGAGAAGACAGCCAGGTGACACAAGGTGTAACCAAAGCCAGGGAACATTAAGCTGAAGAGCAGAAAACCTTCTCCCAGGGAGAGCCTTTAAACAGTGCTCGAGGGAAGCAGTGGGAACTCCATTGCATGAGGCTTTTTCAGGCAACGTCCCTCGGAGCTGCCTGGCTGTGCCATTTCACTTGGAGCCTAACAGAGGAGCTGCAAGCCCAGCTCCAGCCTGTGCGGGTGGGATGGCAGAGCAGCAGCGGGGGCCCAGCTCCATCCCTCCTTACCTTGAGGAACTTGTGCAGGAGAAAGGCGAACCAATTCGTCAGCATCTTCTCGGCCACCGACTCTGTCCTAGGGGAGCCAGGAGGAGATGCACGTTATGGACGAAGCCAAACCTCATCTCCCTTCACAAACCAGCCTCGGGAAGTGGGAACGGATAGAGATTGGGGTGGACAAGCATCCTCCCTCCTGCTCCCTGCAGCAGCGGGTGCAGTGCTCGCAGCACCACCAGCACCCCGACATGGCTCCCAGTGCAGGCAGGCAGCAGGATGAGGCTGGCCAGCCCAGCGCTGTCCCCGTGTGCCCAGCTGACAGCCCGTCACAGCCCCGGTGGTGACGGGGAGCCTGGTGACACTCGGCTCGTTGCACGTGGTGCAAATTACAGCCTGGCGCAGTAAATCACTGGGATTTGCAGCGGTGGCTGGCAATCAGGGACAGCAGAGTGACAATGGCAGGAAAATTGCAGCTTTCTCCCCAGTCCCACCCAGCATCCTCTCCCCACATTGTGCCCGAGATTATTTCTAATTTAAATACAATGCCTCCTAATGATAGGTTTTAATGCTGGCTCTGCAGGACGGGGTGGGGGGGGAACTGTCCTTAAAGCACCACGGTGGCTTTTCCTGGGACAGGACAGGCTGGCTGTGCTGCTGGCAGGACGTCTCATAGCCCACACCTGAGCCTCTGGTGCCATTCCTGCAAACTGCCCGTGGGACACCGTGCCCCCAGCCTGCTGAGCACACGGGCTGCCCTGCACGAGGCTGGTGCGGTGCTGCAGCAGCCAGGGCAAAGCACGGGGTCCTGCCGGTCCCAGTCCTGCTCCCGACCCATTTTCTCTGTTGTTCCCCAGCTGCTCTGCTGACTTGAATTAGGGACTGCTCCTCGGTGTGGATCTGTACAGCATCCAGCGTGTTTGGAGATGATGGCATTTAATGGAAAAAAAAACAGGGTTTGATCACAGAGTCAAGCAGATCAAGTATAAATGGGAACCACAGATTTCAGCAAACAAAAGCTGACACCAGCCTGCAAAAAAAAAAAACACCCAAAACCCGGGGGTTGCGTTATCTGTCATCTCCTAGGATCACAACATCTGCCAGAAATTTGTGAAAATGTCTACAGATCCCCAAAGAAGTTGAGCTTGAATTGATTAGCTGCCTAAAAACTCATCTTACAACCTGACACGTGCGTGGTTCACCTATTTAAAATGTTTCCGGCACCCAGTTAGGGAGGAGAACCACCAGCACGCTGCCACGGCTGCGCCAGCCAGCCACAGGCCACAGAAAATGAAGAGCTGATGCCACAGCCACGTTAAAGAATAGGAGAAAAACACAGAAAATGAAAACGTATTGTTTGGGAGAGGGGGACCCCCGTGGCTGGCTGTTGCCTTCTGCTTCTTTGTCAGAAATAAAAAATCATCTGAATGGAGCAGCGAAGAAGGAAGCGGCTCCAAAGCTCTCCAGTCCCACTTCTCACCTCTGAGTGCTGAGTCTCACTCTCACATTGACATTGAGAGACTTTTGCAGTGCAACAGCTCCAGGGACTGCCTCCAATTAAGAAATTAATCATCACTGTCCTACGCAGGCTGAGGAGGCTCCTTGCAAACAAGTCCCCTGTTCTTACTGCCCCCGGCCTCCTGTGGCACAGCCAGACTTTTGGGCCTGAGCAGGACCCCTGGGGGGGCCGTGCCCAGCCCCTGGCAGGAGCCAAATCTGTCCTGCAGAGCGGGCAGGGGGCTGCAGAGCTTTGTGCTGCCGTCCCCAGCAGGCACCGCCTGCACGCTGCGGCCGGGCTGCTGCCTGCAACGCCCTTTGGATCTGCCTCTAAAAATAAAATATAAGCTCCTGAAGATTAACGCAGCAGGGGACAATCCCTAGGCTTGGAAAAAGCCCTTCTCAGACTGACCACAGAACAAGGGCAAAGCACGCTCCGGAGAGGGCTTTCCACAGGGGGTCTGATGCCAGCAGCCAAAGGCTGGGCTGCCCTGACCCGCTGAGGCCCTGGGAATGAAACAAAACTAACAAAAGGAGCTGAGAGAACCCCAAAATAAATATGTATTTTATTAATTCTCCCTGCTTTATCTAGGTCTCCCAACCGCTGCCTGCTCTCTGTGCCAGGAACCACAGCAGCTATTTGATTTAATATCAACTTTTTTTGCTGTCTCCCTCGAGGGGCAGCGGCGGAGGAAAGAGAGGGGAAAAACAAAGAAGAAAGAGAGGAAGAACGGAGCGCTGATTAGCAACCGCTGCCACCAGAGAGCTCGAAAAAATAAAAATAAGCAGCATCTCGGTTGGTCGGTGAGGGCTGAGTGCCTGCATCCCACGGATCTGCTGAAAGCCTCAAAGCTCAGCACCGGGGTCGGGTGGGTGCGGGACGTGGTGCCCCACGGGGGCTGTGCAGCAGCAGGCACTGAGCAGGATTCCTGTCCCACGCAGACACCTCCCTTCGGAGCCCACTTGTAACCTCTGATGTCCAGAACCTGCTCGACACCAGCGCTCACAGCAGACAAGGAGCAGCACGGGGCTGTCCCCGCAGGGCTGCTCCATGGGTGGTGTGTGCCCAGCTCTGCTCCTGGGCTCCTGCTGGCACCACGCTGCCAACGCAACCACGGCCTCAAGCCTGGCTTCTCCTCCTCTCACCCATTTTAAAGCAGCAGAACATCAGCTCCTGGCTCAGCTCCTCTCCTGGTGGCCTGGGGACACCAGACCCGAACCCTTCCCACGTCAGAGCTGTGTCTGTCATCGTCCCCCTGTCTCTGACCCCCCAGCACAAGGAGAAGAGGAGCTCTGGCTGGTCACAGCACGCTGCCTCACTAGCCAGAGCGGGCAGGGCTCTGATCGCCAGCCTCGTGCTCCTGGAGCACGGCAGAGTCATTATTGCTGGCTGAGGCAGAAGGCGCCTTCCCTGCGACTCGTCAAACCACGGGGGAAATTAAGACGGCTTCCTTCTCTGAGATGAGTTATTGCCTCCGCAAACACAGCCAGATTTAAAGCAATTTCCTGTCAAGCATATTCATTATGGCTGGAGGAATCCCTGAAATTTTCCTGGAGCTGTGAAATCCTTCCCTTCCCCTCGGCTGCCCGCCCCAGCAAGATGCCAGAGGAGCTGCAGCCGGCAGCACGGACAGGACCCAGCAGGACACGGGATGACAGCAGCTCATGACACAGAGAACAGGGAGCTGCCTTCTCATGGCCTAGCCCATAGGCTCATCCAGCCTATATTCATAAAGCCTTTTTCCCCTTCTCTTTCTAAAATTTCCCTGCATGACCGTGGGTTAGTTGCCTAACCCGTGCTCGAGCTCTTTTCCCCAGCTGTCAAACACAAATGTCCCTGCCTGGGAGCTACGAGGAGAACCTCCCCCCTTTTATTTAAAAATAAAAATAAGAAAAGACACGGGACGAGCAGATAACGATCTGCTCACAATGAGAACACCCCGGCTGAGGGGAGACAAGAACCCTAAGTACCCTACAGACACCAAACAAAGCAGGACCCTGTCCCTAAAAGCCAGAAGCCTGCTGCAAAGGCTGCAGCTGCTGCATCTCGATCCCTCCAGACACAGAGGCGTGGTGGTGACCACAAGCCGCACTTTTTGTGCCCCTCAACTCCCTGCCACGATGGGACAGCCCCATCATGGTGGGGTCAGCAGGAAAGAACCCCCCGGGCAGAGCAGGGGGTGCCCTGTGCCATGCCACCCTCCCGCGGCCCCGTCCTCTCCGGCCCCGCGCTACCTGCGCAGCAGCAGCTTGGGGTGGTTCTTGTTCTCCAGGTTCTTCTCGATGAGGTCGGAGAGGAGCTGCTTCAGCACGTCGGTGGCGTACTCCAGCCTGCCCTGCAGCCCCGTCATGATGAGCGAGGCCACGTTGCCGCGGTCGCGCATGGAGAAGCTGCGCTGCAGCTCCAGCGTCCGGATGAAGGTGAGGAGGAAGACCTTGTTGTTGATCAGCTGGGCAAAGAGCTTCAGCGCCTTCTCCACGCTCTGCTGCCCGTTCCCTTGGACCTGTGGTGGAGGAGAGTACCCGTCAGAAGGGCGAAGGACCGGAGGGGACCACGTGCACAGCCCAGCCCCGAGTTTTCCAACTGTGGTCCACCACGAGCCTGGCACAGGACAATGGAGCCCGTTAGTTTCAGACCACGGCACTGGGACCACCAGCATCCCCCAAGAGCTGGGTGATGACAGCAGGGCTGATGCCACTGTTCCTGCCTAGGACAGAGCCCACACTGCCATGGGGACACCACTCCGTGCCCCACAGCCCCGCTGGTGCTGCCATGGGGACCAAGGGTTGTGTGGCTGGTTCAGTCCTGGGCGCACAAGGAACACCCAAACTCTGCCCCTCAGCACCCCAAACGTGCTCTGCACATTGAGCCACTCCTAACATCACCCTTCCTGCGCTCCCCCAGCACTCCAGCACATCTCCATCGCTGCTCCGAGCACTCTGCCTGCCATAAAGCTGCTGCTTTGAGGCTAACGGCCCTATAAATGATGTACGATTTTGCTTGTTCTGCACAAAAAGTGACACTCTCATAAGTAAATTAAATACCAATTTAGACTATTGCTTTATTATGGGACAAGTATAAAAAATTAATTGAGGCTTTCAGCCAGCTCCAGACTCGAGTAATTCATTACGAATGGAAATGATGAACAGCGTTAAGCAACTCTTTACCAAACATCTTGGAGACTTATGTATTGGCTTTACTGACGTTACGTAATTAAGCAACTGTGTAATTGGCAACACATTTATCACTTCTGCTGTTCTGTTTTTCATGAGTAAAACAAATAAGAAGCATTCATATTTGCTAGCTCATCAGCTTATTTGGTGACCGAAGCAGCAAAGGAAACGTGTGGGACCGGGACACTCGGGGCACAGGAGCACGGCTGGAGACGCCGGCTCGATGGCAGCAACTGCTCTGCGCTGGGAAGGAATCTAATCTGATGCACAAATATTAATTAGCCCCCACACTGAGCACTCAGGCACCTCAGTAAAGCCCTGCAGGAGAGGAGCAAGGTGCTGACAGCACAGCCAGAGGCCGGCCAGGCGCTTGCCCTCCTGTGGGCACGCCGCGAACAGCAGCAGGAGGCGGCTCTGGGGACGGAGGGCTTCGAAGGACACCAGGAATTCCCTGGGCTGCTTTGCTGCTGCCCTACAGCAATGTGCAAAGCGAGAAAAGAAAACCAAAGCAGCACTGGGAAAGAGGAAGCAAGCAGCGTGTGATGGAGATACAGCACCAGGTTCTTTGTTAAAATGAGCTCGGGGCTCATCCTGCTGAGAACCCCAGGGCTTCTACCGAGACTCGGCGTGGAGGGCACTGCCCGTCCGTTACCTCCAGCTCCCGCAGGACAGGATGGTCCTCGATGCCAGGGAAAAGGACCCGCATGGCATACGTCCGATAGTCCAGGTAGGGGATGCCAGAGCGATCCAGGTCGCTGGTTAGCTCGTTGATGTCTGTCTGCAGCTCTGCAAAGGCTGTTGGGGAGAACACAAAGAGAAGCACGGTCAGATGTGAGCTCGGGGAGCCGAGGCTGCAGGGCTGAGGCTCGGGGTGAGCTGCCTGCCCCCACACCAGCAGCAGACACCGAGCAGACCTTGCCACCAGCTCAGACCCTCACCCTCGGAGAGTCACCCTCAGCAGCCAAGAGCACAGGCTGCAGAGAACAGACGCCGAGAACAAAAGATGCTTATTAATTTGTATGCAGTTCACACCTGTGTACACACACCTAAAACACCTTTAGAGGCTGCAGATAGAAATGAGGATCTATTTTCATAACTTGGTGCCTCCCTTATTTTCTCTCCTCCTCCTCCACAACCAGTTACCAAAAGAATCAAATCTGATGCAGATCAAACGCAAGCAGAAACTGCCTGCTGCAGGGGTCAGGAAGGAATTTATTCCTCCTCTCGTGACATGACCTCAGTGTGGATGTCACGGCCGTATGCATGCCCTGCTCTTAGCTCTCCAGAGCACAAAACGTTGGCCCAGGAGGAGACCATGCCCAGCCAGGCCGTGCCCATGACAAACCCGTGGGCTCCCCTGAATATCACTCCTGCTTTGTCTCACACCTCCAAGGCTACCCGTTTAAAGTCAGCTGAACAAATCCAATGCACCTATCGATACACCCAGAGGTCACGCTGTGAAACGTGCAGCTTTCTATTTGTTTGTTTTTCATCCACTAAGCACCTTCCCAGCTGGATTCAGCCATTCACAGGGATGTACGACATGACAAAGGGTTTCTGTCCCAGCCCTACATCTACCCCTCTAACACTGGGTGGCTGGGACGTGGTGAGGGCCAGGGTAGGGGGCCTGGGGAGGGAGCAAAGGGAGGGGAAGGGCTGCCGGGGTGAGGGAGGGCCGACATCCAGGCACGGGGCAGCACGGTACTGACCCTCCTTGCACTCCAGGGCCACGCGGGACTCCAGATTGTCCATCTGCATCTGCAGCCTCTTGAGGGTCAGGTCGTTCTCCCGGGACTTGCGCTTGTAGGCGATGAGCACGATGATGACGATGATGAGGAGCAGGCTGCCGCCGGCCGCGATGCTGACGATGGCCGGCAGGGTGAGGAGGCTGTCGGAGCTGATGCTCACCGAGCCCGGGGAGAAGACGATGCCACCAACACGCACCTACAAAGCACAGCGGGGTGAGCAGAGACTTCTGCTGGGGTGTTATCCCGTCCCCAAGCTCCTCTCTCCCGGCCCCAGATGCCCTACAGATGCCCAGGGAAGAGGCACAGCACCTCCTTGGCCAGCACAGCGCTGGTCACCATCAGAAACAAAGGGTTCAGCTCCTGTGAACGCAGCGAGGCTTCGAGTCATGATAAATATGCCAGCCCTCCGCTATCAGGGCTCTGTTCATTTTATCTGATGGCTCCATTTGCCTTTCATTTTACAGCTTTCAGGCCCCTTTTGTAAGCCGTGGACATTAGCAAGCTGGTGACAATTGCCCTGACAAGAACCCTGAGCTAAATGGGGAGGGAGGAAGGAAGGAGAAGAGGGGAAGAGCCACGAGCAAACACCACAGAATAAATGCGCCGAGGCTGACGGCGGCGCCGGCTTTTCTTGGCCGTGCCCGGGCCACAGATGCGAGCAGCTCCCGGCCAGGTTGCGCTGCTGTGCGTCACGCTGTGATAATCTGAATATGGTTTGGATGCTGAACTTCAAGAGAAATAAATCACAATTACAATCTCATTTGGGCTCTGCTCAAGCATTTCGGCAGCTGCGTGCTTGGTCTGCGAGTGGATGAGGGAAAGCAGCAGTGCCCAAAACCGAAGCGAAGGCACCGACTGTCAGCCTGGACAGGGCTGCTGATCCAGGCAGTCCGGTGTTCAGACACTGCTGGCTCCTTCTGCCTCGGGAAAAGCCAAAACCTTCTGTCTATCCCCTTGGCAAAGCGGGTCTGGCTGCAAGGACTGACAAAATGCTTCCCTGTCCTGCAGGAGGGGGAATGCAGCACTGACACTCGCCTCGCTATTCCTGCAGGGAGAGCGAGCGACACCAGGGAAAGGATGGGAACTGGTGCTGAACTCCGAGTATTTATTCTTTCTGGAAGGCTCTGACAGCGGGCAGCGAGTCTCAAGGAGGCAATAAGATGTTTCCACATCAATATTTTAAATTTCCAATTAGCCATAAAGACCTAAAATCCTACTGGTCCTGGGACAGGGAACTGAACTCGGTACCCGAGCAGGGCAGGGAAGAGGAGGAAGAGGAGGAGGCAGGGAGGAAGGGCTGCCAAGTGGAGCGGCCGGTCCCTACCGTCACTTTGTGCTGTCCGGTGAGGTTGGGAGGCTCGCACAGCAGCTGGGTCTCAGACACGGTGACAGCGCAGGGCGTCTCTCCGATCAGCACGGTGTAGTTGAGCTTGGCTCCCCCGGGAGCGGGCGGGCACAGGTTTTTGCCCTGGCAACAGAGGTGGAGAAGACTGTACAGAGATGCGGTGCGTTTCTCTGGTTTCCATTACTTGCACAAATGCTGGGGCTCCTCCGGGTGTTTCCCGTTCTCCAAAGGGGGACAAAACTCCTCCCTCACCCCCTGCTTTCTGGGTCCCCTTAGCAGCAGCCCTGCTTCCTCCTGGAGATAGGTTTTTTGCAAAGCCATTGCATGTAGAGCTGCAACAGCTTTATTGATCCAACCATACGGGACAGGGCCTGGGTTTTACCTTACAAAGCTTTGTTGGTAAGAGCCATAGGGTGTGCACAGATACGAAACTATTTTGCCCCCCATTTTGCTCTGCAGGACCTGAGTACAGCACCCACAGCACCCCGCCAGGCTTGCAGAGGTCCCTCACCTTCAGGATGATGGGCGACCCCGGCTTCTGCTCCAGCACCCCGGTGGGGCTCAGGAGCTCAAACGTGGGGTTGGGGTAGTAGATGAACTTGGTGTCGTTGTAGACCAGCAGGGACTGCACGTTGTTAAAGATGAAGCCGAACTCATCGGGCCGCTCCACGGCGTCCAGGCCAGGTCGGTGCTCGGGGGCCAGGGCGGGCGCGAGGCACGCCAGCGCCGTGGCGTTCACCGCCTTGCAGACCTGTGCAAAAAGACAAAACGCTTTTTTGGGACCTGTGGGCAGCAGCGGGGAAAAACTCATCCCTGTGCTGGTGCGTTCTGACTTGCACAGTGATGTTCTCAGTCCTCAAATGCTCCCTGAAAACTCCGGTGGATTCAAGCTTCGCTGGAAATATTTCATCCAGGCTCAATGCTTTGTGTCTATAGTTTGGGGGAATTTGCTTCCCTTCCAGCCAGCACAGGCACGGGAGCAGAGATGGAGAGAGCTTCAAAGCGAGAGGTGTTTTAAGGCAGCTGGAGGACTGCATACCCGATCACTTGCTCTTTTCCTTTCCTGCTGCATCCTCGTGGGCATCGCCAGCTTTGAAGCAGCCCCTTAACGAATACCTGGCCTCTGCTACAAATCGGTGATTAGAGGCAGCTCCCTGGTGCTGGGGGAGGCAGGAGCGACCCCCTGGCAGCCCAGGTCAGCTCCTGCTGGGCTGAGGACACCCACGGCTCCTGCAGCCCTGGGAGCAGGGAGCCAATGATTTATGAGGCTCTCACCTTACAGAGCAGCCAGGGCCCAAGCTCGAAGTGGAAGATTTAATTTCGCTCAATTCTGTGCCTTCGGAATTATTTTTGTAACGCTGTAACCGCAACCGCTAACAACAAAATTAGATGTTTTTAAAAAGAGCTCAGAAGAAAAAGGTCTTCAGGGGGAAGGGAGAGAGTGAATAGGAAAAGACTGCTCACTGATCTGCCCTTTCCAAGACAATACAGAAAGATCACAGCGTAGAAGGGGTATTTTTCAGTTTTACCGGGTCAAAACAATTTCCGAGTGTACTGGAGGTACAATTCTTGTCTGTACCGTACAAGAGCAAGGGGTCCCGCTGTACGGCTCAGCACGGGGACACAGCCCAGCAGCAGCACTTACGTTGACGGACTCCTTGCCGTTGTGCTTGACGCGGATCCGTGGCTCCTGGATGACGTCCAGGTTGGAGCCGGTGACGGTCAGAGGCGTGTGCCCGCTGCGGAGAACAGGGAGACAGGAGGTTAGTGACCGGCAGGAGGACGGGGTCAGGGCTGTGCCTGGCCATGGGGATGCTCATCGGACTCAGAAAGATGCTCGTAAAGACGTGGGGGCACTGGGTGACGCTGGGGACCTGTAGCCCAGCCCGAGTGGCTGGGAGCAACAGCTCACAACTTTTTCTTTCGTGTGTTCATTGCAGCAGCATGGCCCAAATCCACCCAAATCTCCAGCTCCTCTACAGCAGAGGCTGGCTGTTTTGTTCAGACCATCTCCCAGCAGTTCTGACCAGCCCATCACCCCCGTCTCACCCCAACCAAGCGGCAATCCTGAACTGGGGCTCAAAGCAAACATCTCGCAGAGCCTGCTGCGAGACACTTCCTCCTTTCATGGGCAATTTTAAAAAATAATTGGAATTTGAGATGAACGGCTGTGTTACATCCCTCGTGAGCACAACCATTAAGGCAGAGCCAGGGGATGAGCAGAGCCCAGGGTTTTTAGCAGCGACCACGTCATGGCGATGTGACAGCGCCTGCCGCCGTCCCTAGCAGTCAATCTTGGATAAACTGTGCGTTTTGATTAGCATCAGCTTTTTCCTTTCTTGATGGCTGCTGGTTTTGTTTTATCCCCCAACTACAAAAAGAAGCCTTTAATGAGCAATTGTGCACTCCTTCAGCAGATGGAAGCGTTCTTGGGGCTTTATTCGTGCTCCCAGAATCTCGGTGCGGGCTGCTATTGCTGTAATTGCCTTGGTAATTGCAACGACTTGAGTAACTCTGGACCTGATTTTCAGTAAACACGAGTGCTGCAGACGTCTAGCACTGATGAATGCAGGACCCTGGATGGGACGTGTAATTCCCAACTGTCCTTCTTTCATCCTCACCCAGAGGAGACCACCAGACCAGGCGAGGTCTCCCCGTGATGTGTCGTGAGAGCTCTGTTACCTGGCGATGCTCCACTCGGGTTCGATGTGCTGCACCTTCGGGTCGTCGATGTACTCGAACAGCAGGGTCTGCTCCAGCTGGGCCCGGTCGACGCTCACAGAGACGTGGACGGGCCCCAGGCCGTGGGCTGACGGGGCCGACATGCACACGATCTCGTTTGTGGACCTCCTGTGAAGGAGAGAAGCAGGGGGGAGAGTCAGTGGGCAGCCCCCAAACCCCATCAAGCCCCACAGCTCCCACCAAAGCTGGCCCCTCACCTGGCCCCATGCTCTGAAACCCCAAAGGGGCTGAGCTGCTGAGACACAGGAGGGAGGGCAGAGCTCCACGTGAGCGGGGACTCCGCCTGCTTCCCCGGAAAGAAGCAAAAAGCACTTTTGGTGCCAAACTGCAGCCTCCCGCATCCCTCTCTGAACCTGCTGCCTTCTGTTGGGCGTGTGAAAGCAGATGGCTGCTTTTTCAACGGGATGCCTAAACTCGCTCAAAAGCCAAATTCTTCCCCCCCACACACACCCAAAGCACACACGGGGCCTCGTGAGCAGCGGGACCGACCCGCAAAAGCCCCGGCTTGGGAAACGTGGCGCTGGCAACGCTCAAGGGAGTCGGGCAGTGGATGGAAAAGGAGAAGGGGCTCTGCTGTCCTGCTGCAGGGCCAAGGGAACGGCAGCGGGGATGGAGCTGCTCGTGGCCACACAGCCCGGCAACGCCGCTGCTTGAGCCACGTCCCTGGGAGCCCCGTGCCCACGCCTACGTCTCTGCTCTAGCCCCAAGGAAAAGGCCACGCTGCCTCCACGGCTCGTTGAGCTTTGGCTCCTCTTCTGCAGGCACAGGGGAGAGGACAGGCAGCTCTTCAGCATCTCGCTGTTGTTATGGCACTTCAACCAAAACCTGGCACTCCTGCACGCTCTGACTTCACCCTCACCCTCCTCAGATGCTGCACACCCATGAAAGTGCTTCACCTGCCGAGGCTCGCACCCAGCGTGTCCACAGCTCTGCCCCCAGTGGTGTCCCCATGGGAGTTATGTGCTGTGGTCCCCTCTCCTGGTCCTTGCATCTCCATCACCTCATCGAGGGAAGGCACCGCTCCACACCAGGCTTTTTCGGAGGGCATCTGCCAGCACCACGCTGCTTCCAGCCTCACACCTCCGCCTGCCCGCCCAGCGCAACCGAGGCAACGGCAACAAGCTCCTGAGGCATCCGAAGCAAACCAGCCTCGGCTGCTCCTCTGGATACGCCTGCTGCCCGTGCCCCCTGCCTCCCACCCCCGTTATCTCCCGTCGCCGCCTCTCCCTGCCCCTCGGCTCCGGCGGGAGCCCCGGCGTGACGCACGGCCGCTGGCAGCACCGCTCCCCGCTCCCCGCGAGCAGTTAATTAGCTTTCGGTGCTATTATTGTGTCGTCATGGTGAATCTACCCACTCCTCCGATCAGAGGCGCGAGAATGGGGGAAGCTGTAATTAGAGTGAATCTCATTAGGAACCGCTTCATCTAATCAAGCTCCCCCACACCCTCCCGTACAATTGAAGTTCGTTGCCTCCAAACAGTCCAAGCAAAACAAAGTGCACAGTGTGACCCCTCGAGAAGGATGGAGTCATTTATATACTGCCGCTTGTTTTGTTTAAGTTTCTGCTTGCCTGGGGTAATTAGAACAAGCCGAGACTTCAGACCGCTTCCAGGTTTTGCAGGTCAGTGTCTGCAGGTTGCCTGGATATAATCATATATTTAAGGGATTTTATTACACGGCTAATTCTGCCCCCAGGCTGGCTTGCAGGCTGCTTGTGCTGATGGTAACGCAGTCACCTGCGTGCAGCAAGGAGCCAATCTGGCATCTCTGCTTCGGATACGGGAGGAAATGCTGATGGATGGTGGGCAGCAATACTTAGCACTCGGAGAGCTCGTCTGCAGCATGCCCACACCTCCTGGAGCACCCCACACATGCCCGAGTCCTCCTTCCATTCCTGGGGTGGGGATGATGGGGAGACGAGTGCAGCAGCAGGGCTGGGAGTGGTGTGAGGCTCGTGTCCTTTCTGAACTTCTGGCTGGGATCTGTCCCCATGGGTGCCATCCGGCCCAGGACAGGCTCCGTGGTGCAGCGTTGCCATGTCAGTGCCACCTGGGACTTGGCAGGCTCTCGGAGCTTTCCAAACACCCCTGCACAGGGCTCAGCAGAGAGAATCATCCAAGGAAAGGAAGTATAAAAGGAGCAACAGATGCCATCAATGCCTCCAATGTCCTTCAGTTCCTTTTTTCTCGGATACAGAGCCAGACACCGGGCACACCACAAGAGCTGAGGAAGTCCATTAAACCCTTCCTCATTAACAGGCTCTTCATAATCCACCCCTTCTCATCCACACCATGAAGTGGGAACCAAGAAGCTGTTTAGCTATTCTGAGGCTGATGGAAGAAATAATTGTTGATGTTCAGCATTTCCACTGGCCCCACACCATGGTGCCAGGTTTATCCGATGCCACGACACGTGCAGGGAAGGCCAAGCCCCAGCCTGCTCCCATGGTGCTTGGCAGGGCTGAAGATGGACAGGGAATGATCACTGCTAATATCCCAACACGTTCCCATGTCTGTGCATTCACAGATCCCATAATCTTGAACCTCGCAGTCTTCCAGACGAGAAATTCACCTCCAGGGGTCATTGCATTCCCAGAAACTTCCTTCCATCCTCCTGGGCAGCCCGAGCTGGGCTTTAGAAGGCAGGATCCCTGCACACATCGCACCACTTCGGTCAGGTTCCTGGGCATTTCCAAGGCTTGCCAGCCACAGAGAAAAAGCAAAGGGAGGCCCCAGCCTGCAGGGACTGGGCATGGGCTCTGAGCTGGTGCCTCATTGCTCAGGCTCCTGGCTCAGGCTCACGGGTACACGCGGCACCCAGTGGCACCGGGGTGCGCCCAGTGCAGGGTGTGCAGGTGATGCACACAGATGTACACTGCTGGTGTCTTTTTTTGACTAAGCCTCAAGAAAACCCATTAAACCCTGCAAATGTCAACTCGGCGTTTACACTGCTGGGTAAAAAGCAAATTTGCCATAGATGTCCCGAGGGGGAGACTTGTGGCTGTGCGTGATCCTGGCAGCAGGCGGGTGAGGATCCCGGCTCTGCTCCGCCACTCGGGGCCCCCCCAGCTCTGATGAATTTTGGAAGGGGCAGACCCCCACAGCAGGGGCTGCAACGAAAGTTGTGTGAGGTGCTGGTGTGTGAAAAGAGAAACCTGATGGTTGTCAAAACATTTCTTCAGTGGCAGACTTGGCTGTGCGAGGTTAGTGGTTGGACTTGAGGACCTTTAGGTCTTTTCCAACCCAAATGCTTGTGTGGTTGTATAAATATTACATTTTTGTCAGATCACACCAGTCTGGGGGCAGGTACCGAGGACTGCTATAAACATTTTACAACTACAGTGCTGTTTGCCTGAGATTTTTGGACCAGTTAAAGCCTTATAACGAAGCAATGGCCAGCACTACTACAGATGTGCCCCATCCCTCGCCAAGTAAGGCTCAGTGACAACAGGAACGATGACAACTTCACAAAAAAAAATGAAAGCAGGGGAGCTCTCAGGGGTCCCCAGATGCGTTTTTGAGGCTCAAAAATTGTTGATGTGTGCTCAGTCACAGCAGACCCATGGCCAAGCTCGGCCCCTTACCCTTGGAAGGCGCAGCTCTGGTTCCCCAGCAGCACGGAGACGCGGCTGCCGGCGCCCAGGTGGTGCCCGGCGATGGTGACCAGCGTCCCGCCTGACTCAGGGCCACGGCTGGGCGTCAGGAAGCTCACGGCCGGCGTCTGTGGGAAGACAAGAAGGTCAGCAGTGCTCCTGCCTGCGCCCAGGGAGCAAAAGGAAACCCTTTTCCAAGAGGAACACCAAAATGGAGACACGTCCCGGACGCCTGACAAACCTGCTGAAATGTTGAGCCCTGCTGGGAAGGAGACACACCTCAGTGAAGTAACTGCAAGTTCAGCCTGGGCAAAATAAAGTACCTACCTTCGCGTTTGTTCCCCAGTAAATAAATCAAGCCAGCTGCTTGCTCGGTGGTTTCAAAAATGAACTGGAGGGCGAAGCAAGCAAACTGCCACAGTGGAGATCCGAACACAACTGTCTAAAGTTTGCCGCCGTGGTAAAGCATAAAAAATCAAACTAAAACCAGGGCATGGCAATGGGAAATACCAGACCACGTTAACAAAATGCAGCCAGCAGCCCCAGCCTCGTGTGCAGCAGCGTGCTGGCACCGTGGGGGCAGAGCCTGCATCCCCCAGCCGATGGGCAGACATCGCGCTGCGGGCGCTAACATCCCCCTCGACATTTTGCCAGCGATATCATTGCAGCAGTGCCACCTCTTTATCCTGCCTCGCGCTCCTGATAGCTATTTGTCCCCCTTAATGGAATTTGCAGAAGGATGGTACCTTTTTATTTGTTTTCCATCAGCGGATCTAACCAAATTGTTTTACTAATGCTTCCCCATTACCCTCTTTATGACTCTCATCTGCAGCTGGCAGCCTCCCAGCCCCACTCCCTTGGTGCCACCTGCCTGGCAGCTCGCTGCCTTTGTGCTCCTTTCCAAACACAACTGGGCTTTTTTGGGTGTGCAGTGCCTGCAGAGCAGCTCAGACCAAAAGCCTGTTTGACCCTGACTCCTCACTCCTATGAAAAACACACAATCCACCCCATTGTGGATAATTATGGAATAATTTTACAGGGGGGGAAATTCCTTCTTCCCGCTGCCAGTCCTGCACTGGGGACAGGCTGCTTGTGGGAGCCCAGGGACACCCAGAGCGGGTACTTCACACGTTCCTCAGCTCCAGCCTCTCACAATCCTCCAAAATTCAAAGCACTGCCAGGCCCAGAAGCTGGGGCTGCAACCCCGAGCAGCTGCAGAGCTGAGGGCCCAAACCAGAGACCTGCAAAACCTCCCAGTCCTGGGGCGAGGCTGGCACCAGATGAGGGTCTGAAAGCTATATGGGAATTTTCCACCTCCAGCTCATGAATTGGTGATAATTGTGACAGATTTACAGATCCAAAGCAGCTCCAAGGTTCCATATCCCCAGACGAAATGGGTGTAATTAGGGTGCGAGCACAGCTCCCGCCTGGTAGCAGACACCAGATGAGCTCACCAAGGCTCGAAGCCTCCCAGGGTCACCGCACAGCTCTGCTTTAAGGTACCAATCACTTTTACTACTGACTTTAACGGCGTGAACCAGCTGTAATGGAATTTGTGGCGGCGCCGAAGAGAAAAAATAAGAGGCCGAGTAACAAAAGGAAATGATATATGCGAAGTTTGAGGTGCCTGAAAAAAGAAATGATAATCACAGGGAGTGCTGAAAATCAGAAGCAACAATGCAAAGGCTAATGCTCGACATGTGCTTACCAGCTTACTGCAGGGTACTACTCCACGACTCATCGCTGCTATTGCCTTCCACTGGCTCCTGATTATTGTTCTGCCTTTTAGCTAAGACCCAAAGTAACAACGTTCCTTCATTACTCATCCTTACCCAAGACAGGATAAAAAATGTGAATCCTGGCTCCAATTCCTTGGCAAGATTATGCACAGAAAAGCCCTTGGGTATAGAACAAAGCCACGCTTTGCGAAGTGCTCCTGCTTTGAGTACACCAACGCACTTTGCAAGGAGTAACTCAGCCCAGCAAGTCAAGGGTTATCGCTATTCTGGAGGTGCAAAGCTGAAAACAAATGCTGTGGAAACCCTGGTTGCAGGTTCCCACCTAAATCCTGCCTATTCCGTAGACCCACACAAGCTTTACATCCTGAAAACTGGGCTCGTTGACTGGGCAACTCCAAACAAACAGCTCGTGCAACACTATGGGGAAAGCGTTTGAAAAATCTGGGGCTGCCTTTTGGTGTCACAGCCCCAGCATTCGCCGCGTGGCCCTGCAGAGCCCGAGCCTCGCAGGGCGCTCCCCGCCTCGCAGGGCACTCACCACGAAGGAGTACTGCTGCGCAGACCTGGCCGTGAACTCGGGCTTGCACTCTCCGATGCACAGGAGCACTGGGCCGGAGCTGATCCCTGGAAGCGCCTGCCCCATTTCACAGACGATCCTGGAAGCAGAAACGCAGCGAGGCTTTGTCAGGAGGTGCCAGCAGCGCCCTGTGCCGAGCTGGGTTCTTTTTTTTTTTTTTCTTTTTTCCCTCTCCCCTCTTTAACTTTGATATCTGCCTCTTTGAAAGAAGTTAATTACTGAGTCTATTTTTACCCCATGTAGTAATTTAAAGAAAAAAAAATCAAAATTAGACATAATTATTACAAGCTGTAAACTCCAGAGCAAAGCAGAGCACTAATGGCAATATATTAGCCAGTAGCAAAGTGAGTGCGAAGTCCTTAGAGTAACAGATGAGTTCATTAAAGGAACAGCTCACACTGCAGTCTCCCAGTTAATCAAAAATGGAGAAACCTGCTCGGGGATGATAGAGACAGACGCGGCGAGCAGGCTTTGCCGTGGAGACAGGGCTGAGCATGCTGATGCTGGTGGATGGAGTCAGTGGAAACCAGAGACACGGATCCTGTGCTCGCCTGCACCCAGCTCAGCCCCTCGGGGGCACCCCAAGGTGACATCGGGAGCTCGGGCAGGGGCTGCAGGGGTGCATGGTGGTGGTCGGGGGGCTGAGCACCACCGCCCAAAGCTCCCAGGGCACTGGCGATGCCTCCTGGAGCTGAGAGCACTGAACACCGCAGTGCCAGCACGTTTGTCATGGGTGCAGGGAGAGGTTTCCACGGGGACATCAGCTGGCTGAGCTCTTTAGCTAGACCTAAGCTAAGCTAAAAACCTCTTAAAGACCCCTGCTTGCTCCTGTGGCAATGCTGGGAAGAAAGCAGAGAGCATTGAGCCAGGCACTGGAAACCCGAGGATACGATGAGTAACCTGCCCCGGCACAGGGAGCGGGGATGAAGGCAAGGAAATGCTTGTCAGTGCCTGGCCTGAGAGCCAGAGCTGGAGGAAAAAAAACAGATTTTTTTTTCCCTGCTGAGGCTGAAGGTGCTTTTGCAAAGTGGCAGGGGAAATGCCTGCTTTTCCACTGATCGTGTGCAAACGCATGAAAGGATCCAATTTGTGCAGGCAGCATTTCGGCAGCCTTCAGCAGCATTAAATCCACTGCGAGCAAACTAAAATAAAAAGACGAAAGGAAGAAAGAACCTGCAAACAGCATGCACAGGTGATGCCAGGAGGCCTAACGAAATACATACATGCTAATAAAGAGCTCTCGTGTGAAAGTCCTTAGTGCTGCAGATCAAAACAGGTTGCCTAGAGAGACGCTGCCTTTGCAGAACAGAAAGGGAAGCATCTCAGCTGCAAGCCTTAATCTGCCACGTGCTCTGCTCTGCCTTTCAGCCAGCCATTGCCCGGGCACCTCTCCCTCCTCCGCCTGCCTCCTCATTACTTCTCCTGCAAGCCAGCGCCGAGGAGGCTGGGTTTCAGCGAGGGTCAGGGCAGAGGACTGCAGCCTGGGAGCAGTATCTGTACTCCTGCAGCAGGCTGGCAAAAAAAGCCTGGCTCGAGAGACACACACCAAGGGCTAAGCACGGGGGGAACCCCAAACACTCAGCTGTTGGCCCCTGAAGCAGCAGCCGAGGGCACGGAGAGCATCTCCGGTACCGCACCAGGCAGGACACAGCGAGGGACGGGGGCACGAGTGACCCCGGTACACCTGATCCTGATTTCTGATAAAAGCCAAATCCCCAGCAGGTACCTTGTTACAAAATGATGCATTCGGCAGAGCTGTAGGGTGCTGATTGCTGGGCTAAGTGGCCCTTTCACCAACATTAACCTAATTGCTGGCTGATAGATTGCGTGGCTGGAGCATATGGTGAGTCATTACAGTCTTGGAATTCAGTCTGCCCACAGAAGCCTAAAGAGGGCCCTTTTATCTGTATTCATCTTTAAAAGGCAGCTCTCATGCTAACGCTTGCTGTTATCTGCCCAGGGTAAATGTTTTAATGATGTTAACAAACTTTGAAAGCTCAAGAGCCGTAATTAGAGTCATGATTATAAAATCAGGGTTTCATACCATCAAAGGAGGACAATTTTATAATATTCTGCCTTTTATTTGAAAAATAAAATAAAACAAAATGCCGCTCAGCAGAACAGCCCAGGCCACGAGCACCAACGGCGCGCTCGGTGCGCGCCGGGAGCCACGGCTGCGCTAACGCTGGCGGTGCTGTGCTGCCACAGCACCCTTCACCCCGTGGCCAGAAAACACCGACCGACCAACTGCTCGCTTCCAAGAGGAGGGGATTTGGGCTGCAGGTAGAGAAAATGGTGCTGGGGAGCAAGCAAACAGCAAACCAGTGCCAACGCATCCCAGTGATGGGCGCTTCTGCTGCGCTGGGGCCACCGATGGGATGTCACCAACAGATGACAACTGCCTCAAGCTACTGCCAGAGCTGAGGCACATCCGTGCTGCTGGTGGCCATCCCTGGGGAGCTGCCACATCCCTACAGCCACCCTAGTCCCCAGCAGGTGACATCGGAGGGCCCGTGGGGACGCTTCCCACACTGCACCTCCCCTGCCCGGCGCCGGTGACCCCCAGCAGCACGGCTGACCTGAGCAATCCCCCAGGCAGCAGCAGAACCAGGTGTCACCGTGGGAGGTTTATTCGCCCATCTTCTGTTACATGCCTATTTTCTAATTTTTGGTTGACGTTTTTCTTAGTGAAATAAATGAATTGACTCCAGCGGAGGCCCATTTGGATTAAGGGGCTGTCACCACCTCACATGCCTAACAAATGGCTGCGCACAGCCGGTGGCGCCGGCTGAATTTCAAGTGCGAGGGGGAGCGGAGGGGGCAGAGAGGCTCAGCATCAACAGCAAGGTGCTCATCAGAAAAGTTGCTTAGCAAAGCAGGAACTGCTGCCTGGAAGGGAACAAAACACTTAATGAAAGCTTAAAGGGCTGTTTGAACCCCAGGATACCATCCAAGCACACTGTCCCCTCCCGGCCGCAGGGGCACCATCCATCTCCGGATCCGTTCCTGCAGCTCTGCAGAGCTGGAGCGGGTGCAGGAACCACCAGAGGCTGGAGGAGTTATTGGAGGAGTTATTTTGGAGGCTGGGGAAGAGGCGATGTCCCCGAGGCCACTCACTGTTCAGCGACGACGTACTGCTCCGGCAGCGGCGCGCACGGCACCCCGGCCACCTGCACGCCGTGGGCGATCTCCGAGAAGTCCAGGCCCAGGTTCACACCGCGGATGGTCACCCTGGTGCCTCCCTCTGGGGGACCTGACACCGTCAGGATCTAGAGGGAAGGACAACACGGGTCAAGCTGTGGGAGGAAAAGGGAGCTGGTTCCCCCGGGAGTCCTGTGTCTGGCTGGGAAAGGAGCCCCTGTTGCGGGCACCGCGTCCCCCACCCAACCATGGGCACCTCTTGCCGCAGCCACCGAGGGCACCCCGGAGAAGCTGACAAAGCCAAAACCCCCATGTTTTTTCCTCAGAGGGGACATCGAGGGTCCCCGAGCCCAGAGCTTGGACAACGCCACTCCGCAGACAGAATAAACCCGGCTGCTTTTTCATGGACTATGTGGCAGACTGCGGGTAACCTTCCAGAAGCTGCCCGCTGCTTTGCAGAACCTTGTTAACTTCTGCCTCGGCCGTTCCCTGAATGTTAATATCACATTTTATTAGGAAGTTGGCACCTCGAGTGACTTAGAAATGTTAAAGGGCGAGGTGTGTGCTTTAAAGCTGCCTGTTTATAGCCTACCTCAGCCGTAATCAGCCCTGCTTCTATAGACTTTCATCAAGGACAATATCCTTGTCCATGAGCAGTATAAATTACACTAACGTACAGTCACAGGACTTGGACCCAAGACTCTCCAACAATCATTTCGAATCTGCCACCGGCCTGTTATTGCTCTTGGGTGAGTTACGGATCTTCTCCATGCTACAGCTGTTATTAATAAACAAACAATCTATAATAATGCACTTTAATTAATTTAATGGATAAATCTTGTTTATGCTTGTCGGTTCCACCTTTGTCTTTGGCAACAGATTGCAGCTCCTCAGGTCCCTTTCCTCAGTGTTTCTGGCTGCCTGGCAGCTTTGTTACCAAAATCTGGGCTCTGTTACCAAATCTGGCAAAACGTGTGTGAGTTCAGCCTGCTCTCTGTGCCCAGGTGTGGGCATCACCGCATCCCAAAGCGCCTCAGCTTTCCCCTGCACGTGCTCCAACCTCCCTCTCCCCCTGATCAACGACGGGGGTTTCTGATCCCTTCATCACACCCTGCCTGCTGTGCTGCTCTCTGTGCCTCGTAGCGCAGAGCACATCCCATCCCGTATCATTTAGCTCCGCCAAGCCCTGTGTGCCTGCAAAGACACGGCACAAAATCGAGCCGTATTGCATTACACTGCATCCTGAAGGCTCGTGCTGCTAACTGGGAATCACCTGAGCTCGGCAGTTCACGTACCTGACAGCTACAACTGTCCTTTGCAGCTCCACATTACTCTAAAACGTGTTTTGTTGCAGCGCCTGAGCTGCCAGGCTCGTTGGCCCCTTCCCCTCTCCAGAAAGCATTTGCAGTTTGCCATTTCCTGACCTTACCATGAGCAGCGGAGCCAAACGGCCCTGCCAAACAAAGCAGGGCTGATCCTGTATTTTGAAAATGTCCTGACCTGGAAAATCCCCAATACGGAGCTCCACTCGACCTAGATTTTAGTGGTCGCTAATTGAACAGTTTTGAAGTAACTGTGCCATAAAGCAGCCCCAGGGTTAGAACAGATGCATTCCATTAATTACAGCTGGGGAGATTCAGTCAAAATCGCAGGAAGACGAGGAGCCTTAAAGGTCCAGCGGCAGGAGCACCCCGACCCCAGCACCCCCGGGTGTGCTCAGCCTGGGGCCGGTGGTGCTGGGGGCTGCCCGGGCTGCAGGGCTCCCCGCGGTGACCGCCCAGGTTTCTGTTCCCAGCCAGAAAGCATTAGGAAGGGATACACCCCAAACAACCCAAAACAAACCCGATCAGCCCTAATAAAGCGGTGTTTCAGTAACTCACAGGGCAGCCCACAGGGATGTGGTTGGTACAGCCTCTCTCGGCCTTGGAGCTCTTGGATTAAAAGTGGAGGATTAAAAAATCCTGCAAAGGGCAGCTATGGGACAGCAAGGCCACTACCAGGACTCATACGCTGGCTGAGTAAGGGGCTATACCTCCGCTGGATAATTTTTAGGATGTCCTGAAAACAGGCTGAAAAGCACTAAGATCCAAGGTGGGGCCTGGAAGGCCTTTGGGTGTGCTGATGCCCTGAGCTGCCCGCCTCTGCCTCAGCCTGGAACTAAGGAGCAGCCCACCCCCTCCGGTAACGCCTGGTCCCTGCTGCACAGTGAGAGGACTTAGCACGTGCAAAGCGTTGAGTTATGCCCACAAAGGCTTCAAATACACCAAGTGGATGGTGATAGGAGCTTGGTTACCCTTGCACCCAGCCCTCACACCACGTAAGGGACACAGATACAGCTCTGCACTGATCTTGGTGCTTGACACCGTGGCTGGCACCCCAGGGACCCCGTGGGACACCCCGCTTCCCTCCCCAGCCCGCAGAAGACACGGCTCTAACAACACGAGCTGTGTGCTGTCAGCCCCACGCCTTGCACCAGTTAGCATTTGACAAAAAGCAGGATTTATCTAGAAGTCTGTGCATGAACCAGGGAGCCCCAGGACAGGGCTTTCCCTCTGGAGCTGGGGGAAGCTGTGAGCCTGCGACAACTCGGCACCATAACCAGGTGGCGTCTGCTGGGGTGAGGAGAGCACCCTGCCTGCACAACAAACGGCACAACCCCTCCCAAACCTCAGCCACCTTCACTCTCTTTGTCTTTTTTTTTGTCATCCAAGCTGTCCGGATCCCAGCTGATGAGCCCAGCGGGGGACCAGCACATGAGCATTGTCATCCCGGCATGATCCGTCCTCGTCTCTGCCTCGGCTGATAGCACATTCAGAACCTAATTGTTATCTCCGCAGAGCAACTCCATTATTCAGCCTGACACTGCCCCCCCTTCAGCTGTTTGTTGCACTGATGTTATATTAATGAGGCCTGCAAATAAATGAATAGGAGATCAGAGTGCCGCTTGTTCACAAGAAAACTGATTTTTATTTATTTATTGCTAAGACCACAGACTGCATGGAAGTCTTACGCTGTTAAAGGGACACTGTTGGTGATGGCAAGGCCTCACAGTGTGATGGGGTGAAAAAAGGCTGTGTGCAGCCTGCTGCCCACTTGCTTTTATGACTATTAAAGTGTGATCTCTTCTTGCTAGTTACGCGTCCCCCAAAGGCGCCAGACCCAGGAGCAAAGCCCTTGACCTTCAGCTTCAAATGAAGAGTGAAAGTGGCCGGATGAAGCAAAAGGAGTGGAAAACAGCCCGTTTTAAATGCTCTTTTAGCGTGAGTCGTGCAGGGTGTTTGTAACACAGGCACTTGTATGAGTGAGTGCTGCTCTCCAGTCCAAGATTTTAAAGCCAGCGCCAACCTACATCTAACCCTGAGACAACACAACAATCCCTGGGCCTTTCTCCCATAAAAACGAAGCGAATCCCTTCCTCCCAGAGGGTCAGAGCACGGGCTGCTCTCACAGACCTGGTGCAGAAACCAGCCTGAGGGATGAGGAAGCTTTCCCCCTGTGAAGGGGCCCTGGCTGAGCTGGTGCACGTGTGTGTGCCGCGTCCTGCTGCCTCCCTGCCAGCTCCTCAGCCAGGGACAGCAGTGCGACAGGCTGCCTGGGCACAGCACCGTGCGACACCTGCACCTCCTGCAGAACGGACACACGCTCAGGGCAAGGGAGACTATTTTGTTAATGAAGTTAATTAAGTGAGAAACAAAAATCCTCTTCCATTCCCACCTGGTAGGAGTGTCACTTCTAATAGCAACGCTAACAGGCCACGGGCGGTTTTATTTGGTAGGAGTGCTCCTGGGAGACTCAGCGGTCTGAACAGAAACATCACAAACATCACCTCTAGACTAATTAGCTCCCTAGTTTAATTAGCATTCCTGCACCGGTCACCCCACCACCAGCAGCACCGTGCTGAGTGACAGCTATGTGGCAGGGCAAGGGCTGCAAACCCTGCTCACACCCAAGGCGACTTCGCAGGCAGCAACGGAGCATTTTTGTTCCCCAATCTTCAGCTCTGGATGGGTGCTGGGGACAGCCCTGAGCCCCCCCAAGATGGGGAGAGAAGGGGCCAGGGGTGGTCAGAGCCCAGCAGCGCTCTTACCTCGGTGATGCGTGGGTTGGAGCACTTGACGTTCCTACTGGACCAGTCGAGCCAGGGCTGGGCGGCCGGGGGGCCGCAGTGGGGCCGCAGCGTGCACTTGGCCTCCCCGCTGCACCACCCGCACTCGAACTTGGGGTCGGCTTTGAGGCAGAGCCCGCAGCTCTCGCGCTGCGCCGCGCACTTGTACAGGTGCACTGCGGGGAGAGAGGGCGGCACGCGATGAGTTGCTTCTCCCCACGGGGTGGGTTTAGGGCTTAAGTCTGGGGGTTTCCAGCAGTTCTCCTGCTGCCGTGGTGCAGGAGATGCTCCTGCCCAACATGGGGTCACCCAGGACCACCAGGTCCCTCCCTCCCTCCCAGCCCTCGTGGTGCTGTGATGAGCCCGAGCACCGTTACCTTTCAGGTCCTCGGGGTTGTCGATGACAAAGTTCCCGTTCCACACCACAGCAAAGTCCACGGCCAAGTTGCTTATGTCCATCCCATCATAGAGGTACTGGGGAAGAAACCCAAGTGAGATGCCTGCGGGGATGCTACCAGGAAACACTCCATTTTTTTTTAACAAGCAGTGATTATTCTCTGCCTCACGCGCTGATGTCTGAACCACCACCACCACTTCCACACTTCAGCTCTAGGGTCCTGCTTTGGCTTCCTCCTCCTCACCGGGAAGAGATAATTAAATCAGATCTAGTCCCCGTGAGAGGCGATGGATTAATTATTCCACTCGCAGCGGCTGCTCTTGTCACTCAGTCCCTAGCTTATCAATACAGCCCCTCCAGATAATCACCCTGCAAGGACTGCTGCCTGCGGGCTAACTCCTTATACATACAGGCACCACGCACCCTGGTGTGACTGGGAGCTCAGAAATCATGCTGCACAGCCTTGGCTGATGAAATAGGCATCAGCTGCGAAAAAGTAGATGGTGCAGAGAGGGCCTTGCCATGTCTGAGCATCAGTCGGGTCTGTGACAGCACGGAGGTGAATTATTCACCCTCTCGTGAACATCCGGGGGCTGCAGAGAGAAGCTGGATGCTTCCTGTGAATTCCCGGCGTGTTTTGAAATTCCCAGCATTGCCATTAGCACCAGTGAGGCCTCGTTCAGCTGCTCTCCGTAAGTCAATCAAGAGCTGCTAAAAAATCTTTAAAAAGTGAGCGCTGCCATCACCTTTGGGATGAGGGAACGATGACTAAACGAAAGCAGAGTGCTCAGAGGTTGTCTCCGTGTAACAGGTGCCCTGTTTTAACTTGCTTTTTGTCACAGGGATTTACCTTGCCTGGGTTTTACTAAGAAACCACATCTTCTGTTCAGCTGATGGAGCCATGAGAGCAGAATTGCTCTTAAATTCTCTGTCTACCACTTCCTATTAGCCTAACAGGAAGAAAAGCGCTTCCCTAATGTTTATAAATTGCTTTAGATAGCAAAAGTACTGCACAGTATTAATACATTTATTAGCCAGCAAGCTGCAAGGCCCAAAGACAGCCAGTGATGGATAAATATCCAGCGAAACTTTTAAAAATTCAAAACTTGATTAACAATTTAAGACCATCTGCACAGAATGCTAAAGCAGCCCCTGAAGTTCCTCGTTCTGCTGCCTAAAACAAACCCAGAGCACCCTGCCTGACCCCGGGCCCCTCCGAAAGCCCCCGAGGAGGATACCCCTGAGTCAAATCCTGCCCGGTCCATTGGCAGTGCTGAGTCCCAGCCTGTGCAAGCTGAGGCCGAGCTGCCTTCCCCTGCCTGCTGCTTCAGCAGCATCCCTCCCGAAATTTCCTTCCCTCTGCTGCGCTCTCTCCCCTGGCACTTTTCCTTCCCCCTCCCTCCCCGCACCATGTGGTGTTTCAGCATTTCTGTATGCATCAAGCCACCGTGACCTGGAATTTGACAGCTCCCTGATAAGGGGTCTGCGACTCTCCTTATCTCTCCCTTGTGAATCAGCTCGCCTCCACACCTTGGTGCGTTCCCTCCTCCTCCCTTCCCCTCGCTGACCCCTGCAGTCGGGCGAGGAAGCGCCAGATACGGGGCCAGCACCACAAAAACGCCCCCAGCAGCTCCCACCTGCACTTTGGGGCCAGCTTAACCCCAGGACTTTTCTCTCCGTCCATCCCCTTCCCTCCCCACTGCTGAGCCCACCTCCCTCGCATCGCAGCAGCCTGTTTTGGGAAGGCGCTGCGTGGGGAGGAGGGGAGCTTCAGCTAAAAAAGAAACACGACGGGAGGCAGCCTCGTGCTCCGGAGCTGCTGACGGCTCCTGAGCAGCCCCAGCCCCGTCCCCACGCTGTCCCCAAGCACCCAGCAGCACCCCGAGCCCCCGGCCCCCTCACCGAGCTGTTCTGGCACTGCACGCTGGAGCTGTTGAAGCGCAGGGCGGGCACGCGGTGGATGACGCCCTGGATGCTCAGCACGCACTCGTAGCCGCGCTGCCCGGACTGGGGCTGGGGCAGGTTTCTGGCTTTCAGCGTGATGGGCTTCACCTCTCCCACCGGGATCAGGATCTCCTCCGTGGGGAAGAGCTGGGGGCAGTCCTGGGGGCAAGAGAAGACAGCGGGAGGTCACGGCGGGGATGGGACATCCACGGCTCCAAGCACGTCTCAGCCCACAGTGAGCTGGCCGATGCCCCGAGCACGCCTTTGGCACGCAGGGCAGAAAATTCGTGGTGTGGCCACGCAGCTGCAGGCTCCGTGCAGAAATACAGAACCCCACGGCACAGCTCCCCTGCTGGGGAGCGGTGCCGAGCTTTGAAGTGTACAAAATACCATGAAACTGGAAGCAGTCTGTTAAATTTTCCATCTAAAACCATGTGAAAATATTTCAAACGTCAGCGTGGCTGCAAGAAAGGAACAAAGAGAAGAGCAAAATGCTGCTGCCTCCAAACTCTCTGTTTGCTGTACGGAAAGCGTGGAAGTGCTTGGTCTTGGGCTCTTAAACAGCTAAGCAGGGTAACTAAAGCAGTAAGCAGGGAAGCGTTATTTGTTTCCACTTCTGCCACTATCTGGCCAAAATAATGCAATTGTAAATTAATAGCAGGCGTAGCATTGCCACTAATGCTGTTATTGCAGGAGTTCTGGGTTTCTTTATAGATGTTCTGCACAAAACAAAGCGAAACCGTCCCCACAAACATCACTTCACACATGAGCACATCTGTGGCTCCGCACAAACCAGGAGCATTCGATGGCTGTCTGAAAGATAATCTGAGAGGAACCACAAAAAAAAACCATCAGTGCGTGGTAGCTGTATGACATCTCTCCCAACAGCTCTCAGCATCCCAAGCATTATCTCCCCACAGCACATTGGGAGCCGCAGGTTTTCCTCTCTTCATCCACCAGGAACTGCAGCACCACAGACAAAGGCTCCGGCCATCAGAAGCATTTACATTCCATTTACCTCTAATTTGCTTTGATCTAATGGAAATAGGTACCTAAGTACCTGTAAGGAGCTGACAATAAATGATTAATCCCCAACTAACGCAGAAGTTTTAGGGGGGAAAAAAACGGACTGTTTCCTTTAGCTCTGCCAAATTCCACGCTGGCATCCCAAGCCCTTTGCCACCCAGCCTAGAAATTAAGCTAAATCATGCGGATGGAGAGGCGAGGAGAGCTGTCCTGTGCCCAGAGAGGAAATCTCCCAGGGAGGAAATCCCCTATGGAGGAAATCCCATCCCGCTAAGGGCCAGCAGGCAGCCGAGCTGCTCCCAGGCCATGGGATGTTGTTTCGCTACTGGCTCCGAGGAGCTGTAAATGAGAACCAGATGCTGCCCGAGCTTGGAGGAGCCAGTAGCTTAAGCTGCTGCCTCATAAACCTTTTTAGTGGCACTTTTCCTTATATATTTTTTATTTTATTTCTAACAGGGACTTTCACGGATTAACAGCCAAGAGTGGTTTTTAGCTCCAGCAGCCAGGAAGCTGGCCGTGCTGGGAAGGAAAGAGCAGCCCTTCTGTGCAGCAGCACAGATCTGCAGTCTGGCTGGGAATGTCACCACAAAATTCAGCTCTCAGGTCCCCACAGACGCCAGTACTGTGGGCTCAAATCTCATCTCAGCCTTCGCATTGCTCCCAGCAAGCTGCTGAGATCCCTGGTGTTTTCCATCCAGCTGTGAGCTGCGTTGGGTTCCCTTTGCACACTCGTTACACACTGCACACCTATCACACACTGCACACCTATCCCAGCTTCTGCTCGAGACCTGGCTGCACACAGGGCTTGGCCACAGAACAGCACACGCAGGGACACGGCTGCAGGGCACAGCGGTCCCAGCTCCTCGGCAAGCTGGGCTGGGAGGAGAGGCACCCCGCAGCACCGGGATCCTTCAGCACATGATGATTAAAACCCGGCAGTCTCCAGCCATCTCACCAGTGGGAGAAGCTCAGCGCACAGTCCTGAAAATAATGAATATGTTCTGGACCATTATCCTTCCTGGCCACCGTCAGTCGTGAGATGACTGCTAAGGAAATGCTTCTTCCCGTAGAGAACAGGAGAGGACTTGCATTTCCAAATCTGCCCTGTAATGCTGAAAATGCTGGTAGCAAAAATTGTCCTACCATCGAGACGAGGAGGATGTAATAGTTTTTCTTTTTTCTTTTTTTTCCTCTTCAAGCAGTGCTTTCAGTGGGAGAAAAATGTCACGTCGGGGTTGTGGTGCAGAGAAGGGCTGCCAGCCTGCGAGCGCAGCCCCTCCGCGCTGCCTGACAGCTCCAGTGATCACACTAATAAGGGACATACATTTTGGGATGGAGAGGGATGCAGGAAGATGCCCTCCTAGCGAAAGCACAGGCACTTGTGGGGCGCCGCACTGCTGCTGGCGGTTGCTGCTGAATTTATCAGATGAGTGAGTGAAGCCACCAAGCCTGCAGGGGCTGGGGGGCACGGGGCTTGCTCCGACACCGCACGCATTACAGAAAGCACTGCTGCGGGCCCTCTCTTCCCTATTTGTGCCATTTCCAATCCAGGCTCATTGCTCAGCTTTCAGTTCTTTATTTTTTTTCCCTCCCCAGTTGCTGCAGCAGCGATGTATGCACAAATTCATGCACACGCAGGCTTTTACATGGCACGTGCACGTGTGCGAGTGGATAGAGAGGTGCCCACCCGTGGGTGCCTCTTAAGCAGCACCTGGTTCCCACACCACGTGCAGGCTCTGGAAAGGCTCCCCCCTTCCCCTCACTTGCTCAGCACCAGTCTGGGTGCTCCATCCTGCACTCCCCACTTCATGCCAGGACGAGCTGAGCAGCCAGAGAACGCAGAGCAAAAGGGAGAACTCCAGCCAGCAGAATATGCAATTTGCTCCGTAATCAGTTTACTTTGTTTTTAATTCATGAGAAGTAAATCCTGCAGTGAGTCAGAAAGGCCATTATTACCTCCTTTTGCTAAACAAACACACGCTGAATTCTCTCATTATCCTTCTTGACTTCAGTAAACCAGAATAAACACAGATCAGAAGATCTGCCGGAGAAAGACAAGACTGATGCACGAGTGGCACAGACTCTCAAGGAATATTCTGGGTATGAAGCATCACTGCGCAGAGTTTACAAAGACATTTTATGCTTCTGCAACACTTTTTAGTCTCAAAGATTCCAAGGTCTATAAATACCTTAAACACCAGAGATAAGCATCTGTCCCTGGAGCAGAACAGAGCACCCATGGTTATTATTTGTGTTTAACAGAGCATTTTTAGTAGGTCAAACCTCCTTGCTCTTACTTGGAAAAAAACTGCCTAGAAATAGCAGGCATTTCTTTCGACAAAGGGATTTAGACCAAACAGAAGACAATACAACATTTTTCTATTTTTCACCTAAAACCAAAAACGCTCTACAAATGTTAACTAGCTACTCACATTTTAAAGCTCTAAACATAAGCGAACTTGGCACATGAATACAAACCCTTGGCTCAGCATCGTGTTCCCAATGACATGAATTACGAACCCCATCACTCAGGCAAACACATTATTCTTCATTTACGCTAGTGGAAAGGAGAGCAGACCTTGCTCCTCAGGAACCAAACGTGCAAAGAAAGTCAACTGCAGCAGGACTTTTCTCACCAGTAAATTCTCAACAACTGACTGCTTGTCCTGTGCTTTGCTCCATACCCTGTGCCTTGGACCGTCAGCTACGAAGTCCTGTAATATTTACAGCAGAACAGAGCACAGAAGCCTGCAGAGCCAATTTCTTGCCCATTAGCAGCTCTCTGTATAGCAGAGGTGAGGACCAGAGATGATCCCTGGGCATGGATGGGGCACGGAGGGGACAGCTTCCCATGTCCCCAAGGAGCATCTTCCTGCACGGCTCTGTTTCCCTCCAAACAGCAGACACTGGGGTTTTCTACTCCATAAAGCTACTGAGAAAAAAAATGCTGCCAATAAGCTCAACCCAATCTTTTCAGAGCAGTTAACCTTGCTGCAGCTGGACTTCTTGTTACTATTGATAATATCCCAGACCAACATCCCTGCAGAAGCTAGATGTGACCCAGACAAGCCATTTGCTGACTTTGGTGGATTTAGAGGTGGTCCTTGGTTGCCTCTTACACACCAAAAATCCCATTCAGGCATTCAAAATGGGGATTGTAGGAACAGATATGAGGAACGTTTGATTTGTTTTATTTCCTTCGAGGTGCATCAGGCTGCACTCAGCATCAAAGGGCATAGCCAGGTGCAAAGATATCGCCCTAAAAGCAGCAATAATTTAAACCCAAACTCCAAGGAGTCAGGACAGAGCTGAAATCTGGTTCTGCACTTAACTTCCAGAATCTGAAACGCTCCATTCCCCTGATTCAGCACCTCACATGTGGAAATGGCATTATCCACACGCAGTGGACATCAAAGAGGGAAGGGATCCCACATTCTGGGAAACTAATAGGATTTATTTGGTTCTAGCTCTCCACTGGGATGGGTATAAGGATAGATTCGTGTCTACATTCCTCTTCATCTCTGTGTTTTGTACACTTACAGGGACACGTCGTACGGCCATAAGCCACACACACTCACACCCAACCCCCCCGGACCCATTAAAATGACATTACAGGCCTGAGCTGGGGCTGTGTGAGTCTCTGAGGACCCTGTGCTTCACCTGGGGGGGCTGAAGCTTTGTATCAGGGGACAACCAGCACTACGCACCCGTGAGGCCCCATTTTGGAGAGGCTTTGCTTGTGTGGGTGCAAGCTACCCTCAGGGCTACACCTTCCCATTGCTCTTTGGATAGCAAAGTCCAAGCACACAACTTCTGTGAACAAACGAAGCCTCAGGCCACCTGAAAAAGGCTGAAAAAATAGGGTTGCTGGTGCTAGAGCTCACTGATGGCTTCCCAGGCCAGCCTCTACCCCCGTGGCAAGGCACCAGCCACCACCTCTGCTGCTGAGCTCTGCCCTGGGCACAGGGCAGATAGAGACACAAAGCTCCTCTCCTTTGTATTTGGGTGGAACATGGGGCAGAAAAGCAGCAGCTAGCTCAGTTGGTACAGCCAGAAGACTGAAAGAAGTGTGCAGCTCATCAAGAAGGGCTTGCTTCCCAAAGCACCCAGCAAACGGGCTGGGGCTTTGTGCGTTTTTTCCCTTCCCAAGGCAGACAACCCTGAGGGGCATCAAAGGGATTCAGTTACATGTCTGAATCCCAGTGGGACACAAATTCTGATGGGTCAGGAGTAAAAGAGAACATCCAAACACACGTGAAAGTATTACAGGAGAACAAGCTGAGGGGATGGGCCAGGCCAGGGGGTCCAGCAGGGGCCCAGCTCCACCACAGCCTCAGGCCCAGGCCTGGCTCTGCGGCTCCACACACACAGACCTGCTGCTGCAGAGGGACCCATGCTGATAAGCACAAACGTTTTGCCAATACATCAGGCCATGACACAATGAGGGCATTGTGATCTGAATTATTTTAGGAGAGGAAACTCTTTATGAGGCGTTTGTTTGATGTCTTGTGTTAAGCGGAGTGAAATGCCGTAATAAAGGCATTAGGAGTGCATTGTGTATACAAGTGACAATTCATTTACCTCAAATAAGCAAACAAATTAGTTTTTAGTGGCTGGCTTTGCCTGTGCTCAGAGGTGCAGAGAAGTCAGGATGAGCAGCGGAGCATCTGTATCATTATGGGTAGCTGTTATCAAAAACAGGCACCAGAAGGGTGCTGCATTAACACCTAACGGCCCCGCTAAGAAACAAACTCTAAAGGACGAGGATGACAAAGTCCTCTGGAGCCCTGTGATCCCATCAGGAACCAGCAGAGGTAATGGATCTCCTCCTCTCGCTGCCCTGTGATCTCAGGTAAGTCCTGCGTGTTCCTGGGAGCAGAACGGAGGTGATGGAATTGCCCTACTTTGCCAGAGACTCGTCAAACACTTTTAATATCCTGGGGTTGGAGACCTATAAAAACAAGAACTCCAAATGTAAAGCCTGGGAAGACAGTAAAGCTTTGAGTGTGAAGGAAAAAAAAACCCACACCCCTTGAGAGAAGCCAAAGCAAAGGTTTTTGCTTTCCCTTGTTATCTTAAAAGGAAGTTTCTTGGCTTTGAACTGGACTGGGGAAGCTTTTGGTTTGTCCCCAGGGTGGATGCTTCTCCTTGGGCGTTTGTACCCTCACTGCACGAGGCAGTTCTTCAAGGTGCCACGTCCGTGCCTCTTCTGGTCCCTGCTGGAGGTGGCACGAGGCTGACAGCTCCCAGTTACACTGCCTGTCCTGCCCCTCTGCTCCTGCAGACCCCCATCCTATACACGTGCAGCTCATTAACGTGCTTTACCCTGTGTCTCTGCGCCTTCTGGCAACGAAAGATCTGGGGACTGGGCAAGACAAGGTGCAAAAACCCCAAATCAAGGGGTTTTGGTTAACTTTGATCAGGAATTTGTGCTAACAAACTCTTTTCCTTCACGGATCCCTTCACCTCAGGTCATACCGAAGAGATCTGGCAGAGCTGTTAATGGGCTTTGCCTCCTTCCAACCGTTAAAAGCGTTTTTGGAATGGAGCCCCACACCTTTTATGAACTGCTAAGAGAGATGGCCCCTGGTCCACAGTGCTGGGACCTGAACCAATTCTCCTTTCCAAGGTCTGGGGCTATTCACGTCTGTAATTCCCTTCTTAACCAGTTTACAGTCGGGTTCCACCCATAAATTTCAGACCTGCCAACACAACCCGGTGCAGAAGGCACGAGGAGTCCCACCAGGAGCTCTGCACCACTCGTTGCTGCCGTCGGGCAAATCCCTGCATGCTTTGTATATAACGTGGAGTCTGAGACCCTGAAGGAAAGCGCTACAGCAGTTACAGATGAATTACAGCTCTTACTGAATCTGAGCATACCCACGTATCAAAGGGGGGCTCAGCTTTGGCATTCAGGTTGGGACACATCGCTTTGCTAGACCAACACTTTCCTGCTATGTTCCTGCTGCATCTGCACGTCCAGGTGCCAGCCCAGGAACACTCCTCAACCCATGGAAAGTGGAAAAACCTCACACAAACATCGCTTCTGCTAATTGTGCCACAGGAAAAGCAAAGAATAAGGAGCTAGGAAGTGCTGAAACCGTGGTCTGGTACCTCAGAGACGTTGATCCGGCCCTCCTGGAAGGAGCAGGTGGTGGGGTCGTGGGTGCACAGGTTGCGGTACTTGCACCAGTGGCAGCGGAAAGCACTGTTCACACAAGACAGGCACCTGGTGGGGAGAAGGGACAGGTTACAGGGGAGGTTATTGGGTTGGAAGGCCAACTGCAACGGGTCAGCCTAGCCAGAGTCCCCGCTCAGGGTCCCTCACAGGAAAACAGCCTCTTTGGATGGAGTTTGGTACAACAAAAGTAACAGACAGCAGCACAATCTTGGGTCTGGGAAAACAAACACTCAGAAGAGAGTATTTAAACAGCCACACAATTAATCCAGTAATAAAATACAAGCTTGGATTTACTGCACATCGTTGCATTGTGTACAATAAAACACAGCATTGCACAGACACCCGGCTTGATTTTTTAGCTTTGGTAAAAACTGGAAAACAAAGCAAGCCTGGCAAAAATTGGATCAGCTATTTTACAAGTCAGGAATGCTTAAAGTCAGTGGTAACACTTCAGCTGGCCTCAGAGTGCACCTCTCTGCCGTGTGGTTTTCTGGCTGCTGCTTTCAGCTCTGCTCTGCCCCAGCTCCCTGCAGGCTCCTGAGCTCCCCAGGACTTCCAGGTCACCACCTTTGGTCTTTCCTGATTCTGCTGTCTTAAGGACCACTGGCTCTCCTTTGCTTCAGAATGGGGGTGTGTGTCCCCACTCCATCTACTCCTTCTCTTGTTAAAATGAGCTGAAAAGAGAAGCCACCACCCAGGCTCCTGACCCCCCTGCAGCTCCCTGGGCACACAAATTCATGCCCTGAGAGCTGAGCCATCTTCGGTGGGCTCACCACGCCTGGATCCAGCACAGGGTGGTCAGCAGAACCTGTCTGCAAAACCAGCATCTCCTCACCCATCCACAAACCCCTCCTGCCCTTCCGAGCCCCTTGCAAATGCCCACGGGTGCATGCTCCGTGCACCACAACCCCTTCACATGCTCCTGTGCTGCTGCAGACCCACAGCCCTTCCCCTACTTGCTCTCCCAGTGCTCTGCCTGTTGCAGTGAGGACTTTCGGGATCAATAGGTCTCTCTCCGATGCTAGCTGAGCCCCGTATTCCTTTCTGCTTCTCGCATGTTGTGCTTCATTCCTGCAAGGCTGCCTCATGCCCTCGTTGAACTCACTGATAATGAGTGCAGCATGATGTAAGTGCTACAGAATTTACAACCGTGTTAGCACTTTATCTCCAAACATGAGCTTTGAGAGAGGCATGGTCAGATGGAGCCAAATGACGGGACAGAAGACACATTGCCTCTCCTGATCCAAACACCCACTCTGAGGAGAAAACAGGGGTCACCACAACGTCACCCCTCAAGCAAATCCAGGCAGACGAGAACCCAGGGGAACCACAGACAGGACCACAAGTGCTCGTGGTGGGGCAGGGGCTGGTGCTGTGAAACCTGGCTGAGGGACAAGGGAGCACAGACAGAGCTGTGTGGAACACGGCAGGAGGCAGGGACCACGGGGTGGTGGGTACAGACTGCTGGAGAGACACTACACAGGGACTGAAGGATCATCAGGGCTCCTCTCAACCTTGTGCCTCTGCTGTGTGTGGTGGCTCAAAAAATAAAGAAAAAAATAAAGAAAAATGGAATGGATGCCTAGAAAAACTCCGGGCTAGCCAAACTCGTCAGAGCACACAGCCCTCTTCCAAGTGCAGCAGGGAGGGCCTCATAGCTTGAGGCTTCAAATCCAGCATGGAAAGGCTGTGAGTGACCCCGTGCTGGCACTTCTTGGCTCCTACCAGGCTTCTTGGGCAGCAAATCCTGCTCCAAAACCGGAGCTGAGAGCTGACCCCTGCAGCGGGAGACGTCACCCAGCCCTGCAGGGACAGCCGCTTGCTACCCAGCTTGTGCCAGGTCCTGTTTGTGTTTCATTTGGGTGCTCTGGGACTTGCTTTGTTTCCAGAGAGAAGTCTGCAAACGCTTCAGATGCTCAAACACAACTGCACGGCCTGCCAGCTGCGTGCTGCCTGCTGGGGCGAGCACACGAGGCAGGGGGCTCCTGCTCCCGGACCCCAGCCCCAACCCTGCCGCTGTGCTGGGACTGCGTGCTGCCCACCTCCCCATCCCTTTTCTGCCTTCTCCCACCGAGATGCATCCGCGTTCACAGTTGCAGGATGGAGCAGCTTGGGGGCACCAGCAGGTTAAGGTTTTGTCAGGCTCGTTCCGCCTGCGCCTCGCCAGGCGGGGAGAGCTGCAGCCGCTCAGAGGGCAGGGAGCCGTGGGCTCGCCTTGCACAGAGCACCCACACTCAGAGAACAGCCCAAAGACCCCCTCCCGCAGGGAGCTTCCCCCCAAAATGTCCCAGGAGAGGCTCTGGGGCTTCAACCAGGAGCAGCCCCCAGGGGGCTGGCAAGGGGGGGAGCGCACTCACAGCTGGTGGGCGCTGCAGTTGTAGAACTTGAACTCGGTGCTGACGAACGTGCGGCCCGTCTCCCGCGACTTCAGCTGCAGCACCACGCCGAACCAGTCTGCGGGGCAGAACAGAGGCAGTCAGCACCCCGGCTGTAACGGGGGGAGCAGCGCTGGGTGCCAGGGGGCTCCCCGGCTGGCCAGGGTGCCGAGCCCTCAGTGCGGGGCAGGAGGCGCAGGCAGGCTGCACCCCCAGCACCCCGCTGCTGAGCATCCCCCCCGAGCACCCCGGGACCCAGGGGCTGCCCGTCTGCAGCAGCCCCTCCAGGCCTGATCAGACCCGGTGGCAAAACCCCTGGGTTGCCCCATGTCACAGCTGAAATGAGCTGGGGATCGGGATTGCGTCCCCTTCCCTACAGGATTTCTGTCTCCAGGACAAACACACACTAATTCAGTCTGGCCCAAGACTAGAATAGGAGCTAATTGTGGAAGTGAGGCCATTAGCGGCTCTTTTTAGGAGCCTCATCCCTGGGTTAATTAAGAGCAGATTGCTCTTCCAGAGCTGCCAGGGTAAGTCTGCAACAGCCCTGCTACCGCTGTGGCTCCTGGCCCCAGTGATCACCAGTTCCGAGGCTCCCTATAATGTCTGAGAAACACAGAGATATCAGCAGGGATGCACCGCCGACACCTGGAAGGATGCCAAGGAGAAAATGAGTTTTAAGCAAGTAGCATTTTGTTTATGGGAAGAGAAAATAAGGCAGCGGTGACATTAGTGAAGAAACAGCCCAAAGACGGGGACCGAAAAAGGACAGGGAACGCACAGACTGCTGCCTGCCCGTCTCCTAAGGACGAGCACAGGCAGGTCCCTGGGGCCAGCGTCTTCCACAGAGTGCCGAGTTTCTCCATCAGCATCCCCAAAGGGCCAGCTCTACCCAGCAGATGCTCCCAGCCATGCTTTCTGGTGGCACAGGCGCTCGCACCACGACGCAGACACTCACCTTGATCCACGGGTATGGCAGGAACGTCCTTGGCTGCTGGCGACACGCACACCACGCGGCTGCCCGAAACCTGCCCCTCCACCTCCGTCAGGTTCCCAAAGAGGCAGGTGACCCCGGCGGCCAGGTCCGGAGCATCGCTCACCAGCAGGCTGAGCTGCAGCCGGGGGGAGAGGAGAAGGGGAATAAAACAAGGAATAAAAGAGCCAGCAAGTGGTCAGCAGGAGAGCTGCCCCAGCACCCTTCGTGCCCTCGGTACCCACTGCTTTCCCACTGCATGCTGCCGCCCTTCAATCACCCATCCACACACAAAGCAGCCAACTGCCTTTTGCTGGGGGAAGAAGAACGAAGGTTCAGCAGTGCACAACCACCTCGCTGAGCTTTTGGATGCTGCAGTTTGGGAGGGAGGTGGCGATAGCAGCTTTTCGTCCCCCACTTGCTTTGCAGAACCAGCGCCGCCCTCGAGGGCTGCAGCAGCACCAACAGAAATGGGGACAGCCCCCAGCACGTGCAGCAGCAGCAGAAACCTCGGGGGCTGCCAGCACCAAGCCCAGCTGTGGGCACGCAGCGGCCCCGGGGGCTCGCGGGACGGGGCTGCAGCTGCCGCAGCGCCTGTCCACGGGTCCTGGTGCGCGGGTGCTCGGGGGGCTCGCGGGGAAACAGCTGGGATGCTTGGGAGAGCCAGGGCTCGGCACAGCTCACAGATGGGCTGCTTGGGAAACAAAGCCTTGCCTTTCAACGGTTAATGAAACCGGACCGAGAGAAACGCGAGCTGGGGCCCGAGGGGAAGGGGAATTTGTCTCTGTGATCCCTACCCCCTCGCCCCTCCTCACCAGCGCCCTGCAAGCCTGACTTCATGGGAACACACTTGTGCTTTTGGGAAGGGAGAAAGACTGGAGAACGGAGCGTTGGCTGCGAACCCGAGACCCGAGGGCTCCTTCCCCTGCCCGTGACCTACCGGGAGGCTGTGCTGGGACACGGAGATGCTGCTGGGCTGCACGGTGATGCTCATGCACTGCCCGATGCTGTCGGCAAAGCGGTACGGCTCGGCGGCTCGCTCGCAGCTGTCCCGCGGGGAGCACCTGGCACACACGGGCACACGTCAGCACACACAGAGCCCCCCAGGAACAAAACCCTCTGGGCATGCCAAGGGGACCAGGACTGCTCCCCGCAGCTCGTTATCCCTATTTTTGTATGGCAGGTGTCCTCAGAGTCAACTGAAATTTTGAGGCAGAATCAGGTAAAATGTGAAAAACAAGTTCAGTATGAGAACAAGGTGAAGCCGGGAAGAAGCAGTCACTGAATGAAGGGAATGGCAGCACGGCCAGGGCTCGGGCTGCAGCTATAAGTGCTGAAGGGGAAATGTGCGCCCAAGTTAATTACAGTGGGAAGATGAGTGCCCACCAGGAAGCCAGGGAAGAATTATTAATGTTTCGAGACGGATATCAGACAATGCAGCACCGCACTGGGATCCCTCAGGGATTTTCTATTTCATGTAATTTAGGGAAAACCTTGTTCTTCAAAACCTGCTCCCCGGCAGCAGGTGACATATTGGCCTTTTGATGTTAATGGTGTTAATAAACCATCAGCAAACTTTATCACTTCTCGCTCAGCGATGATCCTGGACCCCGGCTAAAATCACGGCGCAAAGGTCGGAGGATCCAGATGCTGTCACCAGACCCACGTGCCACCGGCCAGCTCCATGACAGCTCTCCAAGTGCACTCGCTACTTAACGAGGTGCTGCTACTTAACGAGGCGCTGCTGTCAGATTGCTTCTCTCCCTGCGCCCCTTCGCAGAGGCCTGGGCAGCCTCAAAGACACGCAGGCGTTAGCAGAAACATCCTCTGCAAGCAGCTGGCAGGCGCCTCGCAAAATCAGCACCCAAAATCGGTGTTTGCGGTGCCCAAAATCAGGCCTTGCAGCACCCAAAATCAGGGCTGTTGTTTCCCCTGCAGTGCTGTTGGCTTTTGGTTAAGAACAGTGAAGTTTAAGCCTTCCCTTACAAACCCCAGCGTGATAGCCAGCAAACACTGCTGCTGTTCTTCTCTTCCTCTCACCCCTCTTTATTTTTTGGAGCGTAATGGAGCTAAATATGAACGCTGCCAACGGAAGACTTATCGAGGTTTAAGTGAATCTGTAAGATAGCTTTAAAGCGAGCTCTTGACTGGAGCCTTTATCTCATTGACTCGCCGGAATGGCTCTTTTTTATCATACTATTTATGGCAACAGCCCTAACAGAGATAAATAGGGCTGTAGACAATAACAGACTCGCAGAGAGCAGCATATGGAAGAGCCTTGCAGGTTTCGAATCCCACTGGGCTGAAGAGACTCTTTAACAACCTCCTCGAGGCCTCTGCTGGCTCCCGAGGAGCGCGGTTCCAGCAGGAGGAAGAGCAAGCGATCCCTAGCACCTACACACCAGCATTGCTCTCTGGGCAGCCAGCACCACAACCGTGGCCGATTCCTGCTTGTGCTCGCTGGTTTAATCCTCACAGGCAGCTCGTCCATGAGCATCACTGCTCCTAAATTCCAGGCGTGCACGTGCCCATGGCAGCATCCCACTGCACAGCAGAGCCTGAATCCCTGACTCGGGCTGCTCAGAGACAAGAAGGCGTGATGATCGCACGGGGAAAGGTTTGTGCAGTCCCAGGTGATGAAATTTTCATTCCAGGACAGCTCGCATCCTTTTGCTTTCCCCTCGTTACTGGCTGTGTAAAACCTCTCCGGCTGGCAGCAACACTGCACCCGGTGCCGCCTGGAACAGGGCGCTGCTCCCCGCATGTATCTCACACTTGTTCACACACCCAGAGCATCAGGATTTACAATTCAGAAGCAGCTGCTGGGGGTCTCGCAGGGCACAGACCCCAAACCCCAGGGAGGCAAATCCCATAACACGCAATAAGGAGAAACAACGGGATTTCAGCCCCCGATCGAGACTCAGTGCTAGTTTTTATCAGTGCTGTTGATGGCCACGTTGCTCACGAGGCCGTCCCCTCTCCTGCTGATTCAAGGACCCAATCTCTGCCCTTTTTGCCTCTCACCCTCCCACCAGCCCTCAGAAAAAACATCGTGAGCATCCCACCCTGACCCACAGCCTTCCTGCTCGGCCAAGGAGCAGCTGCTCCAGCTGGAAGGGGGAAATGCAAGAACTAGAGGAGAGCTGACAAGTTAAACACGAACACGCCAGCGCTTGGGGCCTCCCAACAAATTTGACGGAGGCTTCAGGAAGAGCAAGATAAACCCAATTATTTACAGCTAAAGACAAAGGCTAAAAAATGAGCATTGCTCTAAGCAGGCTGGGAAAGTGCAGACACTCGAAGGGAGGGTTGAGAAATACCATCGGGGAACAAAGTCCTGCTGGAAGACGTCAATGCCTAAATGCCGAGGGCAGAGGAAACAGCACTTTTCTCTCCTCTTGACATTGGGGAGAAACTCTGCAAAATTAAGATAACAACCTTTACCTGCTTCCCAGGTAAAGTGCCTGGCACAGCCACACCACCGATGTGTTCAGACTGCCTTGCCCTGGCACTGAGACGTCTGAAAAACCTGAAAAGCCTCCCAGTTCCAAAGCTAATGTGACAGTGAAGGCTTCCCACCACGACAGCACATCTGGGGCTTTGCTATGGGGCTGGACAGGCTCCTCTGAGAGGAAAAATAAAAACGAAGATGCCCAGACACTGCACCCCACAGTGTTGTGATCCTGGCAGGGGCACCAGGGGCTGCTCCGTGCGTGTCCCAAGCCCAGAGAGAGCCAGGCCATGGGCAGGATGCTCAGCACCAGGTTCTCCTGCATCTCCCTGGGTGCGGCACCAACCCTGCAAACCAGGCAGGCCCTGCTGGGTGCCGGGAGCCAGGTCTGCACCCCAAAGCACGCAGGTCCCTAATCCAGGCCGGATTTTGCACAAGAGCCTGCCTTTTCCCTCTCTCCCCCTCCAACACCTGCTGCTCAGGCATGTGGCCAAGTGTTATTGTGCGGGTCCCCGAGCTCTGCCTCCGCCCCGATTTCCATGCAGCTCAGGGGGCTGCTCTGCAGGCTGGCACGGGGCCGGAGGGATTTCTATTCCTCTCCTCCAGCATCCTCCGGGCTCGCCCCTCCTCCCCGCATCGGCGTTTGCCTGGTGGTCCCCTTCCGCTGTAGGAAGCGATCCTTCTTGTGGCAGGGGACAGAAAGAACAGGGACACCTCCTGAATGCAGAGCGCGTTTCCTGCAGCTCCCCTGAAAGCACCAGCCCTCAGCCCGTGCTGCCTGGGGCCGTGCAGGAGCGCTGCCAGCCCCGAGCCCCGCTGCCCCTGGCCGGCTCTGCCCCAACGGGGACGGCTGCAGGAGATGCTCCCTGACCTCGCCATGCTGAATTTCAACATCTCTTCCAGCCATGCATAATAGGGCTCGGTGCTCCGCTCTGTTCCGGCGCTGTGACCTCACCGAAAGCGAAGCCCTGCTCATCTCAGCAAGCCTCCTGTTGCCTCTCAACGTTTCCCATTAATCAGAAGGGACTGGAGGCTCAAGCAGCCGGGAGGAGCGTGCAAAACGTGAGGGCTCTGCTCCCCCAGGCTTTAATTCTGCTTTTCTGTGGCATCCCACGGCCCCCTCCCTGTGTGCTGTGCGCAATCCACCTCTCCCAAATAACAGATTTCTCTTCCTTTACATCTTCATGGGAGCTCAGGGCTTTCAGCAGCACTCACACTGCAATGCAGGGAACAGCCAGGGAAGGGAAGGATGGATTCAAGGGACTTCAATGTAATTTGTTTTTTGCAAGTGGGGGAGGCTCTTGGGGGTTGTGAAAGCTGCTTTTCCCATCGCTGCCACTGGCGTGGATGCGGGGGCCGAGGCCGGACTTACATGTGGTGGAGCGTGCACCAGCCGCAGTGGGGGTCTCCCGAGCTCAGGCACTCCCCGCAGGTCGTGTACTGCTCGCAGGACTCCACAGGCACCCGGGACACCTGCAAGGGAGAAGCACAGCCTCAGCGAGTCTGTCGGCACGGCGGGGCAGGCAGAACCAGGAGCCCAAGTTAACGTTTAGTGCTCGTGCAGAAGGCTGTGGGGCCATGGTTTATGGATCACGGATTAAGAAGACCCTATATAATTCAGAAATAAAACCCAATGGCAAAACCAGTCTGCTGCTCCTGCTTTCGGATCCCTTAAACTGATGCACGCATAACGCCCTCACAAAAAAATGAAGGGAAACGGAAAGGCAAAATTCAAGGAAAAAGGATTTCCTGGGGTTAGGGATGGAAGCGAGCAGAAGCAGCAGCTTGTTCTGCTTTAAAGAGAAGGCAGAGAGCCTGCCTGCTCCGGCAGGTCTGAGCACACCGCGTGCTCCCACAGGTGCTCACCTCTCCCAGGGTCTCAGAGGGGTCCCAGGGGGGTCCTGGGGGGGTCCCAGCCCTGCCACCCGCCCGTAGCCGCCCCGTCCGTCACCAGCTGGGGCGCGGGGTGAAAGGAGCAGTGTGTGCCAGACAAAGGCCACTTTCACGCCAAGTGCTGTTGAGGCGGTGAGAACCCAGCTCCTCTCTCAACACGACACCGACGGGGCCGCTATTCTTCTCGTTTCCTGAGCCCTCCTTAACAGCTTTGCCTGAAACGGAGCTTGGGTGGGTGTTTAGGGTTTTTAGCGGAGCCGGAGCCCGTGGGATGCGTGCGGGGTAAGCGAGTGGCGGGTGGGCGAGAGGCAGAGCCGGGTGGGATGTGCACGCATTTAGCCCCGGCTGGCTGCACAAAGAGCTTCAGAAAGGGAGAAACGTGGGGTGAAGGAGTGACACGGAGGTGTTAGGACAGAAGGAAGCTCTCCCTGTCCTGCCGGGGCAGAGCCGTGGCTGCGTCCCCCTCTGGGGGGGCTCTGACCTCCTGCGAGGATGGGCAGCTCTGTTTTAGCCCTCCCCAGGTGTTCGAGCTATTTCTGACCGTGTCTCATCCTGCACGTGCAATTCACATCACTCAACACCACCGTCAACATCACAGTGATCGATTAAGCCGGTGTCCACGAGACACCCTCGGGAGGGGACTTCACCCCTGCGCACCCAGCAGGTGCCTGTGAAAGGCACGCTGAGTTTATAGCACGAGCAGACACTTGGTGAGGTTTCTTCCATCTGGGCACACAAAGCCCCTCACGGGCACCGTGCTGGTGCGGGGGCAGCTCACCCCCAGAAGCAGCAGCTCCCCCAGGGTGCCCGGCACCCAACCTGCCCGCCGCACCCAGCACAGCTCCGAGCAGCCCCCGCAGGAGCCACCAGCGGCCGCAGGATACCCCAAGGAAGGTCAAAAGGTTTTGCCTAAAATCCATCCAGCCCCTTGCAGGGCTCCTCTGGCCGCTCCCCAGCCCGTTGGGTGCTGCTGATCCTCTCCTCCTGCCCACGGGGTGAGGCTCGGCAGGATCCGTCCCTGCCATCTGTATGCAGCTCAGGGCTGCTTTGGTGTTTGTGAGGAGCTGCGTGCTCTCGCGGCGCTCTATAAATAACGGAGGATTTGAATTATACGAAGAGCAGTTTGTTGCAGATCGTTTTATGTTATGCGTTTTGGGTTCTTTTTCTGCTCAGAAGCTGTGGCTTCTGTACGTGAGAATTCTTTAAAAATTACACAGGAATTTTGAGCGATTCCTCGACTCGCAGATTTCCAGCCCAAACGGGACCATTTGATCCTTTCTTTTTAATGCCTGCATAACTCAGGGCAGGCAATTTCACCCCTTCACCTCGTCAGCACATTCAATCTCTGGTGAGTGCAGCAGAGCCTGCCCAGCACCCACAGCCCCCGCACAGCACCCACAGCCCCTGCTGGATGCTTAGCCGGGCTCCTGACCCCACCTGGAGAGAGGCCCAGGGCTCTAGGAGGGAATTTATCATCTGCTCAAGTGCTTAGGCCTACAACTTCAAAATTCACCCTGAGAATTAATGCCAGGAAACCCACAATGCCCAATTAAGTGGTCAACCAAAGAAGCTCAAAAAGATTGCGGGCAGAAATCATTTAAATATTTGCAAGCATGAAAAAGGTTGGGGAGCTGCAGCATTTGCCCAGTTCTAGCAGAACCAACACATCCAACCATCCTTGCCATCACCCGTCCAACCACCTGAAAGGCTCCAACGCTGTAAAGAACGTTTCATTTCAATGGAAAAACAAACCACATCCATTAGGAGGCTATAGCTGCATGTCCCATGCCTACCACAGACACAAAACCGAAAGCCGTTTCCTTCACAGCTGGTACAGAAGCAGGGCTCAGACTCCCTTCCCCAGCCTGATGGCAGGCTGGAAACGCTCTCTTGGCTTTAAGTATTTTTAAGCTGTTCTCTGCCGGCCTAATTATCGTTAGGAGACCAAAGTGCTTGTGTGCGTGAACCGCTGCACTGAGGAGAGAGCAGGAGATGTGGGACACGGTGCCACAGACCTGTGTCTGCGGGCAGGAGACCAACACGGGTCAGTGCTGATTAAAAAACCACCTCCAAGGCACCGAGGTCGGAGAAACGGGTTCCAGAGGATGCTGAAATCTCACTGCTGGGCATTCAGCAGGGCAAAACCCAAGAGGCAGCTGGAAACGTCAGCAGGGCAGGGTGCTGCTGTGCTCCCCAGCGCCTGCCTGCAGACGGGGTTTGATTTTGTGGTCTGCTCGCTCACAGCACTGCTGGGGCAGGTCTGAGTGCTCCGTCCCCTTCTGCCACCGATGGGCAGGAGCCCCAAATCCTGGTCCCCACAGGGTCCCTGTCGTGTCCTGCCAGCCCTGGCCCTGCTCCGGTGCCGGCGCCTGGCACAGCCCTGTCTGTTTGCTCTCATCCTCGCTCGTCCCCGGGGGTGAGGCTGCGTGGAGCAGGATGGTTTATTTGGAGAGGGCTTTGGTTTGCACTATTTAGTTTTTAAATGCAAATACCTCTCTCTATTTACAGTAGAGAAGATGGGCCAGGGAAATGTTCCTGGCACTCACAGCAAACACCCAGAAGGTTTATTGCTGCTCCAGGAGTGCATTTCCCACCCCAGGCCCCAGGAAACTTTGCTGCCTGAACCTACGAGCTTATCCCCAGGGCACGCGGCCCTGCCCTCAGCCCAGAGCACCAGCAGACCTCAGCCTCCAGCTTTCCAAAGTGAATACCGAGTTTGGATGCCCTTAGACTTCTGTTCCTGCTCTCCAAAACAGGAGTCGAGATGTCCTGAGGCCAAGCAGACGCAGGCAGTGATTTTCCTCAATGCAACATCACCACCTGCACCTCCTTGCTGCGAGGTGGACCACCAGCCCCACTGCCGTGTCTCTTCCTCCTGCCTGTGCCCCAGCTCTGCTGTTGAGTTTCTCGGTTCCCCGTTTACCATCCTACTTCCCAATAATTAAATGTAAAGTCTCGTTACTGCTTTCCTTGACTGCCTGACCACATCAGCCAAAGCCAAAACAAAACAAAGGAAATCAATCCAGGCTCTCCAAAACACACAAACTCAAACTCTGCCAGACCCCAGAAAAAAAAGTACAATAAGTGCAAGAATCCAGCTCCAAATGCATAAATACACATAAATACAGCCAGAACCAAACAAAGCCAAGTTTCCACAGCTTACGCCTGCTCCAGCAAGGGCCTCTGCCCTGCAGACCGGGACAGGTCCCGTCCCATCCCATCACCCTGCCCCGAGAGCCACGGGCTGCTGCAGCTCACACAGAAAATGTATTTTTAATGACTTTGGGGAGCGAAGTGGAGATGCCAACCAGCTCAGTGTAATTAAAGCTATCCATCACTCAGCGAGCAGGAGCCCAAACTTGATGAACTTTCCACTGAGATTTTTTTTTCCTCTTCATTCATGAGAAGAAAAACCACCACTTTGTGCGGCTGCAGGAGACACGAAGAAGTGTGGGAAGGAGCAAGGACTCGTCAGGTCCAGTTGCGATGGACTCAGGCTGACGGAGCTGGCGAAAACAACGTGAAACTTCCTCAGAAGCTCGTAAGCAGCTTGTCAAACTCTTCTTCCTATTGTTTTTTTCCCTGTCTTCTCAAACAGCACCGACTGAATCCCAAGTCCTTAGGTTTCCACCAGGAAAAGCCACCGTGAGGGGCTGGGAAGCACTTGCTGCTCTGCTGGAGAAGCCGAGGTGCTGCAGACCCCGAGGTGCTGCAGACCCCGACCCCTTCTTCTGCCCTGCCAGGAGGTGCCGGGCTCTGGACCTGAGCAGAGCTCAGACCTGCTCCAGGCTGATGCCTGCAGTGAGCAGAGCATTGGGCAGCAGCTGGATGGGAGAAAAGCAAAGGGAAAGGTGTAAATTAAAGAGCACCAAGGAGCATCCCCGCAGCACCACTGCCCCATGCTGCCGAGCCCCCTGGGGCAGGCAGAGCTCACCCAAGGGTGCCCAGCACGAGCTGGGGGCTGCGGGGAGCCCTCTCCCACACTGCTCCGCATTGAGGGTCCCCAGAGGCACCGCGGGGCTGTCAGAAGCAAATCAACGCCTGTAACTTTTGGCAGAGGAGCAGCGAGTGGGAGAGGACACCGAGACAACGTTTCCATGGCTACAAAGGGATTATTTAATTACAGCGCCGCAGAAGCACGCGGGGAAAGTTCCTTAAACTCTGATCCGAGCAACCTTTTCAATGAGCTCGGCTTTCCTGCTCTAAGAACCTCATTAGCATCTTACGAGGACAAGCTGTGTCGGGGCACAGCCGATCAGATGGCTGTCCGAGGGAGCATCAGACCTGCTCCCTGCATACCTGGCTCCTGCTGCCTTATTGCTGCCCCCGTGTTCTGCGCTAGACTCCTGAGGGAGGTGATGAAAAGGATGGGCTGCCTCCTTCGGGAAGCAAGAGAGAGTGGAAAGACAGCAAATGTCTCAGAGCAGGGCTTAATGAAGCTGAAAAATCATCCTGGTTCCAGAGGTTCCTCCATCTACCCCAGCCAGCAGGACTCAGGCTTGCAGCAGCCCTGTGTCCTGCAGACAAACACCTTCCTGTGGTTCACCACAACCCTCATTAATCATTGTGTCAGCATGAAACACCTGAGCAAGATTTGTCGGGATAACAACGTGCCAGGCAGAGATCACATCCCCTCTCCCAGGGAAGCACGGCACCATATAAACTGGTTGGGGTGCTGAAGCTGGGGGTCTCCACAGAGAAAACCAGGCTACACTGTAATACACCCACATGGCTTCTCCCCTGGACAACCACCATTCCTCGAGGGCTTTGCATTTGTGTTCTTGACTGCGAAGAAATTCAAGGGGGGTCCTGGAAGTGCTGCAGGGCTCCCTCCATCCGCGCCGTGCGGGCAGCAGAGCCCCAGGGGTGCCCAAGCAACCGAAACCCCCCCCAGCCTCGTGGTCTGCAGGACCGAGCCGCTGGCACCCAGCCGGCCAGGAGCACATCGCCTCTCCCCAGGGCGCCCCGCTTGGACCCAGGGCACTGCTGTCCTCAGAAGTGGCTTTCTTGGAGCGTTGGCACTGGCTTCTGACAAATGGCAAGTTGCACAGCAAGACCACCCTGCCAACAGGAACTTTTCTTTGTGCAGCCCTGATAAGCCCGAGCCTCCCGGGAACTAATTAATAAGGATAAAAGGAGAACGCTTTCCAAAATTTCTGGGCTCAGGTGGGGATCAATCCAACACTGTAAACTTTTATCTCGCATCAGTTCACGGCCCCCGTGCTCAGCGCTTTGCCTTGCTGCCATGTAACTCGCAGCACACTCCCTGCAGCCATTTAAAAGTTTTAACAGAAGCTTAGAAAATTAATTAAGGTGAATAATTATACAACATACACTCCTTTCCCTCTCTATTTTGCAAGCAAGTGACAAAAATAGAATTCTGAATAATTCTGGAGTTATAACCAATGTAACGAGCTGTTCGACGAACACTTGCAAGTGGGCTGCACTTATTAAATTACTGTTTCAGACAGAAGATAGTCAGGGAGTCATTAAGAGCGAGCGGCTTGATTCCCCAGGACCCTCATTAGCCTCGGACACCTCGCAGCTCGGGGCATGCACAGCACAGCCCCACTGCAGTGTCCCCAACGTGCCCTGACGATGGGGACGTGGGGACCTCGGCACCACGACCCCAGGTCCTGCTCCGGAGGAGCCCAGGGAGCGGTGACGGCTGTGGAAGCGAAGAGCAGAGGCTGCTTTTGGCCACAGCAGGCACACCGGTGGCTCAGCACAGGCAGGGGCATCTTGGCTCTCTTTGAGGAGAGAAATCTCCCGGTGAGCCAGGAGATTTCATTATTTCTTCTGTGCGCTGCTCTGCAGGGCTCTAGGCAGAAAAAATGCCAGGTTTTTGCTCGTCGGCTTCTATTGCATGCAAATTCAAGCAGAAAACGGCCGTGGTGCCCTTAGAGCTGAAACGGGAACAGCCAAACTGGAACCTGCTGCAAATATCTGCAGCACGAGGGACAGCAGGGACAGCAGGACCAGCGGCCATCCCCTGGGACCTGCTCCCAGCCCAACCCATAGGAATCCCGTGCTGATAGGCACCCACGGGAAGCTCCTGCACTTTATAACTCAGGACAAGCAACCTATGGGAAGGTTTTTAGTGAAGTTTTTCGAGCAGACACGCTAAAAGCCCTGTGCTGTGATAGCAACTGGGAGCAGGAAAACCCTGGAGGGGCTGGGGGAGCCTTGCTGGGAGCTCCCCGAGCGCTTCCAAGCGACGGCCTCGCTCCGAGCAGCTCCGCTCAGGTCTGGGGATGCTGCAGGCTTCAAAGCTGGTGTCAGCTCAGCGTGTGGCAGAGAAGGGAGCTCCGTGCTCCGAGGTGCAGCCATCTCGATCTGTTCTGAAAGACCGAGATCTCGGCGGTGTGTATCACAGGCGAGCTCCGTGCCTGCCGCCTGCGATTGCCTTCAGCCGTCTGTTTTTCCTCTCTCCCTATAAAAACCACATGCCAGACAGCAGAGGCCCCTTCCCCCAAGCTGCTAGCCTAGAACTCATGAATTCAGTTAAGTTGTTAAAAAGGATTGTGGCAGGCTAAGATAAAACAGAGGAGTTTAAGATGACAAACAGACTCCTAAATAGGATTAGAGTCTTAATGAAAACAGTAATGAATGGATGAGGCAACCAAATATTACCCATTAATATTAGACAGATAGATTAGATCCCTAGGCACTGCATTTAAAAACGACATGAAATTACTTCAATTACTCCGCATTGATAAATAACAAGGCCATATTTACTGCCGGAGCACATTTCTTCCGCCCTCCCCCACACTCACGTTGGCTTATCCTTCCCCAGAGGAGAGCAGACCACCGAGAGGCTGGAAAAAACGCATCAGGCTGGGAGCTTCCCCCCTCCCTCCCTTTGAGGAGGCCTCCAGCAGGCAGCATCTCCAGCACAAATACCCCAGGGCACCTGCTGCCCAGGACCAGGCCCTCAGCACCCCTATTTCTGTGCCGGAGCCGAGCAATCGCTTCCCATTCCCTCGAAGCCCGCTGCTCGCAGCATCCTTCCTGCACGGAGATGCGCTCCTGGTGCTTACAGCTGCTCAGCATCCCCCCTTCCACGTGGGGAAGGTGAGATTAACCTGATGAGCAGGCTCTTCTAATGAAGAGATCATAAATGGGTGATTCCTGAGTGCTCGGTGGCATTTACGTGCCAATGGTGAAAGGCAGCGCTGCTGAGGGTGGTGGCCACACGAGTCCCTCGTCCTCGCATCCCAGCCTCCAGCCCTTATGGAGCTGAGGCCGGCCATCAGCTTTCTGGGTTCAGGAAAGCCCCGGAGAGCAGGCTGCTGCTCAGAAAAGCTGCAAAGCCTCGTTTCCAGCCCTGCTGCCTTGGATTGCAAATTTCGGAGCCTGCCAGAGCTCAGCGCATGGATGGGAGGGAGCGGGGTGAGCAGGGCCCCTGCTCGCTGGGTGCTGTGCTCAGAGCTGGGTCACAGCCTGAGCTTGGCCAAAAAAAAACTCATTCAGCCTCATAACTCACCAGCAAATGAGACAAATATAGAATATCTCATTTTAGAGGTACGAAAGCCGCCTGCAGAAGGAGTGCAGAGCAAATTGCCAGCAGTATGCCAAGTGCAGAACCTGAGCCCAAACCCCAAACCTTGCTTTGGCCATCAGCTGCCTCCCCCGGGGCTCTCCCAGGGGAGCAGAGGAGGGGAACGACCCCGTCCTGCCCCTCGGGGTGCTCCACCACAGCTGGGAAATCCTGCTGTGCCCGTGTGTACCACACAGATATAAATCAGCTTCCCAGAAAGGCAACAAGCCCCAGCCGTGGTGCTTTCCCACCCTGAAACGAGGGGCACGGCAGCAGCAGAAAGCCGGAGGAAGGCGCAGAGCTCTTCCCACAGCCCAGGGGACGGGTGACCTTTCCAGCCCTCTACCTGTATAAATCTTATTTAATGAAATAAGGAGAAAAAAAAAAAAAAAAAAAGAATAAATGAAGGTTAAATCACTCCCTGCAGCAGATTTACATTGAAAACAAAGCCTGCTCAGACAGGGAGTAGTTTACACAACAGCCCCTTCACATTCCTGTCCCCAGGCTGGGGGTGCCTCCTGGCCAGCGAGCCCCAGGACGGGCGATGGGCGCCCCGGAGCCGCCGGCAGGCTGCCAGGAGAACATCGCTCATCCAGGGCTTGCTTGGACACACAATTAGGGCTTTCGGTAGGTCCCAGGTCATAGCACAGTGGTTTTTCACCCATCAAACCTTCCCCACAACATCCCCGTTCGGTGGGACCTGCCTTTAATTTTCGATGCCAGCACCACGCCTGCGCACCCCGCAGAGCAAACACCGCTGCTCGGGGCTCGGAAGCTCCCCGGGGAAAGCAGGAAAACCAACCAAGGGCCCCTGGTATTGAGACACAAGCTGCCATCGCTTTACAGCCAGAGAAAGTTAGGCAAAGAGTTTGGCTTTCATCTCTACCTGCGTTTCCTTGGGCTGCTGTTTTGCTACACGGGAGAAGCAGAATCAAAGAGCAGCTCAGGGGCTGCGGCACTGCTCTGACGGCAGGCGGAGGCAATTCAGGCTCCGAGCTTACAAAAACTTCAGGACTGCTGCATTAAATGTTCCCAGAGCTGCCCTGCTAAGTCACTTGTCCCCAGAAGCCATATCAGGTCCTGCTGTAAACAGCTCCTTTGACATCAGCTTCTCACTGTCCAGGTTCAGCACTCAGAACAGTGGCATTTTAGGTAAATAATGCCATGAAACGATTTCTGCTCCATCGGAGCCTGAGGAAGTTGTGCATACATTTCCATAAATCTCGCTGGCATCAGTGCAGGACCAGACCCGGCGGGCTGCGGGGGGATCCTGCCGACTGCCGCGGAGTTTACCGACAGAACAGCTCCGGGAGCAGCCGCGGGGCCGAGCGGGCTTGGACTGAAATCACAAAATAAAGTGGTTTGCAGCAAAAATGGTAGTGCTCGGCTTGCAGCAAGGCTGGAAGCAAGGGGGAAGGTCCTCAGAGCCCCCAAAATGAGGAACTGGATGCCACGGTCGGCCAGAAGCACTGACGGGAGCCCGGCAAGAGCCGGCCTCTGAGCAGGGAATGCCAAAAACCTGCGAGGGTGCACCAGGAGAAGCACTGCAGTGGCTCCCTATCACGTGAAAGAGACCATTCTCCCAGTGTTCCCAAGCAAGATTTACTCTCTGGCATTGTTTTCCAGCAGGGCTGGAGAAGAAAAGATCCCCCAGGAGGCAAACCCCAACCCATGCCAGGGCAGCGGAGGTGGACGGGAAGAGCTGCTCTGCTGGAAGCTGCAGGGGAGCAGCTGCTTGAAGGGCATTTCTCCACGGGGTCCTGGCAAGGGACAGGGTTAATAGGCCCACTCCATGCGTGACCTCTCTTCCCTCTCTCCGAGAGCTCCTAATTATCGAGCTAAAGGGAGAGGGGCAGCCCGTGGCACCAGGCAGACCCCGCTGCCTGCGCCTGCCCTTGCTGAGCCGATCGATCGCAGCCCGCCGGCCACGGGAAGCCTTCTCCCACGGGCAGAGGCTGGGGTCGGCAGGAAAGGCAGCTTCCCCCACCCCACCCACAGCCAGAGAGAGCTCATTGAGGCCAGAGCCACCCTGGAAAAAATGGGAGCATCAGCAGGTCCCTTCCTCCAAAAAGCAGGGTGGCTCGGGGAGCCATGAATAAATGATGCCGCTAATGATAAGATGCCTGCGCAGCCCAGCGCGGTGAGGGAGCAGAGCGATGACTCTATTTCTGATGCACCGGCTGCCTGACAATTGGCAAATGAACCTCTGCAGTTATCTGTTTCCCCTCTTTATTCTTTTCTCATAAAACTGGCAGGAACAGGGGTAGGAAAGAGGCGCTGGCGGCAGCTGTGTTCAGGATGAAAAATGAGCAGCACGCGGACGGGAGGCAGCTGGAGCCCCGAGCTCGCTGCTGAGCACCCCGGTACCCCCGGGCTCTGCTCACTCTGCTTATTTGGTTATTTCCCCATCTCGGTGGATCCTGAGCTTAACCCTTCCCTTGCTTCTTTGCTGCAGTAGGGCAGAGCAGCAAAACCCACGGGGTCCTGCTGCTGTGCCTGATAAGCACAGGCACCCGGCACAGCCCAAAGGGCAGCGCCGTACCCGTGTTTGTGCCCTACCCAGCAGCTCAAAGAGGGGCTGAAGCCCTGCAGGAACGGCCAACGCACGCACACAGAACAAACAGAGCACAGCTGCTCCCAGAAGCAGATGAAACATTGCCTGTGTTTTATAGAAGAGGGACGGGAGCTGGTGGAAGAGCTGCACAGTGGGGCACGGCGTGAGGGCTGCGCCCCTGGGTGCGCTCAGTGAACCTCCAGAGCTCCTCATCCACAACACGAGCAGCTGGAGGTCTCTGGGGCTCCGCAGGCATGGCCTGCACCAAGGGGCCCAGAAACATTTGGGGTACCCAGCACCGGGGCCAGTGTTGAGGTGCTGAGTACCTGTTCAGCACAGCACCCCACTCCTGCTGGCCACGGCCACGGCGCTGGAGCTCCTCTGACTCGCGGCTTTCCCCCATCCCTGTCCTGACAGCATCGCCCCTCGAGTGCCTGGCCACTTGCCACCCCTGGCACGCACGCAGACAAGGAGGCCACATTTTGTTTACCCTCCCTGCTCCGCAGAAAGCCCGGGGCTGCCCGGGGGACGTGTCTGGCCACCCACCTTGAAAGGGCTCCCACGTGGCCAGCTGGCCGCGGCGCAGCGGGGTGGGCAGCCCCGCATCTGCCCGCTCCCAACAGACCCGGGCGCTGTGCTCCGCCACAATGCGCCCTTTGTTCCCAGCCCTGGCGCGTCCTCGGGTGTCAATGACACTGGGAAGGTCTGACTGGCCCTTTCTGTTTGTTTTCTTGGCACACGCGAGCATCGTTTAAATAGCCCAACCTCAGCTCTGCCCCGCACCTCGCGTGTGACCGATATTAGTATTCAGCAGCAGCCTGGCCTGGAGAATGGGCCAAGCGGGGAAGGACGGCTCCCAGCCCCTGCAGCTCCCAGCCCCTGCAGCTCCTGCGGGTCCCCTCGGCACCTCCCTGCCTGGCCGGGTCCCAAGAGAGCCCTGCACGTCCCAGGCTAAAGGATCCTGGCCAGGAGGGCTGTGGTGTGGGGATGTCCCCGTGCAGGTGGGCGCCTTGGGACGCTGCTTTCCCTTGGGGACGCTGCACCCTGGGCTGGGCCAGAGGCTTTGCTGCAGCCCCAGAGCCCCGTTGCATCCCCCCAGCCCCTCTATGTTGGCTCCTGTCCATAGGGTCACGAAAGACTTCAGCACACTGCAGCACTCACACACCACCAGCCCTCGATTCCCCCTCCCGTGAGCCATCTCAGGGTTCTCCACTTGTTTAAACACACCAGAAACCTGCGAGGGAATTCACAGGCATGACCGGCGTGTGTAATTGCATAGAGCCTGGAAAATCCAAAGCATTTGAATGCCCTAAGTAGCTTTAAAGGTCACGGAGTCGTATCATTACTGTTTTCACAGCCTGACCGTGGTCCTACTGCTCGTTTGCTCCAGAAACACGCCGTAACCTCGGCGGCTTTTTGCTAAGTGCTGCTCTCTAACTGCATTGTGCTGTCCTTGCCAGTCAATTTTCTGCTACTCTATCACTTTCCCATTTGTATATCATTACGTACGGCTGTCAAAAATATAATTTAAGAACCTGACCACCAGCGTGAGAAATGAACCCTCCTAAATATATCCCAAACTCTCCAGTTCTGAAAGAAAATGAGCTTTAAGCCCTTTCCCCAAAGAAGAGAACCACTGTCCCATGGCAGGCACACAGGCAAGGCCTTTGATCACTGCAATGGGCTGGTGACGAAGGAGCACGATAAAGCCCCAAAGAACATCTCAGGAGCTGACACAGCATCAGGAGGGAAGAAACAAGGAGCTGCCACAAGGCAAAAAGGGGACACGAGGACAGGTCCCCCTCCCCGTGCCATTCACCAGCTGGCTCAGCGCAGGCTCGTGCTCTCCCAGACACCAAGGAAAGCACCGAGTCCTCTCCGGGTGACAAGGACACACCAACACGGGAACAGGAGGGCTTGCCCTTTCGCAGCAAATTGCAAGAAAATTTGTATCATTACAGCACAGTTATATGACCATTGCACAGCACTCATTTCTTCCTCCTGGAACAGAAAGCGTCGCCAAGGACCTGGAGCTCCATCACAGACACTAACCAGCAGATGCAGCCAGCACTGCTGCTGCTTCCATTTTTTGGAGGCTTTTCCATGAGTGACTGAGCATCTCCTCTGCCTCCTCCTTCCCACTCTTCCCTCTGCTGGCAGCTTTGGATGCCCAAAAATGAGTGGGAGAACCTTACTGAGCTGGAGGCAGAGCGGGGAGCCACGGGCACTGCCAGCACCGCAGCACGAAGCCGCCCCAGGGGCTTTATGTGAAAAGTTTGTGTGAAATGCTGGAACGCCGGCAGCTGCAGCACGGAGACATCGCCACAACTGCCCCTGACAGCTCTGGCTGCTCCGATTTCTTCCAGCATCCTTGGAAGCTCGGGGGCAAATTTGCCGCTGGTGTAATGCTTCAGCTCATTTCGAGAGATCTGTGCCGAGCCTAGATTTGGCCCTGCATATTTTACTCCTGAGCCCAGCAATCAGCAGTGGAAATAATTTGCTGTGTGGCTGCTCTGATGTTGCCATCGTTTGTGCGTATCAAAATGACAAAGACATCAGGCCCTCAAAGTCCGATTGAAGAATAATTGGAAATCCAAAGTGGCACTAAATGTTATTTTCTAAATAAAATGCATTCAATTACAGAACATTGAGGCCATAAAGCATTTAAAAAGCTTAGTTAGAGCAGGAAAAAAACACAAGTATTCAAACCTTCAGAGACTTCATTATATGCACAGGATCCCCTCTATTCTTTGGGACAGGCAGGAGATAAAGAGAATGCAAAACAATGCAAATACTTCCAGCAGCCTGCGCTCTCCCAGAAGGGCCTGGATGCTTTCTCACTCGCCGGTTTTCATCTCAGCTGTTGCGTACAGCTTCCCCTGCTGCACACTGAGGGCTGTGTTCTCACACTTCCATGACAGACAGGCCCAGCTGACTTTGCTTCCACCAGCACCTTTTGTTGCAGGAGCGAATTTCCCAGCTTGCATTCACGTTCAGCAAGTTTATTCCATTAAAGCGAGCGCTCGTTCCTGAAATGCTGATGGCCTCCCGTGTTCTGCTGGCTCCTCTGCCATCCTGTGTCTGGCCACAGCAACACAGTCCTGCAGCAGCTCCCTTCGTGTGCTGCCCAAACGCCCGAGGAGCTCAGGTTGAAGCAGGGATGTCCCTGGCACCAGGCGCTGCCCTCCAGCCTCGCAGGCTTGGCCAGGTCTTTGTTCTGCACAGCAGAAACCAGCGGACGCTTGGAGGACGCACAGCACGGTGAGCGGAGAGGGGAGAAAGATCCCCTGCACTGGGCAAGGAAGAGAGATGAACCCAGAAAAAGCAGGGGACAGAGAACGTATTCCTGCTTCATCGTCTGCAGCGAGATGCTGCAGGAAGAGGGCAGGTTGCAGAGACGGGCTCTGATTCAGGGGATCAGAGATCTCCACCAGCACCCCATGGCAGCGTGCCCCGGGGGCTCCAAATCAGCCCTGGAGCTGCAGGGCAGGGACACGGCGGCACACGCAGCACGGATCCCGGAGATGGAGCCTGCGTTACGCGAGCTCTGCTCTCTCTTTATATTAATAACACCAATAACACAACAGATGCACTCCAAACTTGAGCAAACAACATAATGGCCATCAAGCAGAAGGGACAAAGGCCATCGTATTTCACGCGGCAGGAGCTGGTAAACCCTCGCTTCGAGCAGGGAAGTCGCAGCCAAACAAACATGACCCCAAGTGGAATCTATGGCTCTGGCAGGCACAGCCTCAGCCTGCACAAACAGGGAAAGATGAGATGCATTTATCTCAGATACTTCGTTTCAACAGCTTTCCTTAGCAGCTCCGCTCCCCTGAATTAATACATATTGCCGAGCAGGCTGCGGAGCGGGCTCGCAGTGGGGGAGATATAATTATTTACACGCCTGCTCCCCGCTTCCGTATGAGGATTAAAGACCAGGTGAGATTTCTTTGCACACTAGCTTTTATTTTATTTTTATTATTATTTTTTTTTCCTTACGAGGAGATAATTGTCACTGGAAATCACTCAGGTGCAGATGCAACAAATTGCTGACCCGCGGCTGATCTCGGAGAGCCGCGACAGCATCTCACCTCCACCAATAAATACACAGCCGCGCAATGGGGGAGAGGGGAAAACAGCCTACACAGAGCCGAAGATGGATTTATTCCAGCCTCTGCTATAAGGCTGAAGGCTGGGAAGCCAAATCCCTCTCTCCCAGGGTTTCATTAGCTGGGAATGGCTTTCTAACGAGATTTACACAATCTTGCCCGGAGCCTACACATTTTGCTCTGCACCCAGAGACAATAACAACAGGGAGCTAAGGAGGTGCCTTCTTTTTCTCTGGTCACCCATAATTCAGGACTGTTACACTGCTGCCATCAATGTGATTACACAGAGTGCAAAAATAAAATCAGAACGTGCCCTTCTATAGCATTAAGTCTCCAATTTCAACTGACCCAAGCCAGGAAAATTTATAGTTATGGGGACCACGCTCAGTCCATTAAGGGAGGAGAGAAAATTGCCAGCTGGGATCCCGATGACATCCTCACCTCTCCTAGCAGCACGGCGCCAGGCACAGGAGGGCTGTGGGGCGCCCAGACACTGCTCTCCTCCTGCCAAAACCTGCTGCTGGAATGGGATTTCTCTGCACTTGGATGGGGGCAGCCGAGCTGAGCCCCACTGCACCTCTGGAAGCACAGAAAGCCCTAAGCTCACCCCCCCCCCATTATGTGCTTGAAGGATCAAAGCCTTTTTCTGGAGCTGGGTGCAGCTTTCTGGAGTGGGATACCCTTTTCCGACCCATTCCCATACCAGGTTTAAACCCCAGCCCCCTGATGTCCAGCTTTGCAGCAATGCTTCTCCCAGGATCCAACTGCCCCTTGCCTTTACCCTGCTGGGGACTGAGCTGAGCTGCCCAGGCAGGGCCACGCAGGCTGAAAGCAAAAGCCCTGAACTGGGAGACTCCAGTTTGCCTTTGGCTAACAACTGGAGCTCGCCCTCTCCTCTCCGCAGTCGCAGGAGTGCTGCTTCTGGCACAGTTTCTCCAATAATGCCATTCCAGCGTGGTCAGCTCTTTTTAAATGGAAAGGGTTTAAGCAAATTCTTTTTGTGGGCAGGATGTCTGCTTGCTCACACAAAGGCCCAGCCACACGAGGAGGAGTTATATTTTAACACCCATCCTCCCCTTGGATACCTTCCCCCCAAAATAATAATAAAAAAAAACCACTTATCACCATGTTCTTACGGAGATATTAATAGCAGCCAAGACACTGACAGTTGCCTGCCTGTGAGTCACTTCTTAAAGGGCTGGGGAAAAGCCTGCAACTGGGGCTGGTTGGGAGACAATGGAAATATCATCCACGAGCTGCAGCACTGAACACCACGCTCACCGTAGCAGAGGAGATATGAGATGCTCACATGTGTGCAGTGTGTATCCCATGCAGCTGGGGCTACCCCCGGTGACTTGAAGCTCTTTTCAAGCTGCAGAACCCAGCCCCTACGTGGACAAGTGGCAAGAGAAGAAGCTGACAGCAGGGCAGGCTGCAAGCCCCCACGGAGTTTCAGCATTTTTTGGCTTTGGCCGTGCTGTGCTATCACACTTGCTTGTTATTTCTATCACCATCGTGAGTCCAAAGCACCGAGCAGAAGTGCTGGGTGTGCTGCTGACAGAGCACGAGGCAGGTCCCTGCCTCCAGCAGGCTGCTGCCCCACGGAGCCTGCACACCCTTGCACCCACCTCAGCTGCTAACAGGCCCCAAGGCTTGGGTCTCGTTTCTGTGCTCCTTCTACTGCTATGACCTTCATATTCCTCTGAGATGAGATTCCAAGAGGTCTTCTAACATTATTTTGGAAGCACCTCAGATGCTTTGATGGCCTGGTCACCACCAGGCTCCTCTGTGCTCATCCCGTCCAGCCCCTGCGATGCGCTCACAGCGCTCCAGCTCTGTGCACTCGACTCCACTGCCACTTGAAAGGAAAGATGAATACTAATTAAGCAGCCATAAGGGCACCGAGCAGACAAATATGTGTTGCAAGAGAAACTGGGTAGACACTCTCTGAAGTGGAGCCAGAGAGAAGGGGAGGGAATGTGTCATTGTTTTTGGTGGCAGAACTTCAGAATAGCGTTCATCGCTTTAAATATGTGCATAAACCAAACCAAAACCAGCTCTATATGAGCGTGCTGGACGTCCCTTACTGCCCTAAAGCCTTCCTCCTCCTGCACTGTGATGTACGTGGCCGCCCTGCCCTCGGTGCTTTGTGCACAGGGTTTCACTGCACCCGCAGGCTGGGCACCGCGCGATTTCCATGCCAGCTTCCAGCACGCTGCGAGGTGCCCGTGCCAGCTCCTCGGCAACTGAGCAGCCCTCTGGGCTGCAGTCCTCAGGCTGCGAGGGGAGCTGGAATCCAAGCACGATCTTTTCCTGCCACCTCTTCAATTAAAAACCCACAAACCCTCCCATTTTTGCCCGAAGATGGGCAGTGACAGGAAGCAGACTGGGTTATGGAGTAGCCTTGCCTTCCTGGTCAGCCCAAAAAAGAGTTCACGCCTGGAATGTTAATGGGTTCTTGTTGATCCCCAGGGAGCAGCTTGGCACCAAGAGGCACACCAAGCCTTGGTTGAAACTCAGAAGGCTGCCACAGATGGATCCAGCTGCTGCTCAGCCAAGCCTGAAAATGCTGCCGGTCCCTGCCCCTCACAGCTGTGGCACAGGACGGGGACCCTGATCCCAGCGCTCAGGAGCCAGCTGGTGGTGCAGCACCACGGCCTCAGCACCGACATTGCTCGTGTTGATGAAGACTCCGTAAGCTCTCCATCACTTCAGGCCATGACTGGAGCCTTCTCTTCCTAAATCCAGCTCCCTGTGACTATGGAGTGCAGAACTTCTCCGTGATGAAATGAAGGACGGTGCTTTGGTGTGGGAGCGGGGAGGTTTCAGTCCAATCTCTTCCTACGCCGTATATTTCCTGGGTGACTTCGGGTAGGTCACGCAGCCTCTCTGTGCTTCAATTCCTCATCTCAGACGTGGTATTGCTGCTCTGTCTCATAGGGCTTTGGGGAGGAGAAATCTGTTAGCAGACAGCGAAACGTTCAGCCGCTGCTGCTTGCTGCAGGGCAGCCGGTGAAAATTCAGCAGCCGTGATAACTGCGCAGACAGGTGGGCACAGAGGGAAGAGACAGGGCGATCAGCAGCCTCACAATGCAAGAAGCTCTTCCTAAGCTTCACTGTACTAAAAATGAATTATTTTGCACCCTCACAGAAACCCTTGGGCCCCACTGTTGGGAGTCCAGCAGCGGGCACCCGCGGTGCTCCCCCTGCTCCCAGCCCCGGGGCGGGGAGAGCCGGCGTGTTTAGTCTGCCGGGCACATTCCTGCACACTGCTAAAATAAATAGAGGATTATTAATGGAGCTTCTTTTCCTCACTAGCGTCGCCCAGAAATGCCAGAGCTATCGCACGGCTCCGCAGTGCAGGGCCAGGTCGCAGCAGCCGTGGGGCAGGGGGGCTCCGGCTTCAGGCAGCCCCATCCAGGAGCTGGGGGGGAGCTTCCAGCCCCCCCAGGAGAAAGGGGACCCACAGCTGAGGGGCTCAGGACCCTCCCTGGGGATGCTGACCCAGCCCAGCCTCCGGAAAAAGGCTTCCAGCGAAGCCCCCGCACCCTCCTCCGCACACAGGTTCTGGCGCGCTCCAGAAAAATCTCAACATCTTCACCACAGCAAAGTTTTTCCCTGTCAAAATGTTTCCCCTGGAAGAGGAAGGAGGAGGGAAAGGCAGAAGAAAACCCACAAACAGTTGTTTTTCTGCTTTGCAACCAGCCTGAACTTTTATATTTAGTCCCAGCTTGAAACACATCACAGCCATTTCCCCCGGGGCAGAGCCATGGTTTCCAAGCTATCTGGAATCTGCAGAAATTCTTTTTTTTTTTCTTCCCCCTGAACATTTCCAAACTTTTCAAATAGTTTGGTGGGAATTTGGTTTTCAAGCTGCATACTTGTTTGTGCCATGGTGCCAGCCGGACTGGCCCAAGGATCCCACTAGGTCGGCGCATTCAGAGGTTTGGGCTGGAACCCAGTCTGCATTTTTCAGCCCTGCTCATTTTGGTGTTATTGCAGGAAACCATGTTTATAGCTGCGTTTCCCCCCTCTGATCTGAAACAAAAAAATGACAAGTGCTGTAATTGGACTGTAATCCTGAGCTGGCCAAAACCCAGCCGACCTGATTTCGCAGAACTTTTCAGAACCTTGAAAGCAAGAAAAAAAGAAAAAAAAAAAGGCCAAAGATGCTTGGGTTAGGAGCCGGGTTGGACCTGAACTCTCTTTAAATCCTTCTGTCCCTCGAGCCACGGGGCTCAGGGTGAGGCTCAAGGAGGAGCCCGGAGCCAAGCGTGGTGCGCTGGGGGCAGCTCTGCCTCTCACCAAGGGGGTCCCTGATCCTGCCCAGCGCCAAGCAGTGCTTCTGCAGCGTGTGTCCATGGCAGTACTGTGTGACCAGTGTCCTTCCTGGCACCGTCCTCGCTCTGAGCTCATCGGAAGAGGATTTGGAGGGGCGAGCACATCGCCCACGCTCCCTTCCTGCAAACTTCAGGATAACGCGGCGACGCTCTGCACTGCGGCCCTTTTTCCATTTCACCCTTGGCTGGATCATTTTATGCATCTATTCCCTGTGCTAATTCAAACTAATTAAAGTATAAAATAGAATAATTTGTGCGATTTCAGCGCTCCCCTCGCCATATTGTGAGTTATGTTTCCTTTTTGTCAGCGCCCGGTGTGAACAATTCCCCTCCTTGCCGGCTGAACAGGCGCCAAACTCATTTGCTGAAGACCAACTACTGCAGGAGCCAAGGAAGGGAGGGGGGGAAGCAAAGACTTCTAAAAAGCTCTGATAGAAAGAAGAGGAATCGGAGGTTTACTGGTAAATTTCATAGCCGAGCACTTTCTGAAATGGGCAGAAATTATGGATTTCTCCTTCTAGTGATTTTCTGTCTCGGGAACGCAATTCTCTCCCTTCTCTCATTACTCCTGTTAAGGAGACCCGCGTCTGCCTGTCCAAACACGCAGATTCAGCAGCCTGCTGAAGAAGACACAAGTCCAAAGAGCACCAGGCACCGCCAGGGTCCCCACTTGCAGTGGCCGGAGCAGTCCCGAGCAGGTCTGACCGTGCCCTGCAGAGCCCTTGCCAGAATCTGGCCCTGCTGAAGTCACCCGAGTCCAAAAGGGGGCAAAAAAAGAAATCCAACAGCTCAGCACAGCCCATGAATTGCTCAGTCTGGTCCACAAACATCACCACCACGCACAGAGATGCACCAGAAATCCCAGCTTGCTTTTCAGATGGGAAGGTTTGACATTCACCTGTTGGTCACCTGCCTGTCCCACACCACAAAGCCACGGGGATGTGCAGAAACCAAAGGCACAGCAAGGCAATTGACGGGGTTGTTCCTCACCCCATTTGTCCCCTTACAAATGCCTGATGCACTGGGGCTCTGAGGAGGAGGACTGGTGTTTCTGTGGCTGCGTACGTGCACGCAGGGAAGTTCTGGAAGTATTTCAGGACTGGGGTTGCCTGTCTGAAAATTAAACAATAGGGCTGCGGATTAGGAGGAATTGGAAAGGGAAGCAAATACATGGGAACCCTGTGGCTGTGACTGGCAGGGGAAAAAATAGACTAATACAAAGCAAAAACAACACAAACTAATCCTGAGAGCAAACCTAGCAAGCACTTGAAAGGCACAATGACGTGAGCAGTGTCTGAAACACATCTCATTTACAAAACCAAACCCACTGACCCCAATGGTGAATTTTTACATTGGGGTGTTTTTTTACTGCATCTTTCGGGAAGGCTTACCTTCCAAGCATCTGTTACTCCAAAGACCTCTGCACCCTTGAAATCCTGGGCGTTTGGTGCTTGCACATAAACCTCAGAGGGCTCCAGGGTATTTCTGGGGCCAGGCACCAATGTCAGAGCTGTCGGCACGGCAGGCTGCCAGCAGGGCAGGGAACGGAGGCAGCACACTGCCCCACCTGCCTGGGCTGGGGCTTTGGGGTCAACTGCCATTAATTAGAGCATCCTTCTTGCCGTGGGTATGGTTAATGACCGCAGACACGTTTTTACCTGAATTGCTTAATTACTGCTAACTGAGCACAGGGAGGCAAGTGGCAAGAAGCCTGCATCAACTCCTGTGTTTTAGGACAGCGAGGCACGAGCAGGTGCTGCAAACCCCTCCGTGATGCTCCTCAGGGCCAGCAGCAGCAAGGACCACGATGCTCGCCCTTCTTGCCATGGCATGAGGGGAATCTTTAGGGGCCAGCATTAATCTTTGCCATGTCTCACCGAGCGAGAGGCAGAAGCACCGCTCTGCTCACAGCTCTCTGCCCCAGGGGCTCTGCACAGCACCCAACAGGAGTATCGGCATCACAGCAGCCAGGAGGAATCACCCGGGTTCTTGCTCGAAATCAACAGAAAGTCAGCCCAAATCCTCCTTGTCTGTCCCCAAAAAGCAGAGCCCGAGGGCAGCGCTGCTGGGGCCGGGCAGATGAGGGGCAGCCCTCGGGCACGGAGATCGTGGGGTGCCCGATGCCCAACTGCATCCACTGGGGAGCCAAGGATGGGTGGACGGATGGATAGGTGGATGGATGGATGGGTGGATGCTCCTGCATCTCTCAGGCTGCTCTGCTAATTGACTTTACCTGCATTTCAGTGGGTGATTAGCTCCTATTATCTCTACCATGGGAGCGGTGAGGTTCCCAGTCACGGAGCAGGATGCTGCTCTGTTACCTAGCGTGTAAAAGCGGAATGAAATCATCCCCCCGTGGCAGAATTAATCGCTGAAGTAGCTGCAGATGAGCTCAGAGCCATGCTTCGGAGGTGATGAAACTCACAAGGATTTTGGGGGCTGCTTACAGAAGATGCGTTTTGCATTTGCAATGCTGCGGCCACGTGCCTAATTAGGGAGGTGCTGCTTCACCCGGCGGGGAACAGAGATGCATCCCGTGACCTCAGAGCCTTATCAAAGGGATTTACGTGATGAGAACAAACAAGTTAGAGAGCATTACATTAGCTGGGAAAAAAATAATAAAAAATAAAAAAAGAAAAGGTGCTGGAAAATGAAGAAGGAAAAACATGTTGTAGTGCAGGCATGTCTGCAGGTAGGAAAAAAGCAGTGACGGCCCCCAGGGGTGGCTCCCCCACATCTGAAGGCACCTGGGAACACCTCCACCGGGTCCTGCACCCAGAGCCGGGCAGCTCAGCTGCCAGGAGAGCCCACGGTCAGCATCTGCAGCTCTGAATTCAGGAAGGGGAGAGACCTGGCCTGGCCACACTCCTCTCTACTGGCGCAGAGACACTCCTTCCAGCAAGTCCTGCGGTATTTTTATCCCACGGTTTTATATTTCGTGTTTATAGCCCTTGATTAGGTGGTGAAATCTTCTGGAGACGGCAATTCCTGCCCCGATGCCTGCCGTGCTTTTGATTGAGCCTCCGCTCGCTCCCAGATTAAAAATAACAAAATTCGCTCTTCTATCAAGAGCTGCAAAAATCTTTGGCCCCGGTTCCTCTGTCGCTTATATAATCCGTGTGCTGAAGTGGGCCCACCGCTTCCAACAGGGTTAACTCGCGACTGCTGAAGGTGTACGTGGGAGCGAAACCAAACCTCCTGCACATGAAACCAGCGCTGCGACAGCTTGAACTTGTGCAGACGGCAGAGATGGAGTGAAAAGGGGCTGCAGCCTCCGAGTCTTAAAATTGCACTTGTCCTGCGGACCTTATTTAATTGAAGTGGGCTGAGATTTCCTACATTAAAAATCCCCACCGCCTTCCTCACGCACTGACAATGAATGCTTCGGGACTGAATTACAGAGCCGCTTTGTCTGAACACAAGCAGTATTTCTCAGAAAGCAAGGAAACTGAGAGGTTTTTCTGCCCAGGCAGGGGTGGTTGGGGTGGGCTCTGCGGCACCGAAATGAGAACATTTTTAACCCGGGGGCTCCCCACAGCACCCACGGCTGCTGCACCCCAGGGACACCACACAGCACCCCCAACACCTCCCAGTGCCTCCCAGCAGCTGCCGATCCTATTCCAGTCCCAGCACCCCCAGAGCCATGCTAATGCCACACATCTCCCACCCAGCAGCACCTCGCCCTGTTCGAGCCTCGCGCAGCTTGTGGGCAGAAATGGTGTTTGCCTGCTAGAGCAATGCCGAGAAATGGATTTCTGTTTTAAATAGCCAGGGTCAGAATCGCATTTCTTTTGCCACAAGAGCTATTGGAAGCCAGGTGCAGTGGGAAGAGAGCCTGTAAAAGCTCCTAATGAGCACTCTTAAATCATGTGGTTAAAGGACTCGGAATAAGTGGCTGGAAGCAAAGTTTCTTTATCCTCCTCTCCCCCGGACTGGGCTGTGCAACTGTTGCTTCTGTGCTTTGTGGGAGTGAAATCAAATGTCAAATATTCTGCTTTGGAAGAAGTTGGCAATGAAACATGAAAGGCTCATGGAGAGCTCAAAAGGACTGCGGATAAATTGGAGAGAAGCACAGACAGGGCTGGGACAGGAGCCAGGGGGAGTGTGGCAGGACTGAGCACACAACCAGAGCTCCAGATTTTAGGATAAAGCAACCGCTTTCCCCAGCACAAAGCTGATCCTAGCTGGTGCTAGCATGGAAGGAAGACGGGCGTGATACAGAAATGACACGTATGCTTTGTGCTGGGAAGCATCTGCCTGCACATCACAGCCCGTTGTGTGCCCGTGCACAATCGCTGTCCACACAGAGCATCACATCCCTGCTGCCAAACACCCCACAGACACACAGAGCTCGGGACCCGCTACTGAGGGGAGCACGTTGCCTTGCTGAATCTCACAAAAATATACAGTTTGTTAAAGATATGTTTTGCCCCAGGCATATATCCTATTTCTTTCCCAGCAGATACTCAAAACGACAGGCTCTGGACAATCCTCCCCCACCACGGGAATGCGCCGCAGCGCTACGAACAGCTGCTCTGCGTGTCATTCTGCTGTGGCAGAATTTCATTTTATTCCAGATTTCAAGCCTCCACAAGACATTTTTGCTGTGTATTTTCAGTCCTTCTACGGGCACTTCCCACTCTTTACAGCCTCAGATCTCACAATCCGGCGGACCTGTCTCCTTTTCTCGGGGCTGACCCCTTTTCAGTCACCGCGCTCCTTTACCACGTAGCACTTAGGAAAAAAAAATACATTCCCCCCTCTATTTTGCTGAACAATCACATTGCCGGGAGTAGGGCGGTGAGGGTCACGGGAGCTGACAAAATCCATATGTAACAGCGTGCTGGGGTTTCTGGAGGCAAAGCTCACAGCTCCACGAGGGCAAAGGGCTGGGGACCGAGAGCACCAGCCCCGTGCCAGGAGCCTCACCCCGGGCACAGCCATGCCAGGGCCGTGGCTTGAGGTGGAACTGGTGTTCCAGGAGTATTCTCTTCTTTGCTAACTCTCTTCACATCTTTTTGTTTAACAATTACACAAATTAGCACTTTGGTGAATATTAAGATTCTCACGCCTCATAAAAGATGAGCTGGAGGTGCTCCCGCTGGATTTTCCTCAGGAACTGTTTCGGATGCGTGTTGGATCGCCTCCTCCCTGGTACGAGCACCAGGAGTACGTGGCTCCTGGAGAAAACGACCACGTTAATGTCTTAATCAAGTCTTGATTTCAAAGTTTGCAGAGATCCTCGTTTTCACCACCTAATCCAAGCTCAAGCTGGGGTGGGATCCTAAATGTGTGCCTGTTTGTGGCAGCTTCTATCACTGGGCTGCTAATAACAAGCCTATTATGTCTTCTGTAACCACAGGAATTCACCCAGTTCAGTCTTTTAGCAGGGAGAAGATTCTGCACTCTTCTGAAGTGCTCATTCCCTGGCTTTAAGTCACTTTATAGCCAAAGAAAATATTTGCCTTTTTGTTCTGCTTTGCTACAGGTTGGTAAAACAGCTTTGCTAGCTTTGGAGGAGCAGCAAGGCCCCTGCTTGCTCCCTGCCTCCACCAGCAGGTCCCAGAGCTCTTCCCACTGCTGCCTCCCCTCACATCCCCCTCGGGGCAGGATGAGGGAGCACAGGTATCTGTGTGCTACCCACCAGCAGCTGAGGAAGCTCCCAGTGGCCAGGGGGTTAACCCACCACAACGCTTTAACGGCATCCAGACAGCTTCGGATGTCACCCTTCTCTGTCTCCACCACCCACAAGGCACCAGCCCCATTAATCTGAATTACACAGCTGTGAGTAATGGCCAATAAAACGCTCAGCAGCCAGTGAACCCAAAAGTCTGGCTCAGTGCTCGGGACTCCTCACGTTTGCCTGTCTCGGAGAAGAAACCAGAAGACCCCAGATCTGCTGCAGCTGAGGCCCCGCGTTATTTACATTGGGCCGGCTCCCTCAGCAGCAGGCTCCCGTGCACTGCTGGCCATAAATTTCCATCATAATCATTTTGGTTTTGCTTTCCGCAGCCTGGTCCCTCTCTGCGGAGCAGCAGTTTATCCTGCTCATAAACAAGCTCAGAGGAGGGGCTGCGGGGACGAGGCCCAGAGACACCAGCACAGCCACCCAGCTGCAGCCTCCTCCCATGGGAATCTCAGGGGGGTCGCTTCTTGTCTTAACCTAACGGCGTTGACAATCCCCAGCAAGAGTTTGTGTGGGTTTCTCCACAGAAATCCCCTTTTGGGAACAAGAAGCTGCCTCTGTCTTGCAGAATTCAGCCGGTCAGGATTGATGCATGTGGATGGTCGCGCTGAACATGCGAACAGACTCACGCCACCTCTATCTCACACGCTGTGCAAACACTAATGACATTTTCCTCATAACATCATGGTGTAACATAGGAAAAAACCAACTCCCTTACTGCAGACATTGCTTGCACAGCTCCTGCCCACACCACGCTGGGTCCCACCTCCGCCTGGCGTCGCTCACCCACAAACATTTCGAGCGCACCAGTAAATAAAAAATAAAGCCACCATAAAGGATGCTCAGACAAAGCTGCACCAACCCACACCACTCGCTGCAGGGAGTGCACCAGTAACGCCAGCAGCTCAGGAGCTCATCAAGCAGCCAGCAACAGGTCCGATCCCCAAAGCACATTCCCCTCGCAGCAGCCCAGCCCAGCCCAGTTCCCAATACTTGCAGACCACAACAAACCGGGACAGCTCTGTCCCTCCATGCACATGTGAAAACCTTTGGTCAGAGGCAGCTAAAAGAGCTGCTGCTACCACGTCACCCATGCCAACCCCGTGCCCTGCTCCAGCAGCACCAGCAGCCCATGCCACGTGGAAGGAAGCCGGCGCCCTACCTGCCGCTCCGACATGACGTAGAGGTACTTGTGGTCGACGGAGAAGGCCATGTCTCGCAGCACTGGGCTCCCGTCCTTGAACACTGTCACCATCTCGTACTGAATTCCACCGTGGGGAGGACCATCTGCTCGGATCTGGAAGAAGCACAAATGATTACAGGTGATTTCACGGCGGCCAAATGCAGATTTTGTTTTGGGGGTGGAGGGTGAAGGGAAGAGGATGAGGTAAGGAGAGGGAGCTCATTCCAAATCTCAGCTTGCGACCTGGAGACAGAGCAAAGAGCTGGCAGGCAGCACGCACAGGAGCTAAAGGAGAGGTTCCTGTCATTTCCCCAGCCCCTGAAAAGGAAGGATAAATATTTCTGCCATGAGGTGAGCTTACAGGCTGTCCTCATGCCATGACTGATCACGGGCATCCAAGAGCAACAGTGACTGCAAAGCAAGCTTTTTATGCCCTCCCCAAACCAAACGACTGCAGGACTCCACAGGCAGCACAACTGGGCCAAATTACCACATAGGTGGTTTCTTTTTTCTCCATACGCACCAGGAATGACACTCAGACAACCACCACTGCCTCTGGCTGCCACAGGAGCTTCCTCAAACCCCATCTCTTAACGCCTGGTAGCTGCTGCTGCTGCCATCCTGCTCCTTCCAAGCATGCAGGACTCGGCGAGGAGCAAGCAGCCCAGCCTCAGTGCTGAGCGAGCAGGGAGCTATCACAGCAGCCATATGGCTCGCTCACTCCGACGGGCTCTGAGTACCAAACCACCCCATGGAAACACAGCTCCCTGCTCCTGCAGGAAAACAGCCCGAGCTGCGACAAATCCCAGCGCTGAGCGGCTGCTGCTGAGATCGTGCCATCTCTTCCAAAAGTTAATAATTCATGGCCTGGGGAGCCGTGCGAGGGGAAGGGAGGAGGATAAACAAACAATTTACATTGTCTTTCCTACCAGGATTTGCATATTTGAAGAGCCATTTGATTGCAACACGGTGTCTACATCGCTGCGCACGCCGCAGGGAGAGGCGCGAGCAGCCGTGTGCCCCGGTGGGTGCAGCCACCGGTGGCCCCACGCTGCGGGGGGGACACGCTGGGGACCCCCAGTCCCCAAACAGCCTCCGTCCCAGAGGTGCCACCTGCTGAAGCTTTGCTCCAGGCTGCTGTGCCGGGTCCCCTCGTGCTCTCGGTTTACTCGTGCCTGGCTGCTGCACGGAGGCAGAGGCGCGAGGAAGCGGCTTTGGATAAGTCAGAGCCTTCAGCAGAGGCAGGGCAGAGCAGCAGGGAGGGATATCTGGTTTTCTTTCTGGTTCACATCCCCTTAACAGAAGAGATCTGGCTGTTAAGCGTCTTTAGGTTTACCTGAGAAATGTGCCAGCCCAGCAGGAGACACAAGGGCATCCTCACACACATCCTCTGCACCCTCCTCCAAACAAATCCTCCTCTAGAAAGAGCCCCGCCGCCTCCTGCCATGCACAGACGTGCTGGGTACGCAGATGCAGTTCTTTTCTGGATTTCTCTCCTTCCTCATTACCTTCCAATCTGATTTTTTTGTGGCACACAAGAAGAGTAACAGGAGGTCTGGCTTGACACCCACGGCCAGATCCAGGGAGCCTCCGGCAGGGTTAAGACGTCAGCCCAAGACTTCCTCAAAAGCCCTGAAATTTCAGATGGGAAAATGCAAACAGGGTCAGATCCTGCTTTAGTTACACCTGTGCCAGTCGGACACCTCGCAGTCCCACACCTGCCCGTGCTGAGGGCGTGGGGACACCACGAAGTCAGCCGAGGAATGAGCAGCAGGGACAAGCTGTCAGGGACACAGCTGCTGCCACGCAACCCCCTGGTTATTGCCAGACAGGAATGGAAATGCCGGACACGAAGGATCAGCAGCCTTTGTAAAAAAACAACTGTTTTCCACAGTCCCCTCGGGGGCACCGGCAGCTCGTTAAATTGAGCTTCTTCCTAGTAATGAGGTCAGACAGGGCTAATAAAGAGAGATACCACCGGACAAGCCTCGTGCAGGCCAATTCCAACTGGGAATTGAGGCTTTGGGCTGGAGGCAGGAGGATGTCCAGGTGAGCTGGCCCCATGCGGGGAGCCCGGCTGGGTGCAGGATGCCCCTTCCCATAGCCTGGCACCCACAGCTGACCCTGCTACAGCACGTCCTGGTGGCCACGGGGGCTCTGGTGCTCTGCATGGGGCTGTGAGCCCGGTGTCTCCCCTGTGCCCCCAGCCCCGTGCCCGGTGAGACGGGGATGAGATGCGCCCGCTGATGCCCGGGTGCTCCACTGCCTGGCTTCCTGAGGGCTCGGTTTCCATGCCAACAGATGATGAAGTCAGACGGGAAGAATGATGATTCCTGCGAGCGAGGAAGAAGAAAGGGATCATCTCCGCAGCAGGAAGCTTCTTGTTGACGTTTGGAGAGAGAAATGATTCCCCTGCCCAGCTCACAGGTGTGCTTCCAGCGTCAGGCAGGAGCGCATCCAAACACGGTGCCACGGACACCGGGAAGACGAGGGGCAAAGCTCGAGACAGACCCAAAAGATGATCTTTTTTAAGGGTTTGGGGCTCTGGGAGAGCCTTCCCACCTCTGGCTGTGTGGGGTGGCAGTGCCCACCCAGCCTCTCCCAGCTGCTCGACCCCTGCCCTGCGGCAGGGCAGCAGTGCAGGCTGAGCTGTGCAAAAAAAAACACCCCACGTGCCGAGGCAGAGCGCGTTCCAGTTCAGGAACCCACCGTCCTTCCACAGCATCACACAGATGTCAGCCTTTGATACCCCCACAATACAGGCAGCACGCATAAGCTCTGCATTATCTTAGGAGATTAGCAAAATACCACATTGTGCCGTGGATCTGTAGCAGGGGAGCACCCCCGGTGATAAGGGTACGAGCCGTTCAAGGCTGTGACATGGAGCTCCAGCGTGTGCCTTGTGCTGAAGTTTTGGATCTTTATTTCGCCCGGCCTGCACCAGAACTAGAAAACATTTGGATTCCGTTCCAGGTCCTCCCAGCAGGCTGCCATTAGAAGACATTGAATCTCTTTGTAGGAACTTTCCATGATTAAATTACCTGTCTGCTTTCATTATTAGTGTTTCAATGAGGGTGGCTCTCGTGATGAAACGCTCGGTGCCAGAAAAACAGCTCGATAAGTCCATGCCTGCAGGGACTGATTCCCCAGCCCAGATGCAAGGTCACCCGTCACCTCCCCGAGCCTCAGGACGTCCCCACGGACACAGGCACCCGACGGGGAGCGGATCCCAAAGCCCTGCAGTGCTGCTGCCCTGGGGGAACCTCACCAAACGTGCTGGGTGGGCACCCGAGATGCTGCCCCTCACCACGCAGCACCAGGTGCCGGCTGCACGTGCTTCCCTTCGCCTTTTTGTACCGAACGGTGACAAAGCGAGAAGCCCAGCCAACCCTGCAGCCTTCAGACTGCTCCTTTCGTGCTAGGATTTCTCGCCCTCCAGGGCGAACACCATCAAATAGCGTTGTGTTTGTGTAAAATGGACGTTTCTAGTAGAGCTCTGTCGGCGCCGGGGATGCGCACTGGAGCGTTGCTGCATCTCCTGCCTGAAATAGAAACTGGAGGCAACAGCAACAGCCCTCGCTACCGAGGTGCATCTCTGCAGAATTGCCACATTTTTTGCCGTTTAAGCCTGCACGTTTCAGCTCTTGGGCATTTCCCATTAAAGCTCCCCATAAAGCTCTAGGATGGATTTCTTGCTTCAGTGCTGGAAATTTAGCAGAAAGACTGTCACTGGCAGCAGGCTTCTGAGGCAGGCTGGAGCACAGCACAGCTTGGACAGCCTTCACCTTCCTCCTTCTGTCCCTGGTTCTGTGGGGTTTTTCCTGCCTCGACCTGGCACTAAAGGAAGTTTCCACAAGCGAGAGACTCGGGAGAGCAAAAGCTCCCCAAAGACAGCACAAGATAAATAAATATCAGTCCAGATTTTCTGTGCGCGCCTCCACCAAATAATCTTTGCAGAAGGGATTTACATTTACTAATCCAATTTAATTAAACTAGGCTATTCCATGAGCACATCAAACCGAACAGGAGGCGAGATGCAGAGGCTGATCAGCCCCTTTCGCTCTCCCCCCTGTACACATTTCCCCGCAGCAGCATCACACCACACGCAGCCCATGCTGCTGCCCGCGCCTTGCTGGTCCTGCATCGTCTGCCTCTGACACCCACTGAGAAAAAAGCACAGCAGTCTCCAGGAGGGGAGAACACGGAACAGAAATTGCAAATCTCTAGACAAGAAGCTTCCAAGAGCCCTTCAGGCCCTCTGTGAAATTCTTCTGTGCGTAAAGTACCTCTTGAATTCCCCCTGAGCACCGCTGACATCAGGTAGCGGTGGGATGCTCCGGGGAGCTGGGTCGGAGCCATTTGCAGGTCATTAATAAACCAGAGGGAAGCTGAGCGATTTGTTGGGCATGGAATGGTGAGGCCATGGTGGATTTGGGATCCGAATCTGCTATTGCAGGTGTGGGGGGGTCCTGGGCACCCCCACCATGTTCCCATCTACTGGAGGAGAAACCCAGCGCCGAGGAGCCGACCTGCCCCGCACGCACCTCCTGCTCGCAGGAACAGCAGCAGCGTGATTTAGCTCCCTGCTCTCCACTTGGGAAGTCTCCCCCTTGAAATTAAAGTGAAATAGTAATCCCATTAAGTATCTTTCCTTAAATCACGGGTATGTCCGTGAGGAAGTTAATGACAGCCCTTACATGCACGTTCCAGTTAAATCAGCATATCCAATTAACTTCATTACCTGGAGGCCCTCTCACATCCCAGTCTCTTTCTCTCCTGTCACATTTTCTTTATGCATTTTTCCCAGATTAGGACAGAAGGCATCTGTCTTGGTGGGCATCACCTTTATTTTTACCCCACAGACAGTGCTGGGAAGCCTTGGCAGACGGGTTCACTCCACAAAGTCACGGCGCTGCCAGGCTGCGTGGTTTGTCCCAAAACAGCTCCCCAGGACCAAAACGATCTCGTCTCCCTGGGAGCAGAAAACTCATCCTCTCCAGAGTTACACTGACTAAACATTAATTACACTCATTAATTGCCATTGGGGTGCCCTTATACAACTCCTCAGGATCACCAGGGGAGCTCTGCACGGCGAGCCCTGGCTGTGCACAGGCTTTGCAGGGGCATTGCAACCAAAATAATTTTTTTTTGAGTACTGCCCACCGGTACCATGACCATTCCTTAAATTGACATGAAAAAAGACCTTTCTTACAGAGCCCCAGGCAGTGCCCCAGCCCAGGGCAGCTGTAGTTACTGGAGGGACAGCGAAGAGGTTGGGTCCTGTGCCCCAAGGGAACAAACCAGTGCTATCCAGCAGCCCGGTGGCATCACATGAGCATGTTTTGTACTTGGGGGCAGCTCCAGGTGTGAGAGGACCTCTGCCCCATCCCGCCCTGCAGCTCCCAGTGGTGTCCACAGGAGCCCTTGGTCCCTGCCTGCAAGCGGTGCCTGTTTGTGCCTTGGGAAGGGATGGGGGAGAGGGGAGTGGGAGAGCTGGGAAGCTCATCTGGTAAGTGGGGAGAGGAGGTAATGAGGTGTCGGCACAGCACAGCGCTGTGAAGGCAGGGGGGGCTCCATCCTGAGCTTTTTCTGATCAGACTTCATGACCCAAATTATTTATAGATCTGAGGTTTCGGCGCTTTCCATACTCATGTCAGAAATGTCTCCGTGCATGTGTCTTTTACACCCACATGTGTTTCACAACTCTTCGGCTTTGGAAATGTGAGCTAAGTGTTCAAAGCCACTACCTGGGAAGCGGCAGCTCCCCGGGGAAACAGCGAGTCAGAGAAACCAGCGGGCTAATTGGAGAGGAGCTCGGGGAAACGCTCCCGGCCTCCCCAGGCTGCCCCGCGGGGAGGAGACGTGCAGGTGGCACGAGCACCCACACACACAGCACAGTGCAGAAACTCCAGCCCCATAACGAAGCTGCACAAATTAACTCACAGCTCCAGGGCTGGAGTTGCACTAGGGTGGAGAGCTGCTCCCAGGAACAAGGCTTTCTTCTCGCCCAAGCCCGACAAGAAGGCTGCGAGCCTTCTGCCCAGATCTGGCACAGGCAGATGAGGTTTAGAGACCCGAAAGCTTTCAGTCTGATGGTTTTAAAGAGTCTGAACCCACCTAATGGGAAGGCAAGATATGTTAAAGGCAAAACCAAAAGAAAAAGCTGTCCTGGGAGAACAGCAAGCACAGACCTTCCCACCCGCAGGTGGAAAGAGGAGCTTGGAAGAGGGGTCACCCCTTCCCCAAATACCCTGCAGTCCCCTCCCTGCCCCTCTAATGACTTCCGAAGGCAAAAGCAGGCGGCTGCTGGGTTGAAGCTGCTGCTCAGACATCATGCCTGGGGCCATCACAAAGCCTAAGAGAGATTGCCACTGAAGCTGCTCTCCCTCTCTACTGAGCCCTTGTTTCCTTCTTCCATCCTCCTGCTCCCTCCACCCTTCTGGAGAGCTGATCCTCTGAGATAAAACAGGGAGGCTGCTACAGAGGCACCATGCAGAGACTAATCAGCAGCCCCCATGTCTTTAATTTATTACTGCATGAGAGGCTCGTTTAGAACAAAGCTGCCACTTCGGAAGATCATTCCTCTAAAAGACTTTTTATTTGAAAAGCTGTCAGCTCACACCTTGTCACAGCCCCACTTGCAGCAGCAGAACTTTAACAGCGTGCCACCTCATGCAAATGAGCTGCTAATTAATTAAGTAGTATTCTTCCGGGGATGGATTCATTAGAATGGAATTTGGGGAGGCTGTCTGGGTAGCTCGTCTTCCTCTGGACTGCGCTTGCAGTCAGCAGCTCTGCCTCTTCCTCGGGCCCCACCGCCTCCTGACTGCTGCACCTAGCCTAGCTGACAACTGTAGGGGGATGAAAAAAAAAAGAACCAACGAAAAATGAGAATTGAAGGGCCCAAAAGATTCCTTTTTCTCCTATTCCAGAAAGCCTGTGCAGAGCGAGGCCCCAGGGAAAAGCAAGAGGCAGTCTATTAACTCGGAGGGCCCCAGGGATCAGGCTCCCAGGCAGGGAAGGCTGCAGAGCAGCAGTGCTCTTTTTTGGAGCACTTGTTGCAAAGTGACAATTGCTGGGGGCTCAGGGCCATTGGTCTTGCACTTTCCTCCAGCATCAAAGCACAACCCATTAAAAGTGGAGATGCTTGAGAGCATCCTGTGGATTTACTCCAGGGAAGGAGGACGGCTCGGGGCATGTCTGCAGCATGTTACAAAACCTATTCTCTTCTACCTTGTCCCCTAATAAAGAGCCACAATGTGCAATGACTTCCCTTTTCTTTTGTTCAGCAGTAAGCACCCTTTCCCTTTACATTCCAGTATTATTTTGAAAGAGAAGGCTCAGTGCTGCTCTGGGAAATGGGAATCACTGAGTTAGCAGCACTTTGCTGCTTGCAGGCTTTACATTTTGGCACTGAACAAGGAAATCATCAAAGAGACTGAGCACTGGCCTCCGAGAGAGAGGAACGAGGTAGGTGTTACTGCATCACAAGGCACCACACGCTCACCTTTCTGCAACGCGCTCCTTCAGACTCTGCCATTCTTTCCTTGACTTACCCCTGCTTCTCCCCCTTTCTGCTGCTTTTATCCAGCTCCTTCCCCTACAGCTGGAAAGTAAATGAAAGCACAGGAGAGCGGAGAGGAGGACAGCTCCAGGAACAGGCAGAGGCTTATACCAGAGCATCCTCCTGCAGGCGGTGCTGGCAGCATCCAGCACCCTGCCAGCAGCAGCCGGGGCTGTGGGGACAGGGACGGGCAGGGGTGGCTCTGCCCTGCCACCCCCCAGGCATGGCAAGCACCCGGTGGCTTTCTCTGCTCCTTGCCGGGCTCTCCATCAGCACACGCCTGATGGGGACCTGATTGGAGCCACCTCCCACCAGACCATTTGTCCCCATTTCTTCATTTTCACTATGGGAAGAGCATTTCTGCATGTTAATGGGGCAAAAAGGGAAGGACAGGCTGGGGTGCTGTGCTGCTCTACGTCTTCTACAACCAGTAGAAAATGAGAGGAAGCACAGCCACTATTATTTAGGGTGAAATTATTATAATATATATCATTATTGCTATAATATATATTGGTTATTATTGATATGTTTATTCTTATTCTATAATATAATGTTATAGAATATATTATTATTGATATAATATTATTGCTATTATTTAGGGCAATAGAGGTACTGGGGGCCCTGCTCAGAACTGCTTATCATGTACCATTTGTAGCTCTTCCCCAAGGTCCCCAAAACAGCCCTGTATCTGTGTTATCCATCCCCACCCTCACCTGTGCCCTTCCAGCTGAATAATCCTCTGCTGCTCAGTGTCAGGCTCTTCCTACGGATCGCCCTCCTACAGCAGTAAATTTCACAGCTGAAGGGATTGGTCGTGCTTAGTTTGGTTTGCTGACCTTGAGTGGCCATGTAAAATGGAATAAAAAGCCACTTAGACAAGATTGTCTAACGGGGAGGTTGCTCTGAACGAGCAGCAGGGAGCTGTGCTTCTCCCCAAGGAGGAAAAAAAAACCTAAAGGGCTGTCTGAGGTTGTCACGTGGAAACCCTGCTTTGCCCTCGTCAGGGTTTCCAGCTGATCAGGTGGGAACCAGGAAGTTCCTCAGGAAATATTATTCCCTTTCCTCTTCAAAAACATCGTGTAAGTGACATGTTTCAAATGGCTCGGGCTTCCTGCACAACACCACCCAGGGAACCCTGCAGCTCCAGCCAAACTGCACACAGCTGAAGGCCAAAACCTAGAAGGAAATAAAAGAATTTTGCCATCCTTTGGCTTCAAACCCCTCAGATTTTAAACCACTTTTACAATCTCAGGGAGAAATTCTGCCTGGTAATTTCTGCTTGAGGTCAGACAGGAGGGACCAGGTGAACGAGGCGGCCGTGCATATTTTTGGCTTCATTTATGCCTGCCGAACCAGCCATGCGTTGCTGATCAGATCTAACCTTGTTCGGTCAGCGGATGTGAGAGAATTACAGGCACAGATCCTGAGCCTAATTCCCAGAAAACGAGGCTCTCCCACAGCCTGCCGTCTGTCCCAGGCACCGACCGGCTGCTGACAGCATCACACCCACGGGCTACGGCTGCTGCAGTGCCCAGCGGGCAGGGAGAGCTGCGGGGAGCCAGCAGGTAATTTTTAGTTAAGAAATGAGCCAGAGCACAAAGGAGTCAAAAACCCTCGCCAGCTTTGTGGCTGACAATGCCGATTGTGCTGAGCCTGAATTTTATCGAAGCACCGGCCTCACAAAGGGGGTCACTTAAGGACAGGGCAGACACAGCCAAGCTGGCACGGCCCCGCCGGCAGCTCCGCTCCCTGTCCCTGCGCTCAGCAGCAGCTTGGCTCGCCCGTATTGACCCCCTACGAGGGGCAGGCATCCTGCGTGCAGGTCCTGCTCATTGCTGGGTGTATCAGGGCTGGACCAAGCCCCAGGCCAGAAGGACTCAGGAGCAGCACGCACGATGTGCAGCCGGGCTGGCACTGCGCTAAGATTTTCGCTTATACAGGGCCCCGAGCTGGAAGCGTTCACGTTTCCTGGTGGGGTTCAGACAAGTATAAATGCATGAGGGCTGAATCTCTCCTGGTGCTTTCCTGTCTGCTTATTCACGCTCAGATCTCCTGACCATCAGGGGACGGAGGGCTGAGGAAGGGAAGCTCACGTTCCTGGCACGCGTGGTGCACCCCGAGGAAGGCTGCTTTGCCCTCCTGAGCTGCTTCCCCGGTGCTATTCTGGGGCAGATCAAGGACAAGCAAATCTCTCTTCCATCTCTGCACCGTAGCTCACTAAGCCTTGGGCACATGCCCTTTCCAAGCATCTCTGAACTGAACACCGGATAAGCAGATGAACTGGCTCTGAATAATCTGTATATGCAACAGATGTAACACTGCTGAACCCTGAGCGCCGCGGGGAGATTGCGGGGCTGAGCACACATCTCCTCCTTCCACTCCTGCCCCAGGAGAAATGGTGCAGCTATCGGGCACACACCGCTGAGCCAGGACAGCACAGAACACCCTGATGTGAATCAGGCTGGAGAAGTAAAGGAAGAGGCTGATGGGTGGACCAGCAACCTGATCATCAAACGTCCAAATTCAGAGCTGAAGGAGAGGACTGAAGCAGGTTGGAGCTCAGTGAGGACAGGGCTGCAATCAGTACCCAGGAATCAAGCTTCTACCTGAGCACTTTGCAGCTCTGAAGCATGTTGTGAGCAGGGAGTGGGGCAGCAGCCTGGAGCAACGCCTGCTCCAGCCCCAGCAGCAGCAACCAGGCACAGGTGGGTGAGAGGCTCAGGGCTTCCCTCTCCCCCTCATTCACAGCAAGAAACCACAACAGAGGCGAGTGCCTGTGCCAGAGGCCACGCAGCTTGCTGCTCACAGCTTCTTTGGTGGCACACCGCGGGGTCACTTCGGCTGATGCCACAGCTCTTCCTCTGGAGCCAGCAGATGCTGCTGGCACACAAACACAGGAGCTACACCACCGTGCTAACACAACACGGGGCGATCCGGCCAAAATGAGATGTCTCCAAACTGGGGGGAGGGAGGAGGGCACGGCTAGAAGGCTGAGACTGCAGAAGCGAGCCACAGAGCAACTCCAGCAAGGTCAGAAGAGCCTGTGCCTGGTGCCAGGCTGCAGGGTTTTGCTTGAGCATCCTCTGCAAGGCGAGGTGGAGCAGATCCGTCCCGGGGCTGCGAGGCATCGCGCTGCAAGGACCGCGGCAGCTCTTCCCCCGGGCCCCAGCGCCTGATTTTGTGCACGCGGCAGCCAGCACGGCTAATCCCTTATCGTGCCCGTGGCCCAAAATCAGCATCATGAGATAGGTTCAGGCTGGGGTCCACGGATGGGAGAGACAAAGCTACACCGCATTACTGCATTTGCTTCCATAATTGACCTGTAGATAAACACATGGCTTCCGCCTTAATCCCCTGCAGCCTCATGAACATCAGCCGTGCTAAATTTTTCATGTAATTAAGAGAAAAACCCTAATCCAGTGTAATTAGCTCCCTGATTGCCAACGTCAGGCAGAAAAGCGCTGTTTGAACAGCGGTTCAGGTCTAGCTGGTTAGGCAAATACTGTGTGTGGTTCAGTAATTTAACACCGAGACAACACCCCCTCTGCTGTCCTTATAGGTTTGCTTTCCTGAACGGTGCTAAGTGGATTCACGACTGCAACAGGCCCGATATCCCCACGGCTGCCCTTCCAGCAGCCACATCCCTCAAGGACGGGCCATGGAACAAGCACACCAGACCCCAAGAACCACACCAGCTGCTGGTTTTGGAGTGCTCCCCTTCCCCCTCCGCAGCCTTAATGATGGCCATCTAGTTACCAAGACTATTTCACCCTTAAGTGCCTAAACTCAGGAGCTGACACTCACGGCTGAGACCCTGATGGAGTCTGAGCAGATGGGAGAGGAATGGAGAACACAGAGGTACGTGCCAACAGGAAGGCAGGAAAGAAATGATAAAATGGCCAAAAATACCTTTGTGTAACCCGTCAGTCCATCCCCAGCAGAAAGGAAAGGATCGGAACCTCTTGAGCCACTGTGAGGTATATCTGCTGCCTTTCTAAAAGCTGGCTGTGATTGAAATTACAGCCTGCTCCAGTTCTGGCCTAGTTACGCCTTTCACCTTCGGCCTTAATGCAGACAGTCCCCTGAAGCACAGCATTTGAAAGAGCCATGTCTGTGAGGTACTTGTTGGGGTCTCTCTAAGTGGGATTGCAATCTGTACTCTATGCTACGTTATGAAGGTTTTGTGGGTTTGGTTGGTTGATTTAGTACAGCAGGTGCCCATCTCTCATTTGCTAATTTTGGTTAACGTCGCTGCAGAGGCCAAACCTCGGTGCCTCACAGAGTGCAAAATAAGCAGCCTGCTCTCTGTAAGGAGGAGGCCGAGAACCATTTCGCAGCTTCAGCTTTGTTCTGGAGACCGAATTCTTACAGGATCGTTGTTTACATGCCGTGACAGGCGAGACCCAAACACATATGCTTTTGCAGCTCTAACTCTTACTTCTGCCAGAGGCCAAAGGCTGATAAAGGCGCGGGGTTTCGCCTCGCGATGCCCATGTTTGGGCTCCAGGCTGCGGGCTCCCCGGCCTGCTCCTCTCTCCCCCTCATCACACGGACGGGGCTGTAAACAAACCCGCAGTGAGCAGAGAGAGCTGCTCCTTTGTATCAAAGCCAGGGGGATTTCTTTCTACAAAAACAAGCGAAAATTTATCAACTCAAAGCTCCTTTTAAAGAGAAGCCCCCAAGGACAGCGAGCCCAGATGCTCGCTTGCATTGCCCTGGTAAGCCAATTCCTCCCTCTCCCCCCCTCCAAACCAGCACCACGCTACACGCAGAGGGCTGCAGAGGAACTATGGGCTGTGAGCAGCCTCCTGGCTGGATGGCAACTCCTCAACGTGGCTGTAGGCAAGCGGCAGTGATATGGCACCGCTTGGTGCTCTGCCACCCTGCTGGCCCACGGGAGCAGCACTGCAGGCCCAGCAAACACCTTTCGGCCTGGCTGCATCCTGGCCAGCGAGCCCACACCTCGCAGGAGCCCACAACCATCCCTCACAGGGCACAGCTCGAAGCCACCCGCACCTTCCTCCCCTTCGTCATGGGTAGGAGCAGACAGCGCACTGTGTAGCTGCAGCTCCTGCAATTACAGTGCACTAAATCCCCTTAATTAACTAGCATCCCATGAGCAAGATCTTTCTACTCACCCTAATTTGCTACTTGACTTGGAAGAATCCTCTAAGAACTGTGGACACGTCCCGAGTCACGACCCCAGCCACCCGAGGTGAGGATGCCCCCAGCCCTTCCCCTTCTGACCACAGGCTCTGCACTAAGCCACACACTTCGATGGAGGCTCTGTTCGAACGAACTCCAGGCGGGATATCGAGTTCTCACACTGTGGTTGAAGCGGTCACAGCCATGTGGGTGTATTTCATTTTTCAGTCTCTCAGTAATTATTCCAGCTTTTAGTCAGCTTTGGGGAAATCCTTCCTGCCAAAAACCCCACTAGCACACATGTGTCGCTGGCATGCGAATGTGCCGACTGGTTTGCGGTCTCTTTGCCTTAGATCCAACACAAATTCTCCTCTCAAACCCCTGTGCCTTCCCACAGCGAGGCGTTTTAGAGGCCCGTGGAGAGCTGCTAGCTGCTGAGAAATGCTACGTGAGGCTCGTCGGGGGCTGGCTGCTCTCTAGGGTGCTGGGGCTGAGGCAGCAGCTGGTGGCACACAACATCGCCAGCATCTCCTGCTACCTCCTCGTAGGGGATAAAGCTACAGCAAAGCTGCTTCCCAGAGAGATGTGGGATCTCTTCTCAGCCACCACTGAGCCAGAGGATGGTGGAAGTGTCTCCAGACAGTGTCTCTACCCACAGAAGCTGAAGTTTCTGGCAAGGTAAGTTATTTGAACATCGAGCTGCAAAGAAATCTTTCAGTGACCTAAAACCACAAGACTCAAGATTTGTTGGCACTGGAGTCCCATGGCCTAGCTGTTGCTATGCCCCTGGTATTTCCCCATCCGTTCTTGCAGTCGGTTCCTGCCGAGGACAGTGAAGACTGGGTCTGGAGCCCGGTAGTTCGTGGCTTCACCAAAAGGTTGAGCCAACCTCCAGGGATTCTGCTCTCGAGAGGATTTACGCCTTGAAAGTTTATTCTAAAGCAGCCTCAAAAACTCCAGTATCATTATCAATGACTTCTTTCTTCAGGGTCCACTTATCTTTTTGTTTTCTATTTCCGTCTACCCTTTCATTTTTTTCCCCTAGCGCTTTTGTGGGAACACTACAGAAACCCAGGCCAGGTGAGCCACAGCATCTCTCCGCTCTTTTTCCTGGCATGAATTTATTTCCATCAAAGCTTCCTCCTTGAATCAAGCTTTTCTCTTTTTGAATTCCATCTGTATTTAATCCCAGACAAACACAAACAAAAAACACAAACAACAATCTCATCTCCCTAAGGCCGTCACTTTCTAAATCAGTTACAGCCAACTCCAATTAGCAGAGAAGCAACACAAGCAGCTTCATACGCTCCTGCATCTTTGGGAACGAGCCAGCCCAGAAGGCCCTTTTCCCCAGACTGTCCCTTTTTTCCTTCTGAAGAACTTGCACCGTCATTAGTTAGAGGCTTGGGGAGATAAAACACACCAGCTCCGTTTGCGCCGTGCTGGAAGCGCCGGGGAGGATGCTCGGTGGCCTCGTTAACACCGCTCCGTGGTTCCTGCGCTCCCGCACCTGGAGGCTACCTGCACGCTTTGATTTACAAGAGCATCCCAAAGCCTCTACAAGTGCTGAAGGGATGCTTTCTTTGTCGCTGTAGCCTCCCTCTTAACCTGCACTTGAAGCAGCTTTGTTGCAGCCTCTGCTAACTTAACTGCTTCCCAACCAGGCTGCCAGAGCAGCAGCGGGATTTCGCCTGGCTCTGGCTGGGCTCCTGCTGCCGTGGTGTCACCTGAAGGGACCCTGCCTGGGATGTGGCAGCAGGCAGCAGGTCCCTCACGGGTCACTGGCAGGCTCAGTGAACTAAGCAGACAGCTCTCCCTCCATCAGCCAGCGATTTCGGGCCATGATTCTGAATGAAAATCTGTATTTTATTAATTATGCGTCTGCTTTGCTGCTGAACTCTTTGATGTGTTTCCCAGCTGCACTGACCCACAGCCGTGAAGGAAGCCACCAAACCTGGCTGCCCACAGCCTGCAGCAGTGCTGCTGCTCGGGGGCAGCCCGGAGCTGTGTGGCTCTGGGTCCCAAATCTCCTGGGGGCATCTCCCACCTCCTCCTGGAGCAGAGCAAGGGGCACCGTGGCAGGATGCGCCCTGACAAACCCCTCAGGACTGTAAATGATCCAGAGTCCAGCTGGTGACGCTGCTGGGTTTCTCCATCTTTCACACCGGCTGGCAAAGAAACGCGAGGAGCCGGCACCGGCGCTGCTGGGCTTCGGCTTAGCGAGCTGCCAGCAGCTGTCAAAGAGATGAGACGAGGACAGGAGAGAGAATCATTTGCATTGCTGCAAACTCTTCCTCCGGCCTCATTTGCTAACCTCAGCGTCCTGGCCAGCTCGGCATTGACAATTCCCTCGCATTTCTCTGCTTGTCTCCTGTTGCACGTACACAGCTCTTCAGCAGCCGAGAAAAGGATTTCCCCGGTACATGCCTTCCCCTACAAGGAGCAATATTGGAAAGAGCAGCGTCTGCAGGCAGGCAGATTTATTCACCTGTCCTAACTGGCAAAACTGATTGGTTTTGATGGACATGCGGGGATGTGCAGACGCATTAATGAACAGTTTAGCATGAAAACTGGCAAAGCGATGCACCTCGCAGGTGTTATTAGAAGTTTACTTAAAGCAAATTTAAGTAAATGTGGTGAATAGCATTAGAGCAGGCTGTGGTGAATGCATTAGATCAGCAATCTCAAGAAAAGCCACTTCAGTCTCCTTTCCTACCAAATAAATAAAAAACTGTAAAGTAAAATAACAACCCCCCGCCTTCAAGGGAAGAAAAAAAATAAAAAGCTTATAAAGCAGCTCTCAAGACATGATTTTAAAAGCCAAATCCTTCGCCACCGAGATGAAGTCATCTTCTGGGTGAGAACTAAAGAGGTCACCAGCACTCCAAGTGGAAAGGCTGAAATCCATCAAACACACCCAGGCCGGCACCGTGTGCCTGGCGCTGTGCAGCCTCTGCCGGAGCTCTGGGTGATCCCGTGCCCTACATCCCCCCAGCAGGGATGCCATTCGTGTTATTTAAGTGTGTCCTTGAGACGGAGAGGCATTAATGGGCTCCACTGTCTGAAAACTGCTCTGGCTTAGATACCCGCATAGCTGAGCAAGAGGGGCACAAGGCTAAAAAATGTTCCCTCTCAAGCAAAACAGACTTGCACTTGGATTGCACAGAAATTAAAGCAACAAAAGGTCTCTGGAGCCAACTGCAGTATAACTGAGAAGCAGGCTCGTCACTTTGTACATCCATCTGGCAAGGACATACTTTCCATTTCAGCAAGTGCTAGAACGGGTGGACAGCAAAGGGAAATGTGAAAACAGCAAAGAAACGAGAAGAATGAAAACCTGCGGGACAACACTGCTACCCTGTTATGAATACTGTACGGCTATTCATATGAAAATCCATACGGCTGCTACTGTTGCATGCACTCTTCTTACACAGCATGAAATTAAAATTCCTCTTCAGTATCATATTGCCAGCACTACAGAGCAACTTCAGACTAAGCTAGCAGACAATTTATCCTTTGGCTTCCTCAGCCGGGCTTGTGCTGGGATTGAAAGCCAGTGGGGTGAGGGAGACGAGTCTATTGCCCATGGTAGAAAATTCGACTTCCAAAACAAATCCCAGAGAAATATTGCTGGCCTAGAGTACGACTGTTGGTGCTAATTTCACAGTGCAGTTTCACATGCATAATTCCCCCCGGCCCCCCTGCCACTTTCCTTATCTTCCCAGAACAAACTCAACATGCAGGCTAATTTCAAGGAGTGTTTCACCCAGAGTCCAGCCAAATGTCAGTGGATCTGCTGGAAATGCAAATTGAGACAATCATGCAAAAGAGGAGGGCTTATGGATTGTGCAGAAGGGCAACGGAAGGCAAATAACAGCTGACAGAAAGAGGTAGCAAGGAACAAATCTCCTGTCTCAAGTTGTTGATCATTTGCACGTGTGCTCGGTGAGCAAGGAGAGATTCTCAAAAACATACAAGTCCCATTGATTGTCGCTGCTAGCTTGTCTGGGTGCCTCTGAACACCACGCATCTCAAAGCTCCTCGATCAGCATTTTGCATTCACGCGCACCATTCACATCCACTTCACCCCGCTGCAAATGACAACAGAGGACATGAAGGAGCAGAGAAGTGGTGCTGAGCTGCCCTGGGAGCTTTGGAAACTGATTTCAAGGAGAACAGTGCTCGTGTCTGGAAAAAAACAACTGCACTTGAGCAAGAGACACTCGGTGACAGCTCCCTCCAGCTTCACCTGTCCCACGGATCCAGCCCTGGCCAAGCAGGCGGGGTTTGTCCGAGCAAAACGTCCCCATCCTTGTGTTTGCTTGCCATTAAAGAGCATCTTTTGCAAAGGCCTTTGTTGGTGTGCCCAGACAAAGTGCTTTGTGATGGAAAATTCACCAAGGGATGCCCCAGCATCCCCAGACCACCACCCTGGTTTTCTGATCTGGGACCAGAGGAAAGAAAGGGAAAGTCGCAGCCCTGCAGAGGCTCAAGCACACAGTCTGACTCACGACTGCTCCAACTGAACTCCCAGAAGGATGGGCTCTGCTGGAGCTCCTGCAGGAAGCCCTCACTGGGGCTGGGAGCTGGAAATCACATTTCCAGAGTCCTTGGCAAGCCCTCGTGCTCGGAGCACAGCTCATTGCTCCAGCTGAGTCACTTCTGGTGGGCAGCTCGTGGGGAGAGCTCCAAGCAGACACCCACTCCTGGGAACACACCACGGGGGAAACCGCGAGGTTTTTGTGGCTTCCCACCTGCAAAGAGCAACCAAGCTGTCCAAGCGATCGCAGCTTCCACAGAAAGGGTTTTATTTTGGGTAACTGCGGTCCCCTGAGATCATCCGAGGGCAGAACAAGGAGGCATTGTGGACAGGAACCCAATGAGCTGAAGCTCTAGCCCAACATTTTTCAGAAAATAGAAAAATCATAAGAAGGCTCACTCATTATGTATGCAGCGAAACAGCAAGCAAGAGGAGAGAATCTATACTATGTGCTGTAACATGATATAGAATTAATCCCCCTAGGTTACAAAATTCCTCATAAATCGCAAACGGGACGATATCCACCGTATTACATTTTATCACGCTTTCTGTCAAAATATCCCCTGCAGGGAGCCTTTTCAAAGATGGTATCGCAAGCGAAGCCCTGTTTGGGAAGGAAGAGTTGAACCCAACAGCAGCACGCTATCAGCATGTTCCCCGTGAGACTGGCAGCCAGAACACCCCTCCTAACAGCGCTGGTGGTGCCTAGTTCAGCGCGGCGCTGTCTTGACTAATGACATCATCTGTTTTTGCTAATGCCTACACGGAGCAGATATGCTATTTACTTTTATTAATAAGAATGCTAATACAAGCTGGCTGCTATGCTTCAACATGCCCCTAGGTCCCCGAGGGACTGCAAACACTTTGCGAAAGCATCCGACAAGGAAAACTTTGCCAGGAGCGTGCGGCCACCTCACAGGCGGTGCCAGGCAGCGCACGTGGGGCACGCTCCTACCTGCAGAGCACCGCGAGCAGGGCAGGGCTGGGCTCTGCAGGGGCACCCGGGGGTGCTGCAGTTGGGCAGCTCCATCCTCTCCACTGCCAGCCTCAGATAATGAAGCTGAGCCTTGGATAATGAAGGGCAGCCTCCTCCACGAGGCCGTTGCATCGCTTCCACCTCGGCAAGCTTCACTCGGCGGCCACTTCTGTAAGGCACTCCGGTGATTTTGGCAGGCACTGAACTGGAAGGAAGAGGGTCTGATTATCTCCTTCACCACCTCAGTGGCGACCCAGGCCAGTGACCCTTTCCCTGTCACTCTGCATTTGCTCTGGGTGTTTTACACACGGAAGGGGCAAAGCTTTTCCGATTGATCCGGGCTGCAGCCCCACACCGTGCCCTGTGCGCGTGGCGCAGACACAGATGCCGTTTTGTTCATCGAGGGCAGATGCTTTGCTCATTGCCTGGTTCGGGGCCTGTGCCGGAGGAGCAGTGCTGGAGGCAACGCTGAGGTCAGGCAGAGCAGAGCCTCCAGCAGCAGCTGTGCACAGCCCAGATGCAGCGCAGGCCTGGCAGAGTTCATCCAGAAAATGGTTTCTTTGCTTAGAATTACAGAATGAAAATCCCATTCTATTTTCTTCGCTTCCACAGCCTGCTTAACGGCAAGGCAGATAATGCAGCCCTCGTTTTGCTTTTGCCATCCCAAACATTGCCACCCTCAAGAATCTTTAAGGGAGTTTTTAGGCTGCATGGCACCACTGAGAGCCAGCCCGCTGGGACGGGGGACATCCCACGGCTGGGTGGGAAAAGGAGAGGTAAACCCAGCCCAAATGACAGCAGCTTTGTCACTTTAATGCAAACGTCCCTGAGTTAGGGACATCGATCAGCGTGACTGCCTATCAGTCAGGGGGCACTAACCTGCTCTGACAAGAGGCCTGGGAGAACGCTCGCCATACACCACAACAAGCCTTAATTATTTACGTCCCTGGGATTTTTTCAATTACCTCTTTGGCAGGGAGGCAACGTGCCCATGATGCAGGGGGACACGGGGAAGAAGCAGGGACAAGGAGGAGGAGGTGCCCAGTGCCTGTCCTGCACGTCCCTCGTAGGGAGCGGCCACACTGCCCCAAAATAGAGTGGGGGCACCGGGGGCAGGTGAAATGAAGCTCCCCAGGACGTCCCCTGTGCCTCAGCCCAGCTTCACCCACACCCAGCAGCGGCTTTCACCTCTCCCAGCAGCACATCTGAGCCCAAATCTTGTTTGGTACAGGCACCGACATTATTTCCGAGAGCAACTGCCCTGGGTTTTGGGTTTCTTTCACACTGAAAAGTGGCCCCAAGCAACCTGCTGCTGCTACCTGACATTAACAGCTCGGCCTGCAGCTTTAGGGTGAGCTCTGCAGCATCCCTAAGCAACTCAAAACCCCCAAAGTACCTCAGTCCTTGCCGAGGTGAGCGGAGGGTTGCCAGCCCTTCCGAGATGTGCTCAGCTCCAGCTGAGCCCAGCGTGCCCAGATGGTGCGGAAGATGAAATGCAGCCATCGGGGGGCAGGCAGGCAGGTTGCTGGAGCCGGCACCGTTCGGGGGGGAGCTGCAGAAGCATCGAGCAGCAGAACCCGTGCCAGGGCCAGGCAGGGGTCTGTGGAGCGATGAGGATTGCGACACGAAGCCTTTGCCCACGCCGCCACTGGCTCCAGTCCAGACCGAAAGATGCTGCTGCTGACATCGGTTTGGCGCTCTGGGGGGATTTTGGGATATATTTAAGCCCTTCCTGAAGTTTCAGCCACAAGTTAGGGTCTTGCCAGGGAAAGGAAGGAGCCTTCTGGGCAACAGCAGCCTGCCAGAAGAGGAGAGGAGGGATACGACCTTCTAACCCAGCCCCAGCAAACTTCTTTTCATGCCCAGGGGCACATCACCGTGTCCTCCTTTTCCAGCTGCAAAATGGACATAAAATTTGTCTTCATTTTCCATCCTAGTATATTCTCTTTGGGGCTGTGTACGGGGAGCTGATAGCACAGTAGTGGTGGAGGGATTTGCTCTGTATTACTGCAGTATAAATAATGCACAGATCCCTGCTGATATCTGAGCAAAAGCGTTGAGCAGAAGAAGGCAAGAGGAGGCGCAAAAGGAGCTTGCACAGGTTCCTTTATGCTCTGGGAAAGCTGAAGCCCCTTGATCTGAACGCATTTTAAACCAAAGTAGCGCTGGTCAAGCCCTGATCTTTCTTCCAAGATGTTGTAGGGCTGTTGGGGGGCTCGGGGAGAAAGCTGCACCTTTCGAGCTGGGAGGGCCAATAAAGGCAAACCGAACGGAGCCAGAGAGCGGTGCAGCTCCCAGCTGATCACCCAGATGCAGTTTCAGCTCATCACTGAGCTCCTCTGGCTTCTCCCAGCCTAGATAGTGGCAGCGTTATGGTCTCTTTATCCTGTTGGTGATGCTGCTGGGAGGCTGTTTGAGGGGCTCAGCATACGCTCGGCTGGAATCAGCCAGGCACATCGGGCACCCTCGCAGGATATCCAGGGCCTGCCCCGTGCCAGCTGCGTGGTGCCACCACGAAGGGGTGCCGAGGGGTCCCTGCAGCACAGAGCAATCCTTTAGGGCTCAGCCCCTGCGTTTCAGCCCAGCCCACTTCCCAGCTGCTGCCCACCCCAGCACAGAGCCAGAACACACTCATCATCACCCAGCTTCTCCATAAACCCACTACCATAACGCCAGATTCACGTGGACCAGCTCAGGCACCAGCCCCAAACACCACATCCACCCCCAGGACCCTGCTGTGGGCAGGGGGCACGGGCTCCCCGTGGGCGCAGGGACCGGCACCCAGCCTGACACTGCTGATGGGAAGGATCCCACACCTCCTTTATAAATTAATCAAAGTATTTTTAAATTAACTCTGGCACACTTTGTGTCGCCTGTGCTCCCACTCCCAGGAGCGGCTGTAACAGACCTGGCTTTTGGTATATAATTAAATATCAACACGTGTATCCTGCGCTCAGTGCTGTGCTCAGTGTTTCTGTATTTGCTTGTGTTAATTAGGATGTGAAGTAAAGTGTCTCACAGCAGAATCCTGCGTGCTTCCAGACTTACTTTCCTCAAAGATTTGGACAGTCAAATCCCATCTGTCCACGCTCCACCTTCCTCTCCAATTGCTTTCCCCAGAAAAGATGCTGCCTGGCATTTCATTTCGCCACCTCCTGCTCAAATTAACTCCTCTCCGATGGAGCACCGAGGCTTCCCGAGCGTCCCCAAATCACACACGCCCTTCTCTTGGGCACATCTTTCCTGCAGAAACCCACCCCCGTTTCTCGCTCTCGCCCTGCTCCGAGCCATCTCTCCTACCCTCCAGCACGGGGAACCACACGTGCGCGTATACGTGCACACGCATGCATGCATGCTATGATAGCTGCAATTTCAAGCAATTTCCCTGCCAGTCTCTCTGCAATCTCATGTAATCTCCCCCCAAAGGGGATGAGAGATCCCACGGTGCCTTTGCTTGGCCATAAAGAATGCAAATCACATCCCCCGATGGTCTTGAATAATGCAGACTAGAAGAGGCAGCGCAGCCCAGGGAGGTGGGAGGTGGGCTGTCTGCTCGCTGCTTGTTAGCTCACGTTTGTTGTTGCTCTGGCTCCACATTAGATCAGGGACACGCCGAAAGCTTCAGAAGCAGCTGGGCAAGGGAAATGATTTGTTTAGACCATCCAAACCAGCAGCTTCCTGCAGGTCCCACGTTTAAAGCTGCTGGGGACCTGTCAAAGGCTGCCCTGCGGGGCTTCAGCTTCAAACGGTGCCACCAGTGCTGTGGCAACTCCTCCTTGCAGTATCTGTGCCAGCACAGGAGAACGGCCCCGCTCAGCAGAAGGGCTCTGGTGCTTTGTGTCCTGCAAGGGCTGGCTGTGGAATCTCAGAGGGAGATGCAAGAGGAATGGCAACGCGCAGCAGAAGGCTCCCTGGGCTGTATCGCACTGGAGGACGCTTCCCTGGCTCCCACCAGTACCCACCCAGGCACATCAGGCCACCTTCCCTCTTCCACATCCCGTTTATCTGCGTATGCTTGAGTCCACAGCTCAATGGATGACTCCTGGAGGTGGAGGTACAGAAAGGAAAGGCACAGGCTGCCTTTCTCCAGAACACCAGCTGGAATTCAGCACAGCAAGACCATGCATTAAAAATATCTCCTCCTCGTAACACAAACCACAGCTATTTAACAGTCCAGTTGGCAATTTCGCAGGAGCATTATAGCTCCAATGCTTCCCAACCCTTGATTTAAGGTGGAGTTGAAGTTCCCTGTAGTCACAGATGCACCCGAATGCCCCTAATCTGCGGGTTCTCACTCCAGCCCTCAGGGCTGCTGGGTGGGACGTGAGCCTCGCCTACCCCTGAGCATCTTATTCAGAAACTGGGCGATTTCAAACCTTGCCCCTAGCGAGCAGCACTAAGTCTACAGCACCGAGCAACGCTGCCAGGAAAAACAAGCAATGCAGAAGGTAAATACAGGGTGGCAAAGAAAATAAGAGGGAGCAACCACAGATGATTTTACTTGGCCAGTACAAACAGGACCTGAACTGGGAGAAAGTTCCCAGAGGGCACACAAAAATTCTGTAAAATCCTTTTTTTTTTTCTTTTTCGAAATCACACATTCAGGCTGACGGGGCACCTCAGATCAAACAGCTTCACTCGTCCTGGGATTTTGCTGTAATCCAAACCACAATTCCCTGCTAAGCTGTTACCACATTTGTGGATTGATGAGTCCAGACGCATGGGCTGCCAGAAAAACCTGCAGACCAGCTCCTCCTGGGACGGGCGGCCAATTCCCAGCACTGTCAATCTCTTTTTCATGGACAAAACCAGCAGGAACAGCAGAGCCAGGTAAGAACATGACAGCCTGGGGTAACTGTCACGTACGGGAGCAAGCATGCAATATTTATCTGCCTGGGCGCATGGGAGACGCGTGTGCCTGGAGAGCTGTGAGCATATGCAGCCCCACACGGAGGTGAAGGTGATGGAGAGAAGGCTGATCCGAGAGAGCAACAACCAAAAAAAGGAACTGCAGGCTTCAGGGCTCCGAGCTATTTCCCCTCATTAGACCAGCACGCTCTTATATTTGGAAAGCTGCTTCTTCAAAGCCTGTGCATTCAAACCCCCGGATTCCTCCTTCAGACAGAAATCCCAATCTCGTGCCCCAGAGGCATTTGCAGCTGCCCCCAGACCCCAGAGCAGAGCAGGGCTGAAGCCGATTTGAGCACAAACCCTCGGCGCTGACCCCACAGCGCTGCCAGCCCCAGCAGGGGGAAACCAGGGGCACAATCGTGGCTCTGGGCTCCCACAGCACCCACGGGGAAAACGCAGCTCTGAGGATGCCGGCAGCAATGTGCAAACGGCACCAGCACCCTTCTGGGCCACGGCATCCAGCTCTGCCTGCAGGAAACCGAGCGAAGGGAGCCACAGGCAGGCTAATATTTAATCAAAATGCATCGAATCAGCGGAAGGGCTTATTTTCCTGGCCTGATGGGAAGCAGACCTTGATGCCTCCAAAGGAATAAAGCACACACCGCGAGCAGCCAGGCCCCTTCACGGCTGAGAGCCCTTCTCAAAGGCTTTTATCCGGGGCAGCAGGAGTGTGCCAGCCCTGGGGGGGGGGAGGCTCTTTTGGGGACCCTTTGTCCTTGAGGCGCTTTGCAGGAGGGGAGAGGGACCCTCAGCATCGCCCGTCCCTTCCCACCCCGAGCACACGAGGACCCCCAGCATCTCCCAGCTCTGCTCCCAGCTCCTCTCCAGCTCTGTCAAGAGGCAGAGCCGAGGTGGCATCAGCTGCAGGTGTCCCCTCTGCCCTGGGATTCAGCACCCCAAGGCTGGGAGCATCCCATCCCCTCCCTCGCCTTCTCGCCCTGCTTCAATGCCTCCCCTCCACCCCTCCAGGGAACAGCACGGCTTTTGCTTTCTCCACGAGCCTCCAGAAAACAGGAAAATAACTTTAAACAAAGGCTGACATGACTTGAAACAATTATTACCCAGCTGAAGCAGGGGAGAGGAGAGCAGGTGAGATTATTTTTAGCCATTAGGCCTGGAGTGACTGACACCCTGACGTACCGCAGCGCTCGGTTTAATCTGAAACAGGTTTGGGGTAGAATTAAAAAACAACAAAAACACACGGCCCCCCTCCAACGACAGATCCTCAGAGGCACGAAAACTGCAGCCAGTGATGCCAAGGTGCGGTGTGCTCACCAGCCAACCTCTCTCCCCAAGACGTCCTCAAACCCACTGCTCTCTGCCCCCACGGCTCTGAGCATCACGGGGCGGGCAGGCGGTGCCCAGGGAGAATGATTTTGCCCTGCCCTAGCACAGTCCGAATGTTTTCAATTATGACTTGGGTTTGCAAACACAGAGATGCTGGGCAGAGCCTCGAGCTCAGCACCGGCCAAGGACCCAGCGGTGCCAATAAAAACACCAACAGATGAACAGGCACGGACCAGCTGCACGAGGAGCTTGGGGTAAAGGCAGGCGGGGGGGGACAGAATTAAATTAATCCCTTCATTATCAACCTGACCCCTGGAAAAAATCTGAAGGAATGGCTGCGGAGGTTGCGAGCAGAGCACTGAAAGCAGGAGATCAGCTAACACGGCATCTGCCAGCCCAGACGGGCTCGGCTCTAATCTGCACCGCTCCAGCTGGGACCGCAGCCGCTGGAGCCTGCGCCATGCTGTGCCATGACAGAGGAGGAGGAGGAGGAGGCTGCAGGGGAGGAAGCACACGGGAAAGGCACCAGCACAGGGCAGCAGCGGTGTTTTCCACGCCAGGACTTGGGCAATGGCTCTCCGTGCCTCCTGGATACGGAACAGCCCAACGCCCTCCAGCAGCAAGGCACGCTGCAGGACCTGTGCCTCTTCCCGTCTGCCTGGGGTGGGATTGCCTCCCTTTTTGGGGAAATAAAAATTGATTTTTCTTTCATTGCCCCTGGTACCTTCATTGTTAACGATGCACCAGGCTGGGATCTGTTAATGCATCATGCGGGCAGCTCTGAATGTTAGCAGGGCTCTGGGAAAGGGGGCACCCATCCTTCGTGCAGGCAGAGGGCCAGGGAGCGAAGTGCCCTGGCTCTCTGGAAGTGCTGCCCGCGGGGAGCAGAAAAATGAGGCCAAAGTGGCCCTGCTGGGATGGGGGAAGGATATGCACATGATCCTCCACATGATCCTCCACATGGTCCCTGCACATGATGCTCCACGAGGGCTCCTGGCAGCCCAGCCCAAGCCCACCCAGCCCCAGGGCCGATGCACAGCGCTGCCAAGCCCACCCTGGTGCTCTCCCAAACCACAGGCAGCTCTGATTTCATCCTCCAACAGAGCTGCCTGACACAGATCTTATCTGGAGAAGTTAACAAAGGGACACACGAGAGGGCTTGGGCAGCACCAAGAGACTGCTGCTGCTGCTCCCAGCCCCTGCCAAAGGATGCTTGTGTAGGGGCTGGGAGAGTGGTGGGAAAGAGGAGGGAAAAAAAGGCGGAAAAAAAAAAAAGAAAAAGCTCTCCTCCCTGGGTTTGGTATCTCAGATGGATTTAATTTTGAAGGAGAATGGCCGGGAAGCTGCGGGAGGAGAGCGCCAGCCCCCAGCAGCACACCTGTGGAGGGATTAGCGCGCAGGCTGCTGCCTGCCACGGCCATTCAACGCACAGAGGGACCGCTGAGAGCTGATTTATCTGCGGGATAATAAAGGCAAAAGATCCTCAAAAGGGACGAGGTTCAAGCCAAACTGCCAGGCTCCTCCACTTCTCTTTTAATCCCTCTCACAGCCCTGGGTGTCAGGCAGGGGGCTGGGGGATCCACTCCCCAAAGGGGAAGGGGCAGAGGCTGCCCCAAAGGCGCTGCGGAGGTGCCTCGGGCACAAAGAGGAGATTAAGGCTGAAAGGCGCTGAGCCGGGCAGGGAGGCTGCTGGAAAAGAGGGGGAAGAGCCCAACTGGAAGTATTTTGGATGCCTGACAAGGAGCCGCAGTGACCATCTGGGAGAGGGGAGGGAGGGCAGGACGCCACGGAGGGCCTGGGGGGGAGGAAGGTCTTGGCTCCCTCCTCCTCCTCCTCGCCTGAAGCAGGGGAAGCAACAGGCTGGGGCTCGGGGGCAGGCGGCACCTGTTGGGGGACACGGAAGGTTTGTGATGGGAAGGGCAGTTTTGGTCCCAATTCACGGGGCTTTGGGATCTCAGGAAGGTGCAGATAAGGATAAATCCTGGCCTTCCCCGTGCGCAGGTGAGGAGCAGCGCGGTGCCACCACCCTCGGGTGAGGAAAGCTGAGGTTAACGGGCAGCGTTTGGTGGCAGCACCCAGCTGGGCCTTCCCTCACCTGCACAAGGCCAGGGACGGTGACGACAGCAGGGTTTGGGGCTCTGGATGCCTGCCCGTGTTGGGAACGGGACCGGGACCCAGCGACTCGCTTTTCACAGGGCACTGAGCAGCCATCAGCCATTAATGACTTTTGGCAAGTGCTGACCTGGGTCAGATTCAAACCGATGACCCAAAATGAGGAGATTTTGCTTTCCCCAGCAGCAGCCCCTGGGAGCCAGCCTCCGCCGCAGCGCCTCTGGAAAAAGGAGCTCAGAAAGGAAAGGCGAAGAGGTCCTGGGCTCTGGCACGGGGCAACCCTATCAAAATGCACTGCAGATAGAGGCGGCTTTTTCCCCGAGAGGAATCAAAGCCTCATTGATACGTGAATTATGAATGAAACCTTAAGCTTTTAAACTTTTAACCTGCGCATTTCTAAGAAAGTCTTAATTTAGCCAGAGACAGGGTAGGAAAGAACAATGGCTGGGTGGAAGGTGCTGCATTTTCTCGGCTTTTGGAGCACACCCTGGTTTAAGGGGAACATTTCATTTACCGAGCCATTCCCAGGGGACAAAATAATCGTGATCCACATCGACACCAGTGCTGCACCCCTCCTGCCACAGCCCCAGAGGTGATTTTCGGCCTTCCTGCAGCAGCTGGGACACACCAAGGCCAGGGTCCATCTAGCTCCTGCTTCCCAATTTCCCTGCAGCCGCAGGCGCTGAAAGCCGGGGCCAGGAGAAAGCCCTGGGGAAGGCAGCGGAGCGAGAGCAGTGATTCAGTGAGACAGGGGTCAGGGCACCTCACACCAAAGGAGAGAGGGCTGGGTCAGCTCAGTGGAAGTAACACTCATTAGGAAAATAAACTATATAATGAAGCAGAGGGGAGGCTTTGCTCTGGTCTGGTGAGGCCCTCTTAAGCCTCGTACCCATGGGTCATTGATTTAAGTCCTTCCCAGCTTTCGTTCCACTGGAAATCACCCCAAAATTGCCTTGCCGAGCAGCGCTGAATGAGATTTTGTTTATTTTCAGGACAACCGCAGGCACATTGCTTCTAGCAGCAGCAGAGCTGGCACAGGTCTGGGATCCGAGCGGAGCCAGGCACAAAACGAGCCAGAGAGTCAAGTTTTCTGCTGCCCTACAACCAAGCCACCTCCAGGACAAGGGCACAGCAAATTTTCTGGGTAGAAAGACTGCACAAAACCCAAACTGAGCACAGCAAGACTAGGAAGGGTACACGTGGCAGGAAAAATCAGATGTAAAAAACCAGCCGTATGTGACATGATGTCCCTCCATCAGCAGATAAAAGCTGACAGTGGTATCTGGACACAGCTCAAGAGGTGCATCTCTATTTGAAGCCCTTCACACATCAGAGCCTCGGTACCCACGGCTTCCCTTTAATTTTTGGTGTTCAGACTCCTACCTGCCCGAGAGCTGCCGCAATGCAACTCCCTCAGCATCCCGAATGAAACCCAGGTTTGTAAAATACAGGCCCAATTAAATATTCCACCACTGAGCTAGCAATTCACAAGCTAATTAACTCACCAGCCTGGTGAGCCCACGGATCAGGACTTCAGCAAATGGGTAAAAGCCATCCCTGTTTGGGGGGAACTGGGCAGAAATGGGGCAGGAAGGGCAGCGGGAGGCAACGCAGCCCCAGAGCTGCGGGGCTGGTACCCAGCTGCATCCCAACCCAGCAAAGCTCCTCGCTTTCAGAGGAGGAAAGGGGGAAAAAAAAAAATCAGTCAGCCACAAATTATAAATAAAAGAGATGAAAGTTTAGAGCGAAACTCAACAAAGCCCCAGGTGGCCCTCTGCCTGGGGCGCTTCTGCTAATTTTAGTTTCCCCGCTCTTCCCCGAGCTGTTTGGTTCAATGACTGCATGGTTTTAGAGCGTTTACTTTGCTCCGAGTGCCGAAAACGTCGAGCACGTGGATGCCCCAGCTCGGGTACCGGTGTGAGAGGAAGAGGCAGAGCTGCCCAGCCCCGGTCCCACCAGTGCTGTGGCAAAACCTGCAGGGTTTGGGGCTCCCACTGGTCCCGGGAGGTCTCCTGGCTGCTTTCTGGCTAAATTATTGCACAGATCCGTGCCCGTGGAGGCTGAGGCACGAACCCACAGCCCCTTCCAGCCACCTCTGTTTGGGGCAGGACCCTCCCAGCCTCGCTCGGTGCTGTGGCAGAAGGAGAGGCTTTGTGCAGCCACCACCTTTATTCCACCGATGGAAAAAAGAAAAAAAAAAAAAAGCAGCAGCCTGGCAGAAGCATCCTATAGAGCAGAATGTATTTAAATACCTAATGAAGGAATAAATCTGGGAGAGGGAGACATTTACTGCATCCTTATTCAGCCGGCGCCTTTGTGCAGGCGGCGGGGCCACGGCACTGCACCTGCGCTCCTGGCTGCCAGCCGCCCGGCCGGGGTGATGAATAGGGCAGGAGCACATTAAACCTACCTGGCAGGGAGGAGATCGAGCACATTGCGGGGGCCTGGGCTCGGCCCCGACACGATGCAGCACCTTATCGATGGGGACTGTCCCAGGGGGGGTCACGGCGTGGCTGTTTCCACCCCCTCGCCCACCCAGGCAGCGTGCCAGGGGCTGGAAGCAGCAGCTTTTCCTATAGCACGGGCAGGGCTGGGGGCCAAGGGGGCTCCTGGCCGGGGGTGAGGGTCCCAGGAGGGCCGTGAAGTCCCGGCTGTGCCGCAGGGCCCCACATGCTGGCCTCCTTCAGCCAGGGCTGGCTCCTCTGCCATTTTACTGCAGGAAAACCCCAAAAAACTCCTCCGGCACACCAGCAAAACCCCACTTCTGTTTCTGAATCCGACAACCCCACCTCTGCCTGAGCCACAGCACGAACCCAGGGGTGCACCAGAGGGAATAGCAACGAGAAATTGAAAGCTGCAAAGCTTTCCTACAGGGCAAAGAGGGACCAGCGAGCATCTTCGCTGCCTCTTCCTCCATCTCTGGCTTGCATTAAGCCTTTCAGCACGGTTGAAGCGAGCAGCCTGTGGTCTCTGCTGCCACGGGGGACGGCTCCGAGATGCGTGCCAGGGCCCAGCAAGGCTGCAGGGCTGTGCCAGCCCCTCGGGAGCTCTGCCTGCTTGGGATGCAGAAACCCCATAGCCCATCGAGGCTGAGCCATACCCCGTCTGCTGCCTGAGAAGACGAGGGCAGGAGCTGCCCCCGACCTGCCCTTTAAAAGCCAAACACCGCGAGCATCATGCTGTTTGCCCCACCAGGTGCCATCGGGGCCATCTCTCCACACCAGCCCGTGATGTTTTCGCCCACCCCCAGCTCAGCTCCAGCCTTCACTTGGCTCTTGGCTTCACCTCCCCACCCCCAAAATGCAGCCGAAATCATCTGCCCTTTGCCTGCCCTCCTCCCCCGGGGTACGAGAGGCCGCATCTGAAATTCAGGGGTCAGAAGGAAGAAATGCAGCGGGGTCAGAGGTGAGAGAAGCAGAGGGGAGGAATTTCACCTCTCCACACCCGTTTGCTTCCCATGAGCAGCAGCAGAGCCGCTGGCAGCGTGGGGGCAGCCAGGGCCAGACCCCTCTCACGGGCAGGGGGCTCAGGGGCGCTGGGCAAAGCCCTGCCACCAGCTACAGCACCAGATTCTGGCCAGGAGGCTGCAGGTATCACTTGCAGTGCTTCAGCCTATTGTGCTGGAGCGTTAAAGTCAGCCTAAGAGCCAAACTCCCCAAACAAAGCTACAGCAGAAAGAGCAGGAGGGATTGAAAGCTGTGCTCAGCACACGTGGAGTTACATTCCCAGCATCTGGAGCCAGCACTTGGAGCAAGCCGAGCACACATGCCCTAAACACTAGCTTTTTTTTTTTTTATTTTTTCCCTCCTTTAATCTACATTATCATGCGTACAACCTGCTGGAGATCTCCATTTGCTCTTTCCAAAACCGCTTCTCCTGCTGCATAAAGCTCCCCAGCCAAACCAGTCACCTTGGGACACCCCGTGAGGAGCACCAACATCTCCTATACACGGCACAAAACCAGCACCCCGAGCATCCTTACCGACTCCCGGGATGCCCTAAGAGCAAGGGACGAACCCTAAAAATGAGGCCCCTTTCTGGGGCATGGGGACCCCAGCAGCAATCCCGTTTTGCCATGAACTGCGGCTGTATGCAGGGCCCTGAGCAAGCACCAACACACATCCAGGAGGGGGGCAGCCCCATTTCGAGGGAAGGTGGGGATTGTAGGGGCTGGGAAAGCGCAGCTGCAAACGGGGAATATGCTGCGAGAGCAAAAGACGCCGTTTTCATGTAAATGCTCCTAATAATAAGAGAGGGAATGAAGAAAGCAACACACACAAACAAGAAGTAGTACATTTGTGCTGGAGAAGCAGAAATGATTCTAAAAGGAGAGCTTTATCAACGTTTTCCAGGAGGCATTGGCTGCTCTTTAATGCTCCTCGAGGAACAGCACATTGATCCTGCTGGACCCGGGCTGCTCGGTGCCTCTGATCACAGGTTTCTCAGCAATCACGGCCGCCATGCAGCGCACTTGAGAAGCATTAGGCTTGTTTGTTTTCCCAAGCAAATATCGAGCCGCTAGTCTCATGCCCCATCGCTGGCATTTTGTGCTGTGCCCCGGCTATCTGCACGGCTTCTGCAGATGTTCCTTCTGCACGGCCAGCCAGGCTCTGAGCTGTGCTGCTGGCACCAGGCAAACCCCAGCAGCTGCAGTGGGGTCCCCCCCTTGCTTTAGGTTTGATTTTGGCTAACTTCGCATCCCACGGGCAACAAACAGACCCCAGGTCCCATACGGTCACTGCTTGTGAAGGATGCTGAGACTCAGGCAGCAGGAGGGACCCTCCTGGCAACTTTCCCTGCAGATACCCGAGCATTTCCTCATGCCCAGGAAACCCAAATTGCAAACCCCATCCCAAATGAGTGAGGCAGGCAGGACAACCCACTTCCAGCTTTGCAAACCTCTCCTGCTTGTGCTCCCTCTGGCAGGAGCACTCCCAGTCCTCGTTAATCTATCGGCACACACAGAGTTTGATCGCTGCCTCTCAGCTACCGATATCGAACCCTTTGCCGTTGTTAGCGACGTGGACGCCTCCCTCCCTGATAGTGCCGCAATCATTTAAGCCCCACAGTTTTTCTAAAGGTCAGTGCCTCCCTCTTGCAGGGACAGATAAATCCAGTTTGAACTGCTGAAAGGAAGTCCAAAGTTAAGTCCTCGGAGTTTATGGGCAGCAATTCCCCAGCCCTGTTCCCGAACAGCTCCCCAGAGCGAGAAAAGGAGCCGGGCATTGGAGCTGGCAGCCCTGGAATATCAAGGGCAAATCCCCGTTCAGTGGGATGCATTTGGTACTGCAAAACAGCACACAAAACTATTTATCCTGAATGAAGCCCAGTATTTATCTTTTCTTTCCGCTGAGGATTACAAAGCAATTTTCAAACAAACTCCCTGGGAAGTCAGAGCGCGATGTTATCCCTCTCCCCCTGGGAAAACCACAGGCAGAGCAGCCTGCCCCAGGCTTGCCAACTCCTCACTCTCTCCAACTCTACCTGTCCCTCAACCCATACCTTCCAGATTGTTCTAATTATTTATTTCTCAAGAACAAGGCAAAATTCCCAGCGTGAAAGGCTCTGCACAAAGAAAGCACAAAAAGAAAACTGGAGAAATGCAGAACAAAAAGACATTTGGCTCGTCCCATCACATGCATTTACAGACTACCCCAGAGGCTTTTGCCTGTTCTTAAAGCACGAGGAAAAAAGCTCCCCAGCATCCTGAGGAGAACAACCTTGTGCCAGAACACTCATCGCTGCGACATCCAACCTCCTGGGCAGCACAGGAAGCAAAACTCCTTGTTCAGAAGCAAAATGACAATGAAATATGAAGGAACTGTAAACTACGAGCACCTGCTGCATGTGCCAGGCTCAAAAACCGACTCGGATGGTGCTGTAGGAGGTCGGGAGAGGATGAACCCCCCAGGACAGGAGGGATTTGCAGCCCAGCAGCCTGGGACACCCGTGGCTCAGCCCCGCTCCCTTTGCTTCCAAGCTCTGCAGAATGAATTAGCCCAAATGTCCTCAAGAGGTGCAACTGGCCTGCTAGTAGATGAAAGGAGAAGGTGGGAGCAGGGGACTCTCTTTATTCCGACTGCCATTTACTAATTTAAGCCTACAAGACCAGGATAACCCCTTCTCTCCCCCACCTACCCACTTGCGTGTGCGACACAAAGCCTCTCGGAGTGCGAAGCTCCAAGAGCGTCAGGCAGAAAGCATCAAAGAAGCTCGCGAGCTGAAAGCGGGCGAAAGGATGCTCTGCTTTCCCACTAATAAGCCACGGGCTGCAGGATGACTAGCAAAAGCAAACACCACATTAGTCAGCCAAATGTTAACTCAGAGCGGGGAGGGAGCAGGCTGCGAGCACTCCCAGCCGCTCGGGAAGGTAAGCGCTCCCAGCTGGAGGCACCGCGGTGTTTATTTGAAAGACCTTGTTTTACCCGAGTGTCTCTTCCTCACCCTTTCTTCTTTACTTTGAGCAGCTCAAGGGACCGGCTCTTGTTCTTCCCACCGCTGCGGATCTCGGGATTGGCATCCTCTCCAAGCAGCAAATGCAAATCGCTCCTGAAGTCGGTGGCAATGACCAACTTAAGAGGCCTCCTGCTTTTAATGAGCTGAGGAGGGGGAGGAGGAGGCTGAGCTAAGGTGAACAATTACCTCCTACAGTCACTGCAGCACCGAGTGCTGCCTGACTCCCTGCTTTATAGGATGCTCAGGCTGCTTTGCGTAAGGCCTGCAGGCAGGTTTATGAGATTAAAGCCCAGCACACAATAAATAATTTAGCAGCTTACCACAAAATAAATAAAAAAATAAAAATCCCGCCCTGTATAATGACGGGGCTGTATGATATGTACATGCATTTTAAACGCACATCACTTTCATCTACACACATCTACCTGATGCACACGCGTGTACCCAGCTGGAAGGAGCAGCAGAAGGTGGTGGTGGCCCTGGCGAAGGCGCGTGCAGGGCACTAATTCTGCTGAAGCCACTTGCTAATTACTCCAGGCCTGCCCGGGCCACTGCTGCTGTCTGCAGCCTCCTGTTTGCATGCGTGTGTCAGGGAATCTGAAATCCCTGCTCAGTGCCATGCCTCCTCGGTCCCAGTCCAGACCTTCACACGTCCGGACCTCAGGTCCCTTTTGGTGTCCTTTGGGCTCGCCGAGACCCAGGTGGGACTTGGGCATGTGACAAACGGCTGCTGCTGCACGGGGGTGTAAATCACAATGTGCAAATGTAGAGCAGAAAGCTGCAAGCTCGAGTAATGTATTCAACGTCAGATCAGATCACTGGAACTAGTGGCTGAAGTGAGAAGAACAGCACAAACACCCGCACCTCACGGTGCCACGCTCCTCTTCCCCAGCCACGAGATGTGGCTCCCTTTCTGCATAATTAGGAAGCATAATTAGCATCATTGGAGGCTTCTTGGAGACGCACCTGATGAAGAAGGAGACATCACATCATAATCTTCTGGCCCTCGAGCAGCACTCACATTTAGACGTGCATTTTGCCACCCTTTGTGCCCTCTCTGCTGCGCTCTGGGAGCCTCCTGCAGCACGGGGTGGTTCCATCTCCCTTTTTATTGCTCGGGCTGGGCTGCCTGCAAAGAGCTCCCTGAAGACCTGAGCAATGCAGGCATCTGCCTTTCCCCGCAGCGATGAAAAGGCAGCAATAACAGGAGGAGGAGGTGGGGAGACCATGCATCATGCCGGGTGTGATGGACTCATGCTAATGCAGAGCCCGGCCACATCCAGCCCACACCTGCCTGGCACACCCGTAAATAGTAGGCAGGCAGGTGATGGATCTGCCTTCGCAAGCCTGGCGATATTTCACAGCCTCACTAACGCTGGCAGTGCTCTGGCCTGCAGCAGAAAGCAGCAGGAACAACAATGGGCAGTAAACTTCAGCGTGCAACTGGAAAACGTGTCAGGAAAGGCGTGTGTCAGGGGAAGGAGGGGAAGCCAACCTGCAGGCACGCTCACAGCCCATGCTGGTGCCACCTCCACGTGGCATTTTGCTCCGAGATCGTCCCCAAAGCCCAGCCCTTGTGCAGCAGAGCAGGGGCTGTGCCTGCAGCCCCCCCTCCTGCTGTGTTTGTGTTTTCCACATTCGTTCCTTTTGCCCCAAGGAGGCCTTTACAGAGGCAACGCAGCCCGGTCTTCTCACAGCATTTCTTGCCACGCGGGGATTGAAGAACTTACAAATGGACCAAGACTCATGTTGTTCTGACCCCAGTGAGGATTGTAAAAGCCTGCAGAAAAACACATCCCCCAAGGAAAGCACGAACTTCTTGACTCACAAATGGAAAGGCACAAGTCCAACCCTGCCAAGAAAACATCCAGAACACAGCAAGTTCTTCAGATTCACACCCAGAGGAAAGCAACCAACAGTCAGAAAAAGTGCCATGAATTCACAAAGTAGTTTGGTATTTCCTGATGTTTTTCACGAAGATGACTCCGACAAGAAATGCATTATTGAAATACAGAAAAATGTAGCTCTGCCTCCAGCACGAACTGGAGGAAGAACAACTTCTGCCTTACTTCATCCTCATGAAGGAGATGACAGCCCTTCTTATGAAAGGTGTGAGGATTAAACATCTTCTAAACATGTCAGAAAAAAAAACAAAATGCATGCACAAGTGGGAGAACCAACCTCGTGGGTATGGCTACGAGAGCTCATCCTGCACTTGTGCTGCTCAGGACAATTAATAAGAGCATCTTTAGGAAGGGCCAGGACCGAACCCCAGAGATGCAGAACCTACACCAGGAGCTCTTCATGAGAAAACCCTCCCAGCATTTGCAGCTCCAGGCCTTTGAGGCTGTGGCAGAACTGGCGAGCCCTCAGAGGCGAGCTGCTTTCAGCCTCTACTAGCTCCACTTTGTTTCGAGACGAATAAAACATAATTGCTGCACTCCAGATTTCAAGCTGATTTTTCAAGGTGCCTGAACCTGAGTAAGAACCAGAGCCGTCATCGCCTGAGCCAGAAAAAGGATGAAAGCAGCCTCCCAGCCCACCTGGTTCGGTTTCACATAGCATGTCCTGCCCCTTAGCCCTCCAGCAGCTATAAAACACATCTCCAATTCTCTTTTTCTTTCCCCTCAAATTTTACTCTGCCAGGCAACAGATAACAGAAGGAGGGAGGCAGTGCTGGGAGAAGAGAGGAACAATTTCATGTCTTTAAGGGGCCGTAGGGATATTCCTGAACCATTCCATCCAAACCGCAGTCTGAAGGGACCTCTTATATTTCCTTGCACAGCTTCCAGTTATAAAGTAAAGCTCCAGCTTCTGGCTACTAAAAATCCTGGGCATTTTGGAGGTGCTGATCAGGTGCCTGTTTGCCAGGGCCATGCCCTGAGAGCCCCCCTTTCACCCAGAGGGGGATTCCTGTCTGAGGCTGGGGTACCTCCTCCCACCGCACATAGCACATCACAAGCAGATAATGCCAGACGCCCCTTAGTTCACATCCTAGGGCAAGAAACAGAGCCTGGTTTCTCAGACCTTTCAATTATAAAGCTTAATCAAGAATCACCTGCTGCCTACCACCTCTGCTGGGACACAGAGGGCCGTGTCCTCGTGAGGAGCCGCAGCCGACAGCCAGTGCTGAGAAACTCCTCGGAAGCAGGCTGTGAGCAGACGACTTTCATCTCTTCAATAACAGCCCGATGTCCTCTTGGCTTCTCTACACACTGATGCAACTGCCTTTGTTCCTAAAGTGCTCCAAGAATGTGCGTGGAGGAGATAATTAAGGATAAATTAACAGGATGAGATAACTATCCGTAGAATGAAGTCAGATAAGGACAGGTCCGGACATATATTTCATGGTGAAACATCTATTTTATTCCCACTAATGGAACAAATTGAATCATCCAGGCTGAATAAAACCATCGCATACCAGGACATAACAATACACTCAGAAGTTCGCCTTTCCCCTGCCCGTGTCAGCCCATCAGTTATCACCGTCCCCTACCACGGCGGGGGTTCGCTGAAAGCAAGGACAGGCAGCACAAGGCGCTGTCATCGGGCACTCAATGGGTGGGCACGATCCCATTTCCAAACGTGAAAGCTGGGCACAGCACTGCATATTTTTCTGCAGTACTTTTCCACCCGACAGATCCCAACCAGCTCCTCTCTCGGGTGACCTTGCACGCCAGAATTGATTCAAGCCATGTAGGAGAGCAAGTGGGACAGCGTGCGGCTTCTGTGTAGGACAGGGACTGACCCCATTAGCCCAGGAGGAGCAGGCAGGAATTGAGATGCAAACACCATCCCCTTCACCTCCTGGCACCTGGAATAACCAACCCCCACCCCTGAGTTCTTGTCTGTAACGCCAAGGACACTGAAGACAGCCAACGCGGAGCACTTGGCTCTGTAGAAGCAATCTCTGGATGCAGAGAGCAGCCTTTGAGCCTGCCCCGGATAGCTGCAAGTCAGGCACTGCTGGAAGCGTGTCCCAGACCTCCCAAGGCACAGCGAGGCTCCGAGCCACTGCAGGAACTGAGATTTGTCCAGAGCAGGCACAAACAGCATGATGGCAAAATAATACTTGGACTGTGCACCGTCAGACATAGAAGAGACATTTATTTATTCTTGATCACAAACAATATCCTCCATTGACAAGCTGAATGAAGGGCACTTCACTGATTTATTAGATCTAATAAGAAACACACCTCTTGGGATGAAATACAAGATTGATTTTAGTGGTGAGCCATGCTGCCAACCAGCCACTGTGCTCAGCCTGCTGAGATGAAACCGGGCACGCACAGGGACAGAGACTTGAAACAGCATTGGGTAAGAGAAATAAACGGAAAGATTTGCACAAGGCAGCTAAAACAGGAATAAAGCTTGCAATAGCAGCCTTCAGGCCTGACAGCCGAGGCTTACTCTTTTCTTCCTGCAGTCCTGCTCTCTCCCACTAAGCCTTTGTGCCCGAGGAGAAAAGCAGCAAACTCCTAGGAAGTTTACAAGTGACTCCAGTGTAGCTCTCAGGAAACCTCGGAGTCTGACCCTTCCCATTCATCTGCCTTTTCAGATGAGCCCCTCTAAATATAGCAAGTATAATTTTCACATCAGCCTCAGCATCTACCAGGCAAACCACATTAGCTGAGTTCCGTGGATGCCGTTTTCCATCAGGAAAAAGACAACTAACGCAGCAGTGCTTAGCTTGAGGCCCTATTAATAGCAGTCCTAATTATATGGCTGCAAATTTAATTCATAGCAATGATTAGTGTCAAAATCAAAGGCATCACACATCAATATTGATGGAATTGTATAAAGCCCATAAACAGAGCAAGCAAGCCGACACATCTCCCCCCAGCAGTTAGTTGCTGTTAACTGTTGCATTAATGTCTCTTCTAATTTTGCTCGATGAAAATTGCTTTATTGCAGGAAGCCACAATTCTGAGCAGTTACATCTCTAATATGATCCCATTACCCACTTTGCTCCCCCAGCCACAAAGCCGAGCCCTGTGCAGGAGAGCCGGAGCACCGAGCTGCGGGGAGAGCAGGACCCCGCGTACCGTGCTTTATCCAGAAGGTCACAGCCTCATCAGCACATTTGCTCTTCACCCACTTAGAGAAAACTGCTGAGGGCTGGTAATTCTCAAAACCAGCCTGCCGGGGAGACAGGCTGCCCGCTCATCTCCCATGCCATGGGGTTCTCGTGCACAGGGTGCAGCCCCAGGAGCGATCCTGCAGCCCCTTGGGCGGCCACAGGCACCGAGCACCCCCTGCCCAAGGCAAGCCCCATGGCAGGGTGGCAGGCTGGATGAGGCAGTGCTATGTGAGCAAATTCCTCTGCCGGCACAGGATTTGAATGACGGATGGATCTATTGACTCTTTCTTTTCTCTTCAGCAAGGACAGGGCAGAGAGGTGTGCGTGCTATTGCACCGGTTGTGTGAGGTGGCTGAGAGAGGCACAAAACAGGTCCCAGCCCCTGCTGGGGATGGAGAAAGGCACTTCAAACACACCCCAGGAAACAGAGAAAGGGTAGGGCTGGGAAAATCAGAGGCCTGGGGACCTTCAGCATCCAGCTCCTTGGGGCAGAGGCTGAAGCAGCAGCTGCTCCCCAGGGGGACGCGCACGAGGCGGGCAGGTGAGTGCCTAACGGGAAGGACAGCAGTGAGATAACGCCGAGTTTTCGGCAATGAACTCTCAAGGGGGAAGCACAGACAAATGTAAGAGATTTCAGAGCTGGCTCCCTGACTTCTTTCCTGCAGCTACACAAAAGTCTCTTCTTTGAAATCCCAGCCTGAGCCACCAGCTCGCTTCCAAAGTAAATCAACAACTGCGGGAGAGGGAACAGGCATGACGCAGCTCTCAGACATCGTTGTGGAGGTAGCTGTGCAGGGTGGTGAGACGGAGGAGAGGTGTTTATCTGCAAATCTCTGGCACTTACAGAAGTATGCACATTTTTACTGTCCTCATTTCGCACATGGAGAAGGAGAGACAGAAACGTTTACAGCCCTGAGCATCCCGCGCCCTCACGGACGTGCCTGGTGGTGGAGCATGCACGGATCTGGGGACCACCAGGGGAAAAAATGCCCCAGGAGCCCCCCAGCTCCAAACAAAGCTGCTCCCCATGCTTCATACGGCCTCTTATGCCACATAAAAGATAACCCCACGTGCCAAAAAGGAATAGATTTACTGAAAGCGTGGACAGGACCAGAAGACAGAGAGCATCCCCAGCCCCACGCAGCACGGGACAGGGCAGCGCTACGGGTACCAGGAGGCACGGGGCTGAGCAGCAGCACAGCACGCTGCTGCCTGTCAGGAAGGTGCTTGGCAGATGCCACCGAAGGCTGACTGTAGCAAACGTCTGGAACAGACTCGCTGGAGACATGAACCAATTTTCTCAGCACCTGCTCGCCGCCGGCTCCAGCAGCAGGTAGAGCCTGGACCATCCCCACAGCCCTCCTCCCACAGCCCCTTCCTGCCCAAAGCAGTGAAGTGGATGGGCGTAAATAGATTAACTTTGCACCAGAAAGGTAGGTGTTTAAGTGGCTCTACAACGAAGACCAGCACAAGGAATTAAACCCTGCTGGAGAGAAGGCTTCTTCTGTAATCCGACATAATTAATGCAACGCTACAGTAAATACCTCGTGTGCAGGCACAAGCTGTTTGCTCTAACTGCCTCTAAATGCGGCACCTCCCCGGCTCCCCCCAAAACACTCAACAGCAAGCAGCACGGCAGCCTGCACGGCTCGGCAGCATATGCACCTGCAATATGCTGAGGGTGCTGCTCCCAGCCCCTCGGCCAGGAGAACCCCGCGCTCCGTGCACTCCAGCCCCTGCTCCTCCCCGTTCAGCATCGCCCCGTGCACCAGGGAGGCACCTAATTTACTACTGCTCAGCACTTGTAAAGTGCCGAATGAATATTAATGAGCTGATGTAATTAAAATGATGCAGACGTTCAAGTGTAGGATCTGCCTGTCCTTGTATCTTCCTGGATAGATGAGGAAGAAATTCCCCGCTGCTTAAGGACACAAAAAATTAACAGCCTGCTGTTGATTACATTTGTTAACTCTTTCCGTGGCATGGGGGAGCAGGGTCTGCATTCAGCAGGTTCACCAAGTGCTGTTTTTTATATGTTAGTGTAATTTGAAGGATCTCAGCTTTCCAGAGCAACATCTCTGAGGCTGGCTTTGCTGGGGCCGGACCCAGTGCCTGCCCATACCGAGGAGCTGGCTTCCAGCTGCAGCCGTGATGGAGAAGCACAGCAAGGGAGGTCCCCTCCAGCAGCTGGTCCCAATTCCATGTCCCCAAGGCCATTTCCACACTCGGTTGCAATACAGGACTCCCGAGGACCACACTCAACAGATGGGTGACTGACCAGACCTGCCTTTGTAGCCCACTTACTGAAGAGCAGTTTTGGGGGGAAATAGAAGGGGAAAAATCCCAATTCAACTCCAGAACCTTAAAACCCACCCAGCGGTCCCCCAGCTCCTGCTGCTGGGAGAAGAAAACAGCGTGGAGATTTTCTTAGCCCTGGGCAACTAGCCCCAGCTTTTGTGATGCAAAGGGTGAGGAATTTTATCTTCCAGGCTGGATCAGTCATCCAGCTGTCTGGGGGAAGAGGGAGGCACAGAGCAGGAGGACTTTGCCCTGCGGCTTGGTTTCCAAGTGCAGCCAAGTTAACCCATTCCGTGGCCCAAAAATCTGCCAGCGTCAGCGCTATTGCCATCGCCAAAGCAAACCCCAAAAGCTCTCATGCTCGGTTTTCTACACAAACTGGGAAATATCCAAGACCTCTGAGCACAGTTCACTGAGGTTCGCTCTCAGCCACTCTCCACAACCGGAGCCAGCTCCTCACTTCCCTCTGCCCAGCCCATTATTGCCCTGTTGATTTCTGCAACAGCCCCACCAACACACGCCACAGGTCTCCGAATGATCAAATACTGAAAACAACGCAAAACCCAACAAACAAACAGGCTAATGCTGTAATATACAGACAGGCAGTGGGTGAAAGAGCCAGCCTGGTGCTGAGACCCACGTTGACCGGCTGCTGAAGGAAGGTGCTGGTGCGAGCATCCCCTGACGGCAGGGATGCTCTGGAACATCCTCACTATTTCATGCCCTGACCCCAAGCCCTCTTATTTTTGCTCCCTCCTAGCTCCCAGTTTCACTCTGGGAAATACTGGCAAGACACAGCAGCAGCCACAGGTATCAGAGATTCCCAAGAACAAAGAAAAATGGATCCTGGCTCTCCGAAGCCACAGAAATAACCTTACCTTCTTCAGCTTGCCGTTTTTAGTCCCCACAAACACCACGCTGTAGCCGTTGTAGACATACGAAGCCACAGAAGTCATCCGGTCCCGGCTGGAGGTGAAGAGCGTCACCCCGTCCACCGGCACCGAGCCGCCCAGGGGCTGGTTGATGTCGAGCCCACAGAAATTGTCGTCGATCGGAACAGGCTGGAAAGAGAAGATTTGGGGCAGCTGTGAGCAAAACTCAGGGCACGGAGCAGCCCTGGGCAGTCAGGATCCCGGAGAGGGGAGTGGGTGGTGGGGGGAGAGGGGCCGTGGGGCATTTCCCCCGCTCTCCCCTGCGCGAGCCAGCATTTTCCTTTCCTTCTTTCATTTCATTTAACCTGCACGTTTATCTCCTCCCAGCAGCCAAACTTAATATGCTTGGCAAAAGAAGGCCCCAGGGATTCCCAAGTCAGCCCTAGAACAATCTGAATGTGATCAAGATTAAAGAAATCAGCTGCAGGAAACCACAAAAGATGCAACTGTCATTTGGATTTACCTTGGCGGTTTGCTGATACCACCCTCCTGCTGCGGGAAGGGTGAGAGCCTTCCTCCAGCTCCCAGGGCCCGAGGCAGGGAACAGCAAACCCTTCCGACGAGCAGCACACCTTTATTTGTCTGCCTCAGTGCTATCCCTTCCCTTCGCTGTCATCACCGACTGCCTGATAACAATAGGGATTAAAAAGGAAAAGGATTGCTGCATCCATCTACGTTTGGGGAAAATGAGGCACGGAAATATTAACCCTATCCTGCAACCTGTATACCACAGGGCCCTGTATTGATACCAAAGGCTACAAGAGTCAACTCAAGGGCATCCTTACCGCTTTGGTGCACTGGACGTCCTTCCCCAGCAGCCAGTTGAGCTCCAGGTTGCCCTCGCCCTGGTAGCAGGACTGCAGGCGGTCCTTGATCTGGGCGTTGATGGTGCGGATGGGGAAGACGCAGAGCGCGGAGTCGTCTGGTGGTTGATGGTACTGCTTCTGTCCCTTGGAGAAAATGGCAAAGAGGACGTCCTCCTGGGCCGTGATGTTGAGGGCCCTGGCCAGCACGTCTCCCGGCTTCGAAAGGTAGGCTGCCTGCAGCAGGCGGTACTCCGTGTCCCCCTTGACGCAGCCGAAGGGCAGGGAGACGTAGGAGTGGAATTTGGGGTCGTCCTTGCAGAGGCGGACGATGCGAGACGTGTAGAAGAGGTCGCTGGCAGAGTTGATGGAGACGCCCTCTGGGGTCTCCGGCTGGACAGTCAAAAAATACACAAAATTGCCACTGGCGAAGCCGTAGATGTAGAAGATGTCAAAGTGCGACACGAGGGCCAAGGTGTCTGAGGGGATTTTAATGAGGGATGAGACAAAGTCACTGTGGAGCTCATAATCCAACATCGCTGACGACTCCGGGTCCCGGGGAAGCTTTCGGCTGGAGAGGGTGGGGAAATAATCCTGCTTCCCGTCCACCGCCGTGCCGATGAAGAGCTTCCCGTCCTCGCCCTCTGAGCGCACGATCACGCCGTACATGGTGCCCGTCTTGTTGACGCTGGAGAGGTAGTGCTCCTTCTTGTGCGAGGGCTCCACCAGGATGAAGAGGTCGTCCAGGCGCAGCAGCTTGCAGACCCCCTGGTAGAGGCTGCCGCAGGCCAGCAGCCGGTTCTCGGAGTAGTCGATGATCAGCAGCTTGTTGACGTTGTTGGTGAGCGTCAGGATCTCGCTGCATGGCTGCACGATGAGGGGCGGGTAGCAGGATTTGTTGTCCTCCTCGGGGCCGGTTTTGTGCGCCACCAAAATGGTCAGGTTACCCGACAGCTTGTAAACCCTGTTGATGGCTCCCACGTAGACGGCTCCGGTCCCTTGGTGCACGGTCAGGTGGTTGAAAGTCCAGTCCCGGTTCTCCGAGTGGAAAGTGCTGAACAAGGCGCTGCCGGACGCGTTTCGGGACAGCGACGCCAGGAAGAGACAGAGCAAAGCCACCGACCAGCCATCGGAGTCCGGTACCCGAGGCCAGATCTTCCTCTGATCCATCCTGGGAAAGGCAAAGCTCGTGCTCCCCGCGCGTGTCCTGTGCCCCAGCAACGTCCCTCACATGGTTCTAGGGGAGAGAAGCAAAGCAGACAGAGCAGGGGATTAGACCCAGCGTGCCTGCAGATAAAATTCAAAGAAGGCTTTCTAATTACACAGGCCTTGAGATAAAGTGAGGACATCTCTAAGCCCAACAAGAATTAAGCAGGTCTCCTTACTTATTGGTAAACAGTTCAGGCCCGATGTTTTGCCACTTGGTTCAGGCTCTGCGTGTTAATTTGTGGCGTGGTTCGGCTGCTCCTGACGTGCTCTGCTCAGCCCCGGGAGGGGATCAGCAGCGTCAGCCCAAGACAAAGCCCGCAGTTCACACACCCAACCATCAATCTGCAATCTTGGCTAAAAGGATGTCTCCTGCAGGGTATGTTGTGGGAAGCAGCGGAGGAAATAAGAGGTGTTTTCTACCTTTAAATCCTCGATGACTTAATTTGAAAACCTGTGAAAGAAGTCTCATGCAGGCAAGCGCAGAGAGCACGCACACATCAAAGCCGTCAGGAACTCCTCCACCACTCCCCTCAGCAGTACCTGTGCAGGTGCTTTTCAGGCAGCAGCATTTCTCAGCCCTTACAAGGCACTGTGCTGCCAAAAAGCAGCTGATTTGGGGTGGAGGCACACAGTGGGTAGGTGAGATGCAAATGCAGCCAGCAGCACCGTGCGCAGGGGAGAAACGGCCGGTTTGGGAAGCTCGGACAAGTTCCCTGCTCTAATAAAACTTCCAGGAGATCATGAAAACCTGTGCAAAGCAGCCTGGACACTGTCCCGGAGATGCATGCCAAGCAAACTGTCCCTGTGCCCTTCCGAACAGCTCCATGGATAACCATCAGAAGGGTTTCCTCTGCATGACGTGGCCATTTGGGTGAGAATGTGAGGACAAGGTGAAGGAATAAGACTTGAGCTGGGTAACTCTGCCCACAACCTCTGTGGCAAAGAGGCCACAGAATGGAAGACATTATTATTATTATTTAATGGAAAGTGTCAAATTGGGGAAAACATTTTATATGGTCCTTAAATCCCCTTCCACCGCCACCACCCAAAATTATCACAGAGAACAACTCAGCAGTACCAGACGTGGTCTCAGGCAGAGGCAAGGAGACCGTGGGGTGAATCAGAAGAGGTAATGACCAAAGGATGCTTTAGAGCTCTTGCTGCCACAGGGAGAGCTACACGGGCACTTAAAGCAAGCTCTCCATCATGTTGGAAACATCTCATCCCCTTCTGTCTGCTCCAGACACTCAGGGAAGGGCACACAGCCAAGCGTTACCCCAGCATCACCCTTGTAGAAGCAGGACGGGGTCAGCAGAGCCCTGCCCTCCTTCAGCAGCTGATGCCCAGCCCCAACCCAGAGCCAACCAGCACCTTGGACCTTTCCCCACCACCAGCACGCAGCCACGGGTGCTGGGAGGGTGCCGGAGCCCGCTGGCCCCTGCCCCTTCCTGCCTGCCCGACAGCCGGGGCAGGACTCACGAGCCTGGAATTTCCTTAGGAAACGAGCGCCAGTCTCGGCTGCGAGAGGCATGTTTCCAGCAGAGCTCCTCGTCCACCCTTCCGGGCAGCGTGCACGCCGTGGCTGCTCAGCAAGACACCCAAAATCCTTCTGCCTGCTCTGCTCGGTTGGTTCCCGGCTCAGCCGCACGCTGCCTGCACCTCCCCGGGCTCCTGCAAACCTGCTGGAAGTGCAGCCAGCTGAGCACCCCGAAACACAGCAAGGAGACGGCTGGCAGAGCTGCTCAGTGCTCACTGGAGGTGGGCAGCTCACATCAGCCCCCAGAACATCCCTGCAGGGGGTCTGGGGACCTCTCCCAGCAGCAGGGACATCCCTGGCATCTCCCTGGGTGCCATCTCCAAACCTGCTGCTGGCCCTGACTTGGGCTCCCAGCTCAACCTCAGCCTTACTCATCACCACAGATGCATTCAACAACCTGGACCCAGAAAACTATCACAAAGTTCTCCTTTATCCCAGATTTTGCACTCTTCACGTGCTCCTGGCTGGGTGATCTCGGGATCTATCTCATCTTCTTTCGGGGACAGATGCTCTCCACCACCGCACAGCACCGCAGGGTCACACCAGCCCCGGGGAGATGCAGAGGACGAGCCACCTTCCCTCTTGGCCTCCACCATGGCTCTGCAAGCCAGGGGGAAGCTTCTATGGGGCCATACATGACTTAAAACGCAGCAAAACCTTAGAAGACAGGGGTCACATCTCCCTCACTCGCACCCCCCTGGCGCTGCACGCAGGAGGCTGCTCCCTCGCGCGCCCCACGTGCAGCTGTCGGGGCTGTCGGCAGCCTCCGCTTTGATTGATGCTGATCTCGGTTTTGGTATTTAAAATAATTCATGCTGCTGAAAACCTACACCGAGCTCGTAAGCGAGTGTCACCGAATGGCCGCTCTTTAGGCTTGTTAACGCCGGGAGCTGGAGCCGGGTGTTCCTGAGAGGTGACAAAGGAGCCCTGTCCCCGCGCTGCACGTTTCAGTGTCACTGACAAGACAGGGGAAGGAGCACGATAATGGGTTTCTCATTCTGCTCAGGGATACGTTTCCCCGGCTGCTTGCTTCTTATTTCCAGCTTCTTGATTTCTACCTCTGGCTGAAGCTGTGCCTGCCCCTGCCAGCTCCCACCCGAACCCATCCGTGGCGATAGTGGGGGTCCCGGGGTGGCACACAGTGACCGCTGCCCCGCGGCTTAGCCATCCCTGCTCTCCTTGCCAAGCTCCTGGGGGAGCACCCTGATGCTATTCTCTGCCCTGAGAAGCTTCCAGAAGGCCAACAAGCAAGCAGCTCCCGAGGCTCTGCTCAGAGGGCCGCTGGTGCCCGCAGCAGGGTCTGCAACCTCGCGCATCCTCGCCCTTGGGAACACGGCCAAGTGGCCAAGGCAGGGCTCTGGGGGAAAGGAGGAACTGGTTCTGGGACAGAGGGCACTGGGACTCAAGGGAAGCTCAGAAAGGAAAGGAAATTCTGTCCCGCTCGCACACGGCGCCTTGCAACAAGGGGGCAGCAGGATGGGAAGGAGAACCTGAAGAACCCGTGCTTACAAACATCGCTTGGAGATGACACAGCACGGCCCTGAACTGACAGCTCCCCTGCCCAAAGGAGCTGGACCGTGGGTGGCACAGGGCACGCCGGGGGACACGTGTGGCACAGAACGGGGTCGGGATGACACAGAGCACCAGAGGAAACCCGATGGCAGAGGTCGGGGACGGCAAAGCTGCAGGAGAGTTAAACACCAGGGAAAGGAGAGAGGAGGTGTTTTTAACTCTGGCTCTTAACACTATTGGGCCATTAATTTTTTTTTCCCCCCCTTTTTTTTTTTTTGGAAGCGAGTTTAAAATATGGCTTTAAAAGCAATCTGAAGCTATTAGTAACGCAAGGTAAAAGAGAGAGTAAATTCAGGGACACAATATAAACCCAAGCAGCTGAAAGGCCTCAATTAGGCTGAAAGGAGTTATCTGGTATTTAAATAATTATTAGATTGAAGGAATAATCACAGGTCTGAGCCGATTTTTTTCCCCCACTGTCATCCTAATGGAGACTATAATATTATTATTCAAATGCCCATGATTCTCATTGAGGGGGGAAGAAAAAAGGGCTCATTTAATCTCCATGCGACAGGGCTTCAGGAGGCACGATTAGTCATTTCTCTTATTTCAGCTGTCAGTCACTCACAGGCACCACAGTTTGTCATTAGTTGTGTTTTTATGCACATGGAAAAAAAAAAAAAAGAAAAAAAAAAAAAGAAAAAAGAAAAAAGGAAATTAAAGCCAAATAAAAAGGAAGAGAATCTCCCGTGGAAAATGACGGATCAAAGGAACAATTTTGATGTCATCAGTGCAGCAGCTGCCGTCTCTGCGTGGCACTGCTGTCTTCTCTCAGGGGCAGGGCTGCTCTCCTAGGCACTAATTCAGACACAAGCCCCCGGCCAGCTCCGTTCCCTCTGTCCCATTCCCATCCAGGTCTCTGCTCCTCGTCGCCCGATGCCGTTGCCATCCCCACGAGGGTCCCTAAGTGGCACCTGGCAGCACCCCGCTGTCCCCTGCCTGGCCACACAAGCAGCCTCAGAGATGCTGGAGGCGTTTCCCCAGCTCTGTGCTCGTTTGGTGCCAAGCCTCACAGTGAGCCAGTGCCCACCCCATGTCCCAGCCCCCCCAAATGTCTCCTGCACACCCTAAAACTCAGCGTGCACCCCCGGGGTGAGGTGGCTTTGGGGAGCTGTCTCACAGAACGGAGCCTCGTGAGAAATGGCTGGGCTGGCAGCGGGGGGAGAAGAGGCTGTGATTATTTTCTAAGCTGGAGGTGGATTCTGCCCATTCTGCTTTTTATAGCCCTGTAAGATTCATTGCTGTGAGGCCAGGAGTGGGGCAGCGGGCTGGCTCGCTCCCCTGACCTCCTCTGCAGGTCAGCAGCCTGCCAGAAACCCCCCAGAATTATAGGAAGGGTCACCGAAAGGGCAGGCTGCACTGTATAAACTGCAAACACAAGAGCAAACCCTTTGGAACAACCTCACCCCTGCACCAGCCTGATCCTTCCTCCTCACATTGACTCCATGCAGTATCTGCCACCCAAAACGAGCGAGAAAAAGCAGAGATTTGTCCTCTTTGTGGAAGTGAGAACACTCTGCTTCCCTCCTGGAGCTGATCAGAAGTTTTCCTATGAAATATCTCCAGCCATTAGAGCCGTTGCAGTGATTTATCGCCTTCGAAGACGTGATTTTCAGGACATTTGTCAGCCGCGGAGGAAGACCTCACAATAATTAATAGGGCTTTGTTGTGTTTTAATTAGACAACAGATCTGAGCCAAACTGCCTGATCTGAGCATCGAGTGCTGGGAAGTTCCCAGCTCAAACCTGGGGTTTGGTCCCAGCCCTGCCTGCTCGGTTCTTAGCACCCGGGGGAGTCCCCGCTGCTGAGCCCTGGCCCAAGAGCCCTGCCCGGTGTGAAGTAATCTACATCTTCCTAACATAAAGCAATGACCAGGACTCCCAGCACCTTTTATTTATTTTTAGGCTTTTGCTTTAACTAAAAGCAGGCTGCAAATCACCAGCGAGGTGCCTGGCAGCCCTGGCAAGGGCTGGTTGGTGGCAGGGGCACCGCTGCCAGCCCGCGGGTGCTTCACCCACTGCGGGTGCAATGCACACGTGTCCGGAGAGGAGAGGTGTCACCACAGCAATGCTTGGCTCTGTGCTTCCATCCTGAAAACCCTCCTGACCCAGGATGAGAAAAAGCATTTTTACACCTGATTTTGTGGGAAAACAAGCCCCCTGCCTCGTTTCTGCAGCCAACAACACAGAAGCTGCAAGCCCCAGCCTCATCCACAGTGTCCCTTGGTAAGAGAAGGCAAAGCAGGAGTTACCGACCCACAGGGACAGCAAACACCAAGCCGTTCCCAAAGGATGCCGTGCACACCAAGCCCTTGGGTTTCAGACAGCAGCCACCTTCCTGCCCCCCACCCTTGCTTTGCTGCCCGCCCGCTCCCCAGCCCCTGAGTGTTGGACGGGCTCACCAGATTTCTGAGAACGAGTTAAGAGGGCAAAACACAGCATTGTGAGCATTGCTTCCTCCAGTCCCGGGACAAGGAAGAGGAGGGGAAGAGCGAAACTCAGCCACCAGAAGGCATTTCCCTGATAACAAACACGATCGCGTGAATTATGCACAAAATTCGCTCATATTGTCCAGCCTCTGGACGTTGTTTACACAAGGCATACCGGATAAGCAACCTCTTCCCCCAGTCTCCCTTTTGAGCACACAGATCCCAACAGGCCTGGGGTGAAAAGAAACAGAGAAACCCCGGAGAGCCCCGCTGCAAGCCCCAGCGCTGCAACCGCCCCGCGGACAGCTGAGCACCCTCACCGGGGCTCCCGGTGACCCCGGCTTCCTCCCAGGCTTGCTGAACAGACCTCAAAAGGCACGGTCCTCTTAGCACAAGCAAACTTGCAAACTGGGGCTGAAGCTTTTCTATGAGAGGCTCTCACGTTCAATCAAAGGAAATGCTCTGAAATCAAAGGGGAGTTACCAGACGTAAACCGCTGTGGCGAAGGATGTGCGAGGGGCTGGTTTAGTGCCTCGTGCCTCCCCTCTGCGCCCGCGTTCATAAATGCTCTGAGCAGAGACTGTTCAGCGGGGCAGAGCTTCTCTCCCCTGATAACGGCGACAAGCAAGCGCAGGCACAGCTATCTCTGACCGCAAGGATGCTCGAAAAGCCCCGCGGCACAGCAAGGTGGCGTTGGCGTAAGGCTGACAAAATTGTCACCGTCTCCGAGGGAGCGAGTGAGCAACTCTGAAGCAGGACCACAGCTGCAGCCCCGGCACGGCGTACATCCAGCTGTGCATCGCAGCTGGGGACATTTAACCCGCCAGCCCCAAAAGACGACCAGCACAATCCTTAATCAGCCCAGGACACCTAGGTGGCAGAAATCAGACACCTCTCCTCGCCGCGCTGATACTTGACACCTGCTATCTCAGAAACTACAGCTGGCAGCTATCGAGCTTCGAGCATACCGCTGCGAAATAGCTTATAAATTACCTGGTGTCAATAGGGAAGGTGCTGGGAAAAGAGGGCTTTATTCTCCGTGCAGCCGCCGAGGACAGAACCGGGGCTGCCAACACCACCGCGCACCGGAGCAGCGCAGAACAGACGCCCGCTCTCCTGGCTGCCTTGAAGTATGACACGAAGGGAAATTTAACACTTCATATGTTTCACAGCTGGTTTATTCAAGTTTGGGGAAGTCTCACTTTCATCCAAAACCCGGGTAAATGGGTCAACGGCTTTGGATTGCAGTAAATCAAAGATGTGTGGCCAGAAAGCTGCGATTCCCTAATCCAGTCTTGTTGCAAGGAGCAGCTATAACTATCACTCAAGAGATCTTTCTCTAAACCATCGATAAAAACCTCCAAAAGCAGAGCCCACAGCTCCTCCAGGCAGTCTGTGTCAGTGCATCCCTCACAAAGTGCCTTTTCTAGTTTCTTACCCGGGTCCTGCTGGACCGAGGTGTATCCAGCCCCGTTTCACTGGCACATCTGAGCATTGTTCGCTTATTCCAGGACCTCATTACCAACAAAATACAATTTAACGGATGGTGACCTTGCTTGCAAGCAGATTAAATGATTAAATGATTTGCCCAAGGCTAGTCAAAAGGTCCCTGTGGCAAAGCTAGGAGTTTTATCTCCCGAGCCACAGCCCGGCACTCTCCCCAGGTGACGTCCAGCTGCAGTTTATTACAGGAGAATATTACAGCGCAGATCACAGAGCGGCCACCGAACTGGAGGAGGAAAAATAAGCAGCAGCTTCTCCTGGCCTCACTCCAAGTGCACCACAGGCAAGTGAAGAACCCCAGCTTCAAATTAAATGGGTCCCCAGCCACTCCATTAAACAGAAATCCTGAAACAGAAATCCTTTGGCTGTGCCAGCCCCGTACAGCGAGTGGTGTTCGTTATCCCCGATACTCCCCACGGCAGCCAGATGTATTTACACAGTAGCCACAGTGCTGTTACCTAAGTAAACCAGGAAATTGTACATTTGTTAAAATTAGGTTCTAAGATGCTGAATCCCCAACTGTGCAGCTATAGATTTCACTCAGCCAGCAGCACTGAAATTATTAAGAGCATGCAACTGCCTGCGTGCACATTCAGGCACGTTTCCCCATTGGAGAGGTGTTTACTGCTTATGATACCCAGCGCCACTCCAGACCGGGATCATCTTTTCAGATTATGAGCAGTAAGCACCAAGTGGAACCTACACAACCGCAGGCCACGTGCTGCCTGTCGCTGGGCCTCCCCTTACCCCGCCAGGAGGGTCGGCAGCCAGACATCGGGGGCACCGCCTTGGGCAGGATCCGCAGGGGTGGAGGGACACGGATGGACTGGCTCAGTTGGTGTGTGACCACCACAACCAGAGCCGAGGGGCACAGAGGGCTCGCTGCTGCACTCCAAATGGCAGCTGCCAGTCAAAACGCCAGCGTTGCCACTGCGGAACTGGCAGAAATCATCATCCAGACACCACCCCGCGGGATCACACGGATTTGGAAAGGCAGAATGCAACTGCAGAAGCCCTGAAGTTAACAACCAAACTGAAGCAGACAGGTTGATGCAGGAGAGAGCTGCACAGCACTGAAGAACCCTTCAGGGACCATTAACCAGCCCTCGTCAGGCCTGTCTCGGTGGAAGTACCTGCTATGAACTGCAATCAACACCAGCTTTATCAATGACATTAGGGAAGTGACTTTACCTCTCGAAGCCCCTGCTTGCCTACCCTTTCAAGTGCGCCACTGGGGTGCTTGATGCATTTTTGAAAGTGGCTTAAAATGCTTCAGGTTTCCCAGGATTCAGGCATCTCGCTTCCTCTCCAGGTGCTGCTGAACACAATGGGCAGCGACCACCACAGAGCCATGGGACACGGATTGGTCGCCAGCAGGTCCCCATGGGGCACCCATGGGTGCCCGTGGGGTGCTCAGCACGGCCAGCCTGATGTCCCCTGCCTCAAGCTCTGAGCTCCAGCCATGGAGCACAAAGCCTGGAGCTGCCTCAGCTCCTTCCCACCATCAGCTTGGGCTCCTCTCCTGCAGTCTGGATGTCAAAGTGCACCTGAGAACGTGGCTTCTTCCCACTCGTCTGCTCCGTGCTCCTCTGCCCTGCTTTTCATCTCACAGCTCTGGCAGATCACTGATTAATTCAAGCCTGTTTAATAACCCTTCTGTCTAGATGAAACAAGCTGTCTTGTTTCTTTATTTTTAACACTAACTCTTGTTTCTTCGCTAAGGATCTTTCTGTCATTTCTAAACTTCTCTCTCTCCAAGCAAGCTGATAACAGGACGGAGAAAGCATCTGCTTAGGCCCACATCTGCCATCAGCCACAAGCTCCAGCACAGGGGCCAGACACCTCAATGGATAGGAGGTTCCAAAAGCCTGCTCTTGTCCCGTGAAATGATTAAAATTTCTCTCTGCTTTGCTGTAGCAAATCCCTGCATGGCTCCAGACCAGGACAAACACCAGGGACCGGCTCCAGACCATGCAGGGGAGAGGGAAGGAGGCCGGGAGGAGCGGCAGAACTGGGGCAGAGCGTGGATCCCTGTGCCTCTCCACCCCACTGTGGGCAGAAAGCAACCTTTGGAGATCCTGAGAGCCCTCACCCTGCCTGCAGCCCCCTGGCCGTGCCCCCAGTGCAGCAATCGATTCGCGATGGCCGGGCGGGCGCGGGGCCCTGCAGCTGCTCTGCCGCCGAGAGAGGCCCCACAGCCCCCGTCCTCCTCCCAGCCTTCACCTGCTCTCCCTGCTGTCCTCATGCAGAGGGTTTTGTGCCTCGACCAGTTCTCCTCCCACCTCTGTCCCATCCCATCCCGCCTGCGGGACCGGCCCCAAGTGACCCACAGGGACCCCGCTGCCGATGGGGCCGAGCTGGAGCGGCTCAGCTGTCTCCTGCCTCTCTGAATTTCAAAGCTGCACTTGTCTGTAGAGCAACTGAGTCATTTCCTTCCTATATCCAGACTATCGGACCAGATCCAGCAGTGGCCGGAAAACAATAAATCCTTCAAGGACTTGTAAGGCCATATTTCACAGGAATGCAGCAGGCCCGCCTGCTGCGAGAGCTCCTCGCACACCCTCGGATCCAACGCTCCTCATCTCGCCCCGTCCCCGTCCCACCTCCCAGGGCAGCCCCCACGCTCCCTGAGCATCATCCGGGGGCTAAGAACCGGTAACGAAATTTCCTCCATCCCAGCTTTCAGCTGGTTCAGTTTGCGTGTGTCTCCTTTACAACCACAAACTGGCCGTCCAGATCCACTAAACTTCTGTCAAAATTTTGTCAGGATCACTGGGGACGAGAACAAGGCAAAACTAAGTGATTTCAGCTCTTTGTGGCCTGAGAGCTGCAAAACTTCCACTGAAACAAGGTTCAGATGCTTTGTCAAAAAAACCTCTGTGCTTGAAGCTGAATTTCCATGCAGCTCTGAGGGAAAATTGGTGCATTTTCCAGGAGCAATCAGAGCTGCCTCCATCGCCTTTTTGGAGGCCAGAAACAAAACCCAACTGACTCGCCTGAAGATTTATAGCACCATTAATCAAATGAGCCCAAATACATGGGGAAAAACTAAGTGATAAGGAAATTAATATTATATCCTCCTCAGAAACAAGATGGCTCGTGCAGATAATACGGCAATGTGTGGTGCTTGCAATGGAAATTTTGTACAAGTCTGCAAGGAAGCGAACGGTTAAAAGCCACAGCGCTGGATTCACACTCAGGAGTGAAACCTCTGCCTGCAGAACAGCCCAATCCCACCCAAATTCTGCCTCCTGAAGTTAAGCCTCCCAGTGACCCAGTGCTCTGGGCAAAGTTAATTTTCTCAAACAAGTTACACAACGCCCTTGGAAGTCCTTTAAAGAGCCTCTGTTTTTGTTTGTTTCCGAAAATTCGTTCTAGGGCTTCCCGGCTCAGCCCGAGACAAGCTGTGGCTGCCTCCAAGTCAGGCGAATTATGGGGTGGAAGCGAGGGACCAGCCCTGCCCCTGTCACACAGCTCAGGCCCTGAAAGGCCCCGTTACGCAAGCACTTGTCCCGGCACCTTATTACACACCAGTGGACAAGCAACGGGGCTCCTGCCTCTTTCTTCCAGTGAACTCTGAGTGCTTGCCCGTGCTCCTCGGTTGCTATGAGACTTGAAAAACTGTCTAAACCTGCGGCCACCACGGGCCCTCGGCACAATTCCTGCCCTGCAAGGCCCCTCGCCTGCCAGGGAGAGCACAGCGGAGCTCCGAGCTGCTTCTGCGATGAGCTCCTTGCTGACTGCAGACAGCTTCACGACAGCCCGGAGACAAAGCCTGGGACCAAACTTTTGCTGCTGCCCCAGACCTCAGCCAAAAGGATGATTTAATGCAGGCGTTTTTCATCTGGCCCGTAGAGCTTCTGTAAAGCAACAGGCGATGCCTCCGCAATGTTGGGCTGATTCAGGAGGAGAGGGGCAGGCCCCAAAGGTCAGTTTTTAGAAAGTTCAAGGGCAAACAGAAGCACTTTCCGTGTCAAGGGGGACTTTGTGAAGCTCACACTCCCTGCTAGCAGGCAGCAAGCTTTGCTCAGCGTCTGGAGTACAAGTATGTGAGCAGCAGCTTTGGAGAACAGTTAATACACAAGCAGTTGACTCAGAATAACAAAAAAACACCATTACCACCAAAAAAAAAATAAATGAAAGAGGTGCTCTCCTCTAGCAGCCTGGCCTCAATAAGCAGCTTTGCCTTTCCTGCTGACCTGCAGCTCCCAGAGCTGAGGGCTGAACTGAGGGAGGTATTTGGGCACCTCCGTTCCTACCTGTGCCCTCCCCTCAGCACCAGCAGTTAATAAACTGAAGGCAGCAGAATTAAAGCTCGGGGGGCTGCAGCAGCACAGGTGAAGTTTGCATCCATGTGCACTAACCAGTGCTTCTCCGTGCCTGGGTGGATAATTTTGATAACGTGGCTGCGTAGTGTATCCATAGTCACTTCTCACTGAAACCCACAATAGCCGAGATGCGTGGAGTGCGCAGTGATGCCGAGATGTCCCCGAATCACACACAATACTTAGCAATAGGTAAGACCTGACGTAACGCCTGTGAGATGGCAAATCCTTCGGATAGGAATAATTTAGCTGGTTAGGAAACCTACAGCAGTGTTCCCTTTTCCTTCCCTGCCCCACCTCTTCACAATTCCGTTAAAAGTGAAGAGGAAATTCACATGTTTTTTTTTTTCTTTTCTTTTTTTTTTAATAAAACAACATTGCAGGCTGTGACATAAACCAGCAAAGACAGGAAATACGATCATGAGGGCAGTGCTCCATCCTCTACTCCTGTCACTGCGACTTTTTGGGTACTTGGCAAATGAATGAGCAAAGGAGACAGCCTGCATGTTTTATGGAGTTGAACTGTAACATCCCTGTTCAGCAGCCAACTTACCATTTTCCTGCTCTGACATCAATAAATCTCCCCAGCCACAGGGAACAAAGATCTTAACATGAACTGGCTGCACACGAGCTCCTCATATTTGGCTACCTAGGCAAACCACCGGCACGCTGTGGTTTGTGGCGCTCGCTGCTGTTCCGTAATACTCACAAAGTGGGAAATTGCTCTTTTCGGTAACATGACTGGGGAAGTTTTAAGGCTGCTACTGACGCGCACACCTTCATTACAGCACTTGCTTTTCTGACAGGCAATTCCCAGAGGCTGGAGAATCCCAGCTTCCCACCGCTGGCAGACTGCGGCCTCCGTGGGGTTATGAAAGGAGCCTTGACAAGGCAACGTCTGAAAGCGCAGCGCTCAGGAAGCAAATAATACTTAGAGCAGGTTCTGAACTCTATCAAAACACTGGGGCTGAAAGGTGCTTTTTGGAAGCTTATTTTAAGGTGAACAGAGCAAAGCAGTGTTAAACGTGAGCAGGGAGGAAACCCCCAGCACACCTCCACGTGCTGCCGGGCTTCTGCTCCTCCCTTGCCAGCCGCCCGGTGCCGCGGGGCGATGCTGAGCCACAGCTTCCCTCCCGACCCCCAGTGCCCTGCGCCGCGCACGAGGCACTGCTCCCAGCCTTCCTTCATCGAGGACAGGGAACTGAAACAGAGGAAAAGCCGCTCATAAATCTCTCCGGGAGGCATTTGTTCCCAGCTAGCCGAGGCTGGAAATGCCACGAGGCGCCTGTCCCACGCTGAGCCAGCAGCCGGCGGAGGTCCCGCGCGCACCGCGGTGGCTCCGCTTCCTGCCCAGCCCGCGCGCCCGGAGCCAAGCGTTGCCCGAGAGCTTTCCTGTTTTCCCCACCGCCGCTCGGCGTCTGAGACACGGCACAGGGTGCTGCAAGCCGACCCCCCGTCGCTGCTGCTGAGTGAGTTAAAATTACTGTTTTTCTAATGCTGCTAACAGCCAGCCAGGAGCTGCAAGCAAAATAAGCCGTTTCCTTTAACCTTCCTGATAACGCACAGGGAACAGCCTCTGCACGGACTGTAACACCCCGTTCCAAGCATCACTTGACTGCTAGATAGCAAAGAGATAGTGAGCTCATCTGCACCGCAGCAAGCTTTGCCCTGCAGCCCCAAGGCTTCCCCCAGCACCCAGGGAAGCACTCAGGGCACTGCAGGAGGCAGGGGCTGGGCGCCTGTGCCAGCTCCTCTGGACATCCTCCTGCTAATCCCGGATTCTGCAGCTCTAACTGTTCCCACAAAGGCTTCTGCTAGCACAGAGACACCACAAAGCAGCTGCTCCCCTTGCTCCTGAGCGGCAGCAGTGGCCACAGCCCAGCCAGCAGCATAGGCACAGCGTTACGTGGCGCTCGCACCGACCCGGAGAGCTCACGCGTCCCAGAACAGCCTCCCCAGAGCCCAGGCAAAAGCAGATCCAACGCCACTTACCGCACTCAGAGGAGGCTCAGTGGCAGCCAGGAAGGAGGCTGCCCTTCCTCACCAGCTCCTGCCTCGGGGCTGAGCCCTCTCCCCAGCCGCACAGCCCCGGCTCAGCCCCCGGCTCCCTTAACGAGCACGGAGAGGAGCGGCAGCAGCAGGAGGCGGCGAGGTGAGAGGTCAGTGTAATATTTACTCAGACATCACCTTTCACTTTTATGAAGCGGGGAAATCGTGTCGGAGCAGGAAAAGGGCTGCAAGGGACATTCCAGCCTGGGAAGCCACCGTCACAATGAGGACAGCCCACAGCAGCCCAGGACAGCCAGGGCTGGGGGCTCCGCCAGACCCCCCTGAAACTGCACATGGCAGGGACAGGCTCCGGGCTGCTCAGCATCCCTGCCACTCATCACTGCCACAGGGGAGCCAAGGGGGTTGTCAGGGAGGCAGAGACCCCCTCCAGGTCCCCCGTGCTTTAGGATGTCAGCCCAGAGCCCATCGCACCACCAGCTTTAAGGAACCCACGGGAGATCGGGCACATGGCGCAGGGAACTACAACAGAAACGCGTGAGCTGGGAGGCAAAATTCCCCCAGCAGACCTCAGTTCCTTAGAAGAACCATCCCCTCTGCCAAGCAGCGAGATGCTTCCGAGCAGGCCAGTGTGCAGAGAGCTGTTAACACAGCCAGACACAGCACCAGCACCTCGGGGCAGGGCAGGATGGGTGCTGGGACAGGGAGCGGCCACTCTTGTCCCCACCGTGGGCACAGCACGGGCCCAGCTTGCAGGGCTCTCCCAGGCTATCACTCTGCCTCTTAAGATGATCTAGATTTTTTTTTATATAATGCGATTCTGATGCCTTTTATCTCCTGCTCTGAATGTAATTTTAGCCCAGGCAAAGCAGGATTAAACTTTCATAATATGATGCATTTATCTCGCTTTCGTTCACCCCATCACCACCTCCCAGCTCGATTTCACCCAAACAGAAGCAATGATTACAGCGAGAAACACGAGATGGGATCTATCAGATAGCAGAAGGGAGGGCACCTCTTTCCCAGCACCCCATCCCTGCCTGCCCCCTGCCACAGCAGCCCGGCTGCCAGCATCAGGCTGCCAGCATCACTCAGGCCCCTCTGAAATACACAGGTGGATCCTAATTTGGGCTCAAAACGCAGCAGAGAGTACACAGCTAGGGTGCATCACTGATATATGCTGCACCTGCGTGTTTGGGAAGCCTTTGTGTGCCTTCTCGGTGACCTCCTGCTCCAGCTGCACCCCAGCAGCTCCCAGCACCTACACTTGGACCAGAAGAGCCACGAGTTGTGCCGGGAAGCCACGAACCATGCCAATGAGCCAGGCTTTCCTGGACCAGGAGCAGGAAGAGCCAGCCTTCCTCAGCCAGGAATTTCTGGAGAGCACCAAACCCTTCCTGCCTCCCCCACGAGCGCTGTTTTCAGCCACCAGGTGCAGCAAAAGGAGGGGTCAGACCCGCAGCCACCTGCAGCTCCTGCGATCCCCCCTCCTAGCACCAGCCGCCAACGCGCAGCGGCGGCCACAGCTCTGCACAGCTCCACCAACTCCTTCTGCGTTTCTTTTTGCAGGGAGGCTCCGCTCTGGCTCCACCAGCCTGATCCGGAGGATCCCCTCTAGTGGGACGAGATGGAATTTCAAGCCCACCGCCCGCTGCCATCCGCTCCCAGAGCCCTCCGTGCCCCGGCTGGAGCCGCAGCCAGGGTGGGGGCACCAGGCCCGGGTGGTTCAGGCTCACAGCCCCTTTCCTCCCCAGCACCAGCACGCAGCCAGTGTTTGGATTTTAACCATGGAGAAAACAAACCCAAACGTGACCCCCCCGGGCAGCCGCCTCTGCCGCCCAAGGCCAGCCGCTGCCCTGCTTTTGTTCCCTTCTCTTTTCAGGGCCCAGGCGCTGGCTGCACCGCTCCTGCAGACAAAGGGCTCGTGGCCTCCACGCACCAAAGCGCCTCCGAGCCCCCGTGCCAGCACCCTCGGGGCTCTCAGCCCCGAGGCTGTGCACAGGACACCCTTGGCGATGGTCCTAAAGATGCATCGGATCCCACTGGGGTGTTGGTGGCTCAGGGCTTGGCAGCACCTTTGTCCCCCCCCCAGCCCTGGGTTCCCCCTGCCCTCCCCTCTTTTGGTGTGGCCGTGGCCTCCTAGCCAAGCTGGTTAAGAGATTAACACTCTAAAAACCACATTTACTCTAATTAGCCATGAAATCTTTGTAACTAAGTGAAAAAATGTTTCCCTTGAGGGATTTTTGTCCATTCATCACTGTTTGAATTGCCAGGGAGAGAGAGGAGAGAAAGAAGAGAAAAGAGGGGGAGAAGAGGGGAAGAAAACCTCAGATCTAATGAATTAACGGCGGAGTGCCCCGGGGGAGCAGCGGGCTCCTACAAAACACCTCAAAGGGGGCTTTTCACTGCTGGCCAAAGGGATGCTTCGGAATTATTTCAAGTTAGCAGACCGCAACACAACGCCCTGCGAGCCGGGCAGCCTGGCTGCAGGACCCGTGCCTCCCTTCCGTGGGGACGGACAGACGGACGCTGCGCGCACCGACAGCTGCGTGCCGCTGCCCTGGGGACAGCTGGGGGACAGGGCCCCCAGTTGTTGTCTTACTGGGGGGGGAAAAGCTTCACAAAGTTGTGGGGGTGAGAATCTCACCACGACTCGGGCCCATAAATATTTCAAATCGCTGGAATAAGAACAATTATATTCCTGCCAGCGCTTTTCTTGTGTATTTTAAATGTGTCACCGCCTTCCACTTTCTCCCCCGTTTGTGTTTCTCGTAACAGGCCCATGAAATAAAGATTAGCTGAATAATCAAGAGTGTTTAGAAATGTGAAGGGGCTCGTCTCAGGAGCACTGCGCACTCAGGTTCATTTTTTTTTTTTTTTTTCTCTCCTCTTTTTAAGGATGCCAAACCCCGGCGGGGGAGGACAGTTTGCACACACCAAGAGCCAGGCTGGAGCGGGAGCGCACGGTGCCGAGCGCGCGGGGACGAGGCGAGCAGAGCGCGCGCTTCCCCATCAAAAATGACAGCCTCGACACCAGGCGGAAGAGGGGGGCACTCTCCCCCATTACATATTTATTGTGCAAAGCTGCAGAGGGGCCAATTAAAACAGCTTGATCACTGCCACGTTCAGGCAGCCGCGGATGAGAAGCAGGAGGAGAAGCAGGTGTACGTTTTCCTGTTGCAGTTCCAGCTCAGCTCGCTCCTCTGAGAGCCGCTGAAAATCCCAGCTGAACAAAGGTGCTGCCGAGGCAGAAGCCAGCTCCTGCAGGAGGGCAGCACGCGGGCACCAAAAAGGCAGAACAGCTTTCCTCCTTCAGCCCTCCGCCCCCATACCCCACGCAGTTTCTCGGTGTTTGCTTTTGCTTTGTTTCCCATTTCATCTCTTCCTATAAGCTGCCTACCGCACGAGGCAGGCTGCACCCACATCTGCCCCAGCTTTCGGGCAATTGCTCCAAGACACGCTCCTGGCTCCAACATTTAGCTGCAACAGGAGTTCCTGAAGTAAGTTCTGGAAAGCCTGGGAGTGGTGGTTAACCGGGGCTCTCAGGAAGATGCTGCAAATCACACCTTTCCCTGAGACGCCACAGGGTCTGCACAGCAAACGGCTCCAAATGCCATTTCCATTTAGCTGTTTTGCAAGCCAATTTGTCACATACTAATGTAATTTGCTGAAGAGAGTTAAAGAGCACAGGGCAGTAGCAGTCACCTTTTTTTTTTTTTTCCTCCTCTCTCTCCAGACTCCCACATCCAGCCTGGATCTGCATTTTCACTTTTGCATCAAAGCCGAAATTCCCTTCTGTGAGAGGCGCAGGGAAGCTCAGGGTTAACACGAAGAGCAAGACGGAGTGATAAGAGCACCAGGAAAAGCTGTTTCCATCATACCAGTGGATTGTGTGCACATCTCATGCAGCATCTGTTACCTGTTTCTACCACCCAAACTTGTTACCAGCCGGGGGGGAGCCTCACAATTAATTACATCAAATAACAGTATAAAAACAATGAGAAGTGAACTGTGTTAGTCTTCTTGCAACAAGCACCACGGAGATGGTTGGGAAAGATGACTGGTTCCCTACATAAGCCATTTCACAACAGTTCTACATCCACAATGCCCATTCCTGGCGCCAAGTTTCTCAAGTCAAAGCTGTTTTATCTGGTTCCCTGCACCACCCCAAAACCACATTTAAGCTTTGAGGTCCTCAAAGTGACAACAAATGGCAAAAGGACAGCAATAAAGAAAAAAATATCACTTTTTCAAGGATCTAACACCTCTGTGTTAAAGGAAAAAAGCTAAACATCTGCTCAGAGGATGGCACAGATTCCTTCTGAGGCATCCATCTTTCAGCTGTAAAGTAGGTCATTTGATTTAACTTTTAGAAGCACCGTTATCAATGAGGCCATGCAGAGAAGGACAGCCAAGACCAGCTCCCTGAAGCCAGCTGAGATCTATTAAGCACGTTCAAGCCACCAGCGAAGTATCAAGTGCTCAGCAAATAGCGAGGAAACCCGAGCAGCAGCAGGTTTTTGTATCATGGTGCTCTGCAAACTTCACATTTTCTCACCTCCAAGCCAATATCTTGAACTGCAGGTCACAGACGTACAGGGTCTGCTGTTTTTTTTTTCCCCTCCACCACTTACTATTCGCGTCACTTAATATCAGACTATTGACTTTCTGATACCCCTTTGAACGCAGATTAACTGGACATCATTCACTTCACCTCCAGGAACGAGCGTGAATGGGAACAAAGCCTGTGCTGCCTGACCAGGCCAGGTTAAAGGGAGGTCAGGAGACGAGAGGACAAGTGGCATCTCCAGCCTCTGCTGCGAGCACACGCGCACAGCTCCGGGGCTGGAGAAGATGCGGACCACCGCACACAAGTCAGGATTTCCCTGAAGGGAGCCTGAACGCATTCATCTTCCTTCCCTCATTGCCTCTCGATAAAGGTCTTGCAAGGATTTGGGGAAGTTCTAAAAGGGTTTTCTTCTCCCCAGATTCAGGGGGTGCTTTCTAAGAAGCCCTCCTCGCCAGCAGGAGCTGTGCCGGGAGGAGCTCATCCCGCTGCCGCCTGCTCCAGAGCACGGCTGAGCGCTAACAAGTGCCGGCGGGATGCCGGGGGGGGGACCCGCACCGCTCGGAGAACGGACCGGGAAGGGAGCAGGGAAGGAAAGGGGCCGGGGGAGCTCCCCGGGCTTTCTGCAGCCCCCGCGGCCGCCGGTGGGCACCACCCGGGGGCTGCTGCTCCCGGCCCCGGCCGCTGCCGGCAGCGCTGGTTCCGCGGGGGCGCTGGGCTCGGCACGGCTCGGCTGGGCTTAGCACGGCTCAGCACGGCTCGGCTGGGCTAAGCAGGGCTCGGCACGGCTCAGCACGGCTCCTGCCACCCAGCAGCGCACCCCGCAGCGCCCGGGAGCGGCGAGCCCCAGCCTCCCCCCGCACCCTCCCGGGCAGCCGCACCCCGGGGTGCCCTCGGAGAAGCCCCGCACCCTGGGGTGCCCTCGGGGCAGGAGCCCCTCGCCAGCCTCGGCCACTCACCAGACCTCGCGGCTCCGCTGCCGCCCTCCTCCCGGGGCTCCCCGGCTCACGGCGGGCAGAGCCGCACGGCCCCGGCCCCCTCCACGGTGCAAATCCAGGGCCGGGCGCCCGCCTCCGCCGCTGCTCGTCCTCCTTCAGCCCCGCAGCCTCCCCGGGTGCGGCGCGGTTGTGCTCAGCCTCCGGTGCCTCGGCAGCCTCCGGAGCCTCCGCAGCCTCTGCCCGAGTGCGGCGGCGGCGGCGGCGAGCGCCGGCTCCCGGCCGCCCTCCCCAGCATCCGCCCGCCGCCCAGCCCGGGCGTGCTCCGAGCCCCCCCCGGCTCCCTCCGAGCCCCCCGCAGCCCCGCTCCGAGCCCCCCGCTCCGCTCCGCTCCCCGCCGCCGAGCCCCGAGCCCCGGCGCTCCCCGCCCGCCGCCGCCGCCGCCTCCCCCGCGCCGCCTCCGCTCCCCGCCTTAACCCTTCCTCCGCCGAGCTGCGGGGCTCGCCCCCTTCGTCCCCCCCCCTCCCGAGGCCAGGAGGAGCAGGAGAACGCGGTCCCCAGCTCACCTGAGCACCGCCGTCCTCCCCCCTCCTCTCTCCCCGCTCGCCAAAAGCCGTCCCCGTGCCCCGGTGCTGCTGGAACAAAGCCCCGAAGCCAGCTCGGGAACGGGCAGCTCCGGGGGGTGCCAGACCCCCGGGGGGGTTGAGCCTCCCCGGGCAGCACCGCACCTGGGGGGGGGATTAGGGGCTGCCCCCTCCTAGAGCCTGCCCGCCTGCTGCAGCCGAAGGGAACGGGAGCACCCAGAGCTCCCAAGCAGGGCGATCACCCCGGGGACCTCACTCCCACGGGGAGCCAGGTGGCACGGGAGCAAGTTTTAGGATGGCAACTGATGGAGGGAACCAAAGGCACGATGGAGTGCTGGGCTGCATTTCTTGTCATCCAGAATGCCTTTTACAATTTATTTCTGTGGCCCCACCACATCATCCCATGAGTGCTGCTGGGCACAGGGCCCTGTCCCCCCCTCTGCCTGGTGGGCCCCACTCCGTGAACTCCCCCAGGGGCTGCCCCAAACCCCCCGGGGGGTGCCGTGGGGCCCACCGGGTGCCCTCTGCTGGCACCTGGCACTGGAGGGACACGGAGGCAGAGAAATCCTCTGTGTGTGCTCCACATCCAGGTGCAGAGGAAGAGGGAGAAGTCAAGGGGCGAGTCTGAAGGAAGACAGCCCTTCAATCCCCCTTGCCTGCAGGAGCACTTTCAGGGGAGAAGCCCCAGCCTCTGCTAGTTTTGCTGTTTGACCCATGCACAGGGCTCCACAGCCTTTGCATGCTGCACAGCTCTGGTTCCTGCACCTTCCCTTTCAAGGGAATTTTTCCCCTCCTGGGAGGGCTGTAAACCAGGGCCTGCACTGCCCTGCTCCGGAGAGAAAATGGCACATTAGCTTGTGTGCGTTTCTCCCCATCTTTCCCCATCCTAATCACATTCAGTACCCTTCAGAAAAGGTTTTCCCTTCCAATACTGCCTGTATAACACTCAGTGGAGCATGAGCCTACCTCCCTACGTGGCACAGTCAAGAGCCCAGTCCTGTTCCTATGAGCAGGGTCCCCTTGACACTGCTGGGAGCTCTAGAGCAGGGCACTTTGACATCCTGATGAGAGCTGTAAGTTGAAGCTGTTTAGCTCAGGAGAGGGAACAGAAGACACTCAGTGGATGGCAGCATTGGTTCCTTAGCAAGCTTTTCTCTTTCACTACTCTGTCCCTAATACATTTACTGTGTCATGCATTCACAGCGAACGGTACTAAATCCTATTACAAATACCATCCTTGGTTAAATGCGCATCCCACTAATGCAATTTCCCCTTTCGCAGAAAGCTGTACAAGGCAGGTCAGAGTGTCTCAACAACCATTTCTCTCCTCTTTGCAGGACCGTCTGCATCCTGTCTTCTGTATATTATTTATTGATGGTCAATTATGGTCATGTATGGAGAGTCTGTCCCGGGCTAATTACAGGATTGCTTGGCCGGGGAGCAGCCCTGAGACCTGCAGGGTAGCTCGTGTGTGGTGTGGGAGCAAAGGGCTGGGGGGAGCAACGCAAAACAGGTGGAGATTCACCTCGCTTTGCTCAGGTGATGGATGTGCTGCTCATCTCATGAGCTGTCTGTGTGCTCCAAATATTAGCAAGTTCTTTGCTGGAGCACCTGCTGCAGAAACCCTTCTGTTGATATCTGCGTTCACCTTTTCCTGATAAGTGTCATGGGTGCTAAGCACTGGAATCGAAGCCTGGAGCCCAGACAGAGGAAAGGACCTGCCTCTAATTTCATCAAATATACAGAGATCACGGGGTCCATCCCCCCAGCCAAAGCAGGTTCCCCGGAGCAAGTTGCCCAGGCAGGCGTCCAGACGGGTCATGAATATCCCAGAGGAGACCCCCCTCAAGGCTTCATCCCTTCCCCGCTGCCTGCAGCCGCACGCAGCAGCACCCGACCTTCGCATTTGCTCTGCATTTGCCATCCCAAGGGTCAAAAAAACAACCCAAAACCTCTGCCTTTCCCCCAGTCCCGAAGCAGATCCTCTCCTTCTCGCTGCTTGCCGCTGGGGCGCGGAGCAGGGGACGAGCTCCCTCTGGAGGCCCCGGCGGCGGCTGCCGGCCCCGCGCCCCCGGGCAGAGCCTGCTGGTCCCCTGGAAAAGAACCTGGTCAAGTATTTTTATTTATTTATTTATTTATTTTTTCTCTACTGTTCATAATACCTTCGTGGAGAATGAATTTTTATTTTCCTAACCCACTTTGTCCTTTCCCTCCCTCGGATTTTCTCATAAATGTGAGCTTTGGTTCCTGCCTCTGCATCCCATGGTTCGAACTGAGATGAAATTAACTCTGAAAGGTGTTTTTTTTTTTTTTTCTTTCCTTTTTCTTTTTTTAAAACAAACCCTGTTTTCATTAAGTCCAAAGGCAGGAGAACAAAAAGTCCCAGGATCCCGAGTTATAGAGTGTCTTGTTACTGTCAAAAACACAATTGCTGACAACATCTGTGCTGGGGTTGTGTCGGAAATGCAAGGTGCAGACAATGTGCCATTCGGAGTTGGCTTCAGATAGCTAAGAATTACCTCAGCTGGAAAAAAAAAAGAAAAAAAAAAGGAATCGTACAGAGAAGAGCCCAAAATAAGCCTGCCAAAAGGCCAGTTCCACTTTGTTCTTTAAAATCAGACAAACAAGCACGGAAACATTGGTCACGTTGGCCCATCCCCAGAAGGCAACTGCATCGCCTTAGCCTGGCTCCACATTGTGACCACCTGAGGGCTACACCTGGGTAGATCTCAGCTCCTGCTTTACATAAATGTCCCACTGCATCCTTGGGTTTCCCACATCTCCCACTGAATGTGCTGCCAGGAGCACAGAGAGCTCTCAACACGTCAGTTGGGCTGACAAAGAAGTCCCAAGAAAGGGCCCCTGGGGGCGGGCACCCTCTGGCTCTGCAGGATTTTCCCCTAAACTCTGCTGAGAACCTGCCCCAGCTCCACCACTGACCCCTGCCCCCAGTTGCCCCCCCAGTGGCCACAGACGCTGGGGGCCAGCAACATCCAGCAAAGCCCCAGAGGGTTTCCAGGGCTGGGCAGTGCTGGGCGCAGGGCGCAACTGCAGCCCTTGGAGCCAACTACCAGCCCACTAACTAAGGAGTCTCTGCACATGAAACAGAAGACCAGCGCTACGCCAGCCTGTCACATCAAGGATTTACAGCTTAATGATTTCCTACGGGCCAAATCCTGTTCCGACACGAGCGCGTCTGCTTTGCCATCAGTCAGGGGCATGCTCCTAGCGAGGTGGGGACGTCTCCCTGCAGTGAGCGGTGCACGGGCACCCACCTCGCCCAGGGAGCCCAGTGCTGCCCAGCTCAGTGCAGCACCACGGACACGAAGGTTGCAACTCTGATCTTCCCCCGTGGCCGGTGTGGGTGCCACAAGGAACTGGGAAAAATTTGGGTCCATTTTATACTTGCTTGCATAAATTGGTTGAGGCAGGCGCAGCAAGACAAAAAGCTGGATTTTCTGTCGTTGGTTTGTCTACATTATTAATTATTTACTAATAACACATTTACAAACAAGCCCACGGCTTGGGGCAGCCTTTGAAGACTTCCAGTCTGTGTTTGTTCTGGTAACAGCAGAGGCTGCAGGGGAAAAGGCTTCATCACGCCGAGCTCCCTGCACGCACAGCCCCAGGTCCAGCCTGGTTCCCAGCCCCAATTCCCACCACCTCCAGCCCAGGGGATCCCAGTGAGCTTTTAGGGACTTGCATGGTCCCCAACCCTGATGGTTACAAGATTTGTAGAAATCCTCAAAAATGGCATTAGTGACGCAAACGTCCAGTTTTAAGAGCTGGGTACTCAAAGCATGCGTGGGGACTGCTAACAGAGAGCTTTAACTGCAGTGGTTGGGTGTTTTCCAAAATTGCTGGTCTAAAGAGCCACATCTCACATCCCTCGGGATCAACTGAAGTTTGCAGGGTTCCCACTGCCCCTGTATGGGGAAGGGGCATCTTTGGGGAGAAGCATCCACACGACCTGGTTAGGCGCAGTAAGAAGCCTGAAAGGTGGTCGCTGTGATTAACAAGCTGTTTTAGCAATAAATCTCTCCCGCCTGCTCATTGCAGCATGTTCATTGGAAATCTTTAGTTCCTTCATCATAAAGAAATGAGTATTTCAGGCTCCCTGTCCTAATGAACATAAAATATGAAGCATATTGCCAAAGATGCCGTAGCTCTGCCTTTTATTCTACAACAGTCTTTTTAATTTTTCCTGTAGGCAGTGTTTATTACTAACAATGCAAAACTAAATTATTTAAAGCCCTAATTTCATCTGATTTTTCCCTCCTGTCTGAGCAGATTGAGATTTTTTCACTGTATAATGGGTGGGAGGGGGGTTGGAGCTGGAAATCCTTTGATTTGTGGCTCTGTGATTGTTAATCTTCTGCTGTGAATTCTGCAAAGCATTTTGTAAGTGACTGAGGAACGCAGAGCCTGAAGTCTGCTTATCATTTCATGCTCTTTTCAGTATTTTTAGGAGTTTTTTTTTTTTTTTTCAGGAAAGGGTGGGGAGGGAGATACTCATAGTCAAAAGCAGACACAGAAGTTAAAAGAAACTCCTCTCTCTTCAGAGCATTCAGCCAAAGTCAGAGAAACCCAGCACAGGTACAGGCTCATTTTGAACATTTTTATTATCAATCTTGATACAATCACTAAGAATCCAGACTCCCAAAAGGGGGGAGGAGGAGGAGGAGGAGAAAAAAATAGACTTCAAGTGCACCTGCCTTTTAATTTCCCTCATTATTTTGCAGGATATCTTTCCATCTAATCTGCTTCTCCAGAAGCTCCCTCTACCTCTCTCGGTGCTCGTGTGCACACGTGTTTTGGGCAGGGCTGCCCGAGGAAAACCTGATTTCATCCATCCAGGGAGATGCTCAGGCCCGGAGCTGAGGCTCACCTCTCCCATGTCCCCCAGTGCGCCCCCACTGCACAGAAACCTGCCTGAGTCCAAAAAGATGCAACACAGAGAGTGATTTATTTTGTGTGCGATTATTGCAGCGAGGTCTCGGGTTAATTGATGCATTGGATCACGTATGATAAGTGTATCCAGGGAGTTTTCACATCACAGGCAGATTTATAGAGAGGGACCTCCTCTGGTTCCTTTCTTTGCCTCAATACCCAGCAAGGGGCCCAGGAATATTGGGGAACTAATGCCACAACAGAGGGAAAAAGACTGCTGTTCAAGCTATTTAAACATTATATTTCACCAGTGCACCAATTAAATATTCCCTGTCTGAAGAGACCACGGATTAAAGCAATAGCGAGGCTGAAAAAAAAAAATAATCTCTTTGGAGATCTGTCTATGGACCGATCTTTTTCTCTCAAAAGATCAAGGAAAATATATGAAAATGAAAAAAATAAAAAAAGACCTCTTAAAAGTAAACGTTAGGGCTATCTGAATATTTTCTCCCTTCCTTGTCTGTGCTCCCTTTCATGAGCTGCTTTTACATTCCCTGGCACCTTCTCCCTTGCAGCCCGTTTGCGTTGCCTAATTAAAGGAGCTGGCAGCAGCCCTGCAGCCGGCCACCTCCTGCCCTGCAGGGAGCAATTCAGCACTGACCCAAGCTCTCAGGCCTGGGAGAAATCAGCCTGGGCAGCCCCAGCTCCCACTGGGAGCAAGCCCATGGTCACACACCATGGAAGTCCACGCTGGCCTGTGCCAGGCCAGAAGAACCCATTGGGTTTCCTCTGAGCAAGCCCAGAGCCTCCACTGAGCCTCAGGGAGCTGCTCTGGTTCCCAGGAGGTTCCTTCTCATGAGGCAAGGACCAAAATGAGGAGTTTTTCTCCCAGAATAACTCCAGGTAGTGGTGAAGGCAGCTCCTGGTGCCAGCAAATCCCCGCTGATGTGTTCCCTGTGCTGAAGGCCTGGGGACAAACCCTGCTGGACTCCCACCCCATGTCCAACACCAGAACCACCACCACGTGCTCTGCGCCTGCTGGGCATCCCCGTGAGCAAAGCAGCTCACTGTGTCAAAGAGAGGAAAATGGACAAGATCAGAAAATAAGGAGGCCAAGTGTATTATTCTTCCCAGCTGAAATCCCCCTGTGGCTGTGCCAGGACCTACTTCCAGCACCTCCCTCTTTATTTGGAGAAGTTCTTTATTTGGAGAAGTGGAAGGCTCAAATGAGAAAGTTTTCCTTGGCAAATACGCATTGGCAGTGGAATCGGAGCAGTTAAATATTAAATATACCCAGCCCAGACAAAGGGGAAAGGCTGTTCCTAATTATGAATGCAAGGACTTTCCTGTTCCATGATTTCTGATGTTGCTTGGGCCTGAGATTTAACCCAGAGAGAGGGGAAGGGGGCAGGGGGGAACCAAATGCACACTCGTGGCAACGTCTGGTTGCCATCTCTGAACTCCTCAGCACCTCCTGCACCACAGCATCCTCAGGCTTCACATCCCATGGCACTTTCAGGGCTTGAACCATTTCAAGTTACTCATGGTAACTCCCAAAACAAGCCTCAGAGCCCGCTTCTCTGCCAGATGGGGTCATTCCTGAGCACACAGAGCCCTCACCATGGGGCACAGCCCTGCCCGCTCGCCCCTCTGCATGCCGAAATGAGCAGAAGTCCCGAGCAGGGAAGGAATTCCAGCTAAATTTAAATAAGGCACTTGAGCAGGCTACCTGTAAATCTGAACATCTTACTTCAAGAAGATTTTATCATTTATCTTTTGTGGCCTTGGACACCAGGTGTGTGAGATGCTGGGCTCTCATTTAGTATTTATGGCACGTGCCATGAACAAGTGAGAATTTACTTTCTACTAAAGAGGCTTTAGAAAAATTACCCCAACATGCTGTGGCGAATGCTTCGTGGAAGGATCCCAGTTGGGTCTATACACTGTATTGATAAGCTCTAGGCTGTATTTCACTACAAGGTATTTTTGCAGTATTTCTTAGTGAAAAACAGTAGACGCTGCAACACTGCCCCTTGCAAACAACGAAAACCATAATTCATTAACAAATCTAAACAAAAATAAAAATACAGCCAGAAAAAGAACGAATGTGCTCAACACTGAAGAACAAAACAAACAGGAATTGTTTGTTACCTAATAAAGGAACTGGAAAAGAAGGTCTTTGATGGTAAGGGAGGATGATTTGCTCTCATGGGCCAGTGAACATCCAAATATATACAAGCTGTTCGCAGCAGACTGATTGCAGTTAGGCCATAATGCTATTGTACATGCTCAAAAAAAAAAAGAAAAAAAAAGGGGGTGAAAACACACCACAGAGAGGCACTTCAGAAATAGATCACGGTCTATTCATTAACAGATTATTTTAGTGAAATCTATTTTTCCCTCCTCTTTATTGCCATGTTTTCTTTTATGTTAATTTTGCCTCTGTTTAAAGTTGAATTCCTTGATCTTCAACATCTTTAGCTTTATTTTTTTTTCTCTTACCAGTGAAATGAATTCAAATCATTTGCATTTATTGCAGAGAACATACAGCCTCATCTGTAGCCTTTAGTCTGACTGAATTGCTTTTCTGCTTCACAAGGCACACGGTGGAAGCTGGAGCATGCCCCCTCGCCACTCTGCTGCAGCCAGAAATAATCTAGTTGGCACTTCCCTGCTTCTGTAATATTTATCATATTGATCGTATATAAAATAGATAAGCAAAATTATAGTATTGGACGCAATGATCTGATGGATCTATGGACCAAATCAGTCACTTGGCATGGACTTATAAAAAAGAAGCCGCTTGCTCTGAACCATTTCCAAAGTCAATTTTCCTTACGAAGATGTTTCTCATCAACCTAAGCACCCAGGAGAGAGAAAGCATCCTTCATTAGACATCCTTTGAAACCAGGTGCATTATATAGGGGTACTATGGCAAGCCTAACCTCTTTAGAAGTACACGCTTCCATTTCTTTAATTAACTTTAAAATCTTCTTTTAAAAATGGCATATTGGTTTTATGGATTTAGCTTCAAGAGACCTGAAATACTCAGGGAGAATCATGACACGTGAAAACAGAGCTGGCTTGAGGAAATGTGTAAAAGCTACGGATATAAATAGAGAATTCACACAGCTTGTCTGCTGTTACCATTCAGGTGCTGACCAGGAACAAGGTTCTCCTGCAGTCCTGTATGGCAAATGGATACCTGCTGGAGCCAGGGGAGACCCAGAGCCAGACAAGGCAAAAACCAACCTCACAAATCAAGTCACTGAAGCCTGGAGCTTGTTCTGGGGGGTTCTCAGCAGCTCTAATGCCCCAGGTGCTGTTCCCCTTCTTTACCACTTTCCAGCTCCGCTATCTCCTCCTCTATGAAACCGGCCCTGGAGCAGAGAACAGGAGAACCTCTAGGAGAGGTTTAAACCTCGCGTACACCCTGAGAATGTGGATGGTTGGGGAAACCCAAGGTGCCAGTGGGTCCCTAAAGAGAAAATGCATTTAAGCACAGGCACGTTGTGATCTCCAGCAGATACTCTGCAGCCTCAGTAGCTAGAGATGGACTCGAGCTCATGCCAGAGAGCATTGCAGAGAGGACCAACAAGGAGACACGAGGAGGCCGAGGCTCACTGAGGTGGGCGATGATGGCCAGAGACCTGCTGGCCCCCGGCGCGCACCCAGTGGCCACTGCCACCCGCGGGCAGTGCCAGGCTGGCACCACCGTGCCCGAGCCTCGCCATGGATTTAGCAGCGGCAGCAGATGCTGCTGCAGTCAGATGGAAACAACACAAGGAACTTTCCACATGGCGTCTAGTCAAAGAAAAAAAAAACAGAGCTGCTAGAGGCTGGCTGGGGATACAGGGTGAAATTAACTGCGGAGAGCGGCAGCAGCTATTTTAGGTCAAGCTCATGCTGCTGCAATGCCATGCATCCGTGGTCCCAAAGCCCTTCGGGTGCAGCACTAGAGCCAAGGGCTGCTGTATCTCTTTCATCGACAAAGCAGAGAATGACTGAGGTGGTGAAGTGACAGCAGGAGGGGGCGCAGACAGGAGAAATCTGAGTCTTGGCAATAATCTCATTGCATATTCTGTACTTGTGATCTGTCTAATGCTGTAGGATTCCTATATCCTGTAAGTTCCAAGTTGACAAATTTAGAAGTAGCATTTACAATACCTCAAGTGGCAATATCTTGGTCTTAATCCTTTATCTATCCCTGCAACCTGCAGTATCAGGCAGCAAACCATGCCAGAGCCATCACAGTGTCACCGGGATCCTAGCCCTCTCTCCACAGACAAATTCCCCTGATGCCCTCGTTTCTCTTCCCCTCTCACCCACACGAACGAGAAGAATTCTGTGAGAAGTTGGCACGTCTGCAGAAAGATGCAAAGTTATTGATTTTGGAATCAGATGTACACAACAGATGTAATTAAACAACACATAGGCCACGTACTTGTTGTCTGCCCTTGGGTTCATTCCAGTGGTGAATAAACTGCAAACAGACAGACTGCTCCAGCAGTTGTGACTGCAGTCTCTTGGAGTAGGAATAAATTAATCAAGCTTACCTCTCCTTGCTAGAAAGCCAATCAGGCTAGCTTTTCAAAGTGTAACTGCAATAAACCCTACATAAAAAAAAAAGGAAAAAATACAGCTGGGACTTGCACATAGGCTTTTTAACAGCTGTTTGTAAATATGTCTAATAACTCATCCTGTCAACATGCTCACTTTTCCATTACAAGGAAATATTCATAAATGGTATTCCCAGTGCTGAAGGATCCATTTCCTTAATGAAATACAGATAGTTTACTTTACAAAGTCTAATTGCCTGAAGAATGGGTGTCAGCTTTCTTTATTCAACTCGTGGTACTGAAATCCTTCCAGCTCACGTGTACAACAAGGAAAGAAGTTAATGGAGCTTTTACAGCAGTGGCTTAGTAGCTAAGCCACCTTTAAGCAATAATCCCAGCAAATATAGATGGAGATGCTGGACTCGCCTGCCTTCTGGGCATTTAGATGTTAAGTAATATGAAATTCAGTCCTACTAATTGACTGAATAGGGCAATTCTATAGGGAACACCTATAGCACTGAAATCAAGTCATTGATTACATTTCTTAGGTGAGAACGCCTGCAGCAGGACTGCGCAGAGAGATGCTGAGCTGAGAAGGGAATAAACTGGAGGAGAAGTCATCAGGGCACATGGGGATGGGAGGCATGGTACGGGTTACAAGGGCTGTAGTGTCAAAAATCCCAGGGGAGGCCCAGCACAGACCTGAAGGTCTGATTTAGGAGAAGACCCACCACACATCGGACCTGCTCCCTGCAAAGCTCATTTCTATGAGCTTCTCTGGCTAATGCGGTGCTCAGGGTGTGCATCTTCCCCAAGATGGGAATGGTAAACTATGCGCACGCACTGCTAATGATCTAATCTGACCCCAAACAAATGGAGAGACATTTAAATCAGAGCCTGAAATACAGCACTGAGCCAATAGCGGTGGTGTGATTTTTGGAGACATTCAAAAATGTTATTAAAGCTAAACAAACTCATTTAAGCATGATCTCTCTCCTTCTGTATGCTAATATGGAAAATGGAAAGTAGCCTAGAAAATACAGTATGCTCTCGACAGCAGGCAGGTTCGCTGGATGCCAATACTTAAACACGATCCATCATTTCTAAGGGGAGCCTGAGTGTGTGCAAGCATGTCACAGCAGCTTTACATTACTGTTCTGTAAAATTAAACTAAATACTTACTACTAATTCAGCCTGTGAAGTGTGTGATGGGAGCACGAGCACCGCGGATCCCCCATTAACATGAAATATTATGCATTAGGTATGCAGCTGCCACTCAGGTACGGTACCCGGGTCTGACCACAGCACGTCCTGGGACTGCTCACACCCCTCTGGCTGCACCCCATTAAATTTTTAGATCAGATATTTTGCTCCACGATCTTCCCACTACTACCAGAAGAAAAATACATTATTTTTTTTTTTTCCTCTTTCACATGGGTACCCCCATCAGTGTATCCCGCTGGTAGGTTTGGCACAGAGGATGTTCCTCCCCCAGCATACATGTCCTGGAAACACCACAACCACGTTCCCAGCCCCTGTGGTCCTGCTCCCTGCTGGAGGGGTCGGGGGGGTCCTACAGGTGAGGGCTCTGCAGGAAAAGCAGCCAGAGGAGTGCATACGACCCAGCACGGCAGCAGAGCTCTGTTCCCCTTCCCTTCCGTCTGACTGCAGCAAAGCAGCAGCTGATCTCATGTGAAAGAGCCAGGATTTGAACAAGATCTCAGACAATAAAAAGGGCAGAGCCGAGGACCCCGCAGGAGGAAGACTGATGCAGTTACATCCCCAGATGCTTAAACGGAGACATTTTCTGTCGCTTCAGATCTTAAGGTCAGAGGAGCACAGATAACTGAATCCCCTTGTAAACCTCAGCAGGTGACTGACCCTGTGCAGCCCCTCTCTGAAGGGGACGGATCATTTTTCTATGGGCCCTCACTGAAGCATGCAGCAAAGCAAGGCTTCAGCCTCGTGAACACCCAGCCTGGAGAGCCTGGCTCCGGGCAGCCTCCCAGAATTGGGATTTGGGATCTTCCCAGGTGCTGGCAGAGGTGTCTGGGAGCACGTCTGTCCCACAGCCCAGTAGCACAGCACCCAGCTCAAACATTTTTGGGACTGTTTGCATGACCAGCACAGGAGGCAACCTTGGCTGAAGGGTCTGAGCAATCCCCACCACCAGCTGCAGGGACAGACACTGGCAGAGCAGCTCAGGTCTGCAAGGCAGCTAAGAAAAAATAAGTGCTTTTTTTTTTTATTTTGTATTTTTTGAGGGGGCACCCCAAGAGCCACCTGCAGCTGGAGGTTTGGGGGTGCCCAGCTGCCTGAGAACCGCCTGCTGCAGCTCCGCTCGCCTCTTGGCACGAGGTGGCTGAGCCCCAGTGCCCGGGGATGTAGTTTGTGTCTTTCCTCGTTTTGTTTTTGATAAGAAAACCAGCCTATTTCCCCATCGCCCTGCTCTTACCCTTTTGTCCCATTCTGTCATGCTGAAGTGAAACAAAATTGCAGAAATAAAGCACATCTGGTGATTTACACAGTGTGAAAAACCAACAAGCGCTCTCCAGCCTGGGCTCCCAGACCATGGCACAATGCAGTCACAAAAACAAACACATGCTAATGCCTGAATGCGTGAGAGCATTTGACATGATGGATTTTTAAGCCAAGCAGCATCTGCTAACATAAATCCTGCAGAGCCCCTCTGTGCACAGGCCCGTGGGGGCGGGCTCCAGGCCCCCCAGCACCCTCAGCCCTGTGCCCCCAGCCCCAGAGGCAGGCACCCAAGCCCCAGGGACCCCCCAGTTTGGATAAACAGACACTGTTTTGGGGCATCACTCTGATGCTCAGGCTCATTCCGAGGCTGCAATAACAGACTAATCATTTTTCTCTTCATTAGGTGGCAACTAAAGCCTTGTCAGGTTTACACAGCGAATTAGTAAATCCCTTTAAGTATCTGAGCACTTCTGTTGACCTGTTCCCAAATTTCACTCCTCTGCTAAAGGCAAACACTGCAATTTCCAGAGGAACCTTTTCATCCATTTTTCATGTGGCTCACTTTCTTCAAAGGCAGAGTGGGGCTGCATGCGAGAAGGAAAACTAATATTTCACTTTCATTCTGTTGCATTTTAATATCGAAGTTCGGCACCTGGCTGCGTGCTGCCCCCGTTTGCCACAGAAGACACCCGGAGTCAGTGGGTAACTGAGATGGCTCCGGGGCAGAAGAGAACAGAGCCTGGTTAACTGCCCAGTTAACTGGATGAAGGGCTATTCACCTTTTTTTTTTTTTTTTAAATTAAAATCAAGCATGCTATTTGATCCTTGCCATACCATCAAATAGTTGCCCCATTTGAACGAAGCAGGTGCTTAATTACGGAGCTGTTTGTTTTACCAAGCTATACTCATCGGGGAAAAAAGAACTGAGCAAGCACTGGAATGTTTAGAGTGGTGACCCCTAATATTTAGGTAATTTAGCTTAAATTCCTCCAGACTCTAGCAGGGCTAACAGATGAGTAGGCTCCACCAGGGAAGGGCTCATCTACGATAGAGCAAAGATAATGCTAGCAGCGAGCGTTATCTTTTTGGCTCTGCCTCCACATGAATTATTGTTCAGTCTGAGCAAATCTCGCCGTGGTGGCACGATATCACATCAGAACAGGGCTGCGGCGAGCACACCGCCCAGTGTGTCAGACTCCTGCAGCTTTGCCACCATCTTTCCACTTTCCTCTTGGAAAGCTGGGCGTCCTCATCCAGCCAAGGTTTGACCTCTCCATGGGGCTCAGCCCCAAGAGGACACAGAAGCTAATTACAGTTTTGGCCAACCTGCAATTTTCCCCTAATATGACTATTCATCTTGCACAGACTTCCAGCAGTGGGTAGTGTGGCAGTGTGGGAGGATATCTTCCTGCAGATAAGCTACTTCATCATTAAAAAAATTAACTTTGTTCCTGACTTGTGTAAGGGCTTAGATTAATGCCCTATCTTTTCAGTGCAAGAGCCTCAATTTAAATCCTTTCCTGTTAAGCCTGATCAAGAAAGGATCCGGCCTGGCCCCAGCACTGAAATTAGTCTGTACAGTCTGCATTGTTAAAAATTAATTTTACCTGATGGCTCCTCAAAGCCGAGTGAAATGCAGCCAGGAGCCAGCGAGGCCCCTTGCATCCCTCCCCACCTTCCTCTGCTCTCACTTCACTTCTCTCCTCACCTTCATCACTTCTCATTTCTGTTCCTTTCTTTAAAAATGTTTTGCTTTTAATTAAACCCATAAGCAGATACAAATAAACATGAAGGATGGAAAGAAGCTTAGTGTGTATGAGATCAGATAAATGAACAGAGCATCGCGCACCTACAGAGCCCCTCACGCCGTAATGAATGCAGCAGGGTGATGCTGCATGCAGGTTTTCACATTGTTTTTTTTTTTTTTCATGGCACAAATTTTTTACCTCCTTTCTCCCTCAGAGAGCCTCGTTGACTTCAACTCTGAGCAAAATAAATCTTATTTGACCTGAGAGTTGTTTTCACCTTACTGCAGAATTTATTTCCCCTGCCTTTCTGATCAGCATCTCCGCACACTCCAAGCAGGCGGCTGAGAACCCACGTCCTTGTTTTTTATTGCTGTCTCCATCACCAGCATCTGACTTACGATGGGCCAAGAGCAGCTTCTCCATTCTCATCCTGAGCTTGTTCTCTTGTAAAATGGATTCTAATTAATAAGTGCCAGGATGTCAGCTTGAGATCCTCAGATGGAAGGCAGTAAAGACCTATAAGGTGCCATTAACTTAGAATTAGTTTGTGACGTATCTTTAACTTTATAACTGTCTATCCATTCACCAATCCATCTCTACACAATTTTACATCATGATCATTCACCAAAATATCCTAGAGGCTGTTATATTTTAAGCCCTTTTTATTTTTCTTCATGAACACTCTGATTTCAGAGATGGGAAAGAAAAGGAAAGCCATTTGCCAGGCAGTGAGCAGACTCACTGTCAGGTGAGAGGTGCTCTAACAACACAGCAGTCTTCAATTATTATTTCTTTTTTTGAAAGTGTATCTCTTTCACAAATCAGTTTTGAGGCAGGACATGAAGGATCTCACGAGCTGCCCTCCATCCTTCCACCACCTTTGGGAGCCACACGGGGCGAGCCCCCAGGCAGCTGTGAGCAACGAGGAACCTGCTGCTCTCCTGTCTGCGCACTGAGAGCTCTCCTCAGGGGGTTCATCTCAGCTTCTCCAGAAAGAAAACAAGGTGGGGGGAGTCAGGTGCTGCTATCGACATTCAGAGGTTGCATAAATCTGCACAACATAAATCTGCACAGCAGGGAACACCCAGAGCACTTGCGCTCGCTCTGTGCAGCGCTGCCAGTGCCGCCTCTTCCACCCTATCCCTCCTCCCAGTCCCTGCTATTCTGCCTCACATTTCCCTCTCTCCCTTCTCCCCTCTATTCCTTCCTCCTCCAGTTCAAGTGCCCATGAACAATTTTCGCTCCTTGCCAATTCTGGAGATCAAGTTCCCCGGCCAAATCCTGGGGAGAGAGGGAAATGGGAAATGCACCCAGCGGGGATCGGAAGACAAGGCGCTCACGGCCTGCTGCCAGCACCTGCCGCATCGCCCTCTCATGCTTGACCCTATCTCATCTTCAGAATTTGAAGCAACTTAAGCCCATGTAGTATAAATGTATGCCTAATCTCATTACACTAATAATTCATAGGTCTTGATCTGCGGGAGTTTCACAGATAAGTGGCAAGACTTTTTATAAAAAGTGCTCATCATCTACAAGGAGCTGCATTTGGAAGGTGGCCTTCCAGCAGCAGCAGCCGCTCTTAACCCATGCCACTGGGCATCATGCTTTTAGATGTCCCATTTTAAAATACCCTTGGCCTAAATTAGCAATCAGAGTACCTGGGTTTGTGCTGGTGAGAGCTGCATGCAGCTGGGCAGGGTCAAACCCAGAGCTTCCTCCTTAGGATGCTCCGAAGGGTTTTGCTCATGCTTTGTAGTGCATTTTCTTCCCCAGGTCTCCATTTTAACTTTCTCGTTTTCAGGAAACAGGCTATTACCACATTAAAAATTGCCTTCCTCAAAAAAAAGTGATTTTTATACCATGTTTCTCCTAATTTCTGTGCTGAAAACCAGGCAAAAATTCTCCATCATGCAGCAGAAGCCTGGCTTTGGGATGAGACACTTGAGAGGACTGCTTTGTAACTAGCTAATTACTGCTGGTCAGAGGTTTTTATTACTGTAATTATACAAAAACACCTTAAGCCATTCAGGGAGTGGGAGTATATCAATTTAAAAGACTGAAACAAAACAAAGACATGTACTTGACATACCTAGAGAGACTTCTTCTGAAAGAAAACGCCTCCCCAGGGCACCTCTGTGTTACAGTCACCAGATGTGACCCGATTGCACTGGAGGAGGGTGCCCCTGGGCTGGTTGTTCATAAAACACCTTCCTGACGTGGGTGCCCTGCTCAGCCCAGCAGCTGGAAGCGTTCAGAGCTGCTCACAGGAGCCCAGGCAGGATGGCCATGGGCTGGCACCGCCTCGGGCTGCGCTCCTGCAGCCGAGCCAGACCCAGGGGGCTGCTGCGTGCTTTGCCCAACACACATCAGATTTCTTTGTTGGTTTACAGAAGCATGAGCCAAATCCTTCTCCAGCATTAGGACACACATGCAGCACACCTGGTGTCTTGGAACTGCTGGGCAGATTGGGTGAAGCCTCAGCTAATGCAAGTCACCAACAGCACCGAAGTGGCCAGACCCACAGTGACTCACGTCGCCTGGAGATCTGGGGGCTTTGTCTGACTTGGAACCAGATAAATATTGAACAAACAGCTCCGGAATTGTCCCAGTAGGTGGGAATTATATTACATTCAAGCTCATAAAAATGTAGATAATTGGAAAGCTACTTGATTTTTTTTTTCCATTTTAGTTTTCTGGTCCTGGCCCTGGCTGTCTTTCAAATGCCTTTGGCTAGCTTGACGTACGCACAGACACACGCATCCACTTCCCACACAAGCCATACAAATCCCAAGTTGTGGAAACATGCAAATGCAAACAAAAGCAGTCAATCTACCCAAAGAAACAATTAAAAACTAATGTTATTATCCACCATTAAAACTGGGTAAGACTCAGAAATGAAGGAGAAATTGCTTTGCATTAGTTTCTCTGCATGTCATCCTGCTCCTAGCAGGGCTTTAATAATACACATACTTATTTGAATAGCTTGCTGATCACACTCATCAATCCTAAAATGCAGACTCCTGCCAGAAGAATTTATAACCCTGTTAATAGGATCTGACACGGGAACGCTCTCAGATTCAGGCGAGGTGGAACAGGTGGCGGTGCCCTGGGCAGAGGCGTCCGCTGCCACCACAGCTCCTGGGATGCACAAACCTCCCCAAACAGGACAGGGAGCAAGAGCCAGAGCCCCAAAATGCTTCCTTGGGTTTTGGGGGGTTTTGGCCAGGTCACACTCAAGCTGGGTCTCTGCAGCTGCCCCCACTGTGGCCCTGGGTTTTGGCTTTTGAGTGCTCTCTGTTTTCCTGGTGAGAGCTTCAGAGGCAGCAGAACGCTTTCAGGTTCTGAATACTACTGGGAAATAGATCAAAATCTTTGCTCTTAAAATTTAGTTCCTTCTTAAATGATGTCAGTATGCTACAAAAATATGGGAGAACGACTACAGATTTAAAAAGAAAGAAGTGGTTGCGTATAAACCTGGAAGGAGTCCCCAGCTCCATCGATAGCACGAGCATTATATCACCCCATCACATACAGCCAGAATTACTTGTCCCCGTTGGCTTTTTTTCCCCGCCTTCTTAATCCTTTCCCGCAGCTTTACTGCATGTTTTTTTTTCCCCCAAATTTTGTTATTTCTGGGGGCTTAACTTGAGGCCTCAGTCAGGTTTTAAAGGCCTTAATACTTTTTGTGCCAGTAATTCCTAGAAACCACTAAATGACACTAAAGTTATTCTGACTCTGGAGGAGAGATTTGCAGGGGTAATTTCGGCATTTGGAGGTGCACCAGATCTTGCAGCTATTTGGAGACACAACTGAGAAAAATAATCAGGGGGTTGAGATTCCTGAGTTTCTGCACCAAGCTGGGGTGTTAACACCTAAAGACAGGGCAGGAGGTGAAGTCAGCAAGATCCCTCTGAGCCCTTGTCACACAGCTCAGACTGCAGCAGCAGCTGAGCAGCAGCACTCAGGGAGATGCCTGGCTGCATGTCCAGCCAGGGGCTATGAAGCAGCCCCACTCCCAGCTCCCTGCACAAGGTGCAGCAGGGTCCTGCTCAATCCAGCCCGTGCCTGGTTTTAAATCCTAGAGGAGCAATGGCTTGTGCACACTCAGCAGCAGCCGAGAAAGAACAGGGATAATGGCAACACAGAGCAAAGCACTCATCTCATCAAGCATACTTGGTTATTCCTCAGGTGTTGCTTATTTTTAATAATTAATGAAGATGCTCCAAGCAATGCTGGTGGTGCCCAATCGCCTCTTGCACAGCATGGCTGGCATCCAGGTCTCTCAAGGACAGTGCTGTCTCCTCTTTCAGTTCTGCTCAGCAGTGGGAACAGACAATTGTTTTCCCTGATAACTTATGAGCTAAATGAAATTTGTTTTTCATGTGCAATAAAGTTGCCAGTGGTGTGCAATTTGCATTTTAGTGAGCTGTGTGTGCTGATGGGGACTTTGAAGTGTTCACGGAGCCAAAACAACAACAGCTATTTGTCACTTCAACCCCTTCTAAAGGGAGGATCTATGAGGAAATTTTAAACACATCACCAACAGATCCCCCGTCCGGCATTTGGTCCCCTTGTTCGGGTTTAGAGCAATTCAGAAGCTGTTAAAAAGAGGCATCCCCATTTTGGGGCTTGTGGAGAGGCTCAAGCAAGGTTACATTGGTGGGAAAAATGAGGAATTTCTGCCTTTTTGTGCTGCTGGATGGCCTGGGCCTGAAGCTGAACCAAGGCTGTAACACAGCCTGCGCTCCGCAGCCACAGCCAGCGCTGCTGTGCGAGGTCTGCCCACCCCTGCCTCCCCAAACCATCTCCATTTCATTTGCAAACGGATTTCATGATGGAGCAGAAATGCCAATCAATTGTACAGCCATCAGCACACGAGCATCCCCAATCTGCATTAGCCAGCCGGGCAGCTTTCCAGAGCATCATCTACAACACATGAATTATTACCCAAACATTACTGCTGTCAGCACATTCCTCTCTATACAACTTCCTATTATTATTTTTTTGGCGGACAACCCTGAAATTTTAAACAGCTCTATCTTGCTAAAGTAATGCAACTGCCTACTGCCTCCAGGATGAACTTTTCATAAAAATCAACAGTAATCCTTCTACTGAGAATAGCAGCAAAAAGCCCCAAACAATCCTTGCATTTTTTCTTTGTTTGTTTTGGTTTTGGTATTTTCAGCAGCTCTGACTTCCATTCTAATTTGCACTAACAGCCTTTTATTTGTCTTGCAAAAGGGAAAGAAGAGACTTAAGGGATCCTTAAGCTTCAGCGACAGTACGAAGCCGCGTGTAAATCAGGGCACAGAAGGCAGGGTCAGCAAGGGCTGCTGCTTGCATCCGAGCTCATTAAGAAAAATGTGCACCGAGCACCATTTGCTTTGAAACTTTGTGCTACAGCGATTCATTCAGAGAACGCAGGAGTCCAAAAAACACTAGAAATGGTCTTAGAAACCCTGAAAACAAGGTTGGTAAATTACTTTGCCATTAATACTCCTCTCAGCAAGGAAAAAAAGGTTGGAGTGAGAACTTTCATGCTGTGCTGCAAGCACCAGGCACCAGCCCCAGCGAGCCCTGCCTTGTGCACAGGGTTTGGCAAACACCGGCCACATCCCAACCTGAGATGTGGCCAATAAGCACAGTATTGCAGTTAATACCATGTATATCAACAAAATAAACCTTGAGAGCTTCTCACTACCACCACCAGACCTCAGACACCCCCAGCCCTTGGGGAAGGATCATTCCTTCCCATCTCTTATTTATTCAAAAGGAAGAATTGGGGGAGAAATGTGAAAGTTGTCTCTACATAGAGATCTTGCTGCAATTACATGAATCAAAGCCTTCATTTAGTTTCAATAAGTAAATTACCTTGATAACTTATTATGGAAAACATGCATCTGTATCTCTTCCAGGTCCTGAGTGGCATATGTGCTCTTATATAATTAATACATTGCACATTTTTTTTTAAATCAATCGTGGTTGGATTTACAATGCAAACTTTTAGCATAACAAAAATACAACTGATTATCCAAAAATATTTATTCAAGATTAAAAACATGTAACAGATGAATATTTTAATAAATATTAAATATTTATGTCTTCTTTCCAAAGCTCCCATAACTGGGCTTTTAATTGACTTACCATAAAAAATTTATAGAGCCAGGTAGAATTTTGAAGTTACAATGTAATTCTGGTATCTAAGCTCCAGGTATTCCCTTCTTTTCCCTTCTTTCTGGTACCAGCGTGCAGCAGGAAGAGCTGCAGTGATGCCAGGGAGGCTGCACCAGCCTGAGCAGGTCCTGCTGCTGGCCAGGGATGGACACAGACGTGCTCCTGGCCTCTTCCACTGCCACTGGTGAATTACAGGGACACTTTTTACAAAAGAAAAAAAGCTATTTTGAGGAAATTGTGCTGCTGGAAGCCCTCAGTAGCTTTTGTAATCACCTCCCCTGTGCCACGGAGCTAAGCCAGCTCTGCAGCAGGAGGTGGCCGCAGCCGCGAGAGCTGCTTCGGGCGTGTTGGGTAGCAGAAGTGGCTGGCAAGGGGAGGGAATGGGCTGGAGAACTGGTCCAGAGACCTGCAGCCAGGGTTTCAGCATCTTCCATCAGCTTTAGCACTTGCTGGAGCTCATGTGACAGTTTGGGAAAAGACAGCATCCCTCATTGCCTTGTATTTTAAAATTCCTGTCATCTGTCAGAGCAATGCAGCATCCAAGTGCCTGTAACAAAACCCCCAGAAAATCCCAGAGACTCCACGGGAGTATGCTGGCTCCAGTAAAGGAACATGGACGAACCCCCAGGGCTAGCCACCACGTAACTGAGATCTTTTTGCCAAATGAGCATTGGGATAAATCCCCAATTGTGTTGCCCAACCCACAGCTTGGCCACCAGGCCACACCACTGCCTGCAGAGAAAAGCAGCAGCTGCACGAAGCCCAGCTCCAGCTCCCTGACCTCCAGAAGCTCGTCCAGCTTCCTCCGGTGGGACCACAGCTAAAAATGATGTCAGCCTGCTGCAAACGGGATAACACAGGGCTTGGGATTTGGGGCCATTTGCAGGAGCACCTGGTAGTTTTGCACAAGTTGTTTGTCTCCACTGACTTCCCTGCATGGAAGCACCATGCTTTTTACGCCCACATCCTTGCCCTACGAAGGGGTTCAGGATGCTCAGTTCTGTACATACACGTGTTGTATTTACAGAGCAGGAGGTCGGTACCAGCACTGCCCTCACCTCCCCCAGTTTGGAGCCAGGGGTGGGAAGGGCTGGGAGGTGATGCTCCGAGCACTGCTCCCCCACTGCTTCCCAGTGGGGATAACCCTCAGTTAATTGTTCCTGCTCAATTACCTCTTCTCAGAATAAAATAAAGTTTGTTTTACCCAGCAGTGATCAGAAGCTTTGGGGAGAGAAACATTGTTACCTCACATAGTCTGGATTTCAACAAGACAGACATTTTAGGAAGATGACATCTCTCCAGCTGAAGACAGACATCTAACTCTGTCACGAAACCTTTATTTTAAACCTTTTAAACCTAAACCTTTTCTTTTAAAGTGCTCTCTCATAGAAAGACTTTTGTATAGGGAGAGTCACTACCAGATCCAGAGGGTGCCGGCACCTGGAAATTTCCCCCTTGTTCCAGTGTGAACACATCTGGGCCCTTCGCAGGGCTGCCATTTGCACAGCAGCCTTCAAAAACAGGCAAAAACGAGCCCTGCCTCCCCACAGCCCGACGTGCCAGCACCCCACCATCACTGCAGGGCAGCGGCTGGGGCTGAAGGCTGGGGGAGCTCCTCCTCAGCCCGCATCGCTGCTGCCTGCAGGCTCAGAGCAGGAAGGCAAAGCACAGTTTGAATGCATCATCTTGACTGTGGCTAACACTGATTTTATGATATACTTAACACCCCATCCAATAGCTATTAGTCCTACTGTCAGGCATACCGTGTACACGATCCATCTTTCTTCTCAGACACGCCACACGGCCACTCAAATGACACTGCATTACAGCATCCTTTGAGTTCTTTTTTTTTTTTTTTTAAGCACTAACATTAAAGCGTTTATCTTTTTTGTTTAACATAACGTTTTCTTTAATCAGGACTGGCCCATGGTTCCTGTTCTGACAGTGGCCTCCTTCATCCTGCCCAGCAGTACCAACAGGACAATGGCAGCATCAGGTCTCTCTGAAAACAGTGTTGAGATATGAAATTTTACTTGAGCTATCAGTTGCTCAATCTACCTTCACTTAGAAGGCCATGCAATAATCAGCAACAGAGTTAAGGCAATGCATATCATAGGAGGAAGTGTTTATTCTCATTTATTTTGTTGTCCCACCTGAGTTTGTCTCCAGTGATGAGCTGCTCTACCATTACCTGCATCAGAACACCCTGAGCACACACTATGCATGCAGTGACATACAGCTATGGTGACAGTCTCTTGTTTGTGGATTCACATTTCCACACTACAGATGCGCCAAGCTGCTTCAAACTCTTTCTGCACAGAGGCTGGTAGAGCAAGCTTTCTGTGGACAAAGCACTTGGATAGAATATTAAACTAAATAATAGCAATTAATTAGGCTTGTGTAAAGCTATTAACCTTCAAATCCCTATAGAAATAATAAGTAATGCTCAAATCCTCCGGGATGCACGTGATATTACCCCATTCCATGGAGGAGGAAGCCGAGATCCAGAGCAGCAGAATTATTTTTGCCCAGGGCAATGCGGTTCGGGTAGGGGGGCTGCAACCATTTCCAGCTCCAGAGCCCACGCTGCTGCTTTTAAACCACACTCGGGTGGACAGCCATAAGTGATACCTACAAACACACGTGCCTCAAACCCCATCTTTAAGTGATTATTACAGCCTGACACACTATGTTTACAGATTAGTATTTGCACCATATAGAAGTGAGATTTCCTGGGAAGGGTGATCCCTGTCATATTTTTCTTCTTTAACACACAGGGACACACCCCCAACCCCGTGCAGCTGGTCGCAGCACGCTCTCCCCATCTCCTCAGTGTTAGCATTGCACCTACACATCACAGATCTTAATATTCTCCTAAGCACTCTTCCCAAACGCCTTCCTCAAATTCTATAGGCAACATATAATACCAAAAAGCTGGGCATCAGCTTAAACTGCAGAGTCTCTCCGGGGTGTTACATCCTCACTAGCAATACATCTTGCAGATTTTTGCATGCTATCTCCAAGATTCAACCTTCCCCGGGGCACACAGCTAACCTTCTCCAGGTTTTCATCATCTTGTGGCCTAATTATCGCAACCACCACATGATTCTCATCTTCCTTTGGAGCATTAGTAGGTTTTGCTTGCCTCAACCTTTCCCACCAGCTCACCCCTAAGTGCCTCAAACAAGTTGCTTCAATTTTCAGAGCTCTTCGTCGTCCATCCTCCCTTCCCCACCTCTTGTTCAGCTGCCGTTTCTCTGCTTGGCTCAGGATGCCACGCTTCAGCACACATTTATCATGGTAAAAGCTGCCCGTAAATACCCACAGAGCCACTTCAGTGGTTTCCTTCAAACCTCATCTCAAAACTTGCTTGCTGCAGTGTATGAAAAAGGCTCAAAAACAACTAGCCTGCCTGTGTCCCGAAACCATTAATTTTAATGTTGGCTCACACAGTCATTTTCTAGACTATTTCTGCACTTATCTTTGCACAGATTATAAGCATACTTATAATTAAATTATGCCATTGGCCATCCTCTAGTTTGGATTTTGTGCAGCACTTATTAGCACAACAGTCCTCCAGCCTGTGACTATGTTCCCCATGCACTATTACATTAAATGGTAAATTAATAACAACACTCCCAAAGGCTTCCAGTTTCCTGGGGTTGGATTGTCCCTCCAGTAGCCCTAATGAATTCGGGGGTGGGCCCTCGTGCTGCTGCCTACATGGAAATTACAGCTCCCAGCTGCCTCCCTCCCCTAACGGGGCAGGAGAGCAGCACTTGGCTGGGGTGCTTCATCTGCCTTTTGTGGTGTCTCAGTTCCCAGCAGGAACAATGGTGCTGCCATCAGCCAGTCTGTTCGAACCCACCACAAAGACCCTGTAATTAGTAGGCTTGGTGGCTTCCAGAAGAAAGGAGATACAAAACCCAGCTCGGGACATCTGAGCAAGGGGAAGACCCCGCTCGGAAAATCCTTGCTCTTTGGGGTGCAAGATATCCCGCCTGACATTAATGAAAGTCCTCTTGTCCAACGTCCTCCCACAATCTGCCTTTAATGGGGTTACTATTGCAGAGGTAAAGCATTTTATATGGAACCAGGTTTACATTATCCTGCTATTCGGAGATCTAGCTTGCAATGCTGTTCAAATCCTTTAATCCATAAATAGGATTCCAGCCAGAGCTGGGCTGCCTTCCAAAACTGTAATCTCCAGTATATGAATTATTACAAAAAGATTAGGGTGTTTCGAGTAATAACATTTCAAATAAATCAGCTTTCATGGAGGAACAACAAACTAATATCAGAAATAACAATATAAAGACATTTATATAGCCACTTGCTGGAATAACTTCACTAACCAGAGGGATTCTTTTCTCATCTGCATCGCTTCCTTTGAGCGATGTCCCTTCACCACGGGCCCTGCTGCAGAGCACACAAGGTGCTGTCACACATCTGCCCCTCGGAGCCACCAATTTGCTGTTATCCAGAGACAGAGGCATGTCCGTGCTCCTGCAGATGATTTTGTTCCCTCCAAGCCTCGAGCTTTACATAATGCCGCAAGGAGGCTGGACAGATAATCCCAAAGTCAGAAACATTTCTGTAACTCCTTTTTAATAATGAGCCCCGAGTTCAATTACTTTCCTAGTGCATTCAGGAAGCTCTCCCTTCCACACAACACACAAATGCAGGTAGGGAGAGCTAAATAGTTATCCCTTCTCTTTTATTTGCTGCTGTTGCTCTGGGAATTGCTACTGTACAAATTCTTCCCTCCTAAGTAGTTATACTGTTATCAAAACTTGCCTGCACGTATCTCGGTAGTTCCAGATTAAAACCCTTTCATTGCAAGCCTAGAAAGACTAATGACAACAACAACAACAAAAAAAAAAAAACAGCCAAACACTCTTCTCCTTTTGCTTGGACAGCAATGCAAACAGTCCATAAACACACGAAACACAGACCTTGATACCAGCCTATAATTTTTGCTGCTGTGCATTAAGGTGGAGAGCAACGCTCCGGTTAGAGACTGCCAGCACGCCCAGATACAACCAGCATTATTTCTCCTCTGGGATTCATCTTTCAACCATTTCAAATTGAGCTGAAACTTTGACATGCAGACAGTCAGCTCAAAGAAAAATTATTATTATTCCCAGGAAGTTAAATAAATCAGGTCAAACTTGGGACCAGCCTTCCCACCCATGGCACATAAAAATCCCCAGGGGCTTCCTCCCTCCTTCCCTTTTCAGCCACTTCTCAGCACTTCCAATGTTAAGCAAAGCCTGAATGATGCCTTAGTATTGATTCGGGGCCCTCAGAGCAGGAAGGCAGCAGGGCACATTGCACCAGGGAAGGCTCCAGGTAGCAAATCCCCAGGGCAGGGACCTGCACAGGTCCCCCCATTGCTTCTCATATCTGTTTTCAGTTGAAGGAGGCACGCTGCCACAACCTGCTCTTCAGAAAACCTCAAGCGAGTCTCCCTTTCTTCTTTCAACATCATTTCTCCATGCAGCATCGTCTCATCCAGAAACTCAGCAAGAACCCCCAAACAGAGCTGGAGGCAAGGCCTGGCCTTTATAGGGCACTGGCAGGGGGGCTCCCTGCAGGACAAGGGGACCCTTCCCAGCTGGGCTCACTGCTGAGGGCACACACCTGGGGAGCTGCCCTAGCTGCATTTTGTAAACTCTTTCCTTGGCAAGCTTACAGGGCTATCCCTTCCCTGGGGTGCTCAGGCTGTTGGTGCCATTGCCACGTGGTTGTTATTCCATGGACAATGCCCACTGCAGTGCTCAGAGCCCTGCCCTGCACAGAGCATCCTCCCTTTACTCTGGCACCCAGTCCCTGCTTCCCCCTCTGCAGAGAAAATGTCCAGAGTTGTCCTTGGTGAATGGGAATAATGTTGGATTTGGGAGTAATACTGGATTTGCCAGCAATTTGAATGCCTATCATTATGTGCTGATTGAACCAGATTAAATAAAAACCACCTTGCACGGTCTCTCCTTGCTGCTGCAGCCTGTTTGCACCAGACTCAGACTGCTCAAGGAGTCAGCGAGGCTTTTATGCATATATTACACTCGGATATGGCACTCGGCAAAACTAATAACAACATCTGACAAACTTTATTGTATTAAATAGAAGGTTGAAAATTCTTTTAACCTGCAATGCATGCAGGAGCTAGCTGCACAGAAACAACAGAAAATAGCACAGATTGCTGTGAAATAATTTGCTATTCATTTAGCTGTCAGGTGTACTTTTGAACACAAGTTCTAGTGCAAATCAGCTTTAATAAATAGATACTTAAAATACACTTTGTACTATGCAACCGTCTCATTGCATTAAACTTAAAAACTCAATCTATAATCCAGCAAAATTCAACCCAACAGCAGGCTGTTTTCCTATTATTGAACCTTTTTGTCCAATAACCTAGACAACTAGATTAACTGTAAAGAACGTACAATGCAATAATTCTCTACTATTAATATTGTGCTGCTGGGATCCATTAGAATTTTAGACAGGTTGTAATTAGGCACAATGGAACCATGTGGATTTTGGAGGTTAGGCTCCCTTCCAAAAATCCCAGGGCGAAATTTTTATCTGGTTCCAGAATTTTGGTGTTGAATGACAAAAGGGCTGGAGCAAAGTCTGCTCCTGCACCGCTGAGCGCTGCCCCACTCCCAGCACTGCTGGGGGGAGCACCCCAAAAGCCTCAGCAGATGGGGCATCCTGGGGGGTTTAGCTGGAGGTGAAAGACGTGTCTGTGGGTGAACCTGCAAAATAATTAAGGGACAGGCTACAATTTAAAAACTGCCCATGGGATCGCTGCCAGATCATTATTATCGCCCTGCCAGGGACCGATGCCCAATCTGGTTCACAGTCCAAGATGGGAGAGGGGAAGGGTTTTGCTTGATTAAACTTTCAGGCACATTTCTAGGAAAATTAGTTCTTTTGAAATATTATTCTTTCCCGATCCCCAAACACCAGGACTTTGCCCTGAGCTGTGTGCTGTAATCTGGGAGCAGCCGCTGAGGGCCCTTGCCCCATCCCCAGCCCCAGCAGCTGGCACACGAGCTCACCCCACCACCGGCAGCATCAGAAACGTGCCCACTGCTCATAACACTCAGTGGTTGTTTGAAAACTCTCTCAGCTTTCCACTGGTGGGATTAAGATCTTGATTGCTTTTGAATCTTTTTTTTTCCCCCTTCCTTCTGCCTCTCCCTCTCCCGCGCCATCTCTCTGATCTAATCTCTCAATATATGTTGCTGCTGCAGCCGAGCACTACCCACGAGTGCTTGGATTTATGCAGCCATACCCACAGAAGACATCAAGGTGAGATCGGCTGCTCTGGGAATTTTTCATGGCAAACCCCAGCTTTTCTCTTCTCCTAACAATTGAGGATGGAGCACATAGTCTAGAGATAGATAAATGTATTTCATGATGCATCGGTTTTCCTTTTTTTTGACAGTATTCCAAGGGCACAGCTTTCAAAATATTGTCCTGCTTGCCACTGAGCTTTCTGACTGTCATTTATTATCCAGTGCTGCAAGACCTAAGGGAAGCGGATGAGTTAAGTTATGATTATAGAATTTCTCGTGACCCTAAGTTGGTATTGAAAATGTCTACCTTTATATTATCTAAACTCTTTCTTTATATTCCTTCACTTCTGCTGTGCGGATCAATCAATAAGACACATCGCAGCTCTGCCATCCCTCTCTTGGGGAGATTTTTCCCATTCTCAGTTAACCCCGGTGCAAGGCTGCCCGCCTGTGGAGGCAGGGCGAGCGTGACAGATGGCTCCGCTCGCAGTTCGGCCCCCAGATTTATTTGCTGTGGCATGGCTTGGGCCTGGGGACTGAGAGCAGAAGCCCAAACTTCATATCTCAATATCACACAACTACCTTTATGAAGGATAGGGCGTGCTTAAGAAATGCACCCTGAATGCAGTGAGGAAATCAATGTCCGGTCTCCAAAATGAGTCTGAAAGGCCCAAAGAGATGATAAAGCACACCAACTATTTTCTCTAACAACCAACACCATTCAGAGAGATGTCTGGCGTAACATTACTTCTGGCTGGAGTGCTGGGGAAAAAAATTCACCCAGAAACTTGGACAAGTTTGCAAAAGGCTGCTGTCCTGCTCATCCCTCTGCTGACAGTGACATGTTGGGAATGCTGCAGGTGTCGGTGCTGGGACCTGGCACGATGCTGCAGCAGAGCACGAGAGCAACATCCCAGCCATGATCTTCTTTGTTGTGGGATGGGGACAGCACATGGGGCACAGGCAGAGCTCAGCTCTTCACTCCTTCTGGTGGCTGAGCCATAACTCCCCAAGCCGAGGCGATGCGGTGTGTTCCTGATTCAGCTCCGTGCCTCCTCCTTGCCCAGCATGGGGGTAAAAGCCAGCAAGTCCTTTTATTTTAGAAGATGAGTCTGAGCCTTTCCCATGAGCTCGCAACCTTAAAATGACTGCAGCAACCTGCTGTCAGCCTACAACCTGCTAATTGCACACTAGCTAGTCTTTTGCAGATGGTATCTTATGAACATCTGAAGTTCTTTTTGCCACTTTCATGTATTTTTTTTCAGTAACTTCATTACTTAGTCTTTTTTTTAACAGAGTTCATTTACTTTGATCCTCACAAATTTTTCTCTCCATTGCTCTGGTGATTTTTTTATAAAGTTATCAAGGTAACTTTGAAATGCCTTTCCCCACAACCATGCTCTGCAGCACAGCTAAGCGAGATTCCTCCCAAATCTTTAAGAATTGTAAATGTGACCCTGCTAAGAAAATGCAGAAAGTGTCATCTCGTATAAAATATAAGACAGTAAAAGTCTGTAATTTATAAGGCTAAGTACAAAGGGCTGTTTTTCTTTGAGCTAATTAACTGGAAGAAGAGCATAACTAATTAACTGGAGAGACACAGAAGGCAACACGGGGCTGCAGGAACGCGCCGTGACTCCAGATAATCCTTTCTACCCTGTGGATCAGCTGCTTGGGATGGGCTCTGTCAGGCCAGGAGGGCTCCCAGCTCCCTTGCCTGTCCCTGCTGGGTTCCCTGGATCCTTTTGGGATTGAAACCGCTGCCTTGTCCTGAGCCTCACCATCACCAGTAGAGCTGTTCTTCCCAGGATGAACCTACAGTGCTATTTAGGAATTTGCTAGGCAGGCGGTTCCTGGCTGTATTCTTCAGTCTGGCCATAGCTGTTAAAAGGACAGCAGAAAAATCCCCATAGTAAAAAACCTTGTCCTAAAGAAAGACACCTTCCCCGCACTGCTAACAGCTTGGGATTATTCCCAGGCGCGCCGTGTTGTAGGGCAGCCTGACCTTAGCACCCACGGGGCTTTCAGTGCTGTTTTCCTTTGGATGGCTCTGAGGACTCTGAGCCTGCAGCTGCTGTGCTCCCATGAACTGCCAGGCGCCTGACCATTGCCTTCTGTTCACTACTCACTGTTACCTTCTAATCACTATTTCTCACTTACGCCCTATAACAAATGACTCTTTCCATCATGTTTTGCTGTCCGGTGCAGGCACTGTGTGTCAGGTGCCGTAAGTAAGAGAAAACAACACTCAGCACAAAGACGTCTCATTATTGTATGCTAGCTGCTGCAATTATTTTTCTGTAACATAAGAAGGAGTCCCATAAATGACACAGTTATCACCCATCTGATCTGCTTCTGAGTCTCTTCTGGCCCTGCTTCCAGTAGCAAACTGTCAGACAGCAGAGTGCTGCAAGTTAATGTTTGCAGACATATCCTGAGATGCCTGGGAGCAAAGTTGAGACAGAAATGCTGCTTGTTTAGTGACTGCTCTCTGGTTCCTCCAAGCGTGCTGCTGCATTAATATATTTGCCACGATGAGGAGCAGTCTCCTGGCTGCCCCCATCGAGCACAGGGTGGCACGTGAACTGGGATCCTTCTGGGTCAATCTTCAAGAGAAAAGGAGCTCCAGGACTGCATTTATTGCTCTCCAGCCGCTACCAGGCATTTAGTGACTTGGACCAAGGAGGACCTGGTCTGACGTGCCACCAGGAGGCACAGCTGCAGCCGCTTAAGGTGAAGGCTGAGTGTGAAGACTGCAGGAAAAGGAGGGCTCCGTGGTCAGAAATGTCACTGCAGGTGGCTGAATTTCATAGCTGCACTTGCTGCTGAAATAATCATTGAAAGGAGTTGCAGCCCAAGCTGTCCTGGGAGCAGGAAGGCGTCAGCTTGTACCCAGGGCAGGAATTTCTGCAACATCTCTGTGAGACGGCTGAGAAAAGTCTCTAGGAAGGAACAGAGCTCACACACTTGGTCTCGGAGCCAGTTGGGAAGTTCTGATCTTCCCAGTTCTTGCTGAGAAGGAAAAAAAATACAGGATTTTGTGGAGAGAAGGAGACATTTCCCTCCCTGAGTGTCTCAGCTGGCTGGGTGATGCTGCTCCTGGCCTTCCCAGTACCGGGCTCTCCTCTTGATGCCAGCAAAAGGCCGGGCAGAGCTGCTGGCCGCACGCTGATCCCCCCAGCTGCCCTCCTTCAGCCAGAGCATCCCATCCTCAGCCACCCTGACATTTCTCTTTCCATCAGTACCCAAGGCCAGAAACAATTTGTCCAGGTGCTTTGCCTTTGCATTTTATTCCCACAGCAGAGCAAAGAGGATCATAAACATCGGTGAAATTAGAGCAGGGAAAAGACCTTTTAGGCCATTCCAGTCTCCCCTCAGGGGTAAACGCAGGCAGGGTTCCCACAGAACGTTTTCTGGCGCTTTAATCAGTTCAATTTTTGTCCTGTGGGTCGCAGAGGATTAGACAACAGGGAAGTCTGGGGAATCAGCTCATCCTTTGTTATCAGCAAAAATTCTGTTCCTGGTTAAATCAGTGGGAAACTTAAAGTATTTTGCTGAATGCTGGATAATTCAGAGCTCATATGCCAGGCAGACAGCAAAGAGGTGTCCTGAATCTGACATTCTTGTTTTAGCCTGATATTGTCGCTACCAGTAAGGACTGATCATTATGTGTTCTCTGCCAGGTTCAGCGTGGCTGTCATCGCACGGTCCCCCTGCTATGCAAGCAGCTGTCCCAGAAAGGTCATTAAAATCACTACAGGATGGACCACGGGTAACACTGCAAAAGATAACGAAAGGATTTAGAACCTAATTCTCTCTGTCTGTCAAAACCATGCAGCATCTGTCACTCACTCGCATGGGCTCCAGCCCCTGGATGTGCTCGGCGATGACATCCCTACCTGGACAGGACTCAAAACCCCACCGAGTGCAGTGGGAGCAGACGTGGGTCCAGCCTGGGTGACACCCCCAGCAGCTCCTGTCGCTGCCTGGGCTGATCAGTTTGTATCAGAGCAAGTTACCCAAACACCCTTCTGAAAGCCCAACCTGAAGCAAACATTGTTGGAAATGTGTATTACAGAAAATGTATTATTGGCAGTGTCTAAAAAAATATACGCACACAACAGTGAAAAGGGTGCACTGAAATGCACCGAAATGCCTGATATTGAGGGCCCCAAAGACCTGATTAGACCTGATTTGTTTGAACCCTAGACCTCAGGACCATATGTGTACTGGCAGTGGGAACTGTGCAGCTATAAGCTAGAGGAAGGTGAGTTTCCCACCCAAAAATGCAGGAGGTGAAGGTGGGAGCGGGCAGGAGCCTTGTGCCTGCTCCGGGGCAGGGGCGAGCACGGTGACGTGGGGCTGGAGCAACGGGGCTGGGCCTGGATGCAACACGCACCAACACACGCCAACAAGGGCTTAGGAGCCCAGATGATAAACAATAATGAGAACAGCTGCATCCTAAGTGAGTCCTTCCGAGAGAATGTAGGAGATTTCAGCTTATTCAAGTAACATTAGCATGGGGCAGGGTTAGATTGTTCTGCGTTTTGACCTGATTTAGTAATTATCGTTCCTTTATAGAAAGATGTGTTGTTTAAATATCCTCTAATTTGCTTTCAGAGATCATAAACCTCTTTGTATTATCTGCTGCGATGTACTACAGACAGATAATGACTGACTTTTGCCTTCTTTACTCGGAAAAGTACATTTAATTTTGCCAAATAATGGAGGCATTTGTTCATCTTTAATACTATTTTCTGTGCTTCATTCCCTTTTACCTAATAAAACAACCTCCTTTGGAGGTCCAGTCCGCATGATTACTCCAATTGCAGAGTACTGTGTACAGCTGAGGGCACTGATGTGTTATAGATTCATCAAAAATATTGCACAGAACTGCTGCCACAGTATCACACAGAACTGCCTGGTCTCAGGTTTAATCTGTTCCATTTAATGCATGCATAGCTATCAAGACTTCTTCCAAATTACTTGTAATTAACACGTTGCCGTTACAGAATGAGGGTGTCTTAGGCCAGCACTGAGTCCACATTTAGTGGCAGGGGCGGCTGCCAGGAGCTCTCTGGAGAGCACCTCTGCTGATGGAAGGGAAAGACTTGTCCCACCCAGCAAAAAGAGCTCCCGTACTGAAACCCCGGGATCGTTACAGGTTGTGCCCAGCTACAGCAGAAATCCTCCATCTACTGGCTCATTACATGCAGCCCCAGCTACTCCCATAAAAGCGGACTTCATTGCATCACTTGGAGCAGATTTGAGCGTTGGTATTTTGCATGCGCAGCACTTTTTCCTGGATATTTGCAAAGCTTTTAAAAATATGAAGTAGTTACTGCTTGTGCTTTCTCAAATGTATCAATTATTTTTAATTTCTCTGTTACTGTTACAGTAGCATACAAATAGAGTTGAAATGAGAAGATTTTTTTTCAAACCTCAGGAAAAGGGATTTAAGCATCCCCAGCCACACTCAGAAGGGAGGGGGAAGAGCCGTAACGATTGCTTGTTCCCTACATATTTTCGTCTGGTTTTAATGCAGTTTCTGTTTATATATTCTATTATATGGCTAATTATTCATTCTCTCTCTGGCACTTTGAGATGCGTTGTATATTTTATTATTATTTGAGTTGTAGTGCAATTGTTTAACCATTCTGTGGACATGAAGCGAGGGCGAGATTTGCAGCCTGAGCAGAGACGGGGCAGGAATGGCTTCGGACTTGGAGCTGCTCCATAGGACACGTCCGTGTGCAGGCTTCTGCCTCTGGAAAAGGCCAGGCAAGGGCAGGGAACCTGCCCCCAGCTGAAGGAGGAGTCGGAGGGAGCTGCCCATGCCCCACGGGTGTTTCATGGTGGGGCAGAGGAGGGTGGGGAAGCTGGCACCCAGTCACCCTGCGTGGGATTGCCACCCAGACCACAGCACCACCATCATCTGCCTCCACTTCTGCTCCGTGATTTCTTTATTTAATTGCATCACACTTCAGCAAGGCAAGAAATGGCATCAGTTGAAAGACCACCACGTTGCTGTCCTCTACCTTCCCTTTATTTGCTGGCTGTCCTTCCAGGAAGACGCTCACCAGCAGGCCAGTTGTCCGGACAACCTCTGCTCCCAAGGCCTGATTTCTCTGCGCAGGGCAGGGAGGTTCCTGCCTTTCTGCAATCTGCATTATCGGTAACAAAGAGCTCCAAATACAAATGCTGAACTGCACGCGGAGGGAAGAGGAAGACGCCCTCTGGGGTGCTTTTAAGAAAGATAACTCCTTACATACATAGAACAGAAACAATTCCCAGCACTTCTGGTTAAGTGACCTAGCAATACAGATAAGAACGGAGATAATATGCAATGTTCAAACACAAGGATGGCATTTCCCATAACTGCACAGAAATATGGGACACTTTCCCTCATTTTACTGTATGTAATTGATATGAGGCCAGGAGCTGCCGGCAGATTAAATTTTACAACCCATGACACACCAAGGCCTTGACTCAAAAATTACTTGCACTCGGCTCTAATTATTCACATTCCACCAGTTCAGATGTTAGGGATATGTGCCATTTATTGCCAAGGAACATCATTTGCAGGCCCACAGTAGAAAGCACGAGGGGCTGAACCACTGCAGGGATGCACCGCCAGCGATGCTGGGGAGTGCGAGGGGCCAGGAGAAGAGCAAAGCTGCAAGAACTTGATGTGGGGAAAATAATCAGGGTGATAAATGCTACAGTGCATGTAGCCCCACACCAACAGCACTCAGGTTTCTTGCTCTGGGGCTTGTTTTTGGCTGTGGGCAGGAGCTGGTGTCCCTGTGAGACCCCATCAGCTCAGCTGCGGGGTAACTCAGCTGCTATGGGCAACGAGTTTCCAGACAAGCACCCACTGAATTTTGGAACACATGCCCATGAAAGCTGGCCTAGAAGAATCCAGCTTTCTGTAGGGAATCGAGCCCAAATCCACCCAGTTCCTACCCAAATGCTGTCGCTGTGTTCCCCCTGAGCCTGGGCAGCAGCCTCCCCGAGCCCCTTGTACCTGTGCGCTAAGCCCTGCTGCGGGGCCATACTGCAAAGCATCCACAGCCTGCTTCAGCTGCCTGGGCTCCTTGTTGTGTAAAAACACCGAATGGATAAGGCTGACTCTTTTCCTAATGAAATTCAAAAAAAGAAACTATAATTATGCTAGGAGAACATTCATTTGCTTGTTAAGTGAAATTTGAAGGGGAAACTTTAATGATGTTGGGAAGGAAATCAGATTCTCTTGTTAAACTAAATTCCAAGAGAACTCCACGCATATGCTGGACAGCACATTAAGCATCAAAGACTCATCAGTGATTCATAGAAGGCTTTTTTTTTTTTTTTTTTTTTTTCTTCTCTCAGCGACATGAATTATTTTCGTGGAAAAAGATATGAAGATATCTTAGATGAAGATGAGGAGTGAATTTCTTTATTTTCATTTCTGTCCTTGGGAAGCATAGTATGTAAATAAACCTGAAGTTTAAAGGCCATTTAAAAAATCCCACAACCTTGTATTTATTTTTCATTCCGCTAACACAGAAAAATAGGTTCTAATCCCTCAAATTCAGCTTGGAATTGTAAATAGGTTGATCTGTTTTCGAATCAGCTAAGGGAAAATGAATATATAGCACTAGTCAGTCTGGAGGTTTCCTTATTGACTCCTTTGACTCTTTGCCTGCAGACCCGATCCCGTTCCTGCCCCGTGCCATGCCCCATGTCAGCTCTGGGAGGAATCGCTGCCAGTGGCCTGATGCTGCCCAGGCTGCCGGCGGCTCTGCTAATCACCTCCTGACTCGCAGGTACTAATCATCTGTGCGTGCGAACCCAGCTAAAATCAACACCAGTGGAATAATAATATTGTTGTTACTAATAATCCTCTTTCTGAGGAAGGATCTTGAAATGTTAATTAGGCGTGACATTAATAAATTAAGCCTGACTTCCCACTAGCATTAAAGTATTTACTTAACATTATAGCACAAATAGGTACACTGAGGCAAGGAGAACTAATCTACTTTCATTTACACACTCCTAATTCCAGAATAACTCCTTTGCAGTTACTAATTTCCTTTGGAAAAGTACAGAGCTAGCAAACACCAGGTTTTGAAGTCATTAATATAATTTTGAAGTTAAGTGAACATGAGCAAAATGTCTTTTCGTGGCAGGATTTTGCATGAGGAAGGCACAGAGCAGAGCAGGGGCAGCAGGATTAAAGCCTTGCCTTTTCGTTTCCTTCACTGAGCGTTCCCGAGCAATTCGCCCACCTCTCGGTGCCTCTGGTTCCCCTCCTGCCCTTGTCCTCCCGGGTTCTTTGCTCCATGCCTGCCCATCGCTCGGCACAGCTGAGCTTTGATCTCGGAGGTGGGTACCCACAATTGCTGCAACACAAACAATAACTCAAAGATGTTAACGAAGGATACAATTAAAGGCAGCTGAGCATATATTCCTGGAAACGTCCTCATCAATTCCCTTGGCCCAACCTGCTCGGAGGCTCGGGATGGGTGCTCCTCCTTGGCCACCCCAAGCACCCAGCCCTGGTCCTGCTGCCGCCAGGCTCAGCAACACCAAATCCCCACAGCTAATTCACCATCTGACATTTAAGGGCCAGTAGAGTAAAAGCATGACAAGTGAGATTCAAACACAAAGGTGTTTAATGTTATAATATATCAGAGGTGTCTCGTGGCTTTAATTGTGGGTACTGCAGTTGTGCTGCCATCCATCACTCATCAGATGTCGTCCCCCTTTCTCTGCCATCTATCACCGTGGGTTTCCAACTATCTATCAGCTCACGTTCCCCAGGAAAGTCCATCACGCTGCTGAGCCATATGGGAGGAGGTGCAGCACGAGCTCCCGGGTGGATGGAGAAACCCCAAAGCATCACTCCAACGCCCCCCTCACCTTAGCAAGTGCGCAGCCATCTCTGGAAGGTGATTTTGCTCTAACAGCCTTATTCTTCCCCTCCCCAGTCACCATCCCTCCTCCCACCCATGAGTTATTAGATGACATAACATTCACTTTGGCGAAATATATTATTCAAACGGAGTGGCTTAAAATTGAAATGCTTACATGGTCATGAACCCAGGCTGCAGTTAAAAATAAATCCCTTTATCTGTGCCGCATTCTCAGGCCTGCATTTGCCATGAAAAGTCCTTTAAAATACTCCGGACTCTGAGCCTGAGCAAGATCAAATGTGACTTTTTAAAAATAGGATGCCTGGTCCTCTCTGCTTTCCTCCTTGGGCCGACAATGGGAGATAAATTTGCTCTGCAGGAACCTTTTGTGGGCCGTGCTGCTGAGGCAATTTGCAGTTTGCTGTGGAAAAGGCATCTTACGCTACATTTATCACCCCCTGCCGCTGGCTACAATTCAACCCACTTGGAGCCACTGAGCAGAGGTGCCGAGCAGAGCTCCTGCGTTATTATTCTACATAATAATGGGTGTTCAGGGAAGCAGGAGACAAATATAGAGTATATTCCAGAAAGGCTCAGCTGGGGAGCGGAGGTAACGGGGCCTGGGGGTGGGCTGCAGGAGGGCAGGGAGGAGGGTTGGTGCAGAGCCCAGGTAACCTTGGCCATCCAACGAGGCCTCTCTCTCGTGACGTTTGGGAAATGTTTCTGCCTCACCACGTGGTGCTCGGTGTCTCTGTCCCACCTCTACCCTCTGCCCTGCACCTGCTTGGGGTGCCGAAACCTCTCGTGAGCCGTACGGCGTCTTGCAGGATGGGGTGGTGTTGACTTCAAAGCAGCACCGCTGGGGATATTTCTGGGCAGGAAATACCAAATGACATGGGTCTGGGAAAGAATTAACTGGCCAGCACAGTATTTAGGATTCTGTTGTTATTTTATCTGCCATGATCCCTGGGTATTCACTGTCTGTTATTTCTAGGGGACCCAGGACGTGCCCTTGGACAATTCTCATCTCACATCAGGGCTCAGCCAGATGCCACAGTGATGGGCATAAAGCAAGGACCTGAACAGGACACAACAGAACAACCTGCCACATTCCAGGTCAAAGCACTGAGAAGTTCATTAAGCAGCCTACAGCCACACAGTAAGCTAGCAAGGAATCCAGTTTTGATGTTTTAACCCTTGAATTCAGCCTTCTCCTCCCCCATATGGATCCATTTCCTCCACCATAAAACTAAAATGATACACCTAACATATAAAAAGACAGCAAAAAAGCTACATAACCATGTTGTAAGCAGATATAGATGATCAGAAGACAATGCTCTATTTTTATATCGTCACTTTTTAAGGTTCAAAATCAAAAGAGGGATAACTTTTCACTAAACAGAGCTCTCAGGCAAATATGCCTTTATCTTGCCGTCCTATGCACTTGCAACCCTGAGCTTTGTTGAAAACCTTTGGTGAGTGTTTTGGGTAGCAAATGCCTGGTGAGGAGACATTGTGAGCATGTTAATTGTAGGAATTTTTCTTGTATGTCTGAAAAGAATGACATTCCTCTCATGCTGCAGTATTCCACATCTGTGAGGATTTTATTTTTAAAATACAAGAATGAAACACAACCTCCTGTCTGAAGACATTGGGTTTGATCCTTCGTTTGCTTTGTCTTTGGTCCTTGCCAGTGTCCCTGTTTGACTCCTGTCATTACCATCCCTTTGCACAGGTACCCCCTGCCCCCACTGCTAGCTCTCACAGCTAAGCTGATACTAATTTTCCATTTCCAGAGTAAGATGATTAATCAGATCTTTGAAAGAAAACTTTCAGCTGGATATTTGTATGCAGCCCCTAGACAGAAATGCAGATTTAAGGAGAGAGCCATATGCAAGCATGAAGGGAGCAGATGTTGTACAATCAAGGGTAATTTAAAAGAGAGGGGGAAGGTGATAGAAGGACAAAATGAATCCAAAGTTGAGAATTTCTTTGTTGTTGCCACAAGCACAAAAATGATGTTCCACTTTGCACCTTTGAGTCCCATGCTGAAAACACTGGTTGTCTTTCGGGTCACTGCCACCAAATGCCACTTCTCTCTCTCCAGATGCTGCAATTTCAGAGCTGTGCTCTTCATTCTTGTACTGAACAGAGAATTCATCTTACACATCTTTCCTTTCATCCTCCAGCCTCTTTGGGAGATGGAGAATTCCCTGCTTTTGAGTCATGACTTTGCACTAAACTCCTGGCAAACACGATGCAAAGCGATCATGTCACCGTGCCTAGCAGCAGAGGCAAATAGGAGCCAGCCATGCTGCACTCTGCCATCAGGGGATTTAATCCCCAAATTCATTTTGTCCTCCCCTCTGGGAAGTATGAGCATAGCCAGCAATGTCCATGTCTTACTGAGGAGCGTGCAGGGATGCTGCTGTGCTCGTTTGCTGCAGGAGCCAGCCTTCCACCAACAGCACCCATCGGAGCTGCTCTCCTGCAGCGTTCAACATGGCTGAGCAGAAAAAGAAATAAAATAAAGGGAGGACCAGCCCTTGTGAAATCGGGAAAGGACAAGCTCTGCAGGTCAGGACAAGGTAGGGACAGAGGTTTGTGCTGGTTCCAGATCCAAAAAGTTGAAGCAGCAGCCAGGACTTTTCTCCCGACTCTACTTCTAGTGCTGTCAGCCTGTCATATCCATGGAGATCAAGTTTTACTTTTCTCCCTTCCTTGAAAAGAGACTGAAAAAGGGAAAATAAAAGTGGTGGGTTTTTTTTTTTTTTGGTAATTCAGTGCAATACTAATCAATTGTGACAGGATCTAGAGAATATTTTCACGGTGCCAATTATTTAAAGGGCAAAGATGCCATAGTACCATTAAAGTAATAGCGCAGACAGCTCTCTAGGACATTGTGGAACAATGTACTAAATGTTGTTCAACTTGTTCAATGAAATAAAGTATTGGATCATTAACCTTACCAATGTCAATGTGTTGTCACTATCAAATTCAACTAAATGAGTGTCCAAGGTAATAGTTAGAAGCACACTTCCCACCAAGGAATGCATTAATACATTACTGGCTGCTAATAAAGAGAAACTGTAATGCAGTGTGAGGAAGTTGGAGAAGAGCTATAAATGTGCACTAAAGAGGGGGTCAAGTGGGATGGGACAGAAACATGCAGGTATGCACGGGTGTGCAAGATTTATGGCCTCACACACGCACATTTACAATCCGTGGTGTGACTAAGTAGGAAATTTATGAAAACAAACTCCAAAGTTGTAAACATGTATTATGGGAGCCGACGCCTGCAAACTTCCTTTGGAGCAGGAAATTGCATTCTCAGATAAAGTGAGCAGAAAAGGCAGCCTTGTTCCTTCTTGGTCACTCAGGGCAGCAGGATACCACTACAAGTACCCCACGGTTGTCAGTGCAAATGGCATCCCTCGATGTTTGCAATCCTATTTCCACTTTTTAATGAAGTGGAAGACAGAAAATACAGATTTAAGATATGCAGAGGTGGAAAAACTACCAGGATACTGGGCACCACTGGCATTATTTCTGGGCCCGTTTGTATTTCAGAATTAATGACTTAAATGGGGTAATTTAAAATAGCTAATTCTTTTCACAGAGTCTGCACGAGCTCAGGTGATGTCAGACATGCTGTCACCAGGAAGGTTAAATACTCTTGGTACTTGCTAATTACCTAATCACCATTACTATCTCATATTAATTCTATCCTAAGAATGGATTTCATTATGACTAACCCAAGTTATTAAAGAATGAGCTGTAAAGAAAACCCCTGTTGTTTGCATTCATTTAAAGGAGAGGGAAAAAGCCCGTAATAATAGCGTTTCTACCTAGCATTAGGCAATCCTGAAAAGCAGCAAACATTCTCCCCTCCTGGTGGTTTGCATGCAGAGAAGCTCTGCTCTGGTGCCTGCGCTGCATTGCTGGGCTCGCAGGGCCGGGACACCCGAGCACAGCACCCAAACTGCTGCTTCCAGCTCCGTGCACCCCGGCGTGAACACGGTGGGGCTTTAGCCTTGATCGTACACCACCTCTGTCTCCTAAATTCATATGGCATTGATTGGTTCATCAGTGTCCTTGAAGATAAACCCTTGAATCCCTAGCTAGCGTTGAAGTGGGACTGAGTGGTGCTTGTGTGCTACAGTGGCTGCAGATGGAGAATTTTTATTGTTCAGGCTGCATCTTACGGATTCCCTTGACAACTTCAGAGGCAGATGATGAAATCTGTAGCACTGACTCAGCTCTGTTTTCACCATGGCCATAAGAGGACACATCCCTGCCTTCCATGGACCCCGAACAGCAGATGAGGTACGCTTTGCTGAAGACCCGATGGTTTGTACAACCAGGGCTTGGGATTTTCACCTGTTCAGGAGTTAGCAGGAACACTCCTGAGGCAGGTAGATTTTATGGTTGTTTTTAGCACTGTGCTATTAATCCTTACATTTGACTCAAAGTGTGCATTAGGCGATGGCAGCTACATAGTTGCTACCTTTTGAAATGCTAATTGTCAAACCAAAGTTTAGAAAGACTATTTCAAAGCAAAAGTTGCCATTATTTGTAGGCTGTGCTCTAAATGCAAGAGCTCAATTATCTAGAGTGTCAAACTTCTGACACCTTTGCTGATCCATAAAAACAAGGGAGATTAAAGACTTTTCTGGAGTAGAATCTCATTTGTATGCTCGGAGCTATTTACTGTACTATATTTTGTGGACAAGCCCAAAGCCTGCTGAGTGGTCAGGACAAGATATTTATGGTTACTCGTAACACCTTACCAGGGGGATAGCATTCAGTCTGTAGACAGGCTTTCATCGTCTTCATGGATTTTTCTGAGCCAGGAATCCACGCTTTTAAGATATAGAGGAGAGCACTGGAGACTCTTTCAGGCTTTCGACTGTCTTTTTAGAGACAACAAAGGATTTCCTTTATTGTTCCTTTGACTTTCTCTGCTATTAGTGCGTGGTAAAGAGCATTAGTTTCTTAGAGGGAAAGACACTATGATTTATGCAAAAGATGAAAAGCTAGTGTGAAAATGCACTTTTGGTAGGAATTTGCATTTGCAGTTCAACAGTCATCTGGAGAGCCATGTCTGTCACATCACGGTCAAAACCACGGTATTCTTAGCTCCTCGGTTTTGACTCTTGCCCTAAAATTTCAGCTGAGTAGTAGCCAGATGAATTATAAGCTTTGGCTCAACTTAATTTTACTCAGAAATACTTTAAAAGAAGAGCATGGTGTGATGTCCTAATACAAAAGAATGTGACAGGCTATGTTCTGGGTCATTTGTGAGATGAAACACTACATTTTTGTCACATTGAGGGTATCACATTACACTCTGCAGCATGTAAAAATTTAAAAGCAATTAAAGGTCATGAGCCACATCAGTGATCACATTGCTCACGCTTCAGTTCATCCAGAACTCGTACATTGTATTTTTGCTGGGTGGTGCACAGGACATAATTTTTCAGAATGGTCTGTTTCGATTTTTGGTGTTCCTCTAGTGACAAGAGGGTTCCACTTATCACAAGGATCCCTTCTGAATATATGGACTTTTGTGACTCCCCTTGTAGAGACTTCACCTGGGTAGCAGAGCATCTTCTGTCACCCTCAGAGAACCACAGACCCCTGATGATCACAGATTCCTGCACCGTGACATGTTACTGGCCTATCTGGGGCTGAGGCAGGCTTCACTGCTATCTGCAAGGGCATGGAGAAGTCAGCACCGGTGTAAGCAGACGGCAGCTTGGCAGTTTATACACCCCTTAGTCAGGTAACAGACCCCCTTCATCATTCCAGCTGTGGTTGCAGAAGAACCATGAAATAAATGTGACTTTTGTCTCCCTTGTTAAGAGGGCTGTAGGTGCCAGGATTTGATTATCTGATGAACTATATGCCAGCTTGTCCAGTTATAGTATTTTTTCATCAGCTGGGTTACCCCTTGATACTACAAATTCCATCCCTTTCCCAAGGCAGCAATGTGGGACCCAGCTCTCCAGCCAAACCCAACACAAATCCACCTCTTTCAGATGAAACAGTAAAGTTCAAATACAAGCCCAGAAAGCTAACTTTGTTGATTCCCTTGGCTCAGTAGTTCTCCAGCTGAATAAAGATCCAGCTACATCTTTATTGGCCTTTATCATCAAGAGTTCTTTTCTTAATGGTGTCCTTAAGATGGTTTTATCTGACTTGAAAAAAGACCGAAGGCCTCTTTTTCCATCTCTTTTCAGAATCCCTCCTCTGAAGCTCCCAAACAAGGCCAAATGTCAGCACAGCTTTCAGCTCTAACTAATGGTGCTGCAGCCGGCGTTTCCTTTGCTTCCCCTGTTCCTGACACCCCGACCTACAAGGTGCAGAGCCCTGCCCAGGATCGAGCTGCTCCAGAGAGCAGCGGGGATTTCATCCTGCTGGGAGGAAAACCTGCTCCTGTGCGTCCCAACAAGATTCACACCAAGTCACCCCCGCTTTTGGTCACACGCCGGAGCGAGGAAGGAAAGAACAGGCGTAAGCTGCACTTAAAATTTAGAGGTTTCGAAAGAAATCATAACAAGTTCAGGGGAAGCTTGGGAACTCCAAATGTAACTAACAGCTGCCATTTTCAACGAAAGCTTAAAGTTTTCACCAAGTTGCACACAGGATTAGAAAATTGTCTCCATTTCAGTTTTAACATGCATAAGCTGAGCTGATAGGTAACACTGAGCAGCTTTGAGGTTGCCAAGGAATGCTAGAAAATCAGTTTCATATGAGTTAAAGATTGAGCTTTTAGCATATATAATTTTATAAAGAAATATGCTAACACTCTTCTGCAGCCAAGGCGGCAGAAGGACATCAAATGTGGATGCACAATAGGCACTGGACTGCCAAGTTTAACGCATCTGAAATGAGCAACCTGCTTCAAAGATCCAATCAAGCCTTTGAGTGCCCCCTCAAAATGCCATGGAGATGCTCCTCGTTCAGCACAAGGTGGTCCAAGCCGAGCAGGGTTTGGCAGGTCTGTGCTAGAGAACGGGAAGGCTGCGACTGCTTCGTGGTTTGGAGTCATTCCACCTTGGAAACCTCTAGCAAGAAGCATGAGTTTCACATTAAAGTACAGCCCTTCACGTGGATTAAATAACCCTCTCCCTCTGGGCACCACACAGAGGAAGGAGCTGGAGTCTCTGGTTTTAGCACCTATTGCCTTAGCGAATTCAGCCTGGGATCCAGCTGCAGTCCGTAGTTATTGCTGTGTTCCAGTACATTTAACACCTCCTAAACATGGATAAATGGAAAACCACATATATACCACTGCATTTTGCAAGTGAAATGTTTTTATGGTTTTATTTTTTTAAAGCTGTGATAGATAAACTGCACAGCCCAAAAGAAAACTGATCTGTGCAAAAAAGCTCTCAGCATTCACGTGTTCATTTGCCCCATTTATTACATCCCCTGGCATCTAACCTAGGAGCTGGGAAGAGCTGCAGCTGTGTCTCTTGGATGAGATTATTATTTGGGATGCCATGATAATGTGACCTCTGGCTGGTGAAAGAATATCTAAATAAACAGTTTTTGGGGGAAAAAACGTGATCGCAGTCTGAGATTTTTGTTCCAAACCATTGCCTCTCTGCTGGTGATGCAAAATACCACCGGAGAACTGAGTGTCTGCTTCTGTATGCAGCTCTTCAACGTGTCTTTTTCCGTTTCTAAAACTCACCACACTATTCTACCTCCGTTGTTTATATGAATATTTATTTCCATGTATAACTTAGCAAAGCTTATTGTTTGGGGATGCGCAGTAAACCTTAAGATCCTATGGGGAAAAGCAATTGTGTGGCTTTGTTCTCCTGCTGTGGGCTCTGCTCTTTTGTACCCGTGGGACAAAAGGCCCCAGTGCTCCTGCATGGCACTGCTGATGGCCTGGTCTGGCATGAGGGCTGTGAGAGGCCAATGACAGACTTCAGTGGGCAAAACCAAGTGAGTATGGGAGAAGCTGGCTCCGCCACCCCACGTGCCATCTCCTCCAGCCTCGTGAAGCTCTGCAGCTCCTCGCTGTCTCCTCCGCAAAGTGGAGCCTCTTCAAGAGCCTCCCACTTAAGATAGTGTTAGATGAATGCTGTAACAAAAGCCATAATAAAACAGCATGGAAAATCAGGGGACAAAGGAACAAAACATTTTGAAATAGAAATTAAGCTGGTGGCAGAAAGGAGTCTAAGGAGCTGTTCAGATGCTTTAAGATCTAATCCATCAGCTTTTTTCTTGCCAGTTTAAATTTTTTTCTTTTACAGGGCAATTTTATAAAAATAGATTTGGCGCTTTGACGTTACAATAAGTGCCCTGAGGAAAAGAAGATAAAGGGCAATAACATAACTAATGGAAATAAACTTAACGGCATTAACTGGTCAGGAGCACAGAAGAAACCACCAGTTGGTGGGTAGAAGAGATATAATCTTTTATTATTACTTTTTCTTTTTTTTTTTTTTTTTTTCCTAGCATACTGCAACAGTGCATAAAATTTAGATGTAAGGACGCAGGTTTCCAGGGTACAGATAAGAAAGTCAAAATGACTCATTCCAGAACAGAGACAGGTTAGCAAAGATGTATGCTGCAACCCCCATGATTTACTTCTCATGCCAAATAAAGTGCCGGGTGTCGCTGCTGTTTGGATTGGTATCTGTTACTTTTCACAGATTATGTCAATGCACATCCATGCTGGGGGAAGACAGACCAAAAAACAAAAGCAACATCTTCAGTAAGGGAAAAACATCTTTGGATATATTGGGTTACATTTACAAATTTATATGGGGCATCTTCAGTGACTTCAGGGCATTTTCACCTACTAACTCAAAATGTTCTTTTTGCATTCCAGCAGCCCCGATATCCTATTCAGCTGAAGTACAGCAGAGAGAATAAATTGAGGATACCCAACAGGAGGAGAAAAGGGAAAGCTCAGAGGGGTTCAGACACCTGGGGTCATTTCACGAGACAGGAGTTTGTGTCCCTTGTCCCTTTTCCCATAAAGCAGCCATCCTTTACTTGCCCATGTTGTCAAACTCACACTGGGAAATAAGATGTGTTAATTTTCAACAGCCCAGACACTGTTACTGTTCATTAGGAGCTATGTAGTGCTTTGGCTATCCAAAGTGCTGCACTAGTACTAAATGATTAATCTTTGCAGTGCTTTCCCTGTGATGAATTAGGAGGTCACTATCTTGCAGAGGGTCAGAGGAAGATGAAACAGGACATGGAGGAGTGCGATTTCCAGGCCTGCCACACTTTTGACTTCCATTAGGAATCAGAAAATCATATGGGGTATTGTAACAACTGGGGTCCACGATGTCCTCGTCAGTCTGTCAGTCATCTGTGCATCTGTCCATCTGCCTGTCCTTTCTCTCCTCTCCCCAGGTGCCGGTTAAGCTATTCAACCAGAAAAGGAGTCCAAAGGGTGGGAAGAAGGAAAAAACATCCACTTTATCAAAATGATAGATTTGATATAAAACTCTGACTTAAACATTCAACTTGCTCTGTTTTAATAGGGTTGTCAGCAGTGGATGGTGAGTTTAACTTATGAAAATCAACAAAAATGCCTTCTTGTTGCTTCACACATCATGATGAACAATAACCTGATGGGAGAAACAAGCCCTGATTAAGAAAGGATTGCTTTTTGGGGCACGCCAGTAATGAGGTATGAAGGAAATTGAAGACTCGCTGCTCACAGACACTAGCACAAGCCCAGCTGTCTTGGAATTATTTTTTTAACCACAATAGATAATTCTTGAATGATGTGCCTACGAGATGAATCCTGCAACCGAAGGAAGCCATCTATTAAATTAACAAGTATCTTTTCAATTCCTTCTAAACAGAATGTAATTCAATCAGATCTTCAAAGCCAGAACAGAAATGTTAAACGTCTTTCAGAAATGATTTCTGCAGAGGTGATCCCGGCGAAGGTGATGTGACTAAAGCATTTGCTGTAGCTCAGAACCTCTGCTACAAACTAAAGAGCAAATTCTGACATTGGCGGTCACTTTTGTTCTCACCCACTCAAGCAGGCTACAGAGGAAGATCAGCTTGTGCTGGTGCACAAGCACGAGGCTGATGCAGCACACACGTACTAGCTGAGCTCAGAAGTGTTGAGCCCAGAGTTCACGCCTGTCCTGTGGCTACTCGGATTTAGACAGAGCCACCTACACCCGTGTTTTCCCCACAAGCCATCTCCTGACATTCCCAGTTGGCATTTTCTTTTTCCCTCTGTGTTCCCATTTGCAGCAAAGGGACCTGGGGCCTTCTGCGGGCCCAGCTGCTGCTGCCCCAGGCCCTGGGCCTGGCTGCTGGTGCGAAGGGCGGCCTGGTGGCTGCTGCCATGTGGCCGTGACTTGGTGTGACAGGCACATGGGGACAGGGACACTCAGGACATGGCTTTGTCCTGCAGCGGGGTGTCCTCCCGCTTGGCCCCACATTTGGGCTCTCAAACTTGGCCGTGCCATGCCCTTGTGTGGTGTCCTCGAAACCCGAGCGGAGCCCGTCACAGCCAGTCATCACAAGTAATTATTCAAGGATGCCCGAGGCGATAACAGTGGATTTAAATACAGAACAGCAGGCCAGGTTAGAGTCTGTGTAACTTAGTTTGTCATTTCCTTCAGCCTTCTCTTTAAAAATGGATTTTTGGGCTCAGGGGAGCTCCCAGGCTGCCTGCTCAGGAACCTGACGCTTGGCTACACCCAGGCTGAGGTCAGCAAAGGCTCCAGCACCACTTTCCCTTCCCCACATCAGAAATCCACACGTGGGCAACACTGGGATGGATGGGGAATCCCTTCCCATGTTGCTGCTACCAGCACCGCACCGGGAGGCATCTCCCCTCCCCTCCCAAATGCTGCCTGTGGGACAGAGAGGATGAGAAATCCTGCAAAATCTACTCAAACTCCCCAGAAGCTGTCTAATTGCTTTCCTTCCATGGTGGATGGCTACCCCCTAACCAGCAGGAGGGTAGGCGGGAGAGAGCTGAGCTGGAGGACTGCATACAACTACTTGGAACTGAAGAGAATTAATAAGAAATTACTTCCTGATTAGCAGGATGATCATGTCATTCTGCAGATAATTCCCTGGCTTTGCAGGCGGCCGGCCTGGAATCCCATTCCAGGAAAAACAGCAGCAGCACCACAAAGCCCTCCCCAGCCACGGAGCCTGTCCCTCCTCTCTCTCCCCCCTCTTTTCCATAGGCCCCTACTACAACTTCAGTCATTAGCTCGCAAATTAGTCCTGGATGCAATCTGCAGCAATGTTTATTTAGGCCTGCAGGCAATTCCCTCACCTTTTAAATGTTACTGGGGAGTGCTTAGAATTCTTTTTTTTTCTTTTTTTTTTTTTTTTCTTTTTTGAACAACAACAACAACAATTTCAGTTAATTTAATTATAGCTGGGATTTAATGTTTAGGAGCCACCAGTTTAATAAGTACCAGGGATCCGTATCATCGTTATCAGCATCTTTGTGAACTGCTGAGCAATGCCTGCGCCACGCAGGGGCTGCAGAGGTGGAGCTGAGACAGCTCCGTGCTGCTCCCAGCCCACGTCCCCCCACCTCGGGCCCATTCCTGCACCCCTCGGGGTGGCTCTGCCCCATGGCACGCAGATGCCTGAACCCACCTGCTCGTAGAGACTGACCACAATTCTCTAACAGCCAGCCAAAACCAATGATATTTTACTTTATTTTGAGTTAGCAGTGTCTCAGACTCTGATGGCTGACTGCTGCCGAGCTAAGCCTTTTTTTTTTTTCCTAGGCAGAAGTGGGTCTGATTCTCATTTACACCGAGGCTATGAATGCACTGCTCTTTACTGGCCAAAGCGGTTTGGAAATGACTTTCAGTCCATTTCAGGGATAAGTCTAAGCTCTGCCATGACTACACAGCCTCCCCCACCCCAAAACACACACGTGCACCTACTCTTACAGGCAGATCGGAGCACTTTACTCCTGCTTTGCCGAGATGTAAATCACTGCACAAGGTGCAAGGCAGAACTGAGCTCAGCTCAGAGTCTAGAAAGAGCCCCAGTGCAGAAATGGCTCCTCTGAGAATAACAAATTATCATCTTATCTCCACTGATGCTGCATTTTATTGCTTCTTAATATTTTTTTTCGGGGCTGTCCACAGCCTTTTATCATCTCTCCTGCACTTGATTGCAGCTTTATGGCCTGCTGTTCCCTCCCCATTTCTTCCCCTCCCTCTCCTGCCGGTCTCTATTCCTCTTGCCCAAACAATGGCCTTTTGCAGCTACCTCATCTAGTCTAGCTGCTGATATTCCTCAAGGTTCAGTTGCTTTTTCCATTGTTATTTGCAATTTATCTGATTCCCAAACCTGACATTATTCTTTGCTGTGATATACAGTTGCCTGGCTATTGCTAACCATGTGCAAGCATATTATTCTGCATTGACAAATTTTATTTATTTAGCTGCCTTCCCAAGTTTAGAGCAGCATTCACTAAATTACAGATTTTGATGTCTGCAAATCATAACCCCATCACACAGATAAGACAGAATTCATTACCGCAAGCCCTGCCATTACAGGGAAGAATTTAGGTCAAACCGCTTTGTCCTTGGAAAGCATCCCTGGATATCAAATTCAGCACATCCTTCTTTGACACAAGTTCTCTCTGGACCCAGAAGAACCAGCGACACCTCTCAGTTTATACTGGAAACCTTCAGATCCACCACCTTGGCTTAGCAGGAGCAAACTTTGGCCTGCACTGAACATAAGGTAAATACAGGGCTTCTCTGCAGCTGGGCAGCTGCCAGCCTGCTGCTTACAGGAGCCTGTAAGACAGCGAGAGCACAGGAGCACATAGCTAGAAGGGGACCTTAATGACCGGCCCAGCCATCGGGCACCTTCTTCACATGGTTAACAAGGAACAAAAAACTCAGCAGCAAACATGGGGACTTGCAGGAATCGATCAATCACATAACCAAATGGGATAACCTTCCTTCCTGCCCCCTGCTCCGGGGAAACAGCCCTGGCAGGTGGAGTTTTTTCCAACAGCCCCTACAAATTGCCAGCTAACACAGGTATTTTTCTTCCCATCCCTATTTTTCTCTAAAATGTCTGTTAAGTTAAACAACAAGCCAGCCTATACCCTGGCGATATGATCACAGCTTTCATCTTTTGATTTGTAGAGGGGAAGACTGCAGTGCAGAGACAATTAGCGAATACAGGTCACAGACAGTCGCTGAGGACACGGCGGCAGCAGTACCAGTAAACAGAAATGCTGTAGCATTATGGCCAGGATTGAGACCCTGGATTCATAAGAGGCTTAAAAGGAGCAAAAATGGAAACTTAAGGGTTTGGAGTCATCCTACCACACTTCAAGCACTTAACTGAGGTCTCCAAGTTAGAAATCCCATGGCTAATAGCTGTTCAAAGGCATCTCAGGAAGCTCTTTGGCTGCAGATGGGCTGCATTACCTTCTGGAAGGTCTCGCTGGCTCTTTCTCACTCAGCTCTGCTCCCAGCTCAGCTGTCTCAGATAAGTGAGCCCTGTGATAACGCACAAAAAACTGCAGCAGGATGCTTACAGGAGGCCACCCGCCCCACAGCTCCAGCCCCTTCCTATCACAAATTCGCAGGTGAGGCACGATCTCCAAGGGATGCAGGTGCCCAGGGCTCCATCCCGAGGGTGCAGGGCTCTGAGGGGCTGTTCCTGGCACCTCAGTCCCCAGCCCCTGCCTCCTTGCCCTATTTCTGCCCCTGCCCCGTGCCTGCAGCCCTGCGGGGAGGCCGCCTCCTCCTGCACTGCCTGCAGGGACACACGGGTCCGGAGTTCCTGCACACCAAAGCCCTAATCCCGTAATGACTTGATGGATGGCAGGAGTAGACTCGGGGGATTTCGCTTTATGCAGAGCTCCCAGATACTAATCAGCAACAATAGGTTTTATATAGACAAAAGAGACAGAGAGGAATATCTCTGAGGGTAATGTCTCCTGATAAGTGGCAAAACAATATCCCTCCCCTCGGCGTTCTTCAGACACAAACTAAGGCAAGTTTGGACAAAACCAGCTCCCATTGATCGACTCTATGATAGGTTTGCTGGATTATTGACAAAGTGCTCTGTAATCATCCCCCTGTAACAAGAAAGGAAACAAGACAGGCCTGAGGAATGAGGAACAGATCAGATGTTTGTCACATATTAAAGACCCAATCACCAGAGTTGCACGCCCGATTAAAAGCAGTAACGGGAAGCAGGCAGGCTCCATGCTGCAGCTCCCGTCAGCTTGCACTCACGCAGGGACCATGGCAATTCCCATCACGAAGACGTGATGGGGTTTTGGCTCTGCTGCAAGCTCCCGGAGCTCTTAGGAAGGTGAGGACGGGTTTGCTTAGGAGCCTTCCAGCAGCAAACCTGCATTGACCCAGCACTGACGCCTGTTAGAGGGAGTTTTGTTCCCTGTACCACGGGACTAGCAGGCAGGAAGGTGAAGGATGTCCTCTTTCCAAGACAACCAGCACATCAAACCCAAACTATTAATTCTGCTGAGATATGGGGTGAAGTGTGATCAGAAAGCTTGAAGAGAAAATACATTTCCCTATAGCATATTGTGTCACTATACCCACTATAACATGCTCAAACACAGAAACTACGTATGTTAGAGAAGACAGCGGAACAGAGATCAGGACTACGATCATGGAAACAGCAAATTGGCATTGGTTCTGCAACACCAGCTGAGCAAAGCTTTTGCTCACTGATAAAGAACCGTAAGTGCACATCTGATAGATCCTGCAAGTGTATGACACTAAGCCATGTCCTGGAGAAAGTCCATTAATGTGCAAGATGGGCAATCTTAATTTTATACAGACTAACAAAAAGCCATCAAATGGTAATAACTTCCACTTCCAGCTTGTGTTGTATTTGAACTGGTGACCTTGAGGAGAAAGATATTATTGATCCCTTGGGCTACTTATTAATAACAGATTTGTCGCTTCACGTCTACCACTGCTGTGTGGAGGTACTGCTAAGCAGCCCACAGCCTGTCCCACAGAACACTTCATTGCAGCAAGGAAGCAACTCCTTCATGTAGACGTACAGGTCTTTAGCTAGAATTCAAAGAACAATGCAAATTAAGATTACCATCAAATACTATTGAGCATGAGGCAAGGAAAATAAAGTGTAATGTGGTTGCTTAGTAAAGAAAAAAGGCAAAAGGATTTGGTGGTAGAGCTGCAGGTTCCTTGGGCTATAGCTCAGCTTTTACTCTTTGTGACCTTCCGAAGGGAAATTTGAAGACTAAAGGCTCTAATTGCAAGAACAGCTGTAAGCGAGGAGGTCATGCTCTTTCTGTGCACTTTTCACATGAAATCCCATTCTGGATTCACTAAGAGGAGTCCGTGTCGTGCTAGAAGAGCCATTAGTTGGTGACAGTAAGCGCAGCAGGAAATGCAAGAGAAGTGATTTGGGCAAGAATATTGCTCATTTATCCCAGCTAAAGACCTGGCTTAAAAATTAAGCAACGTGATTAATAATAAGAAATCCTCTCTATCTGTCTATAGCCATTATAGTAAGACACGCTTTTCAGTTTTGACAGGGATAAATTGAGCTAGCTCTGAAACTGCTAGGTAAGAGCATTCTGCAACCCACATACAACCCACGTAAGGACATTTTGGTGAGAGATGCAAAACAACATAAAAGCAAGACAATATACCAACTTGAGCAACTTATATAACTGCTAAGACATACTATAATTTATGCACAGAACCTGGCAAAGACTTGGAACACCTTTCCTAAAGGGCACTGTGTGTTTTTATATAGCCTCCTGCATACAAGCCTTCAGTAGCAATGCACTGACAGACCTCAGCTGCTGGAAACCCGCAAGCTTCTGGGTAGGACTGGGAGGGTCGGGCACTCCTGACAGCTCGGGTTGGGTGCACGTACTCAGATCTGGATGGGAATAAGGTACACGGCTGCACAGGGAAAGGGGAATCGGTTGCGAAGAGGAAGGAGTGACACAGGAACAGCCGGAGGGCTGCAAAACATCGCCGACTTCCAAGAACTGCACAACCATTTTATGTACTCCAGTTTACAGAAGCAAGTGCTTGTAGCTAATTTGCATTTCTTATGACAGCTGTCTTGCAGAAAATGTACTTAAAGCAAAGCCAAGCCAACAGATACAGTCACTTCCCTCGGTTATGAACAATTTCACTTTACTACTTCATGTGGATACATTCAGAGCGAGCGCGACTTGCATGGGAATGGGAAGAAGTCTTGCTGGAGTCTCACAAGCAAGCTAATTGGTCTCTAACCTAAATCATAAAAGGACCTGTAATTATACTCCTCAGAATTAACACAGAGGGCTTCTAAAAAGGTCCATTTTTTTTTAAAGTGAATTTATACTATTATAAGACCTGTCGCTTCCGAGTAATAAAAGCGGAGATGTTACGTTAAGCTGCGTGTTATCCTGTTTGTTCAGATGGTGCTTATGCCAGCTGTATCCAGCAGAAAAGCAGTTTTCAATTTATTTTTATTGCCCCTCTCTAAAAGCATTCCATTACAGGAATATTACACTGTATGAAGCTTCAAACCACCATCGGCAGTTTATTTGCTTGTTTTGCTGGGCTGGAATAAACAGTTATTCGCAGGAACTGTTATTACAAGTTCATGTGTGTAACGCTGCGTTTAGGGGTCAATGCTCACTGCCCCCTGCTTTCCCTCCCCCCAGGGCAGAGATTTCTGTCTGCAGAAATGGGCTGGGTGGAAACTTCACTTTGGGTTTCACCAGTTTTCACTATTTTCATTGTCATGGCAGGGTGAGAAGGCACGAGGGCACCGCTGCTTCCCCGGGGAAGCTGGGGGCAGGCTGGCACTACGTGGAGCAAAAGTGCTGAGCCAAGTGGTTAGGTGATTAGATAATCGGGTTGTTATTCAACAAACCCACACCTTTCTAACATAATTGTGTCTCGTGGCCTCACTTCCAAGGTAAGCAAGGTGTGGTGTGACGTGCAAATAAAAGCAGGCATTTTAACTGATGATTTTATAATTGCTGAGCCTTAAATAAACTTCCAAACTTGGATAGGAGGTATTAAAAAATATGGTTTTAACCCAATTTATAAGATGTCGTTGGAACCTAACCTGTTTGAATATGATATACCCAGCTATTAAACGCAGAGCCAAAGAAAATATATAAAGAATGTTTTTGTAATGCTCATATTGGGATTATTTTTTCAAGTTATTACATGAAGTACAGAACCAAACCTAGCACACTGTCCTGACCAAATTGGAAAGTTATACTAAAAGTAATTGCTACCCAATAAAAAATAGAAAAATATACAGCCAGGTCCTCCTTTCCAAGTCTTTAAATTCCTCCATGAACTAATCTTTTCCCTCTGGTGTTGGACTCAACAATTTGATATTTTATTGCTTTTAGGGTCAGAAATTCACTCACTATATTATCAACTCGAGGGAAAAAAAAATTGGAAGAAAAGATTTGTGTCTTCTCTGGACAGTAAAGCCAACAAATCTCTCTCCACTAGTTGGTTAGAAAATACAATTAAATGGACTGTAGTGGACTCTCCTGAAAGAAAATTGTCTGGATTGAGCTGTGAATAGCCTAAAAGCCAAATGCGTAAAATCAATCCTTCCCAGTCCTTCGGGATGTGACTGTTTGGAAAAAAAGTTTGTTCTGCTTTTCCCATATGTCACGTGTGTGTGTGTGTGTGTGTGTGTGTGTAATTCTTAAGCCAATCAATACAAGTCCCTGAAATGAAAAATTGAAGCTATCAGAGCCTGGAACATCTCAGAGATGAGAAGTGTTTGCACGGGTTTTCTGGGCTGGCTGTCAGATCGAAGCCTCAGCCTCCTTACCCTGACAAACGGCGGCTGTGATACCGATTACCTCAGGTGGGCTCAGCCTGCCCCGCTGCCCTGCGAGCTGTCCCCACGGGATGGCCGGGGGGGTCCTCGGGCAGGGAACCCTCACGGCACAGCCTCCGCGGCGCAGCTCCTGGGAGCACCCCCAGTTTGGCCGCTGGTGGGTTAGATGCCAGGAAGCCAGAGCCAGGGAGATCACCTAAAGATTTCGGAGGAAAGAAGGCTTTTTGTAGATGGTTTCATAAATAGTGGATATAAAGTTAGAAAAAAAAAAAAAAAAAGAGCTAATGGATTCTGGAGAGCACACAGCACCACGCAGTCAGGATGAGGCTCCGTGGGAGAAATCCTTGCCCCAGCAGGCATTTGGATGAGAGGACTGCACTCCTGCATTTCATTTCTCTACCCTACTCGTGAGCACCTAGCACAACCAGCATCAGGACCTAGCCTCTAGAACTTGCTATAACAAATAATAAATAATAAGGATAATGATGATGAATGTCAAGAATCCTGTCCTCAGGCTCTCACCTTCAGAAGATGCAGACCCAGTAATCTCTCTATTATGAGCTTGGATCTTTCTTACTCACACTGCACTTAAGGCTGTGCTGCTTCAGCCATATCACATTTTATGAATCATCAGTTAAATATATGTAAAAATCAATTACATTATACCAGTGCACCCTGCATCTTAACTGCTGCCATCTTTCATCTTCCTAATGATCCAGAAGATCTGAAAATAATTAAAAATCACTCTGGAGGGTCCAACCTTGTCTTTCTTTCTTTCATAAAAAAGGAATCTCATCCTCTGCTAAAATATGACATTCTAGTCCAGGGGAGCAGTGGTTTAATGACAGGATTATTGCCAGGGGAAATAGAGTCAGCACCTCAGTTAGACAGTTTGCCTTGATTCATCTACTCACTTCACTGAATTTTGAGGTCTGGGGGCTTTACGGGGAGCAAGCAGGGCATTTCAGAAAGTGCATTAATGGCAATTGTTGGAGTGTTTGCAAGAAATTATATCACGTAGTAGAAGGTGTCACGCAGCAAGAACATGGGGGACGGGCAGATTCATTTCATTCATTGCTTGTTCCCAGGTTGTTCTCTGCTCTCACAGCAATAAGACAGAAATCACAGCAGCTGATCTGGGTCTTGCCCTGGTCTTTCAAGAAGCAATGTGGCAGCTCGGCCAGGCAGAGCTCCATGATGAGAAGCTCCCCACTTCTCCCAAGGTTTCACTGGTCCAAGAGCAGAACCTGTGCTGTGTTCAGGCTGTGTACGAGCGTTTCTTCACTTTCTGTGTTACACCGTGGTGTTGGTACCAGCTGCACGGAACTGAGCACCAAAAGACCGAACAGAATGGCTTCCCCAAGCCTATTTTTCCTATTGCTTGGGATAATAAATACAGTCATGAAGAAGAAAGGACACATACAAATGGCTGGCATCAAAGAGCTGCTCTTTAATGCCAGCCAATAATGTCATGGTCCTCAGTCTTCTTAAATTTAAATGATTAGCAATGACCAAGCTTCGCTCTTTCTTGATGCATCACTTAACCTCGTAATCAGAAAATCTATCCAGCTCCTGGTCTTAGATTGATGATGTCACATTAAACTTTTTTCCACCAGACAGAGCAATCATATTGGAGCAAGCCAGTCCTAAGCGGAGCTGCCGCACACCCGTCACAAGTGTGATTAATATCACGGGGGCTATTGGGAAGCCGGAGATGCACCTCAGAGCCTACTGCATTTAGGACGCATTAAGATGTTACAAATGGATTTTTTCAAGGAATAATTTCATTCACCTCTAATGTTGTAACTTATTGCATTTTTTTTTAATTTAAATAAAAGCAATAGACATCCATTGATTTTTTTCTCAGGGAAGAAACTTCTTTTTAATGGCAGCTCTGGTTCAGGTGTGGCTGCACAGACTCCTTCTCCTTCCCAGGCAGTCAGATGTCTCGTAGCCCATGGACAGGGCTGTGTCATCCCAGTATATCCTGGACTGTCCTTAGTGCAGCCCCTTTGACATTTAGTAGTTTAGGCTTTCTATATCCACTGCTATGAGCTGTAGCTGATGTTTTCCAGCTAATTTTGATTTTTTCAGATTTCAGCTGGTCAATGCAGCTGCTGAGACAGTTTCCCTTTCTTACTATCCAAAGTCTATTTTACTGTATGCCTTTATTTCCTTCTAGTGACTTACACTTCCCTGACAAAATACGTAAATTGACTCAATTCTTTTACTTCTTTGTCTTTCTAAAGTGATGTTTGAATTGGGAGCTGCTGGAGTCCTCATTAAATTTGCTTTTCATTTTGTAGCAGGTTATTAAGGGACTGTTTGTGGAGCCTATGAAATATCCATCCCCGGAGGTCTTTTAAGTGTTGGTTAGACAAAGATTTGTCAGAAATGTTTACTGGGATTTGGTCCTGCCTGGGCCCAGCAGATCTCCAGGCTCCCTCTAGCCCTGGCTCCGTGGCTGGATGCGCACCCAGCTCCTGTGGGCAGCCGGAGCGACCACCAGCAGGTCGAGACCTTCTGTTGCATCTCCACCAAAGGATGTTTGCCCTTAAAAAGCCCAAGGTAATAATAATACTCTGCTTTTCTTGGATCCAGTGAAAAACAACCATTTTTCCAGCAATGCCAGAATTTCACCTAAGTCACAAATCCCTCTCCACACCTGCCCAGGTACTCGCTTGCCTTCTTAAAGGGAAAAACCATCTTTGTCTCTATTAAGAGAGATCTGTCAGTTTGGGGCAATTCCATCCACAGACATTTGTTACAGGAAAGGTTCAATTTAACTGCACTGACTTCTACTTCCTCCTTTAGTCTCAGCCTGATTCTCTTTCATTTTGGCTTAAATTTGGACAGCACTTCCAACAGATTGTCTTCGACAGCATACATTTCCAAGGAACAGCTCAGGATAAAATCCTGTACTACAATACAAACCAAGAGGTGAATACCAGAAGGCAGAGAGGTTATTGTTTTTACATTTGTTCCTAAATCTGCAATTTATAAACTGATACAACTCCAATTTATCAGTGGGGCTGCTGCTGCCAACCAAGACACAAGTCCACTGGTGTGGCTGTACACAAGTTTGTCAACAGCTTGACTTTTACATAGCTGTTGCAATGATGCTGCATACTGATATGTACATTTCTTTTATCTTTTTATTCACCCTGTGATAAAAATAAAAGCCAAAGAAATGCTTTCTTTTTTTTTTTTTTTTTTTTTTTTGAAAGCCATCTGGGTTATAAAGCCTGACTTCAAATCAGTAGTGACCTTTTGTTCAACAGCTAGCAATGTAAAAACACATAAAAATGTCTATTTAGATATTGGTGGGGAAAAGGAAGATCATTGATTTTCTTAGTTTGCTAAGCTCCCGGGGTTTTAAGAGGCATTTGTTTCTGCAGAAGGAGACAGCACTGAGGGTGGGGAAGGGCATCCTTTATTTCCAGAAAAAAATTTAAATTGTGTTTCAAAATTGGTAAGATGTGTGTTTGATACAGCATCGGGGGGGTGTCTGAGAATTTCACTGGCTCTGTCGTCTTTAGGAAATAGATCTGTTAAATTAAGTATTCCTTGGCCCATCTACCCAGAAAAATAATTAAAAAAAAAAAAAGAAAAAGAAATAAATAAAGAAAAAAAGCTTCTCTTCAGTGAATGTTTGTGGTTTTAACCCTTTGTTGGAGAGAAACCGTCCTAGGAACAGATTTGTTGATGACTCACATGAATAGTGCTGCCAGGAACAGCCAGCCTCTTCAGCATTTGCCAAGAGACTGCAGAAGAGAGGATAAGAAAACTTCCTTCCAAAAAACTTTTGGTTGACAATGTTTCTGTGATCTGCCTGGCTCTTACATTTGCTCTTCCAAGGGGTAACTCCCAACTTTTGTGCAACAACAGCTCGTAGGCAGATGCCCTATTGTTCTAGATCCTGTGTACATAGGAGGAAAAAAGTGAAAGGCAAAATGTCTTCAGGTCTAGATCATGCCACAGATTGGTCAGAACGGATGAAGTTTCCCTTCTGTTTCCAAGGAGCTGAAGCACAAAGTAAGGTAGTGCACAGCTTCGCTGTCACCGTTTCTTGATGGCTTTCACTTTTTTGTCTCCATCCCAAAGAAATTTTAATTTACCCTGGCAAAGCCTACAAGCTGATCCTCAGGTACAAGCCAGCTTTAGGAGCTTTAACCCACCATCAGCATACAGAAGCTCTACCAGAAGTTAACAATTAAAAACCATATTTAGACAGACATAAATCATCCAGAGATTTGACAGTTTATGTAAAGGCATAAATTTCTCATTGCCTGTTTATTTCCCCAAGTGTTCTCAGTTCATCTGGTTCACCAATGCCACGATAATTTATTGATAGCTCAGCAAATAAATCTAGATTTGAATCTGTCAAAGGTAACCTCTGAAGCAGAAGAGCTCTACAAAACAAGCCTCGGGATGCCAAGAGCTGCAGGGGTCACATCAGCACCAGCACGGCCAGGCTGGACCTGCAGACAGGGAGCCTGCAAAGCACACCCATGCTGCCTTCCAGGGCTTACGAGAAATAAATTAAACAAAGATGAATATTAAAAGACGTGCACATATTGGTTAAGGGGCACCTTACTGGAAAAGAAAATGCTATTGTTAGCTTCTGTAGGAGGATAGCATGGGGGAGCCAAGCTGTATATTAACCCAGAAATAATGCTTCTGGGTGAGAAGAAATCAGCCTGGCCTTTCTGTGTTTGACTGCGGGGTTTGCTGGCTAGCTGGACAGCGATGCTGCCTGGAAGATCCACTAGCAAAGTACTGAATTCAGACCTTCTTTCAACGATGATGGGAAAATTCAGAGCAGACAGTAAGAGGCTTTGCTTCAGCAGGCACCTCAAGAATCAGAGACGTGTCTGTGGTGCTGCACGGCCCCGCTGCTGCTCAGAAGAGAGCAGCCGTCGCAGCAGAATTGTTCTTGTTAAATGCATTAACTAAAGGCTCAGATAAGAATAGCCTCAGTTTATCACAGATTCAGGATTTGAATCAAATCCAAACTTTGTATTTGATCCCCATCATTGTAACGCACTTCAGACTGAGGCTAGGCAGAGTACATTAGGATGCAGGTATTTAAGGGATGGTGGCCCGAAAAGGAGCATCACTGGGGTGAACACAGGCTCCACTGGGAACATCTGTCTGCACCACACGTGACATTTGCAGGGGCAAGGTGAGGGGGCCTCAAAGGACTGAAAATGCAGCACACAGGAAAATAAATAAAGACCAAGAAAATACTGTATTACTTGTTCAGCTTCTGCACACTGTCTTGAATTTGGAAGCACTATATT